>NC_090025.1:86420544-87066920 GCF_037176765.1 Anolis sagrei
TGGCCATCTGTTGGGGGTGCTTTGAATGCAATTATCCTGTTTCTTGGCAGGGGGTTGGACTGGATGGTCCATGAGGTCTCTTCCAACTCTATGATTCTATGATTTTAGTGGAGCAAAAGAGAGCTCTGATCAAGGGTAATGCCTATTCAGGAAATACAGCTATCACTCGGAATTAACTTCCTTTGCCTTTGTATCATAGCCTGTACTATTTTTTTTTAAAAAAAGATATTTTATTATATTATAAACACAAACAATAAGCCAAATACTAAGTGTTACACATATAAATCCTAAATAATTCAACAAATATTAAAGGCATTATGCTAATTTACACTGGTGTATATTACATTTTCTCCACCTTCCCTCCCTCTCCCTCCCTCCCTCCCTCTCCCTCCCTCTTCAACCATAGTATATTTCTAGCTAATCTTGCAGATCCAGCCACTGGTAGAGTCTTTGTATTTTTTCTTTGATGTGATCGTTGGCTTCCTCCATTTTTTGGTGCTTGGTTAGTCATAATTCCCGTAACATCTAACAACACTTGGTCATACATATAATCATTCCAATTACTTAACGTCCATTTCGATTTGTCTTTCCATCCTCTAGCAATCACTGCATGGGCTGCTCTTATTGTTACCTTAAATAACTCCTGGCAATTAGTTATTATACTCGGATGATCCAACACTCCCCAAAGTAGCAAATCATTATTCATTTGAATTTTTATCTGGAATATCTCCTGAATTTTTCCTTGTATCATTTGCCAGAATTTTTTTTATTTCAGAACACTCCCACCACATGTGTGAATAAGTACCTTTTTCTTTATTACAATGCCAACACTTAGAATTCTTTTCTTTTACCATGTAAGCCAATTGTGCAGAGAGAGGTCAACCCTCCTGTTCAAGGAGCTCCACTGGCTGCCATTTATTTTCCGAGCCCAATTTAAGGTGCAGGTGCTTACCTACAAAGCCCTAAACGGTTTGGGACCATCCTACCTGCGTGACTGCATCTCCATTTATAAACCCACGCGCACACTTCGATCATTCGGAGAGGCCCTGCTCGTGATTCCACCTGCGTCACAGGCGCAGTTGGTGGGGACGTGAGACAGGGCCTTTTCTGTGGTGGCCCCCCGACTCTGGAACACCCTCCCCAAAGATCTTAGACAGGCCCCTACATTGGCAGTCTTTAGAAAGAACTTGAAGACCTGGCTGTTCCGATGTGCCTTTCCAGAATAGGAATCTCCAACAAGTCCCAGAAGCACTTTACTAGAATTGAGATTGCCACATACTGCACACTGCACTTACCCGATAATCCTTACATATCACCTGTCACATCAGCACATTTAACCTTGTACCCATTACTCTGGCCCGGCCCAGTTTTATAGTGTTTTGTTGTATTGTTTATTGTTTGTTGTTTAATATGCTTTAACTGTTTTTAATTTGCTTTAGGTTTTGTATTGTTATGTTGTGTTTTGAGGCCTTGGCCTTTGTAAGCCGCATCGAGTCCTTCGGGAGATGCTAGCGGGGTACAAATAAAGTTAACAATAATAATAATAATAATAATAATAATAATAATTGTTCGGGAGTTCTATACCATCTTAATATCATCTTTTTTTCTAATTCATTATATTTTTCTATTTTTATTTTATTCATGTTCGTAATTATTTCCTCTATTTCTTTTGTCTATAATGATTTAACTCCATTCCATTTGTTACTTACTGCTCTAATCATAAACTCTTTATCTTCTACCATTAAATTATATATTTTTGCCATTGTTCCTTTGTCTTTTCTCTTGCATTTAGCAATTTATCTACCTTTAGTTCTTCAGTGGGCTGTGCACCCTCTTTTTTTACTTTTTCCCAAATCCCTCTTAATTTTAACCAATTTCCTTTCCCCCCTTTTCCAAAAACTTTGGCCAATTAATTATCTCTCCATCTTGTTTCCACATCTTTTACCCTCCTTAATCCCTTTTCTTCTAAGTTATTTGCTAACCTTTCGGGGAGTCCCATGCTCTTAATTGGGAGTCTTTCCTGATATTTTACATGCCCATAGTTTTTGCAATTTTTGCCAACAGTAATATGTTACCTTTCTCGGACCCATTAGATTTTCCTTTATTTTATTAATATATCTGGTATATAACCCGTATTTTCCCCATCCTACATTTATTTCATTTTCTACTTTTATCCATTTACCTTCTCCCTTTAAACTTATTTCTCTTAATTGGAAAGCCTCATAATAATATTGTAGCCTGTACATATTAAGTACTTACTGGAGTCCTTGCTGCAGTCAAGGAGAAAGACAATTTTCAACTCACAATCTATATATATATATAAATGCTCTGTGCATAATGAGTTCCTTAAAAACAAAAGAACCAATGAACGAAATCACACCAAATTTGGCAACAAAATGTCTCACAACACAAGGAGTGGCCATCACTCAAAAAAATATGATTTTGTCATTTGGGAGTTGTAGTTGCTGGGATTTATAGTTCACCTACAATCAAAGAGCATTCTGAACTCAATCAACGATGGAATTAAACCAAACTTGGCACACAGAACTCTCATGACCAACAGAAAATACTGGAAGGGTTTGGTGGGTAGTGTCCTTGAGTTTGGGAGTTGTAGTTCCCCTACATCCAGAGAGCACTGTGGACTCAAACAATGATGGATCTGGACCAAACTTGGCACGAATACTCAACACGCCCAAATATGAACACAGATGGAGTTTGGGGAAAATAGACCTTGACATTTAGGAGTTGTAGTCATGGGATTCACAGTTCACCTACAATCAAAGAGCATTCTGAACCCCACCAATGACAGAATTGGGGCAAACTTCCCATACAGAACCCCCATGACCAACAGAAAATACTTAAGGCCATCCAATCCAACTCCTTTCACCAGGGCAAGAAAACGTAATCAAAGCCCTCCCAACAAAGAGCCATCCAGCCATAGATATAGATAGATATGATTCGCGCACACACAGAAAAAGTATTATAAGCCTTCGACAATACAAAGTATTATAGATTTGAAAGGACTCCTAAAGATGGACAATTATATGTTGCATGTTCCAGAGTAGGCAAACCAGACAATCTCTGCATCAACACTGTCAAAGAAACATCAAGAAATACTGTTTACCCACAAGCATAAAGATATTACATATATTAGAAACCAGCACTTTCTAATTACTTTATTTTCCATATCACCAGACTGGGCCACAGCAACGTGTCGCAGGGGACCGCTAGTAATAAATAAATATCGCCATAACTAAAACAAAACAAATAAGAAACAACTAGTATTGGGAAGAGGTGTTTCTCTAGATCTATATTAACTCTGCCCAACCCCTTTTTTAATGTCAAAAAACATTTGCTACAGGTTATCCACAACATTTATCAATTTGAGAAACTGTCTGTCCTTAGTAAGTGCTCCAGATGGCTTCCCAATTAAACATAAAAACAATCAAGTATAATTAAAAATGAAAATATATATCATACATTTGTTTTTAAAACAGGAGTAAAGGAGAGAGAAAGAACAGCATAAAATATAGTACATTCAATGCATAGCATATTCTTCAACATAGCTAAATATACATTAGACCTCTAGATTACTGTGAGATAAAAACTATATCTGACTTAAGATGGATGTTACGTCAATTTTGACTAAAAGAAAATGTGTACTGAACGTTTAATAGGTGATATTATGGCTATCACTAGTGTATCCATTAGATTGTCTACATGTTATGTCTCGTCTGAGCTTGGTCCAGCGGTTTCAGCCCTCACTCCAGAAACTGTGATTATATGACAGCTTTCCGGTCCTTGAAATCTACCCTATCTAACCATTTGCTCATTTAGAAGGTTATAGGATCTGGACATGTGTCCATCAAAAGCTCGTTCAATGGAAATAATACCATGCTTATCGCTGACAGTTTAACAGCGGTCACAAACAGAGTGATATACCAGCACTTATCTAGCAGCACTTATTCCATCCACGACTGACAGGAGACTGTTCATAAGAAACAAGGGCAAACAGATTCCACTAAAAGCAATGCCTATTATGCTTACGTAATCCACAATTGCAGTTTTAAATGTATTCAGAGACATAGTCAAAGATAAAGTGTTTGAAGCTAACTGTGCTTTGAGACTGAAAGAAGTTGTGCTACAAACTTATTTATTTCAGTTAGTCTCTAGCTGTTTTGAATCCCTTTGTAAACTGTTTCAAATGTGTTTAGCATGCAAAGTAGCTTGACCCCCAGATTTGACATAAAGGAAGTTGTTAACTTGATCTACAGAAATATTCAAAAGGCAGAGGAGGAACAGGACCACATCTCTTTCTCTCCATGTTGTTCCACTCGGTAATATTAGCAAATGGATATTTATCAGTTCAGCCATGCTGTGAACAGTTGTACACAATGGGTGATCTCAAAGATGATAAAGATCTGGGTCAAGTGGACATCTCTAGAGCAAGATCTAAATCATATCTTTGCTAAACACAGCTAAGACCAGGAGGGTGTGAGGAGGCAACTTATGGCAGTCAGATACGTTTTACTTCAGTTTTAGTGGTAAACTAGCTGTCCCCTGCCACGCAGGCATGTAGCCGGGGGGGGGGGGGGGGGGGCGAGCCCCCCCAAATTCTCATGGTGGTTCACGAAAAGGCCTTACTGGTGCATTATTTAAACTGTTATGTTTATTCATATCATGATTTGATCACCATACTCAATAGGCTACGGGCCTGCTGCCACGTGTTGCTGTGGCCCAGTCTGTTGATCTGGAAAAGAAAGTAATGAGAAAGTGTTGGTTTCTAATATATGTAATTTCTTTATGCTTGTGGGTAAACGGTACTTCTTGCTGTTTCTTTGTCAGTGTTCATGTGGAGAGTGTCTGGTTTGCCCACCCTGGAACATACAACATATCATTGTCCTTTAAGGGTCCCTTTCAAATCTATGATACTATCTCTCTCTCTCTCTGTGTGTGTGTGAATCATCTCTCTCTCTCTCTCTCTCTCTCTCTCTCTCTCTATCTTTCTATCTCTCTATCTATCTATCTATCTATCTATGGCTGGATGGCTCTTTGTCAGGAGGACTTTGATTATGTTTTCTTTCCCCGATGAAGGGAGTTGGATTGGATGGCATTAAGTATTTTCTGTTGGTCATGGGGGTTCTGTGTGGGAAGTTTGCCCCACTTCTGTCATTTGTGGGGTTCAGAATGCTCTTTGATTGTAGGTGAACTGTGAATCCCAGTGACTACAACTCCCAAATGTCAAGGTCTATTTCTCCCAAACTCCATCTGTGTTCCTATTTGGGCATATTGAGTGCATGTGCCAAGTTTGGTCCAGGTTCATCATTGTTTAAGTCCACAGTACTCTCTGGATGTAGGTGAACTACAACTCCCAAACTCAAGGTCAATGCCTACCAAACCCTTCCAGTATTTTCTGTTGGTCATGGGAGTTCTGTGTGCCAAGTTTGGTTCAATTCCATTGTTGATGGAGTTCAGAATGCTCTTTGATTGTAAGTGAACTATAAATCCTAGCAACTACAACTGCCAAATGACAAAATCATAATTTTTTGAGTGATGGTCACTCCTTGTGTTGTGAGACGTTTTGTTGCCAAATTTGGTGTGATTTTGTTCATTGGTTCTTTTGTTTTTAAGGTACTCATTATGCACAGAGCATTTTTATCTATATATATAAATTTGTTAGGGGTATCCAACGAGGAAACAAAACTCAAAAACCCCCCAACGAAACTTAACCAAAATTCCCATGCACATAACACAACCCACAAGGTACAAACATATCTACTCAAAATGAAAAACAACACAACAACACACTCACAAAACGGCAAAACAACAAAACTCAAAAAAACCCCAACAAACTTAACCAAAATCCCCGTGCCCATAACACAACCCACAAGGTACAAACATATCTACTCAAAATGAAAAACAACACAACAACACACTCACAAAACGGCAAAACAACAAAACTCAAAAATCCCCCAACGAAACTTAACCAAAATCCCCGTGCCCATAACACAACCCACAAGGTACAAACATATCTACTCAAAATGAAAAACAACACAACAACACACTCACAAAACGGCAAAACAACAAAACTCAAAAATCCCCCAACGAAACTTAACCAAAATCCCCGTGCCCATAACACAACCCACAAGGTACAAACATATCTACTCAAAATGAAAAACAACACAACAACACACTCACAAAACGGCAAAACAACAAAAGTCAAAAATCCCCCAACAAAACTTAACTAAAATCCCCATGCCCATAACACAACCCACAAGGTACAAACATATCTACTCAAAATGAAAAACAACACAGCAACACACTCACAAAACGGCAAAAGAACAAAACTCAAAAAAGCCCCAACGAAACTTAACCAAAATTCCCATGCCCATAACACAACCCACAAGGTACAAACATATCTACTCAAAATGAAAAACAACACAACAACACACTCACAAAACGGCAAAACAACCGAGCATGCGCATTGGCGCCCAGCCGCAAGTTCCCTGGCACGCGCACATGGCCTTCCGGCCAACGTTCCCTCTGCGGAAACCATGCCCACTCCAAGCCCCGCTGCGCCGCTTCCCGCACACACACACCCCCTGCCGCACACACACACGCAACCCCACGCTCCATCACTCCCCCCACCGTCACATACACACACGCAACCCCACTCCCCCCGCTGCCACACACACACGTAACCCCACGCTCCATCACTCCCCCCACCGCCGCACACACACGCAACCCCACTTCCCCCGCCGCCGCACACACACACGCAACCCCACGCTCCATCACTCCCCCCGCTGCCGCACACACACACGCAACCCCACGCTCCATCACTCCCCTGCCCCAATCTTACCTCCTTTTACTTCACGCCACCTCCAAACCCCACCCCGCCCCCTTCCCACCCTGTCAAAATCTAGGAAAGACAGGAAGGAAGGAAAGAAGGAAGAAAGAGAAAGGGAGGTAAAGAAAAAGGGGGAAGGAAGGAAAGTTAGAGGAAGAAGAAAAGGAAAGAAAAGGAAAGATGGAAGGAAAGAAAAGAGAGACAGCAGAAGAGAAAGAAAAAGGGGGAAGGAAGGAAAGAGATAGAGAAAGAAGAGGAGAAGGAAAGATGGGAAGGAAGGAAGGAAGGAAGGAAGGAAGGAAGGAAGGAAGGAAGGAAGGAGGGAGGGAGGGAGGGAGGGAAGGAGGGAGGGAAAGAAGGAGAGAAAGAGGGAAGATTGGCCACAGCAACACGTGGCGGGTAAACGTTATTTCTATTATTATTATGATGATGCTATTGTTCCTATGAGACCCTTTTAGGGGGAATGGGAGAGGTGTCAGGTCCCGGAGGCAATTCATTGCATTATTGTTATTGTTATTGTTATGATGGTGGTGAAATAAAAGGAAATAAAAAGTGAAAGAAGGAAGGAAACAGGGAGGGAAGAAAGGCAAAGGAAGAAAGGGGGAGGGAATGAAGGAAAGAGAGAAGGATGAAACCAAGTAGTGAAAGAAAGAAAGAGGTAGAGAAGGAAGAAAGGAGAGAAAGGGGGAGGAAAAGGGGGAAGGAATAGTCCAGATATCTACCTCAACTTTGATAAGTTTTACTATAGGCCACAGCAACGCGTGGCAGGGCACAGCTAGTATATATATATATTGGGGGCTTGGGGGAAGGGGTGGGTGCTTTCTCAGTCTTTCAGGCTCCAGGAGTCCGAAAAACCAATATGGTTGTGTGGATTTGTCATGAATGACTTTTCAATAACCTTAAAGCATAGGTTCTTTTTACTGCAATTTCCAGTGTGAGAGGGTATATCAGATTACAAAAAAACATTTAGACAAAGAATGACATTGGACATACAGACATACAGATTATTTGCAACTACATTGGATTTACAATTACATTGGTTAACAAACAAACAAAGGGTGTGCTGGTACAGCTGTACCAGAAGCTCCCACTTTATTTGCTTTGTATTAAGTGTTTGCTTGCAGCCCAAGGCTTGGGATTCTGCAGAAGAGTGGCTTTTTGTTAAAGTTTGCAGTTATAGGGCAGGCCCCTGTCCATCATTGTTAAGTTTGGTTCCGCCCCCTGTTCAGGACAATTGAGAAGGGAAGGGAGCCATTTTCAGTCAGTCTCAGCAAGGAAAGTCAATGTACAGGACGTGTACAGACTTCTCCTGTTCAAAGGCTTCAACCCTTAAGACTTCCCGGGGGAGAACAGTCTTAAGAGCAAAAGGATTCACAAAGATTCCCAGGGAAACAGCCCTAAAGCTCTGAGGAATTTCAGAGGGAAAAACGGCTTCGAATATCTAAGAACTCGAGTCGCCTTCGGGCTGAAATGGGCGGGATAGAAATAATGTAAATAAATAAATAAATAAAACTCCAGCTGAAGTGACTACAGGCCTACTGGTAGGTCCACTCGGTGCTTTGAGACGCAGTTCAACCCGGTAGTGGTGCCCACATCAGTTAGGTTTAGGTTCCCAGTCAGCCTGGGAGAAGTTTGGAAAGGGATTTTCCTTTAGAGTAAAGTAACAGTTAGAAGTCACCAGTTGCACAGAGCCTGGAAGCATTTGTTTAACCCTTTGAAGACAAAGGAAGTTTCTGTTGATTGTTCACCAATAAAAGACTTTGTTATATTTCACAAGCCCTCTAGAGACTGTTTATGGTGAAAATCCTTAAGAATTTCTCTTCGGGGGCCCTGGCTTCCCGCTGGGCTAAAGTTGCACGTCCTGTTTTAAAAGCAATTCGTTTCAAGCCCAGCACGCGGCAGAACAAAGGGGGATTACATTTTCATTCAACATTCACACACATGTACACTCAGTCATCCACATGCATCCAAAATATTACCATATCATTTCTCCCTCTTCGGAGAAGCACTTCTTAGGCCAGACCCCGCTTTCCTGCAGCCTGCCAATGTATAGTTCCATAACTTTCATAACGCCATAACTTCAAAACGCTGACATGCCAAAATTTCTTCCCTAAGAACAATGCCAAGGACCAGATCTCTGTTTTCCATACAGCAGAACCTGACTCCCTGCACAAAATCGAAGACTCCAAAAGCGTACTTCTTCCTCTTCCCTTGAGAAAGAAGCCCCAAAGTGACCAGACTGCTTCCTTGCAGATCTGCCACTCTATAGTACACTATCTCTCTCCTTCCCATGGAGCACAGCATAGCGGGTGAACCAGACTCCTCAGGTCGGTCACAATTTGAGCTATATTAGGCTAAGTCTTTTATAGGAATATTCTGCTGATATAGTCCCAAAGTTGTAAATTAATGATAGACGTCTTCCATCCTGGATCCATCTCAGTTTCCTGGCCAGATGTTGATCTTCTTGATTGGTGTTGATCTTATGATGACTTCCTTCTTAACATAAGAAATGCTGCAAACATTTCCTTAACTTGAAATAACCATTGTCACAGTTGTTATCAATTCTAATTAGCAGGTTTTGATCGCAGTTCCAGTAAGCAGGTAGTTAGCTTTAATATTATACTGGTGTTTCCAAAATTATTAACTCCAACTGCACATCCATCCTTCCATTCATTCCCACACATCATATTAAATTCACATTTGTCAGATCTGCACATTGAATTTCTTGAGATAGATTGGGCCTGGGAATTGTGTAACAAAGTCCCTGGGTCCAATCCACACAGGGCCCGCACTTGGTAAGACCTGGATCTTACCTTAAATACCTGGTAAGATCCAGGGAAACCCTAGTTTGTTCTGAATTAATTCATTTTTACTGGAGCCATCCTGGGATATGGGTCTGTCTGGATAGGCCCAAGGGAGCAATGTAGCCCGATTTATTCACATGCCTAGTTAACTTACTAACTGCATGCTAGGAATCTGTAGCAGCATGTAATTAAGGGACTAAAGGCTTCTATTTAATTTTATTTACTTGATTTACTATATTCATATAACTGGTTCATAGCACATATTTTCTGGATGCCCGATATCACAAAATCAAGATTAAAACAATGTTAACATTAAATTATTAGGAAGTACTAAGATTAAAGTGTGATTAAAACATACAGGGTAAAGCTGAGAGGCTCAGAGTGTTGCACATACACACTTAAAAGGTCTACATAAAGACAAAGGACTTTACTCAGTACTGGGTGGATTATAAAGATGACATCGGACAAGACTATATAGACTAAATAAAATAATTAAGCACAACGTATTCACATAGAGATTCAACTATTCGCTGCTTCTTAGCAGCAGACCTGGAAAAGTCTAGCTACAACTCCCAGACCTCCAGCCAACATGGCTACTGTCCATGATGGTTGAAGGATTTAGAGAACTGCAGTCCCAAAAAGAACTGTTCTAGACTGATATTCTCATGACTTTTTTTCAATATTCCGTATTTTCCTATGGGTGACCTTGGGGAGCAAGTCACACACTCTTTGTTGTAGTTCAGCGTGTTGGTAGCATTGCTACTCCTGGTAGCAGGGAGAAAAGGTCTGCTCAGGAGTCGGAGGGAGAACAACAGCGAAAGCGCATTAGGGAAATCATTATGGCCCCAAGTGATACTGATACGTTTCAAGGCTTCTCAGATTGCGAAATGGGGGATGGGGAGGAAAGCAGAGGTGTAAAGAGGGCTGCCCGTGATCCGGAGTCCGAAGGGGAATTGCAAAGGAAGCGCATCCGGGAAATACTTAGTGCGCCAACAGAGGATGAGGACTTCCTGGGGTTTGAAAGGAGTTCTGGGTCTGGGAGTGACATGGATAAGGAGGAATTAGATTGGACCCATGTGCAACAAATAAGGGACATTTGTTACCAACCCACCTCCAGTGAGGAATTTGAGGGGTTCACTGAGGATTGGCAGCCAGGAACCTCTTGGCAGGATCTATGTCTTAGCTGACGCTGGCAGAGGTGGAGGGATGGGCGCTCGGATTCAGCTGCGGGGTTGGGGGCAGCTGAGAGCGATGAGGACGGGGTGGGGAGCTCATCAAGCTCTGTTGAGGAACTTTGAGATAAAAGTGGGTTTGATTTGCATGATTCTTTGCAGAAGGCAAAGCGTCTTTATTGGACATAACTCTTTGTACTGCCAACTCTTGAATTTGAGTCCCTGGGCTGCAGCTTCGTGTGTTCCTGTTTTCCTGCTCCTCAGTGATTCCTGCATTCCAGTGTTTGTTTACCAACGGCTTGACTACGGAACGGTTTGACCATCGCTTTTGGCTTTCTGGACTTTGATCTCTAATAACTTTGTTATTGAACAATTCCTTGTTTCGGGACTTCGTTTTTCCATCATCTGTGACTGTGTTTTTGTGCTATACCAACTTTCAAGCGAATTGCTTAACTTTGAGTTTAATCCGGATTATAAGGCAGCGCTATAATCCGGGTTATATTTTTGTTACTGGTATCGCTTTATTTTTGATGCCAAATTACTCCTGGGACACTTTGCACTGAAGTTAAGTGCTTTGAAAGACTATTTTTGTACAATAAAGCTGTGTTTGAACTCTTATCTTGTGTTTGGCTCTAATTAAGGCTTCTGGGTCCTGACACTCTTAGCCTCAGAAAGCCCATGACAGAAAGCCCAAAGCCCATAATTTGGAAAGGACTCAAAAACACACAATGACAATTTATATCGATATCCTTTGTTTACAAAAATAAAACAGTCAACAGTTATCCGACATCTTTAGGAAATGGGAATTTTCTTGTCCGGAACAGTAATTTAATGCTTTTCAGAACTGATAACGCTATGCACCCCTGCTCTTGTTTTGTTCAGTGGATGCCTTTTTCAAAGAACTTTGATGCAAAAGAAAGCTTTTCATGACTAATGTAATGTCTGCAATAAAAAAAATCCATTTTACTTCATTCATATTCCCTTATGTACACTTTTCCCTTGCATAGTAGAAACAGTATACGCTTGAGTGAAGCATACTTATTCTATAAATGCCTTTCAGCTTTAATATATTCAATGGTTTTATCTAAGGTTTATTTGGTTTGACAAAGTTATATTATATCCAAATTAGACTTGACTAAAAAAATTGCTATCAGTTTTACATTAAAAAAAAATCCTCTCATGGTTGTGGAAGTTGTATTTTCCTCTTTGCTAGCACAACTGAATAAAATGTGGCCTGGAAACTGGATCCTACCCTGTGAAGGGGAAAGAAATCCTTACAGTTTCTGTGGGACTCAGACTCATGAGAATATGGGGCTTGATCTTGAAATATATGAGTCTTTATATGTTTGTGCAATCATTTCACAGTGTCCCTAAAATATGTTTTCAAGTGTTGGTGGATCCAATCAGATGTGGGATTGTGTATGCTAATGGGAGGACTTTAAGCAGGCATCCTCAAACTGTGGCCCTCCAGCTGTTTGGCCTCCAACCCCAGAATTTCCGACCACTGAACAAGTTGGCTAGGCCTTCTGGGGGTTGGAAGCCCAAACAGCTGGAGAGATGTCTGACTTTAAGTGAGAATAAATGAGCTAAATTTGGAGGTGTGAACAGAGTAAGCAAAACATTGCTAAGGAACAGTGGAGGGGGAAAGTATTTAGTCAGATACCAATTGTACAAGTTCTCCCACTTAAAAAGATGAGAGAGACCTGTAATTGACATCATAGGTAGACCTCAACTACAAGAGACAACATGAGAAAACACATCCAGAAAATCACATTATGTGATTTTTAATGAATTTATTTGCAAATTATGGTGGAAAGTAAGTATTTGGTCACCTACAAACAAGCAAGATTTCTGGGTCTCACAGACCTGTAACTTCTTCTTTAAGAGGCTCCTTTGTCCTCCACTCATTACCTGTAGTAATGGCACCTATTTGAACTTGTTATAAGTATAAAAGACACCTGTCCACAACCTCAAGCAGTCACACTCCAAACTTCACTATGGTGAAGACCAAAGAGCTGTCAAAGGACACCAGAAACAAAATTGTCACCCTTCACTAAACTGGGAAGACTGAATCTGCAATAGGCATGCAGCTTGGTGTGAAGAAATCAACTGTGGGAGCAATAATTAGAAAATGGAAAAGGCACAAGACTACTGATAATCTCCCTTGATCTGGGGCTCCGCACAAGATCTCACCCCGTGGGGTCAAAATGATCACAAGAACAGTGAGTAAAAATCCCAGAACCACACGGGGGAAGCTAGTGAATGACCTGTAGAGTTGGAACCAACTTAACAAAGGCTACCATCAGTAACACACTACACCGCCAGGGACTCGGATCCTGCAGTGCCAGACATGTCCCCCTTCTTAAGCCAGTACATGTCCGGGGCTGACTGAAGTTTGCTAGAGAGTACTTGGATGATCCAGAAGAGTATTGAAAGAATGTCATATGAATGTCAGATGAAACCAAAGTAGAACTCTTTGGCAGAAACGCAACTCGTCGTGTTTGGAGGAGAAAGAATGCTGAGTTGCGTTCAAAGAACACCATACCTACTGTGAAGCATGGGGGTGGCAACATCATGCTTTGGGGCTGTTTCTCTGCAAAGGGACCAGGGCAACTGATCCGTATACATGAAGGAATTAATGGGGCCATGTATTGTGAGATTTTAAGTGCAGACCTCCCTCCATCAGCAAGGGCACTGAAGATGAAACATGGCTGGGTCTTTCAGCATGACAATAATCCTAAGCACACCGCCAGGGCAATGAAGGAGTGGCTTTGTAAGAAGTTTTTCAAGGTCCTGGAGTGGCCTAACTAGTCTCCAGATCTCAACCCTATACAAAATCTTTGGAGGGAGTTGAAAGTCCATGTTGCCCAGCAACAGCCCCAAAACATCACTGCTCTAGAGGAGATCTGCTTGGAGGAATGGGTCAACATACCAGCAACAGTGTGTGCCAACCTTGTGAGGACTTACAGAAAATATTTGACCTCTGTTATTGCCAATAAAGGATATATAACAAAGTATTGAGATGAACTTTTGTTATGGACCAAATACATTTTCCACCATAATTTGCAAATAAATTTGTTAAAAATCAGATAATGTGGTTTTCTGGATATGTTTTCCCAGGTTGTCTCTCATGTCTCTCATACCTATGATGTCAATTACAGGCCTCTCTCATCTTTTTAAGTGGGAGAACTTGTACAATTGGTATCTGACTAAATACTTTTTTCCTCACTGTATATCTCTCTGACACAACATGAGTGAAAAACAACACCATAATAGTCCATAATAACGGCATACAGAACAGCCATCATGACATTGCTATGGTTTCCATGTTGACTTCCCTGTCATAGCCATGCATCAATGCAAACACACTAACTGATTGGATTGCTTACTTATTTCACTACCTGCTGTTGCTAATCACTGTGATAATTACTTGCTTTAAAAGGCAAATACATTTTCATGTAGACATGCATTGCAAATTCTTTCAGTTCTTTCCGCAAATTCTTCAGCCAGATTAGACTATAAAATGCAAGTTGGCAGGGGCAACTTCTCATTAACATTTCAAGCCCTGCGTCCTCACGGGGAGATAGGGTGAGATACAAATAAACTGTATTTACATTGTCCATCTCAGTGGTAATCAGAGCTTAGGCAAAGCAGTGCACAAGGTCCCCAAGGTGGGTGTAGTGAAATTGCTACTCTATGTTAAAGTTTTAGTGTATAGCTCTATGTTTACGTATGGCAGATAGGGAAGAATAGGCACAGACAGGGTAGCAACAGCAGATATAGGATTCATTTGCATATGTGAAGCCGATTGGTCATATGCGGATTAGTGTAGGCCCAGGATTTGAAAAGGCTGCTAGGCCAAAATGACAGTTGGGGAGAGCAGAGCTGAACATTCCAAAGGGGCAGAGCCAAAGTTCTGAAAGAAGCAGTTAGAGTGAGGGAGTTTAAAAATGACAGTTAGGAATCTATGTGTGAAGAGGAGAGTTGGTTTTTGAGTGCCTGGTAGAAATAAGCAGTTATGAAGACTTCTGGTATAGAGAAGCAGTTAGTTAAAGAGAGCTCGAGTTTTAAGGAACATAAAGAAGGCTAGTGTTGCCTTAGTTCAGAATATAATTCAGCCAAGAGTGTGTGAAGCAAGTAACATGTTTGTGAATTTGAAACATTAATAGTGTATTCAGAAAAGTTAACCATGTAAATGATACTGACTGTAAGCCTCAAGATGGCAAGAAAACACAAATGTAACCACAAGTGTTGGAGCCAGAAGTTATAAATAAACTGTGTTACTTGGTTATACACAAGAGTGTTTCATTGCCTGCGATATAAAGTACAAAGGTTTAACAGCACACAGAAAGTCCCAGCCAATATAAAAGAAGAAACTGAATCAGTATAAGGCAGCAAAGATGTTTTTAGAGTGGAAATAGTCTCTCTCCCTCACCTCAGTGGGTATTTCATGGTCCCAAACTACTGATTCATGAGGGACAACTTGAGAATATCCCCAGTACTGGCAAAGGGTAACTCTGTTTTCATAACAGTGGCAACCCAAATCGTTTTCTACCAGAGCTGTAGAACAAGATGGTGCTCCTTTCTCCATATAGATGCTAACAAACTTAGTCGCTGAATCTTCAGTAAATAAGAAAGGATAGCATCCCATTGCACCTGAAGACAACAGATGAAAACTGCCTGCATCTCATGCCGAAGTCTGTTTTCCAAAAAAGGTGAATGCATAGTACAAGTCATGCCCAAATCCAAGTGCTAGTCCAACTGTATTGGACCCACTAAATCAATGGGTTTTACTTAAGAACTGGATTGCTGATTAGTAATGGAATTAATGGTCTAGCTGGAATTAGCAGTAATATTTAGGCCACAGAGAACAAAAGGAAATAACTGCTACTGATCTCTCCAGGTGGTGGCTTCCACATCAAAAAGCTGGGAAATCCACAGTGAGTTTTAGTCTGAATTTTAGGGCCCTTCCAGACAGGCACTTAATTCAGAGTAATAAAGTGGGATTTAAAACACTAGTACCTTAAGGAGAGTCCTCACTTGGAGCTATTTGTCTTGGTAAATGGTCTCACAGCATCCAGAACGTTTGGATAACGTGGATTGAAGGAAACCGCAAAATGTACAGGACATCTGCCAGAAGTATTTTTTTCTTATTGACGCTCCAATATATGCTACACCTCATAAGTACTGATGTGGATATAACAAAGTGCACACAAGCAGATTTCCTGTCATCATCTCTCCTCACTCTCCTTTAAATTTGTCCTCTTGAACCCTGTTTCCCTTTGGAGTCACTTGCCTGCCATGCTGGTGCCCACTGTATAAATTCAAGATCTATTTTATTTCAGAAATACAAGAACAATTGTTAGAGAGAGTTATCATGTGAATTGCTTTCCTCTTGTGCTTCCATTTGGCTCCATCTGTTTACACCCTTTACAGCTGTTTTGGGATTAGCTGTTGTGTGTCATAAGGAGCTCTCGCTTTTTTTTTTGAAAGCAGGGATATATAGTGCTCAGTAACAGTGCATTTTTAGCCCAATTATGGATTTTAAGCAAACATTTTTATTACATGTTTTTATGCCATCCTGCAATCCAGCATGCATTTTTGGTGTGCAACATCTAGAATCATAGAATCATAGAATCATAGAGTTGGAAGAGACCTCATGGGCCATCCAGTCCAACCCCCTGCCAAGAAGCAGGAATATTGCATTCAAATCACCCCTGACAAATGGCCATCCAGCCTCTGCTTAAAAGCTTCCAAAGAAGGAGCCTCCACCACACTCCGGGGCAGAGAGTTCCACTGCTGAACGGCTCTCACAGTCAGGATGTTCTTCCTAATGTTCTTCCTAGTTGTTCATCTAGCCACCCATCTTTCCCCCCACTTTCTTCCAGAATTTAAGACCTGTGTAGAAGGTGCCCTAGAAGAGTTACTCAAGGTACTGAATCCAATGATTACAAAAGGATACTTCCTCTAAATTCAGTCTAAATTCCAGAGTGGATTAGCTATCCCACAAATAGGGGAATTACCTGCTGCAAGTACTTCTGTTGCTTGAGGTGGTTGCTTCACTCTGCCAAATGATAGGAGGGGTCCTAACTTACCCATCTTGGAGAACTTCTCTGATTCACATGCACTACAGATTAAGTACCATTGTTCAAGTGACAAAGTATTGTTTTTTCTGATTAGTCCTATTTCATAAATTTCATGCCAGTGCCAAAGTATTTACTGCATCTTCTCTGTAATGACATCATCAGTTTATATTTCTTTACTACCTGTACCCGCCACGCGTTGCTGTGGCCAACCTTCCCTCCCTCTTTCTCTCTTCCTTTCTTTCTCTCCTTCCTTCCCTCCTACTTTCCTTCCTTTCTTCCTTTCCTTCTCTCCTTCCTTCCTTCTCTACCTTTTTCCTTCCTCCTGTTCTTCCCTTCTTCTTTCTCTTTCCTTCCTTCCCTTATTTACTTTCCTTCTCTCCTTCCTTCCCTCCTCCTTTCCTTCCTTCCTTCCTTTCTCTCCTTCCTTCCTTCTCTACCTCTTTCCTTCCTTCCTTCCACTCCCTTTTTCTTTCCCTTTTTCTCTCTCCTTTCTTCCTTCTCTACCTCTTTCCTTTCTTCTGCCTTTCCTTTCTTCTTTCTCTCCTTCCCTTATTTTCCTTCCCTTATTTTCCTTCCCTTGTTTTCCTTCCCTTGTTTTCCTTCCTTCCTTCCTTCCTTCCTTCCTTCCTTCCTTCCTTCCTTCCTTCCTTCCCTACTTCTTTCCTTTCTTCCCCCCCCCTTTTCTCTTTCTTCTCCTTTATTTACCTCTACCTCCTTCTCTTTCCTACCTTCTTTCCCTCCCTCTTTCCCTCTTTTTTTCTTATTTTCTTTCTCCCCTTCCTTCCCTTCCTTTTCCTTCTCTTTTTTCTGTATTGTCATTTAGTTATTCATCATTTAGCTATGGGGGGGGGGAGGGGTTAAGTCATTTCCATTGTTTTGGGGGGGGGGGGATTTTAGGGGTGTAGTGTCCAAATTTCATGTCAATTCGTCCAGGGTTTTTTAGTCATGTTAATCCCACAAATGAACAGAACATTTTTATTTATATACTACCCGTCCCCTGCCACGCATTGCTGTGGCCCACATGGGGGTTCTGTGTGGGAGGTTTGGCCCAATTCTATCGTTGGTGGGGTTCACAATGCTCTATGATTGTAGGTGAACAATAAATCCCAGCAACTACAACTCCCAAATGTCAAGATTCTATTTTCCCAAAACTCCACCAGTGTTCACATTTGGGCATATTGAGTATTTGTGTAGAGTTTGATCCAGATCCGTCATTGTTTGAGTCCACAGTGATCTCTGGATGTAGGTGAACTACAGCTCCAAAACCAAAGGACACTGCCCATGAAACCCTTCCAGTATTTTTTGTTGGTCATGGGAGAACTGTGTGCCAAGTTTGGTTCAATTCCATCGTTGGTGGGGTTCAGAATGCTCTTTGATTGTAGGTGAACTATAAATCCCAGCAACTACAACTCCCAAGTGACAAAATCAATTTTTGTGTGTGGAGGACATAGATTGCTCTGTGAGGAGTGGAGTGTCCAAATTTGGTGTCAATTCCCCCAGTGGTTTTTGAGTTCTGTTAATATCACAAACGAACATTACATTTGTATTTATATAGATTATTCTACACTTCATAGTTTATTGAACAGTGGTATGTGTCTCTCCCACCATCTAAACTTTTTCAAAATGAAATGTAAAGTGAGTAGCATTTACCCAGATTTAACGTTAAATACTATTCTGAGGGTTTCGACGGAATCAAAGTATAAATTTGAACAACTCCCTTGAGGCTAGTTTCAGTTTAATTTATTTTGACATGGAGATTAATTTCTGTGTCTGCAAAAGCACACAGGACATAATCAATCAATCAATCAATCAATCAATCACTTATTATGGTCCTAAACCAGCATAAAAGAAAAAGACAATCTTTACCATAAAGTGGCACAAAATAAAAAGCAAAAAGTAAATATGACACCCTACTTAAGGCCGATGTTTGTACACAATCTGCAGCTCTATATGTCTCACTTGGCTACCTGAATATAACATAACCCCCTAATTCATCGATTCAGTATTGATGGTTTCGCTTGTCAGGATTAATTTAGTTATGTATGTGTTTTAAATGTGCTTCTATGTATTACCAAGATGGATTCCACTGTGTATTAGAAATGCTGTGCAGAATGTTTATTCCATGAGGCTGTGATTATGTGACCTTGAGAGAAGTAAGATAAGGTTTGCTCTTGCTGGGAACAGAAGGGAGTAGCCTGTCTCAGCAAGGAAAGCTAAGCAGATGTGAAGAAGCTTTTGTTTTGACTAGTTCCTGAATTGTAGCTCGCTGTAGTAAGACGTGTCTATTTAATGTGCTTAGTAAACTTAGTTTCTTTTGTAACTCAAAGCCAGCAGAGTCCTTATTTTGCAACACAGTGTCTGCTGATCCAGCATTCCTTCCGCTGTACACCGCCAATCTCTGACAATTCGGTTATGGGCCCAGTCCCAGTTCCAGAAGAACCCAGGAATTGCTATTGATCCAGACCTGAAACTCTGACATCACTTACATTCTAAAAATATTGCTTCTTGGAAGTATTTGTGGGCTTCTTTAGGTCCTCCAGTGAGATTCTATGGCATGCTTTTGGCCCAATTATAATCAAAATATAGGATTCACTATTAGCCATGGTTTAAAGTATCTACTGGAGGAGGAGGGGGGGGGGATGACTGTTATTGGGATGTATCCCCCATAGATACAGGGTACGGCACTTTTAAAATGACTCGAAGAACTTCCTGACTGTGAGAGCCGTTCAGCAGTGGAACTCTCTGCCCCAGAGTGTGGTGGAGGCTCCTTCTTTGGAAGCTTTTAAACAGAGGCTGGATGGCCATCTGTCAGGGGTGATTTGAATGCAATATTCCTGCTTCTTAGCAGGGGGTTGGACTGGATGGCCCATGAGGTCTCTTCCAACTCTTTGATTCTATGATTCTATGATTCTAAAAACACAGCAAAAATTTGTTGTAAGTGTGGTTATCAGATAGACACGTTTTTCCACGCATGGACATGAGAAGTAGCTAAAAGATACTGGAAAGAAGTCCTAGAGAAAATACAGAAAATGCTAGCTAGAGATATTAATAGAATAGCAAGTCTCAAGAGAGATATTGACAAGCTGGAATGTGTCCAGAGGAGGGCGACTAAAATGATCAAAGGTCTGGAGAACAAGCCCTATGAGGAGCGGCTTAAGGAGCTGGGCATGTTTAGCCTGAAGAAGAGAAAGCTGAGAGGAGATATGATAGCCATGTATAAATATGGGAGAGGAAGCCACAGGGGGGAGGGAGCAAGCTTGTTTTCCACTTCCCTGGAGACTAGGACACGAAACAATGGTTTCAAATTACAAGAAAGGAGATTCCATCTGAACATTAGGAAGAACTTCCTGACTGTGAGAGCCATTCAGCAGTGGAACTCTCTGCCCCGGAGTGTGGTGGAGGCTCCTTCTTTGGAAGCTTTTAAACAGAGGCTGGATGGCCATCTGTCAGGGGTGATTTGAATGCAATATTCCTGCTTCTTGGCAGGGGGTTGGACTGGATGGCCCATGAGGTCTCTGCCAACTCTTTGATTCTATGATTCTTAATTGTCATTATCTACTGATGATTATCATTTTGTTTACAATTCACAATTGCAGTTGAAAAAAATCTTGTGACTTTATCCGTAATCTATGCATCCTGGTTGGTGAGCAGAAAAGAAGGAAACACTCCTTCTGTCCTGCCAGGAAAATCCAGTTGAATAAGTATAATTAAAGCAAGAGATAGACCTTGGTAAAAAGAGTGCTATAAAAGCACATGTTTGAGAGTTTCTACTGCCTCATTTGTATAAGAACAAATAAGTTTGTTTTACAGGATCCTGTTATATTTTCTTTCCAATATAGCAGATGGTAGCACATTAAATCACACTAATGTAAAAGATTTTCTATACTTAGGAACTGTTTAGTTTGTCAGGTAATTACGGCAGCCAAAGAGTATTGTAGAAATTCCATGAATTGGGTTTTTGATGATTAAACTCAAGTGATTTTGCAGCTCTATGTCACTTATTCATTGTTCGGCGGCGGATTGAGCATTATGGTAGCTAAGTGCTATTAAAGCATTAGATGTAAATCCATATGTTTGAAGTTTCTTATTTGACAACTGTTTCTCGGCAAATTAAAAACTGTTAGTATTAGAGGCAGCAGTCCAATTGGGAAAAAGATGGCTTTGGCGGATAAATTGATCTTAAGAATCCATGCATAGGCTTTGGTAGAGATCAGGCCTGCCCCAAGATGCAAAGCTGTGTGAGGAACTCAACAAGGGACATCAAATAAACCTCTGAGAAATTGAGTTTGCAACACTTTGAAAAAGTTAAAATTATGAGCCAGCACGTCAATGACTTAAATCAAGTAATAGTTTTCTAAGATCTACAGAGACACTCGCTGAAACATCTCAGCAAGCGAGAGTCCAAAAATGGCAGGCTCAAAACAGAACTTCAATCAATGGCTGATACCCAATGAGAGACTCCCTCCTGGGCACACAGAAAACTGGGCGACTTGGAAGGTGCTGAACAGACTGCGCTCTGGTACCACGAGATGCAGAGCCAACCTTAAGAAACGGGGCTACAAAGTGGAATCCACAACATGTGAGTGTGGAGAAGAGCAAACCACAGATCACCTACTGCAATACAACCTGAGTCCTGCCACATGCACAATGGAGGACCTTCTTGTGGCAACACCAGAGGCACTATACAATATCCCAGAGTACTTGTAGAGTATCAGCACAGACACAAAACAATCTATGTGTAATATCAAAGTGTAATATCAAAAGAGCATATAGTATGCAATTTACTAAAATCCCCAATACATAGCTCAATTCAGTGGCACAAAGCAAAATCAAAAGGAGCAACCGCTCTCAAATGTAACAGTTCTAGGTCTGAATAAGGATTCCACTGTATGTAGGCTTCAGGAATACATTCAATGAGAAAAATTATATCAACAAAGTAAATTATATCAACAAAGTAAGCATTGAGTCATGAGGATATGTATATACTGAAGACAGTAATGAAGATGGAGCGCCACTCTCAAAACAATCTTCATGGATAACATCCAAATCAAGTCCAGTGAAATTGGAGCACTGCTTCTCAAAAAAAGTCTCCGAAGGATCTCTACCAAACAACAGTGGTGCCCAGGTATTTTTGTACCCTGTTTCTTCATCCCTCCTTTCTTCATCCCCCTCCATCCTTTCCCACCTTCCTTCCTTCCTTCTTCCTTCCTTCTCCTTCCTTCCCTTCCCTTCCTTCCTGTCCCTCCTTCTTTCTTTTCCTTCCTTCTCTTCTTTCCCACCTTCCCTTCCTCACTCCCCTTTCCCTTCCTTCCTTTCCCTCCTTCCTTCCTTCTTCCTTTCCTTCTTTCTATGTAAGATATTACATGTAAGATAGGTAATATTTATGTAAGATATTACAATATTACATGGAAGGGACAGTCAAGAAGTAATGAGAGAAGAAGGGAAAGAAGGAAGGAAGGAAGGAAGGAAGGAAAGGTAGAGAAGCAAGGAAGGAGAGAAGGAAATAAAAAAGTGAAAGGAAAAAGAGAGGGAAGGAAGGAGAGGAGGAACTAAAGATAGGGAAGGAAGGAAGGAAGGAAGGAAGGAAGGAAGGAAGGAAGGAAGGAAGGAAGGAGAAAAGGAAGGATGTACAAAGAGCAAAGAAAGGGAGGAAAGAAACAGGTAGAGATGGAAGAAAGAAGAGAAATAGGGAAAGAAAAAGAGGAAAGGAAGGAAAGAGGGAAGGAAGGAGAGAAAGAGGGAGGGAAGGTTGACCACAGTAACGTGTGGCGGGTACAGTTAGTAGAATCATAGAATCATAGAATTGGAAGAGACCTCATGGGCCATCCAGTCCAACCCCCTGCCAAGAAGCAGGAAAACTGCATTCAAAGCATCCCCAACAGATGGCCATCCAGCCTCTGTTTAAAAGCCTCAAAGGAGGAGCCTCCACCACACTCCGGGCAGAGAGTTCCACTGCTGAACAGCTCTCACAGTCAGGAAGTTCTTGCTAATGTTCAGATGGAATCTCCTTTCTTGTAGTTTGGAGCCATTGTTCTGCATCCTAGTCTCCAGGGCAGTAGTAAACAAGTTTGCTCCCTCCTCCCTATGACTTCCTCTCACGTACTTATACATGGCCATCATGTCTCCTCTCAGTCTTCTCTTCTTCAGGCTAAACATGCCCAGCTCTTTAAGCCGATCGTCATATGGCATGTTCTCCAGACCCCTGATCACTTTAGTCGTCCTCCTCTGGACACATTCCAGCAATCCAACAAATGCTACGTTCAGCAAAGGACAAGAGGGATCTCTCTTCAATTTTGGTGCCCACATGCTTCCTATGGGACTTATGCCTATCTCTGTCTTTTCTCTATTTAGGGCTTAATAATGTATCTATCTCACCCCATCTGCTTTTTTGTGTTTTTTCCAACTATTTATCATGTAAAATATTTTAGCAATAGATCATTATTTTAGGACGGATATTATTTAGAAAAAGTCACACAATACTGAAATGTGCTTTGTTTGTTTCATAACAAATAAGCATTATTTCAGTTGCCCGTTACTGCTGTCTAACAACAAGGTGCAATCATAACTTCTACTTCATCATCATAATCCAACAGCAACAGTTAAATTTATTACGGCGTTTGGATTGAGTCATTCCGGGTTTAGAAACCATGTCGAACAATCCCCATGCATTTTAAATGAGAAGGAAACATGCGTGCGTTCGGAAGCTTATTTCCCTTTATTTGAATGGCAATGCCATCTGCCAAACGAACACACTCGTTTGGCCTCTAAATGCTTTTTTCCTTCTGACAGCATCATCAGAAAAGGAAGCCTTCATAACAAAGAGGCATCTGGTCTTAATCCAAAAGTGACACATTTTGTTTGCATTCAAAAGGATACGAGGGCATTTTGCAAACGGTGCGTCCAATTAAGACTCCACTTTGTTAAAAAACGGCAGAAATAATAAGATTCTTAACAAATCATTTTCTCTTTTTTTCTACAGAAGATAAAAATAAAATGGCCATTAAAAGATCTAAGCATATTTTGAATTTATTGTAATTAATTCATATTCCCTCTTTGTCTTAAGCATTAGCATGCAGATTATGTCTGGGGTGTGTTGGAGAGATAGAAAAATACATATAAAAGTCCTTTTGATTGAAATCATTTGCATTGTTTGCACATTTTGTCAATATCATCTTTTGTCCTATAAAATGTTAACTGACACTGAAACTGCTGTATAAATTCAAGATGCTATAGTTAATCTACTCAACAGTGTTACTCAACATTCTCAAGTATTTCCCCCCAGTTAAATTCTAGCCTGTTCCACTAGAACCAATTATGAAGTTCTTGGGTTGTTGTAGGTTTTTCGGGCTATATGGCAATGTTCTAGAAGCACTGTCTCCTGATGTTTTGCCTGCATCTGAGGGTGCTAGCCATAGATGCAGGAAAACTTCAGGAGGAAATGCTTCTAGAACATGGCCATTGTTCTGTCGCGCGCTGAGCCTGTAAATAGTTGTCTTTAAAACAGGATGTGCAACCTTTGCCCATCAGGAAGCCAGGGGGCCTAAAGAGAAGTTCTCAGAGGTTTCCACCACAAACAGTCTTTAGATGGTTTGAGAAGTACAACAAAGTATTTTATTAATGAACAATCAAACAGAAACTTCTCTTGTCTTCAGTAAAGTTAAGCAAATAATTCCAAGCTTTTAGGTAACTGGTGACTTCCTAATCTTGCCCACAAAGGACAGGCAACTGTCTTCAATAACTTCTTCTTTACTTTAAAGGAAAATCCCCTTTTTAACTTCTCCCAGGCTGACTGTAAACTTAAACCTAACTGATGTGGGCACTGTTGCGCTGAGTCAATTTGTTGTGCAGTAGCAATGTCCAATATGCCCAAAAACCCAATGCCAAAGACACAGACCAGTCAGAAGAAATAAAACAGTAGAACTTTACTCTTGGATGCAGAGTTGAAAAATAAAACAGTATGGCACACTTACATAGTCACTGTAAGTAATACAGAATAAATCTGTGTTTTAAATCATAAGAGCATAACAAAATAAAACATGGTTACTTCACCATAACCTAAGCTTCTTGCTTCTTCTCTAGAGCAATTCAAACTTCCAACTGCCAGCCGTCTGCACAGGCCTCAAATTGTTACATTTAAAAGGTGTGGCCTAGCTAGCATTCTGCAGCTGCAGTTAATCATTAATACTTTGCAAGGCTTTTCTGTTTAGGTTTTCTTTAACACACACACACATTGGGCTTAAAGCAATATACCGTAATAACTTCTTCTTTACTTGAAAGGAAAATCCCCTTTTTAACTTCTCCCAGGCTGACTGTAAACTTAAACCTAACTGATGTGGGCACCACTACCGGGTTGAACTGCGTCTCAAAGCACCGAGTGGACCTACCAGCAAGGCCTGTAGTCTCTTCAGCTGGAGTTCTTTCATCTTTAGGGCTGTTTCCTTGGAAAGTCTTTGGAGACTCTTTTCCTTCTGTTTCTGTTGGAATTTCTGTAACCCTGGAAATTCTTAGGAGACTCTTAAAGCTGTTCTCCCCTGGAAATTCTCAAAGCTGTGGGGATGCTTCCCTGGAAGTTCTTAAAGGTTGAAGCTTTTGTACAGGGGAAGCTTTACACACGTTCTGTACATAGCTAACTTTGCTGAGACTAACTAAAAAATGGCTCCCTTCCCTTCCCAATTGCCCTGAGCAAGGGACGGGACCAAAACTTAATGATGATGGACAGGTGACTTGCCCTATGAGTGCAACCAAAAGAAGCCACCTATCTGCGGAGTCCCTGAAACCTGGGATTGCAAACAAACATTTAATACAAAGCAAATAAAGTTGGAGCTCCTGGTACAGCCGCACCAGAACACCCATATAGCCCGAAAAACCTACAATAACCCAGTGATTCCAGCCATGAAACCCTTCAACAATACAAATGAAGTTCTTGGACTGCAACTCCCAGGAATCCTAGCCAAAATAGTGGAGAATGAGTGACACTGGGAAATGCTATCCAACAACATATAAATGCTGCATATTTTCCACCTCTACTTTCCACCTACAGCTGTCTGCAATGGGACAATGAAGAACAGTTTTCTGGAAGAAGCAGTATATGTTGTGGTGGGCATGCTTAGTTCAGGCCAGGCCATCTCTGCCTTACTGCTGTGCAAGATGGAACACACTGACATGGCTCCTGTGTCTCGTCACAGCAGAGGAAGATCAATAATGGAAGACAAGTTGTTTTCTAGATTAGCTTGTCTGCATTATTGATTTTCACCTGGAGGAATCCCTGTTAAGTTTCTAAAGAACCGCAGGGAACACAGTTTCAAAACAAGTACAATGAAGTAATCAACCTTTCAGCTATGTACCATGAAACTTGAATGATTTTGTCAATAACATGTGCCATATGTAAGGCATGGATAAATCTGTTCTGCTTGCCACGACTTCTGAATGTTTCATGTGCAAGCTTATTCCCTTCTGGTTCCATCTCAAAATTTGAATTTCTGTTCCCACCCAAGACCAATGAATTACAAAAATGTTGGGTATGGTAGAGATGAACAAACAGAACAACAACAACAACAACAACAACAACAACAACAACAACAGTAATAAATAATAATGGGTTTTTATTAAATAATAATAGTAGGTTTTTTCGGGCTGTATGGCCATGGTCTAGAGGCATTCCCTCCTGACGTTTCACCTGCATCTATGGCAAGCATCCTCAGAGGTAGTGAGGTCTGTTGGAACTAGGAAAAAGGGTTTATATATCTGAGGAATGACCAGGGTGGGACAAAGGACTCTTGTCTGCTGGAGCTAGGTGTGAATGTTTCAACTGACCACCTTGATTAGCATACAATGGGCTGACAGTGCCTGGAGCAAACTTTTGTTGAGAGGTAATTAGATGTCCCTGACTGCTTCCTCTCTGTTGTTGTGCTGTGGCAATTTTAGAGTTTTTTTTAATACTGGTAGCTAGATTTTATTCATTTTCATGGTTTCCTCCTTTCTGTTGAAGTTGTTCACATGCTTGTGGATTTCAGTGGCTTCTCTGTGTAGTCTGACATGGTGGCTGTGAGAGTGGTCCAGCATTTCTGTGTTCTCAAATAATATGCTGTGTCCAGGTTGGTTCATCAGGTGCTCTGCTATGGCTGACTTCTCTGGTTGACGTAGTCTGCAGTGCCTTTCATGTTCCTTGATTCGTGTTTGGGCAATGCTGCATTTGGTGGTCCCTATGTAGACTTGTCCACAGCTGCATGGTACACAGTAGACTCCTGTAGAAGTGAGAGGAACGTAGCATTTGTTGGATTTTCTTGGTGGGTCTGTAGATAGTTTGTATGTTGTGTTTCCTCATCAGCTTCCCTATGCGGTCAGTGGTTCCCTTGATGTATGATGTATTATATGCTAATCAACGTGGTCAGTTGAAACATTCACACCTAGCTCCAGCAGACAAGAGTCCTTTGTCTCACCCTTGTCATTCCACAGATATATAAACCCTTTTTCCTAAAGCCTTCGACAATAATAATAATCTTTAATTATACCTCGCTACCATCTCCCCCAACGGGGACTCGGGGCGGCTTACATGAGGCCAAGCCCGAACCACAAAATACAATAAAATAAGATACAAATTGCAATAAAATAAACAACATAGCATTAAAATATAAAACATATAAGCAGATAAACAATATACACAAAACATAAAGAGAGAAAAAAACTGTAAACCAAACATAATGACAGTGAGCGGGCCGCATGTACATAAAATGATTAAAAAACTTAGGGTGAGATAAAGGAGCGGAATTATTTGTAAGGGAGAAATCATAGAGAGTCAGGGAGATTGACAGACCTTCGTGTACTCCTAAGGCCCGTAGCAAACTAGCCTCCTGCTGGAGCAAACTGTGCTAGCATGGCCCTGACGTCATGAGACTGCGCCTCTCTCTCCGCCCCTTTCTCCCTGCCAGAGTGGTTTTTCCTTTGCTAGGGCTGCATTGCCAGCATACTCTCTCAGTTGGCTGGATTCAACTGGTAGAGCAGTCTCTCTAGCAATAGAGAGAGGATTAAAGATGGATGACTGTGTGAACGACCAGAAAGTTGAGAAAGAAATTATTGAATTATATAGATGTAAGTAAATTACATGACTAATAGATTCCAAATTAAAAATAAAATAGTATAAATGTTGTATAGTTTTCGGCTGGCCCCTCCAAGCTGAAAACTAGCCATGCTTTGATTGTAGGTGAACTATAAATCCCAGTAACTGCAACTCCCAAATGTCATGTTTCCCCCCCCCCCCCCTAAACTCCATCGTTGGTGGAGTTCAGAATGCTCTTTGATTGTAGGTGAACTATAAATCCCAGAAACTGCAACTCCCAAATGTCATGGTTTTTTCCCCCCCAAGACTCCATCGTTGGTGGAGTTCAGAATGCTCTTTGATTGTAGGTGAACTATAAATCCCAGAAACTGCAACTCCCAAATGTCATGGTTTTTTCCCCCCCAAGACTCCATCGTTGGTGTTCAGAATGCTCTTTGATTGTAGGTGAACTATAAATCCCAGAAACTGCAACTCCCAAATGTCATGGTTTTCCCCCCCAAGACTCCATCGTTGGTGGGGTTCAGAATGCTCTTTGATTGTAGGTGAACTATAAATCCCAGAAACTGCAACTCCCAAATGTCATAGTTTTTTCCCCCAAGACTCCATCGTTGGTGGGGTTCAGAATGCTCTTTGATTGTAGGTGAACTATAAATCCCAGAAACTGCAACTCCCAAATGTCATGGTTTCCCCCCCCCCCCAAGATCCATCCCCCCAACTCCATCGTTGGTGGAGTTCAGTATGCTCTTTGATTGTAGGTGAACTATAAATCCTAGCAACTACAACTCCCAAATTACAAAATCAATTACCCCCCCCCCCCCACCCACCCACCCAACACACACTGCATAATCCGTTTTATCTTCACAATCGCCCATTCTTTTCTGATCTGACACCATGCCTACTCAAAGGAAAGAACACAATGACACGGCTTCACATGGATCGTAGTTTGCTGCTGCTTCATGCAGAATTGTTTCGCTAGCAAAACTGGCTCATAGCCTCGGGGGGGAAAAGGCGGGGCTTTGGAGCCAGCTCTAGCACAAGCTTGCTCTCGCTTCCTGTAGTTTGCTACGGCTCTAAGACAAAAATGTTGAGAGAGCAATAGCATAAGATTATGTGACTACTCTCCGAAAGCACAACGGCAGAGCCAGGTCTTTAGATTCTTTTTAAAGGTTTCTAAAATAGGGCTTTCCTAATCTTTCCAGGCAATGAGTTCCAGAGTCAGGATTATATAGTTGCCAGATCCTTCCAAATCTAAAGAACAATGGCAACTGGGACCTTGTAAAAGACTACATAAAACAGATCAAAATAGATCTCATCTGCTGAAGACATTCAATTTTAAGGGAAAAAGAAGCTGTAGGGGAAGCAGAACAATTGTAATATTAATTCCAAGTAAACTTAATGACCATCAAAAGCAAAAAGGAAGTCAACAAATATTTATTTTTCTTTTTTTCACAGTTTTTAGAGTTTCAAATTTTTCAAAAGAAAACCCTTTCTCTTTCTTCTCTTTCTTTCCTCCTTTTCTCTCTTTTTTCCTACTTACTAGGTTAAAAGGAGGGTGGCGGCTACATGACACTAGCTGTAAATCTGCTCAGATTCGCTGCAATGGATGAAAAACACAGGTTTAAAAACTACACTTGCAGCCTGATTCCGGCCAGAAAATGCACATATACATACACACATCACTGAAAAAGATTATTTTATTTTTCCATGCAGTCATGCTGTCCACATAGGATCCCCCGGTGGCGCAGTGGGTTAAATCCCTGTGCTGGCAGGACTGAGGACCGACAGGTCGCAGGTTTGAATCCGGGAAGAGGCGGATGAGCTCCCTCTATCAGCTCCAGCTCCTCATGCGAGGACATGAGAGAAGCCTCCCACAAGGATGATAAAACATCAAATCATCCAGGCGCCCCCTGGGCAACGTCCTTGCAGACGGGCATTTCTCTCACACCAGTAGCGACTTGCAGTTTCTCAAGTCGCTCCTGACACGACAAAAAAAAATGCTGTCCACATGACCTTGGAGGCGTCTATGGACAATGCTGGCTCTTCGGCTTAGAAATGAAGATGAGCACCACTCCCCAGAGTTGGACACAACTAGACTTAATATCAGGGGAAACCTTTACCTTATGAAAGGATTAAATTTACCCAAAAAGTGTAACCTAAGAAAAGCAAGAGTAAATTCAAGTCACAATGGACTGAAAAAGCAAAGTAGATACAAGAAGCAAGAAAAAAGTTAGTTTTGTTGGAAGACCACTGAAAAGAACAGACTGTATCCTGCTCATATTTAATTTAAGAACACCTTCTTATCCATATTTTTACTTTGTTAGCAGGATGTTTTTAAGATAACATTTATCTTTACAGCTTTCTTGGGTAGTGGTGAAGGGGTGTTAATGGACTATAACATGCTGCTGTGCTACAACATATGGCTAAATTGTCTGTTTTTGTCAGCAAACGTCTCAGTCTAACAACTGATGCATACAAATGGGTTTATATAAGATATTTTTGTTGTTAGAAGCAGGAAGCAATGCAAGAACATTGACAGTGCACAATATGTGTGGAATTGGTTGTGAAAGTAAGGCCCCTCCAGATAGACCCAAAATGCGGGACCTATGACAGATTTACCCAAGATGTCTAAATGATGCCTCAGTGAAACCCAAATTAATCCAGATGAAACTGGGATTTCCCAGTTTACTCTGGATTAATAAACACCTGGAAACACCTTACATTAAGGTCCAGTTCTTTCCAGGTGCAAACACCATGGGCAGGCATGTAGCTGGGGGGGGGGGGGGGGGGGGCTTGGGGGGCTTGAGCCCCCCCCCCCCCAAAATTCTCATGATGATCTGCGAAAAGGCCTTACTGGTACATTATTTAAACTGTTACGTTTATTCATATCATGATCTGATCACCATGCTCAATATATCTCATATGCATGGGGGTATTGGGGTAATGATACAAAAGGTTTGCTAGGGTAGAGCCTCTTTCACTCAGACTCAGCCCCTCTGAATCAAACTCAGCCCCCTCCCCCCGCCCGAATCAAAGTCCTGGATACGGGCCTGCCCATGGGGTTTGACTCCTGGGACTGCTTCCATGATCCCAGAGGTCAATCCCCAAGGTGTTCCTGGTTCTTCTGGCTCCAAGAGTCTGAAGGAGCAGGATGGCATCCTCACCTTCCTCTCCAAGACCTCATTTACTCCAAAAGCTTATGTGAGGGATCTGGCTGCATACTGAGGCCCATCTGGAGAAAGCTTCTGGAGTGTGACAATGACAAGTCGAGAGGCTGGTGGGAAAATCCACCCCTCCCAACCTCTTGACACACCATTTTCACATTTTGGGAGCTTTCTTCAGAGGGGCCTGGGCATGCAACCAGACCCCTCATGTAATTTTTTGGGGTAAATGGGGGCTGGCTCCATGCCCTCCTTGGTCCACCAGAAGGCCACCCCCCACAAGGAAAGTGCAGTTTTTGAGGTGGGTGCAGGGGCTCAATCCCGAGCGGAACTGGGATAAAATATCTCGGTTCCTCCTGAACTTGAGGCCCCTTCCACACAGCTGGATTATATGGTGGTGTCGAGTCTGATAATTCAGTTCAAAGCAGATATTGTAGATCATCTGCCTTGATATTCTGGGTTATATGGCTATCTAAAAGGGCCCATAGATTAATCAAGTTGGGAGGGCCCCATAGGGCATCAAATCCAATTTTCTGCTTAATACAGGATCTCTAGCTAAAGCATTCCCAACAGGTAGCTGACCAGCCTTTATGAAGATAGCTAGTGAAGAAGATCCCACCATGTCTCTAGGCCAGTGGTTCTTAACCTTTGTTCCTCCAGGTGTTTTGGATTTCAACTCCCAGAAAGAGATGCTTCTTGCATAAATTTGTCAGCAATAATTAGCTTATTTTAGAGTGAAAGAATTTCTCCCCATTGCTAAGAGAGAAACAGAATGAATATAACATGTGCATACACAGACATGTACAGTTGGCTGCATTTGTGGATATGCCCTTGGAAGACATTGTTATGGCAACTGTCACAGAGAGTGCTTGCACATCAACCTTTACCAGTACACATTACCCATTGCACATAATGAATGACATACACTCCTGTCTAGTCCAAAAGGGAACATACAATGTCATAATACACGTACAAAATTAGATAAGGAAAGTTCATAAGACATGGAAGAAAAACAAAATGGGGGACGCCTGGCTCGAGAGCAGTATGTATGGAAAAAGATCTTGGAGTCCTCGTGGACAACAAGTTAAACATGAGCCAACAATGTGATGTGGTGGCAAAAAAAGCCAATGGGATTTTGGCCTGCATCAATAGGAGCATAGTGTCTAGATCTAGGGAAGTCATGCCACCCCTCTATTCCGCCTTGGTTAGACCACACCTGGAATATTGTGTCCAATTCTGGGCACCACAATTCAAGAGAGATATTGACAAGCTGGAATGTGTCCAGAGGAGAGCGACTAAAATGATCAAGGGTCTGGAGAACAAGCCCTATGAGGAGCGGCTTAAGGAGCTGGGCATGTTTAGCCTGAAGAAGAGAAGGCTGAGAGGAGATATGATAGCCATGTATAAATATGTGAGAGGAAGCCACAGGGAGGAGGGAGCAAGCTTGTTTTCTGCTTCCTTCGAGACTAGGACGCGGAACAATGGCTTCAAACTACAAGAGAGGAGATTCCATCTGAACACGAGGAAGAACTTCCTGACTGTGAGAGCCGTTTAGCAGTGGAACTCTCTGCCCCGGAGTGTGGTGGAGGCTCCTTCTTTGGAAGCTTTTAAACAGAGGCTTGATGGCCATCTGTCAGGGGTGATTTGAATGTAACATTCCTGCTTCTTGGCAGGGGGTTGGACTGGATGGCCTATGAGGTCTCTTCCAACTCTTTGATTCTATGATTCTATGATGGAAAGATTTCAATTCTATTCTTGCAATGAGCTTAGGGATTTTTGGATTCTGTAACATTTTCTCAAAAGGACTGATGATCCAAAAGAACCTAATTTTGTAGCTATCAACTCTCTTGAAATATTATTAAATTGTCAATACAATACAGCCAGATTTTATTTCAGAGGCAGCATCAGTCTCTATATGTTGCCCATTTTCTATTCCGCACCATTTCCTGTGCAGTTTGTTATATAACAATCAATAAATTAACACTGGTCTTTTAACTTCCCAAGATTGCTTTCAGCTGCACATATCCCATCTTGTTGAAGTCTATATCCCATTGAACTGTTAATTAAACTCACATAGTTGGTTGGTCTTCATCTAATTATGCAGGTAACATCAAACTGACTTATTAGAGTTCTATCTCATTAAACACGTCTGTCGTCAATAATTACGGGAAAATAGGATGAAAACAAAAATGGAAGATAAACCTTAGTGGCTAAAATAAATTGAAGTTGGAAGGAATTGCTAGTTTAAGCACCAAATATATTTTTTTTCTACTGTGAAGCACTCATTTTTATCATCCTGTGCCCTGGGTTGAGTAGGTTGTATTGTTATTAGCCTAAATGCTCTAATTAAAGTACTTTTTTGATCTATAGCTGGAATTGCAATGAAATGGGACACACTCTAAACAAGTATCTCAGAATGAACTTTATTAGGTCAAACGCTCAGGGATTCCAGCAGAGGAATACACATCGATGATACATATACTTGGGTAACTTGGGGAGGGGGAGAAATAGCTGGAACCTGCACTATTAAGATACTAAGGGCTGGTTCAAATGAAACAGCACTCCAATGGTCTTGTGTTCTGAGCTTTTACTTACTTACTTAGGTGATCTCTCATTGGCCGAGTAGGATAGTCTTCCAGGATCAGTATTCTGGTGGATCCGTCGGTGACTGTGGAGCCCTATTCTTGATCTGCATCTTCTTCCGCAGTGAGGGCATTGGTTTCCAGGTGGAAGGCAGTCTCGGTCGGGTTGGCTTGATGTGCCTTCCTCTTGGCATGTTTCTCTCTTTCACCCTCCATTCGTGCCTCTTCAAATTCTGCAGCACTGCTGGTCACAGCTGACCTCCAGCTGGAGTGCTCAAGGGCCAGGGCTTCCCAGTTCTCAGTGTCTATGCCAGAGTTTTTAAGGTTGGCTTTGAACCCATCTTTGAGCCCATCTTTTCCTGTCCTCCAACATTCAATTTTCCGTTCTTGAGTTCAGAGTAGAGCAACTGCTTTGGGAGACAGTGGTTGGGCATCCGGACAACATGGCCGGTCCAGCAAGCCTTCTCTATTGCATCCTTAACATAGTCCTAACATTTTCTTCATGAACCATGTAGAAAGAATGCAGTATAGCATAATTTTTAATTACTATGGCTTAAAGCTATGGAATCATGGAGTTGTAGTCTTACAAGTCTTACAAGATCTGTAGCCTTCTCTGCCAGAGTGCTGGTGCCTCACCACACTACAATTCCCAGGATTCCATAGCATTAATTCTACAGTGTAGATGGAGCCTCAGTCTGTATATTGTATCGCAAAAAGTTGCAGCATATATATATATATATATATATATATATATATATATATATATATGAGGGAGAGAAAGAGAAAATGTATATATAATGAGCAGAAGTGAAGCTGACAGATGTGATGAAGATTGAAGGTTTGATGTGTATAACCATGGTGCATGGGCCAATGAAGGAAAGTATAGTTGAAGGCTTTCATGGCTGGAATCACTGGGTTGTTGTAGATTTTTTGGGCTATATGGCCATGTTCTAGAAGCATTCTGTGACCTCACAACCTCTGAGGATGCTTGCCATAGATGCAGGCGAAACGTCAGGAGAGAATGCTTCTAGAACATGGCCATATAGCCCGAAAAACCTACAGCAACCCAAGAAAAGTATACATTAACCTATCCTATGTTGGCTGGAAGTAAATGGAAGGCAGTTATTTGGGCAGTAGACCTATGACTCACTTTCAGTGAAGCCTCACTGAAATCAATAATACTTATTTATATGACTAGAAATATAGAGGATTATCCTGTTATCAGGTAATAAAATATTTTTATTTCATTTGAATGGTTGTATGTTATCTACATACACATTCTGTATTCACTGTCATCAGCTGTATAAAAATCTTAATAATTTTAAATGGACTTTAGATTTGCTTAATCTTCTGTCACGTTTTAATGTTAGATATGCAATGGTTGATGGGTTATGTTATTACTTAATTTTTGTTTATCTGTTATAATTTTAATTTTGTTATAGTTGTGAATTTTCTTTATGGATCTGGCGGGATTGTTTATTTCTCTTTGTTAGTGTATTCTAGCATTGAATTTTTGCAATTATTTTGTTGGAAACCACCCTGCGTTCCTTTGGAGAGATAAGGCAGCATATAAATAAAGTTTTTAAAATAATAATAATAATAATAATAATAATAATAATAGGTAACTAGAGCATTTGATCTAGGCATTTTCTGTTCTTTATAGAAACAGTCCTATCCTTGACATCTGCCCAGAAATACAGAGCCAGCAATGAAAGGAAGTAGAAGGATGCGATAAACGACTCTTATCTGAGACAGGAGGAAGCTTTTGCTCCAGCTAACAGGAAAACAATTTAATTTTCTTATCAAGGCCGATGTTACTGCAGATTGAGATAGCCAAGTTATGCTGTGAGTTAAATGCATTGCTGAGTTATGTGTAACTCGATGGCACACTGTTTTCTTCTTATAAAAAATCCCTGATGACTGCTTGTTGCATATTCTGTTTTCTGAATCAGACTTTTTATTCATAGAATCATAGACTCAAAGAGTTGGAAGAGACCTCATGGGCCATCCAGTCCAACCCGCTGCCAAGAAGCAGGAATATTGAATTCTAATCACCCCTGACAGATGGCCATCCAGCCTCTGTTTAAAAGCTTCCAAAGAAGGAGCCTCCACCACATTCCGGGGCAGAGAGTTCCACTGCTGAACGGCTCTCACAGTCAGGAAGTTCTTCCTCTTGTTCAGATGGAATCTCCTCTCTTGTAGTTTGAAGCCATTGTTCCGCGTCCTAGTCTCCAGGGAAGCAGAAAACAAGCTTGCTCCCTCCTCCCTGTGGCTTCCTCTCACATGGCTATCATATCTCCTCTCAGCCTTCTCTTCTTCAGGCTAAACATGCCCAGCTCCTTAAGCCGCTCCTCATAAGGCTTGTTCTCCAGACCCTTGATCATTTTAGTCGCCCTCCTCTGGACACATTCCAGCTTGTCAATATCTCTCTTCAATTGTGTTGCCCAGAATTGGACACAATATTCCAGGTGTGGTCTAACCAAAGCAGAATAGAGGGGTAGCATTACTTCCCTGGACCTAGACACTATTCTGCTTTCATTCATTTTCCATTCAGTTTACAATGTTGTCTTCATCTTATTTCTAAAGTTTTAGAAAACAGGAAATGCTCAGTGACTAACATCTCTTTCTGAACTGCAGCAGGCAACATTATAGCTCCTCTTTGGACAATTTGCCAGATGCAGGGAATATATTAAGAGAGAAATCTCATCCAAAATTTTAAAAATGAAATAAAAAGGCATAAATGCATTTATACAACACACACATTGTATATATCTATATATTATCTATCCTTCTTTCTGAACAATGGTTTTCTGGTAGGTAACTGGATTACTGCAATGCACTTTACGTGGGGCTACCCTTGAAGATGGCCCGGAAACTACAACTTGTCCAACGTTTGGCAGCCAGATTAATAACTGGGGCGACTTACAGGGAGTGGTCAACCTCTCGTTTAAGGTGCTCCACTGGCTGCCATTTATTTTCCAGGCCCAATTTAAGGTACAGGTTATCACCTATAAAGCCCTAAACGGTTTGGTACCCGCCTACCTTCATGACCATATCTCTCTCCATGAACCAACCCAGGCCCTTCGATCTTTGGGGGAGGCCCTTGTTTCACCCCTGTCAGTCTCACAAGCTCGTCTTGTGGGCACAAGGGAGAGAGCCTTCTCCTCTGTGGCTCCTTGACTTTGGAACTCATTACCTGGAGAGATCAGGAAAGCCCCTACACTAGAAACCTTTAAAAAGAACCTTAAAACCTGGCTCTTTTGCTGCGCCTTTGGTGAGTAGGTGCACAACATGACACTACTGCTCCCCTCAACGTTTCTGTCACTGCAGTATCCGCCCCCCTAATGGGAAGTTTCGTTTCACAACCCTATGTTTCTTTATGAGCTCCCTGCAAATAACTTGCTCCTATTCTTATCTCATTTGAGTTTTTAAACATTTTATCCTGCTCACGGTTACTGTGTTTGTGTTTATTGGAATGTTATTTTGTTATTGTATTCATATGCTTTTTTCAATGTAATCTGGATGCTGTTGCTTGTTGCTTATGTTTTGGTTTTATTTTGGTGTAATATGTTGTCCGGGTTTGGCCTCATGTAAGCCGCCCCGAGTCCCCGTTGAGAAGTTAGTGGCGGGGTATAAATAAAGTTTATATTTATATATATAACAGTGATGCTAGTAACATCATAACTGACAACTAATCTATATCACATTTGGCACCATGGCTATAAATAATCATTTCTCAGGTTTAACCTGTAGACTATATTTCTGTCCTAGGATTACTTCATGCCTTTTTTTAAAAAAAAAAGTATGTGTGTTTTGAGAGGCGCAACAATACACTGCCACCAATATAATTAAAATAGTGTTAAAAGTGATTGCCCATCTCCCAACAGTAGCATAGCTGTAGCTTTCATATCTTTATCAGCAAATATTTAAATATATCATCCCATGTCAGTGATTGTTTCCTTGCAGTCATATTAAAATGCATTGAGATGACACTTAGGATTTCCAGATGGTTTGCCAATTGCTATGTCATTGTGGACACTACAAAAGACCATTATATTAGGCTATAACATTGACATTCGGCTATAAGACAAATATAATCAGAGTACTCAAAAATAATTTGTTTCTGAAGGGATTAATTTGCCTGCCCTGCAAATAATTAAGAATGGCTTAAAGAATTAAAGCTGCCCTTAAAGAATTAGGCAGCGAGATTCCTTTGAACAGATAAATACATGGGGAGGATCCCTAAACAGACAGGTAAATAAACAAATAGACTGGGTTGTTGTAGGTTTTTCCGGGCTATATGGCCATGTTCTAGAGGCATTTTCTCCTGACGATTCGCCTGCATCTATGGCAAGCATCCTCAGAGGTAGTGATGTCTGTTGGAAGCAGGAAAATGGGTTTATATATCTGTGGAATGACCAGGGTGGGACAGGGTGGGACAAAGGAAGAAGTAACGAGTAGGAAGAAGAGATAAGAGAGATAGATGAAAAAATTAAAAAAATTAAAAAATTGTGACTGGTGAAGGGACTTCCCAAGGTTTTTTGAGAGTGTTATCTTTTTGTTACTTTAAATTCCTCCTTTCATAGAATCATAGAATCAAAGAGTTGGAAGAGAACTCATGGGCCATCCAGTCCAACCCCCTGCCAAGAAGCAGGAATATTGCATTCAAATCACCCCCAAGAGATGGCCATCCAGACTCTATTTAAAAGCTTCCAAAGAAGGAGCCTCCACCACACTCCAGGGCAGAGAGTTCCACTGCTGAACGGCTCTCACAGTCAGTTCTTCCTCATGTTCAGATGGAATCTCCTCTCTTGTAGTTTGAAGCCAATGTTCCGCGTCCTAGTCTCCAGGGAAGCAGAAAACAAGCTTGCTCCCTCCTCCCTGTAGCTTCCTCTCACATATTTATACATGGCTATCATATCTCCTCTCATCCTTCTCTTCTTCAAGCTAAACATGCCCAGCTCCTTAAGCCGCTCCTCATAGGGCTTGTTCTCCGGACCCTTTATCATTTTAGTCGCCCTCCTCTGGACACATTCCTTTGATCTTCCTGGCGTGACTTCACCTGTTTACCTTTTTCAACCTTATTAGTATTTCAATGAGAAGTGTGGGCCTGCTTTTGGCTGATGAGATAGTATTGTTGTTGTGTGCTTTCAAATCGTTTTGGACTTGGGTTGATCCTGAGTGAGGGCCGGGTAAATGACCTTGGAGGGCCATATCCGACCCTCGGGCCTTAGTTTGAGGACCCCTGCTCTAGGTGAGGAAAGTTGGAGGAAAGTTCTGAGAGTGTCTTGGACTGCGAGAAGATCCAACCAGTCCGTCCTCCAGGAAATAAAGCCCGACTGCTTATTGGAGGGAAGGACACTAGAGAAAAGTTGAAGTACTTTGGCCACATCATGAGGAGACAGCAAAGCCTAGAGAAGACAATTATGCTGGGGAAGGTGGAAGGGGCCGACCAAGGGCAAGATGGATGGATGACATCCTTAAAGTGACTGGACTGACCTTGAAGGAGCTGGGGGTGGTGACGGCCGACAGGGAGCTCTGGCGTGGGCTGGTCCATGAGGTCACGAAGAGTCTGAGATGACTGAACGAATGAACAACAAGCTCTAGGTGAATTAAATTTGCTGATTGCTATATAGGAGTTAGGAGTGTACGTAATTTGTCTATAGGGTCAGGGGCCAAACTAAGGATTCCCAACTACTTAAAGTGCAATTGCAAATTCATTAAAAATGTTACTAATTTGATAATTAATAGGCATATTTTTGAACAGAATAATGTGGTCTTCACCTTGGGGGATTTAGGAAAGCTGCCCACTGTATAATTACTTGTTACGCAAGCTCTATCCATAATTGGAACACATTGGCAACGGTTTGCAGCAGACATTGCTAGAAGGACTACACAATTTCCTCGTCGAAAATTAAAGAGCAGTGGTCATTCCAGCTATCCTGAATAGCAGGAGGATTGGTACAAACGGCTGGGAAATTGGTACCATTTCATCTCCGACAAGGCTAATCTCACCATTTCATATGCAACTAATCCCTGTTAGTTGAAAATGGAAATCACAGAACTGTGAATGCAGAAGATTCAGTGCCTGGAAGGCAAGAATGGCAACCCAAGGTAGTGCTGCCCCTTGAACCATGCAGGTATCTGAGTATTTTACACCCCAATGCACAGGTGCTCCAAAGACCTGCAACTTTGCATTTCACTCTCTTTAATTCTCAACAATGTGTGAACTAGACTCAATAGTGATATCTTCTCCACCATTCAGCTGGCAAGTCTCCTGTTCCCAGCTCCCTTCAGCAACCATGTAGTGTTGTTAAAACCTTAGTAAAATAACTGGATTAATTTGAGGATTGTACCAATCCGCAAATCACTGTGAGCCAGGAAAGGCATACATGCCTTCAGACAGCTTAGTTCACTGAGCTGGATAGAACTAAACCAGCTCAAAGGCAAGCAGGCTAGCATCCACTGTTTTGTTGAGTCCAGCCTAAAATGGTGCTGTCCCACATGCATATTTGTATTAAATGTTTGTGCATGATATCTGCTGCAAAACTGCCAAAGCATTGTCAAGGGAAACTAATTGGTCCTTGTACATCAATCTTGAATGCCGGCAGTCCTTATCACAAGGCAACTATTTCACGTCGTCATATGCAACAAATATACATGTCAACAAATTCCAAATCTTCCACAGCAAGCCTATTGAAATTGAATCCAGGCAAGACAGAGGTCCTAATGGTTAGTCGTAAGGCCGAACAGGGCATAGGGTTACAGCCTGTGTTAGACGGGGTTACACTCCCCCTGAAGGCGCAGGTTCACAGCTTGGGAGTGATCCTGGACTCATTGCTGAGCCTGGAACCCCAGGTCTCGCCGGTGGCCAGGAGAGCTTTTGCACAATTAAAATTTGTGCACCAGTTGCGTCCGTACCTTGGGAAGCCAGATCTGGCCACAGTGGTCCACGCTCTTGTTACATCCCGAATAGATTACTGCAATGCACTCTACATGGGGTTGCCTTTGAAGACTGTTCGGAAACTTCAATTAGTCCAACAGGCGGTGGCCAGATTACTCACCGGAGCGTCATACAGGGAACATACCACCCTTCTGTTGCGCTAGCTCCACTGGCTGTCAATCCAGTTCCGAGCAAAATTCAAAGTGCTAGTTTTGACCTATAAAACCCTATACGGCTCCGGCCCAGCGTACCTGTCCGAACATATCTCCTTCTATGTCCCACCTCGGAGTTTAAGATCTTCTGGGGAGGCCCTGCTCTCGGCCCCGCCTCTTTCACAAGTGAGGCTGGTGGGGATGAGGGACAGGGCCTTCTCAGTGGTGGCCCCCTGCCTGTGGAACTCACTCCCCAGGGAAATTAGTTCATCAACATTCCTCCTCTCCTTCAGAAGGAAACTGAAAACATGGATATGGGACCAGGCCTTTGGGTAATCTGGCAGACTGACAAGGTAATGACGACCAGAATTTGGAAAGGACTATGGGTAATGCTGAATGGACTTGCGGATTTTAGAACTCGGGGAACATTGGCCACTAGATTGGCTTTTAGTTGTTATTGTATTCATTGAATGTTTTAACTTGTGGTTATTGTTGTTATGTATTTTATCTGTTGAATTGTTGGCATCGAATTGTGCCGGTTGTAAGCCGCCCTGAGTTCCCCCTTGGGGGTTGGGAAGGGCGGGGTAGAAGTGCCCGAAATAAATATTAATTTTTGCCTTTATCGGGAATTTCCAAACACCAGTAAACATCAATGTGCCTTTATCATACAGCTGTTTCACAGGGACAGCACATCGCTCACAAGAATTTTTTGTTGATAAGAGTAAATGGTGAATATGTGAAATTAACCCTCTGGAGAGGTGGAAGGAACCTTTTACCACATGTGGTGGTCATGTAGAAAAGCACAAAGTTTTTGGAAGGAAATACAAGAAAACCGACAAAAGATACTAAAAATTAACATTCCACTCAAACCAGAAATAGTTTTACTGGGGATAATGGAACCAAAATTAGACAATAACATAGACAAACTTCTTTTTTATTAACAACCACAGCTAGACTATGTTACGCAAGAACACGGAGAAAAGGGGAACTCCCCAAGATTGATGATTGAGACAAAAAGATTATGGAGATAAGAAACATGGGTAGCTGTTGGGGTTCAGCTTGATCCTGATCTGTGTGAACCGGATTCTCTGATAGTTTTTCCAACTGAGCAAGCTCTCCCTGACAATGTGGAATCTGTTGTTGATGCTAAGGTCAGTGGTGAAGAAAGTGAAACTGAACAGCTGGAGGACAATGTTTTGGAAGCTAGCCGTGATATCTCTCTACCTGGGTTTTTTAATGAGGACTGAAGAGAACAGATAGTTAGAGACAGAAATGTTTCACAGTTTCTACGAAGGTCAAATCGTTTACAGGAGAGACAGGCCCAGGCTTCAAAGTCAAGGGGCGTTTCAAAGAATATCTTCTTTGGTTTAAGGGGCCTCCTGCCGGGTGTCTCTTTAAATCAAGCAACGTTTGGGACTGTGGTTGTGCCTTGGCAGAATTCCTGTGTTCCATGGCCGGTAATCCCAGAGGCTTCTAGTTTTACAAGTTCATGGTTAGCGAGAGGCTAACAGGTTCCTGGTTCTTGTATTGTGGCTTTTGGAATTTTGCTCAAGTTCAGAGATTCTACTGACTGCTGTGTTTCTATTGTGGCTTTTTGACTTTGCATTTACCTTTCTTTTGTAACCAATTTTTCATCAATAAACAAGGATTGTTTTTCCTACAGTCCAGTGTGGTGGATTTAGTCTTATGGTCTCGTTTCTTGATCTGGGATGCAACAGTAGGCTAACCTATCTACTACAAAAATATAAAGGGAAAACAGAGAAAGAGACAGATTGGACTTTGATAACAGACTATTTAAGGCAAAATAAATAAATATGTAAATATGTAAATAGACTGAATAGGAATCTCCCACACACCAACCAGGAGACTACAGAAGAAAGGGAGAAATGAAGAAGAGAAGAAATAGAGAGACCCTCATGAAGAAAAGGAGAAATCTCTCCTCAAAATAGCCCAGAAGCAAGACCAAAATTCTATAAATTCTACTTTTAACTTCTTTCCACTTTTTATTTATTTATATATAAAGACATACCCTAGTTAGAATAGCAAAAATTAAATAGGTAATTTTAATTAAAATTGCCCAAATTGAACCCAAGTTATTGTTCTCAGTCTCCTTTTTTCGGGGATGGGCAGGCAAATACCTATAACCCTGATCAATTGCTAACAGAGGTACTGTTAGCTATTCTGACAAAATAAAAAAAAAATGACAGAAATAATTCTACTTGTCCTCTTGTATAATTTATCTGACTTTTGAAACCATTTATTTTCAAATTCAGGATGGACCCCTAATTATTATGGGTAAGATAGAATTTCTAAGTACCATTTGTTCTATCTGGGATAGCCTGCTTTCACCGATGATTTCTTATTGCACAGAGCAGAGAATCATAACAGAACACTCTTTCTTTCAGAATACTGTCATTACCCAAACAATGGAAAACAAAACACTTCAACTCTTCTATTTACTATCTCTGCACCATTCTGATTTGTTTGAACAACAACCATGAAAAAAGATGAAGCCGCTAAGGTATATTTCACCACGATCAAGATCACAAACACATCACACACCCTGATCAAAATATGGGTTTAATATTGAATTGACATAAACACATAGGACTGAAACCCATTTTAGTTGTGTAGAATCACAACTAAACCCATGTTAGTTGAGCACAATCATTTCAGTCTATCTATCTACATGCTGACTCACCAATCAACAGTTCATTGAATGTGTCTACTTTAGTTTGTATTAACCAATAAATACCAGCCCTAGCTGGGTAACATCACAGTTGCTTAGAAATTAAGTAAATTAGTCAGGTCTTAAGCAAGCTCACCAGCAATTGGCACCTTCTCTGGTTCTGGGGAAAGTGGAGAGAATTTATTTATTTATTTATTTATTTATTTAGAGCTTTTATAACCCGGTCTTCTCGACCTCCGAAGAGGGACTCAGGCTGGCTAACAGCAGGAAATTCATACACAAGTAGAATAAAACATAATAGCATCGTAATACATTAATACATAAAATACATTAAAATACAGATCATACAATTACAAAAAGCCAGGCCATCAAAGTAAAATCACAAATTCATCACTATCCACCGGTGTGGTCAGCAGTCAATCCAAGAAAGTCCTAGATTTAATAACAATGAAGTCTGGTTGATGAAATAATGGGAGAGATTGACTGTCCCACTTAATACAATGGTTCTGCTCTGTTTATTTGTTCATAAGAAAATGGAAGGTCCTTTCTCTCACTTGAATTTGCATTTTTGTCTATTCAAAACCTGGGAAATAATGTGGGGGCATTTACTGTATGTACTCGAGAATAAGCCTAGTTTTTCAGCCCCTTTTTTAGGCTGAAAAAGCTGCCCTCAGCTTATAGTCGAGTCAATTATTTATTATTACTATTATTTTATTACATTTATTATTTTCCTCTATTATTGGTATTATTACATTTCAATTATTTTACTCTATTATTATTTTACTAGCTTGGGGACCCGGCGTTGCCCGGGTTATTAGAGAAAGTGGGTAATGGTGGTTCTGTATGCCAAGTTTGGTCTTTATTGGTCTTTGGATAATGGCAGCATTATTTTCAGGAAGTGAGTGAAGGTACTTGAAGTCCCATCATCCATGGCCCATCCTCCTACAAACAGCAGCAGGATGTAGAGTGGGTCATGGGGGCTCTGTGTGCCAACGTTGGTCTTGATTGGTCATTAGATGAGTTTTGCAGCAGTCTTGGGTAATGGTACTTGAAGTCCCATCATCCATCGTCTGTCATCCTCCAAACTGCTCCAGGATGTAGAGTGGGTCATTGAAGCTCCATGTGCCAAGTTTAGTCTTGATGAGTCATTGGCGAGGGTCTCAGTGGTCTCAGGAAGTGAGTGAAGTGACTGCAAGTCCCATCATCCATTGTTAAATTCTTCCAAACTGCACCAGGATGTTGAGTGGGTCATGCTGGGTCTCTGTGTAAATTGTGTTCCTGATCCATCATCGTTGGCAGTTGTAATGGTCTGAGGAAGGGAGTGCAGGTATTGCAAGTCCCATCGTCCATGGTGCATCCTCCTTCAAACTGCACCTGGATGTAGAGTGCGTCATGGAGACTCAGTGTGCCAAGTTTGGTATTTATTGGTAATTGGATGAGGGTTGCAGTGGTTGTGAAGAATTGAGCAATGATACTGCAAGTCCCATAATCCACGGTCCATCCCCGGCCAAACCACACCAGGACGTAAAGTGGGTCATGAGAGGTCTCTGTGCGAAGTTTGGTCCTGATGAGTCATTGGATAACGTTTACAGCGGTCTAAGAATGTGAGTGGTGGTACTGCAAGTCCCATTATCCATGGTTCATAGTCCTCCAAACTGCAGTAGGATGTAGAGTGGGTGATGGGGGCTCTGTGTGCCAAGTCTGCTCTGTATTGGTAGTGTTCTGACCCAGCCCCCGGCCTTTCCTTTCCTCTCTTTCTCATCTCGGAATGTTGGATTTGAGGCTGGCCAATCAGAGACCATATGCAAATTTCCTTCTGTCATGCCCCGTTTCTGCCATGAGCCCTCTTCTCCACCAGGGGCTCCTATTGAAGCTGGCCAATCAGAGACCATATGCAAATAGCTCCACAGCAGCAGCCAATCAGAATCTTGGAACTTTCAGGCTAGCCAATCGGAAAGCTGCCACAAACACGTCCGCCCTCCACACTTCTGCCCTTCCACTACAAACACTCTCTTTTATTATATATACAGATTACATTTATTTTACTCTATTTATTATTATTATTACATTTATAATTTTACTTTAGTATTATTGCTATTACAGTTATTATTTTACTCTATTATTGGCATTATTACATTTGCATTATTTTACTCTATTATTATTTTATTACATTTATTTTACCTTATTTATTATTATTATTACATTTATAATTTTACTTTAGTACTATTGCTATTACATTTATTATTTTACTCTATTATTGGCATTATGACATTTGCATTATTTTACTCTATTATTATTTTATTACATTTATTTTACTCTATGTATTATTATTATTACATTTATTATTTTACTTTATTATTGTTATTACATTTATTAATTTACTTTCTTGTTATTGGAAGGATACATAAGCACATTGACACTGAAAAAGGTTAGAATAACTGTTTAATCAAAGTTGGTCAGTCTTATTTTAAATTACAGTTTTATGTAAACATTGAAAAACATTTAACCTACTGTTTCCTCAATTAATGTAATTTTATTGGTATCTATATTTATTTTGTATTAGCTGTCCCCTGCCACACGTTTATGTGGCCCAGTCTGGTGATATGGAAAATAAAGTCATGAGAAAGTGTTGGTTTCTAATATATGTAATTCCTTTATGCTTGTGAGTAAACAGTATTTCTTGTTGTTTCTTTGTCAGTGTTGATGTAGAGAGTGTCTGGTTTGCCTACTCTGGAATATGCAACATATCATAGTCCTTCTAAATCTATGATACTATATCTGTGTGTGTGTGTGTGAGTATCATATCTATCTATCTATCTATATTTATGACTAGATGGCTCTTTGTTAGGAGGGCTCTGATTACATTTTCTTGCCCTGGTGAAGAGAGTTGGACTGGATGGCCTTAAATATTTTCTGTTGGTCATGGGGGTTCTGTGTGGGAAGTTTGCCCCATTTCTGTTGTTTGTGGGTTTCAGAATGCTCTTTAATTGTAGTGAACTATAAATCCCAGTAACTACAACTCCCAAATGTCAAGGTCTATTTCCTCCGAACTCCTTCTGTGTTCATATTTAGGCATATGGAATTTTTGTGTCAAGTTTGGTCCAGATCCATCATTGTTTGAGTCCACAGTGCTCTCTGGATGTAGGTGAACTACAACTCCCAAACTCAAGGCCAATGCCCACCAAACCCTTCCAGTGTTTTCTTTTGATCATGGGAGAACTGTGTGCCAAGTTTGCTTCAATCCCATCGTTAGTGGAGTTCTGAGTGCTCTTTGATTGTAGGTGAATTATAAATCCCAGCAACTACAACTCCCAAATGACAAAATCAAATTTTTTTGAGTGAAAGACATACATTGGGTTGTTCAGAATACTCTTTGATTGTAGGTGAACTATAAATCCCAGTAAGTAAAAATCCCAAATGCCAAGGTCTATTTCCCTTAAACTCCATCTGTGTTCATATTTGGGCATATGGAATATTCGTGCCAAGTTTGGTCCAGATCCATCATTGTTTAAGTCCACAGTGCTCTCTGGAAGTGGGTGAACTATAATTCCCAAACTCAAGGTCAATGTCCATCAAACCCTTCCAGTTTTTTCTGTTGGTCATGGGAGCCCTGTGTGCTAAGTTTGGCCCAATTCCATCATTGGTGGAGTTCAGAATGCTCTTTGATTGTAGGTAAACTATAAATCCCAGCAACGACAATTCCCAAATGACAAAATCATTTTTTTTTGAGTGGAGGACATAAATTGGACGGTTAGGTGTCTTGTGTCCAAATTTGGTGTCAATTCCCCCAGTGGTTTTTGAGTTCTTATGGTAGCACGAACTAACATTACATTTTTATTTATATAGATCACCAGTAGCTGCTGCATTTCCCACCCTCGACTTATATGCGAGTCAATACGTTTTCCCATTTTTGGTGGTAAAATTATGTGCCTCGGTTCATATTCGGGTCGGCTTATACTCGAGTATATACGGCAGTTATTCCTTCATTTTATCCAAACCTCTGTTTGTTTATATGCAAAGTAGTAGCAAGAGTACATCTAGCTATTCCTTTGCTTTGGACTCTATTTTCTTTTTATTTGGATATAAAGAGGGAACAAGAGTACATGTATTTATTCCCTCATCTTCTTTGTACTTCTGGCTGTCTTGGGTGCATGGATGTAAACAAGCAAAATGAGGGCACTTAGTTATTCTCTCACCTTGACTGAACTCTTGTTTGTGCTAGTTTAGAGTCAAAGAAGTAAGGTGGGCACATTTAGTAATTTTCTTGCTGTTTTTGGAATTTTATTTGTGAAGCTTTGGAGACAAAGAAATAATTATCATAAAGCTGGTTTTAAGGATTTAAACTGGTTATTTTTTTTAATACTGTTCATATTTAGTTCCATTTTAATATTTTTAATTGCATTATATTGGTTTTATTGTGAGCTGCTTTGACTCTCTTCTTCAGAGAGAAAAAGAAGGATACAGATGATGATGATAATAGTTTAAATTTCAAGGTTTGGATTTTTGAACGTAAAACTATGCATACAAAGACTCATGTGCCAACTGCGACCGTACCTTGTAAAGGCTGATCTGGCCAGGGTGGTCCATGTCTTGGTCACCTCTAGATTGGACTACTGTAATGCGCTCTACGTGGGGCTGCCCCTGAAAACAGCTCAGAAATTTCAACTGGTCCAACGGGCGGTGGCCAGGTTGTTAACTGGTGCTCCTTATAGAGAGGGGTCAACCCTCCTGTTTAAGGAGCTCCATTGGCTGCCATTCATTTTCCGGTCCCAATTCAAGGTGCAGGTGCTCATCTACAAAGCCCTAAACTGTTTGGGACCTGCCCAGGCATGTAGCCGGGGGGGGGGGGGGGGCTCGGGGGGCTTCAGCCCCCCCCCCCCCGAAATTTTCATGGTGGTTCGCGAAAAGGCCTTAATGGTGCATTATTTAAACTGTTATGTTTATTCATATCATGATCTGATCACCATACTCAATATATCCCATATGCATGGGGGTATTGGGGTAACGATACAAAAGGTTTGATAGGCTAGCCCCTCTTTCACTCAGACTCAGCCCCCCCCAAAACTCACCCCCCCTGAAACCCCCCCTGAAAAAAAATTCAGCCCCCCCCCCGAAACAAAATCCTGGCTACGGGCCTGGACCTGCCTACCTGCGTGACCGCATCTCCATATATGAACCCACACGATCCCTCCATCCATCAGGAGAGGCCCTGCTCACGATCCCACCTGCGTCGCAAGCGCCTATGGTGGGGACGAGGGACAGGGTCTTCTCTGTGGTAGCCCCCCAACTCTGGAACTCTCTCTCCAAGGACATCAGACAAGCCTCAACGTTGGCAGTCTTTAGGAAGAGCTTGCAGACCTGGCTGTTCCAGTGTGCCTTCCCAGAATAAGAAACTTCCAGCATCATGTCCCAAACTCACTTTACCAGAGATTTAAGATTGCCTGCACATTGCACCTACCCTTAAATCCTTTCACCTGTCATGTCCAGCACTTTTAATTTATTCATTGCATTTGGCCCGGCCCTAGTTTTAAATGTGTCATGATGTATTGTTTTGATGTTTTACTGTTATTGCTTTAATGTTTATTGGTTTGCTTTATGAATTTTATTGTTGTATTTGTTATGTTGTTGTTTTATTGAGGACCTTGGCCTTTGTAAGCCGCACCGAGTCCTTCGGGAGATGTTAGCGGGGTACAAATAAAGATAATAATAATAATAATAATAATAATAATAATGTAATTTGTATATACACATCTGGAAATTTTTGGATGGATGAATTTATTTCAATCAACCAAACATATGGAGCCCCCGTTGATGCAGTGGGTTAAACCTCTGTACCGGCAAGACTGAAGACCGCACACATCTACACACTCGTATACAGTGGGAAGAAAATATCATGAAAGTACTGGTGCCAGACGGAGACAGAAGAAGAAGGGAAACCATTAAAGTTTTCCTTTAGAATCATACTTCATTCTCTTTTGTAAAATCTGTGGTGTTTGCACATTGTTCTATTTCCTTCCTCACTCCTGCACACTATTGCTTAGCCTCAACGTTTTGTCATTGGAGTATACGTCCCCCCTCCCCTTATGGGAAAGTTTGATTCCACAACCCCCATTTTAATGAGCTCTCCTCTGCAAATAACCTGCTTCTCCTTTATCTCATCCGAGTTTTCCATCAGTTTTTAATTAGTTTTTCTTTTAATCATTACGTGTAGCCCGCCCATTGTCACTGTGATTGTGTTTGTTGTAATTTTATATCGTTATGCATTCATATGTTTTAAGTAATTATGATGTTGTTTATTGTTTGTGTTTTTGGTTTTATTTTGCTGTATGTTGTTGTTTGGGCTTGGCCTCAGGTAAGCCGCCCCGAGTCCCCATTGGGGTAATGGTGGTGGGGTATAAATAAAGATTATTATTATTATTATTATTATTATTATTATTATTATTATTATTATTATTTGTTCTGGTACAGCTGTACCAGGAGCTCCAATTTTGTTTGCTTTGCATTGAATGTTTATTTGCAGTCCTAAGTTTCAAGGACTCTGCAGATAGGTGGCTTCTTTTGGCTGCAGTCATAGGGCAAGCCACCTGTCCATCATAGAATCATAGAATCAAAGAGTTGGAAGAGACCTCATGGGCCATCCAGTCCAACCCCCTGCCAAGAAGCAGGAATATTGCATTCAAATCACCCCTGACAAATGGCCATCCAGCCTCTGTTTAAAAGCTTCCAAAGAAGGAGCCTCCACCACACTCCGGGGCAGAGAGTTCCACTGCTGAACGGCTCTCACAGTCAGGAAGTTCTTCCTAATGTTCAGATGGAATCTCCTCTCTTGTAGTTTGAAGCCATTGTTCCGCGTCCTAGTCTCCAAGGAAGCAGAAAACAAGCTTGCTCCCTCCTCCCTGTGGCTTCCTCTCACATATTTATACATGGCTATCATATCTCCTCTCAGCCTTCTCTTCTTCAGGCTAAACATGCCCAGTTCCCTAAGCCGCTCCTCATAGGGCTTGTTCTCCAGACCCTTGATCATTTTAGTCGCCCTCCTCTGGACACATTCCAGCTTGTCAATATCTCTCTTGAATTGTGGCGCCCAGAATTGGACACAATATTCCAGGTGTGGTCTAACCAAAGCAGAATAGAGGGGTAGCATTACTTCCTTAGATCTAGACACTATGCTCCTCTTGATGCAGGCCAAAATCCCATTGGCTTTTTTTGCCGCCACGTCACATTGTTGGCTCATGTTTAACTTGTTGTCCACGAGGACTCCAAGATCTTTTTCACACGTACTGCTCTCGAGCCAGGCGTCACCCATTCTGTATCTTTGCATTTCGTTTTTTCTGCCAAAGTGGAGTATCTTGCATTTGTCATCATTAAGTTTTGGTCCCACCTCTTGCTCAGGGCAATTGGGAAGGGGAAGGGAGCCATTTTTTAGTTAGTCTCAGCTAGGTTAGCCAATGTACAGGACATGTGTAAACGTCCCCTGTACAAAAGCTTCAACCTTTAAGAATTCCCAGGGAAGCATCCTCACAGCTTTAAGAATTCCCAGGGGAGAACAGCTTTAAGAGTCTCCTAAGAATCTCCAGGGAAGGAATTTCCAGGGTTACAGAAATTCCAACAGAAACAGAAGGAAAAGAGTCTCCAGAGACTTTCCAGGGAAACAGCCCTAAAGATCAAAGAACTCCAGCTGAAGAGACTACAGGCCTTGCTGGTAGGTCCACTCGTTGCTTTGAGACGCAGTTCAACCCGGTAGTGGTGCCCACAACAGTTAGGTTTAAGTTTACAGTCAGCCTGGGAGAAGTTAAAAAGGGGGGTTTCCTTTAAAGAAGAAGATAGTTGCCTGTCCTTCGTGGGCAAGTTTAGGAATTCACCAGTTACCTAAAAGCTTGGAATCATTTGCTTAATTTTATTGAAGACAAGAGAAGTTTCTGTTTGATTGTTCATTAATAAAAGACTTTGTGGTACTCCTCAAGCCATGTAAAGACTGTTTGTGGTGGAAACCTCTGAGAACTTCTCTTTGGGCCCCCCTGGCTTCTCGTTGGGCAAAGGTTGAACATCCTGTTTTAAAGACAACTATTTACAAGCCCAACACGCGACAGAACATTATTACTCCTTTTCTCTCCTGTATTATGTTCATTGTGCATTCTCCTCCACACTTTGGTTGGGCTGAATAAGGGGTGAGTGGTTTCGATACCTTAACTGGTATTACATTTATTTATTTAAAATTACCAAATCTGATATAATTTAAAAGTTTGAAACTGGAACTACTTATTTTGATAGATTCCTAAGCAGGGCTTCCAGAAGTTTACTGGTTCTTCTGCAGTTTGCTTGGGTAGTACTCGAGTACCGGATCGGAGTGTAGGGTGGCAACCTGTGCTGGATGGGGTTACACTCCCCCTGAAGTCACAGGTCAGCAGTTTGGGTGTCCTCCTGGAGTCATCACTGTTGCTTGAAGCTCAGGCGTCGGCGGTGGCCCGGAGGGCCTTTGCACAATTAAGATTCGTGCGCCAACTGCGACTGTACCTCGTGAAGGCGGATCTGGCCAGGGTGGTCCATGCCTTACTCACTTCCAGATTGGACTACTGTAATGCGCTCTATGTGGGGCTGCACTTGAAAACGGCCCGGAAATTTCAATTGGTCCAACGGGCGGCGGCCAGGTTGTTAACTGGTGCTCCTTACAGAGAGAGGTCAACCCTCCTGTTTAAGGAGCTCCACTGGTTGCCATTCATTTTCCGGTCCCAATTCAAGGTGCAGGTTTACCTACAAAGCCCTAAACGGTTTGGGACCCGCCTACCTGCATGACCGCATCTCTGTGTATGAACCCACACGATCTCTTCGTTCATCTGGAGAGGCCCTGCTCACGATCCCACCTGCATCGCAAGCGCGATTGGTGGGGACGAGGGATAGGGCTTTCTCGGTGGTGGCCCCTCGACTCTGGAACTCTCTCCCCTGGGTTATCAGACACGCCCCAACATTGGCAGTCTTTAGGAAGAGTTTGAAGACCTGGCTGTTCCTGTGTGCCTTCCCAGAATAAGGAAACTCCTAGCATTATGTCCCAACGCACTTTATCAGAGATTTAAGATATCTGCTTGCCCATCCCCCTCCAAACACGCCACCTGGTCACGCCCAGCACTTTTTAACCTTAATTATTACATTTGGCCCTGCCATTGATTTTAATTGCGTCATTGTGTGTTGTTATGTCATTGCTTTGTTTTTTTGAGTTATTTTGCTGCTGTTGTTGTTATTGCTTTACTATTGTATTTGGGCTTGGCCTCTTGTAAGCCGCACTGAGTCCTTCGGGAGATGGTAGCGGGGTACAAATAAAGGATTATTATTATTATTATTATTATTATTATTATTATGAACTGTCTTCAATGGGTACTGTCCAGGAGACACAGCTTGCTGGCTAATATAGCTGGCCAGAGGGGAGGATCCTCCCTTCTGGCCCGCCTCACCCAGCCAGGACCAATCAGAGCAAGCCAAAAGGCTCACCTGATTGGCTGCCTGCTCTTCTGAGTGTGCACAGAGGAATGAGTCTTCTTGCAAGATTGCAGCGAGTGGTCGAACCAGCGGGCAGGGGGAGTGCCCAACACTGAAAACTCCCAGCCACTAAGTTGGGCAGGGCTTATTTTCCTGCTCCACAAATGGAAAGATGCTTTTGGGTATTGCCCAAATATGATCATTTTAACATACATTTAATATAAGACTAAAAACACTGTTCTACAAATTTTCAGTTTTTCTCAGTTGCGGAAATGAAATGTGCCGTTTCTTAATAAATTTAACATGCTGAATTCAGATATAATAATTAAATGTGTTAATTGGCTCTGGTTTTTATGCAACAGCTATTTCAATTTTTTTCCACAATAGGTAATTTGTTAATATTATGATAATGCGCCTAACCTTACTGCATGTATATAAACCGTGAATATTTACTAAATTTTAGTCAAATTATATTGCCAATAGTTTATACATGAGAAATATTTATTTAATTAGTCTATTGTTTATGTTTGTGCAGCAAGATACTATATTAGTAGGCCTAATGCAGTTGAAAAGTCTGAAAGTTTAAATGTCGCTTTAATCGTGACTTTAGTTTATATCCTGTTTGCTTCTCTTGACTTTTCTTTTGTATTCAAGGAAAGGATTGTCTCTTACAATGCTCCAGCAGTAGTCTGACAGCATTGACGGAGTCCATTTGCCTTGACATCTTTTTTCCATAGTGCTTTATTTACATACGTGCGAGGCATAACTACAGTAAAAAGAACAATGTAAAACGATGTTTAACGATACTGTCTCAGTCTTCAACTGACTGACCCTCACCGTTCAAAAGTCTGGCCTTATATAGGGCTTTCTGGCTTTTGCACACGGCACTAATACTGCGTCATCAAACTTTCTAGAATATTCTAGAATCTTCCATAATGTAAGTCGCAACATGCATTTTTTCAACCATACATGATCATGTGATTGCTTATATCATAAAAACTAGAGCCAATATACATTTTTAAATGTAATTTTCATTTTCAGCACCCCAAAATCATAAAAGAACAACTATTTTCAGGCCCGCAACTTTTTCTCCGTTGAACAGTGAAAGTGTTTATTTTGAAAATAAAACCAGGCAGGTAGATGGTGAATTGAATACTATAATGGAGACTAATTCATTAGCATATAAGTGGGGTGAATTTAATTAAATCTTAATAAGTTAAGCAAAACTATGTATACCTTCAGGAAGAGAAATACTTATTGTTAAAAAGTGTAATGAAGCTAGAAAAGAAAAAGAAAACATTTGCATTTGTTAGAACGCTACAGATTAAGGAGAAGATCAACAGTATTTCAGAACCAAACAAGGAGGCACAATTTGAAATTTCACGAGATTACTGGGACAATAAAAGGAAAGGATTTGCTATATCTTTTTCTTAATTTTCAGAGTATTTTTTTTTTATAGAAGATCTAACTTTAAGCATCTTGCAGCAGCAGAGGTTAAAACAGCCTTCTGGATATCTAAGCTGGATAAAAAATTAAAGAGACCTAGAAATATGTTAATTTTATTACATTAATTTAGTTTTATTACCTTTATTCTCTTCCTCTGTCAGAGGAAAGCTTCCTCCGTCGGAAGAAGGGAACCTTGGGATCCAACCCATTAGATTAAGATCTGTATGAGGAAGAGGAAATTGATGACTGAGGGCCATGAAATCATAGTACTCAATTACATTGATCCAGATACTCTTGTGAAGTTTTAATTAACAAACTTAGGTATCATATGGTTAGTAATTCAAATAGTTCAAGTGTCTTGTCAGTTGGTTAAATCTTTTTTTTTAATAATAATTTTTATTGACAGTTTTGTTCAAGTGTACATCGAGAGAGTGGTAATAATTTAGTTGGTTAAATCTTAAAAAGAATTACAAATTGCACGTTTGAAGACAATTGAATAATTTGGTTTCTTTTAATAACTTTATTGGATAATGAGTTCTTATGTTTTAATGATCATGTAGATAGACTGACTGAGTTTTGGGCATTTTCTGGGTAATGGGGTTAGTGTTACTACTCCTCACTAAACTACAAATATAATCCTACTAGAGTCACTGAAAATTTACTTTCTTTCCATGAAAGGGACCAATCTTAGAATTATGAGGCACAAAACATTAGTATTTTTTGCCATAACAGATGATTGCAATGAAAAAAAAAATACAGCCTTCAATATCCATGAATTTGAGCATCAATGTCTTGAATTAAAAAAAACCAAGAAGCAAACCTTACTTTTGCCATTTAATATAGGAGATATCAATTCATTATGCCGTTTCCTATAATCGGACTTGAGTATCCATGGATTTTGGTATTCACCGGGGGGGGGGGGGAGGGAGGGGCAATGGTGGTGAGTGAGTAATGAACCAAAATCCAGTGGATACCATAGGCCAGATTGGGTACACAGTACCCTCTCTCCTGGCATGGGTGCCATCACCAGAGGTGGCCCTAGGTAATTTTCAATGGTAAGCAAACAGTATTTTGGCGCCCCCCCCCCCCCCCAACCAATCACTGATATATATTTTCTGTTCGTTGTGGGAGTTCTGTGTGCCACATTTGGTTCAATTCCATCATGGGTAGAGTTCAGAATGCTCTTTGATTGTAGGTGAACTATACATCCCAGTAACTACAATTCGCACATGTCAAGGTCTATTTTCCTCCAAGAGTGCCTCAAGAGCGCCCCTGGGCAAAATCAATGATACTGCGAATGCTTACTTTGCGTAATGGTTGAGCCGCCCCTGGGTGAGTGGGTAGTGAACCAAAATCCAGTGGATACCATAGGCCAGAATGGGTACACAGTACCCTCTCTCCTGGCATTGGTGCCATCACCCCCCCCCCCAACTCATCCATAGATCAATGGGGATTTTTTCTCCTAAACTTGTTTTGTCTGAAAAACCGTATATGACATAGGCCCTTTCACATTATACAATAATACACGGATAGTTTCATTTTAACAGCCATGGAAGTACTCAAAGGCATTCTGGGATTTTTCATTTCAGGGAGGGCTCATTAAAATTTCCAGACAGGAAGCTCCTCTAGATGGTTTGGAATTCTGATCCCAGATGTCTCAGAATGGAAAATAATCAAGAACTGCGGGAATTGAAGCAAAAAACCAAGGTGGGCCAAAGACTAAAAAACACTCCTCTCATCAAATTACAATTGCGTGTGGATGGGCAACACTCCTCCCGCCCGCAGAACCAGAGATGACACGAACACATAGATGGAGTAAAAATGGCTACAACTTAATTTATTAATTACAGGAACACAGGGCTGGCTGCTAGGCATGGGTTCCGGATCAAGATCGATAAGCCCGCTGCTGACTGATACCTCATGAGTTCAACCGGCACAATACCGGGCCACGAGACACGGCACCCCTGGAAACCGCCAGATGTTCCACCCCCGGCCAGTAGGGGAGGGGCAGAACCAGATCCAGGGCCCATGCCACATGCCAACCGGAGTTGTGACAGATCATGAACAACAACTGCAACACTGAACAAAAATATGAACATGCAGGGTGGGTGGGAGGACAACTCGAAGCAGGCCTGGTACCTGCTAGGCCCTGCGCAGCCTATTTAAGGCTGCTGGGTACAGGGTGCAATCAGCCCCTGGCCAATACCAGGGGCTGGGTGGGGCTGGCCGCTGGTTGGCCAGCTGACCCAGTGGCGGGAAACTTCCCGCCACGCAGGGGCTTCTGGGAAGGAGAAGCCCCTGCTACCAACATGGCCAGAGGGATGGGCACCCCTCCACCCCCGCCTTGCCTGGTAAGTCAGGCAATGAATATCTTAGGATTCTGTAAGTAGTTGCCACAGCAATTAGAACTGAATCCCAGTTTTATCACTGTGTAGTATGAATTGTTTACAATTCAAGTGATATCCTTTGTGTCTAGTTTTGCATGAATTCTGTAAAACAAAATTTGTTTATTTATTTATTTCAGATATTTGTACCCTGCCTTTCTCCACCACCCCCCTCCCGGGGGGGGGGGGGGGGGATGACGACGACTCATGGCGGCTAAAATCCCAACAACATGGGGCTAAAATCCTATGTCTGCGTGGGTGAACGTTAATCAACCATTTCTGATAACATATGAATAATACACAGTATTGTAGACATCAATACTTTGAAGATATAACCTGTGAATTTAAATCAACGGAGTTTTCTTAATAAAATAAAATACGGAAGTCTTAAAAACAGGTTAGTCCTTTTATTTATTTAAGACATGGATCAAAATGCTGAGAGACAATATCTGGGGAAAATATTGGCATGGTGTTTGTTACGGATAATGAAACTTAAAACAAATTGTTATGTATCTATTTCTCTAGCCCTTTTATTTACCGGACAAGCTGTCAGATATAAGGGTACAAGTAGAGCTTTGATTATTCCAGGTTTATATGCCAGACCAGAGTTTTGCTTGAGGCTATAAATCACATCAGAAATAGGCTCAGTTCCATAGATTATTGAACAAATCACCTAAAAAGTTAGCAGTGTGCTCAGAACTCATGGGAGAAAAATTTAACAGGGTAGTACATTCTAAAGTAAATTGATCTCTAAGTGATGCAATAGCTGCTATTCTCAATTAAATTACTATTAAACAATTGAACAGGCTTCAGTTGGGTGATGAAGGGTGATTTAGACACCTTGATACACCAGATTATATATTCTTTTATGCATAAATCTTGTTCTAGACTCTACTATTTCTGTGCATTTTCTAACACTATTTAGTAAAAATAACAGAACTGGTAACAAATACTCCCTGCTAAATTAACTGGTTGCAAATTAGTTTTGTAATTCAACTTTTGCAAGAATTGAAGTAAGCTGAGGATCAAAGAGGTAAGCAGAGGAAAACTGGGACATTTTTACAGGCAGTTAAAAAGATGGGACAACAGAGGATTCATCAGGAATGTCCTTGCCACAATGCAACAGTTGTAGGGTAAGTAGAAGATACCAGCGTAAGGACAACTACTATATATACTCGAGTATAAGCCTAGTTTTTCAGTCCTTTTTTTAGGCTGAAAAAGTCTCCCCCGGCTTATACTCGAGTCAAGGTTTTTTATTATTTTACTTTGTTGTTATTATTATTATTAAATTTATTATTTTATTATTGTTGTTATTATTACATTTATTATTTTACTATATTTATTATTTTACTGTATTGTCATTATTACATTTCATTATTATTATTTTTATTATTATTATTATTTTACTGTATTATTATTGGAGGACATGTAAGCATATTTACATTGAAGAAGATTAGAATAATGGTTTAATCAAAGTTGGACAGTCTTATCTTGAATTACAGTTTTATGTAAATATTCAGAAACATTTAACTTACTGATGTTTTTACTGATGTGTTGTTGGGCTTGGCCTCATGTAAAATTAATATAATTTTATTGGTATCTATTTTTATTTTGAAATTTACCAGTGGCTGCTGCATTTCCCACCCTTATATTCGAGTCAATCCATTTCCCCAGTTTTTTGTGGTAAAATTAGGTGCCTCGGCTTATATTCAGGTCGGCTTATACTCGAGTATATACGGTAATGTTGCAAGTGATTTTTCCAGTTCTGTTCTACAAACCAATCACTAACAGAATAAGTGTGAATTATACAACAATGGAAACAATTAAATAACTCCTTCTCTGTATTCAAGTATGCACAGTGGTCCACGCTCTTGTTACATCCCAAATAGTTTACTGCAACGCACTCTACGTGGGGCTGCCTTTGAAGACTATTCGGAAACTTCAATTAGTCCAATGGGCGACAGCCAGATTACCCACCGGAGCGTCACACAGGGAGCATACCACCCCTCTGTTATGTCAGCTCCACTGGCTGCCAGTCTAGTTCCGAGCACAATTCAAATAGCTGGTTTTGACCTACAAAACCCTATACGGCTCCGGCCCAGCGTACCTGTCCGAACACATCTCCTTCTACGTTCCGCCTCGGAGTTTAAGATCTTCTGGGGAGGCCCTGCTCTTGGCCCCACCTCTATCACAAGTGAGGTTGGTGGGGACGAAGAGCAGGGTCTTCTCGGTGGTGGCCCCTCGCCTGTGGAATTCACTTCCCGGGGAAATTAGGTCATCGACATCCCTCCTCTCTTTCAGAAGGTAACTAAAAACATGGATATGGGACCAGGCCTTCAGGTAATCTGGCAGACAGACAAAGGATTATGACGACAAGAATTGGATAGGATTATGACAATGCGGAATGAACTTACGGATTTTGAGCTTGGCGAACGTTGATCACGAGATTGGTTTTTATTAGTTGTATTGTATAACTGGATTGTTTTAATTATTTTATAATTGTTACTGCTATGTATTTTATCTTACTATGTGTATTGCTGGCATCGAATTGTGCCTTTTGTAAGCTGCCCTGAGTCTTCCTTCGGGGGTTGAGAAGGGCGGGGTAGAAATGCTTGAAATAAATAAATAAATAAATAAATAAAACTCTCAATACGATTTATTATTGTCGACTGAACTGTAATCTCTTTTGTTTCTGTTTCATTTCTTATAATAACCAAAAAGCCTCCACTGGCTAATAATTTTGCTATCAAAGAGGGGACATACTATCTTCTGTCTTTGTGTTATAGCCTAAGCTAAAATTTGCCACTGAAATTATGCAAATAAACAGCATCCAACTGAAAATGCAAAAATAACATTAAAAGTCAGTGCATTATTGAACAAAATTACTTATGTGAGTGTTCCATGTTTCCACTATGTACTTATCATATAACTCCTGGAGAGCTCTATAAATACCTCATGCAAAAAAAGCCAACTAGACCTGTAACTTGTAGGGAAAATAATAGATAACCCAGTATTAGCACTACAATACACTTCAATGCCTTTTCAAAAACATTCATTTTAGCAGTAAATTTTCTATTTGTTACTCGCGGTTCTTCTTTGTCGTTTCAACTGGCCAATTTAAAATAACAGATACAGACAAAATACTTTTTCTGATAATAGAAATTACAAGGTAACTTTGTTTAAAAAAAGGAAAGAACGAAAGTAAACAGGAAATTTCAGCACTTTGTTTTTAATGATACCGCACAGAACAAAACAGTCTTAAGAGAAAAGTATGAAATATTTCTTTTATATCTTGTTTATCAATTTACAACACACTGTGCTTTAGTTCTCTTAGAAGAATGTGGATAACAACTGGTGTTGCTTGATCACAAAATTTAAGATGACTTCATCATCCATGTAATGTTGGCGGAATCCACTAAAGGTTTAAGGCAAGCCTTAACAACGTATGTTTTGATTTTGCACCATTTCCTCAGTCCATGCTGAGTGTCCAGGCCTCTCCTCAGTGGCACGCAGTTCCTATGGGAATGGTGCACAGCCAGGGGCGGCTCAACCCATTACGCAAAGTAAGCATTCGCAGTATAGTTGATTTTGCCCAGGGGCTCTCTTGGGAGAAAATAGATCTTGACATATGCACGTTGTAGTTACTAGGATGTATAGTTCACCTACAATCAAAGGGCATTCTGAATTCCACCAATGATGGAATTGAACCAAATATGGCACACAGAACTCCCACGACTAACAGAAAATATATTGGGGGGGAGGGGTGCCAAAATACTGTTTGCTTACCGTTGAAAATTACCTAGGGTCGCCTCTGTGCACGGCTGAGGAGAGACTGGAGTTCTCCCATGGGCCTCAACCCCATTACACACATGCTTACCAAGGCAGGCTGGTGTACAACAGGCCAAGTACCCAGGTCTCTCTTCAGCTCTGTGCCATTCCCATGGGTACAGGGCATGGCCGAAAAGATGCCCGGGGTTCCCCCTTGAGGCTTGGCTCTCTCCCCAGTCTCACACCATTACCATGGGGATGGCATGAAGGTGGAGAAGGGTTTCCCCTTCGGGGGGGAGGGGGAGGGTGTGGGGTGGGAGTGGGGTGGCCTGCACAAATTTTACAGGCATGGTTTAAGACTTCAGTGAGTCCTCATGGACAACAAGTTAAACATGGGCTAACAATGTCATGTGGCGGCAAAAAAAGCCAATGGGATTTTGGCCTGCATCAATAGGAGCATAGTGTCTAGATCTAGGGAAGTCATGCTACCCCTCTCATTGGTGTAGAATGACAGGAATGCAAACCCTAATGGCCAAAGTGCAAATTTTAATTTGTATTTTAAGTCAAGTGCTCAGCTGGGTCAACAGTGATCTTTTGCTTTAAAAAGACCTAAAGAAGGCATTGTGATTTTGTGAATTTTTGATTCATGGCCTTTGAAAGGATTCCTGTATTATCCTCAGATATAGACAGAGACAAAATTATGGACTACTGTTCTGTTGTTTATTCATTCAGTCGCTTCCGACTTTTCGTGACCTCATGGACCAGACTATTCCTGTTGGCCATGGTCATCCCCAGCTCCTTAAAGTCAAGCCAGTCACTTCAAGGATTCCATCCATCCATCCATCCATCCATCCATCCATCTTGTCCTTGGTCTGCCCTTCTTCCTTTTTCCTTCTGTTTTCCCCAGCAGTATTGTCTTCTTCAAGCTTTCCTGTCTTCTCATTATGTGGCCAAAGTGCTTCAGCAGACTAATAAAAAGTGGCTTTTATTCAAAAACGATTTCTTCTTTATGGTAAAGAATCTGAATAGGCCTTCTTCTGCTTCTCTTCTTCAACTTGGCTCTAAAGTAATGGTGGCAAACTTCTAACAGTCCCCTATATACATTAATGTTTATAATGTTTATAACAGCTCCAAGTTGCCTCTGGGCTGAAAAGGGCAGTATATAAATATAATAAATAAATGAGGAGGGAGCAAGCTTTTTTACTGCTTCCATGGAAATTAGGACAAGGAACAATGGCTTCAAACTACAAGAATGGAGATTCCATCTGAACATGAGGAAGAACTTCCTTACTGTGAGAGCCGTTCAGCAGTGGAACTCTCTGCCCCGGAGTGTGATGGAGGCTCCTTCTTTGGAAGCTTTTAAACAGAGGCTGGATGGCCATCTATCAGGGGTGCTTTGAATGCAGTATTCCTGCTTCTTGGCAGGGGGTTGGACTGGATGGCCCATGAAGTCTTTTCCAACTCTTTGATTATATGATTCTATGATTCTAGGATAAAGGGAGTTATAGTCCAGCAACATTCCAAGAGTGGCAAATTGCTTAATCCTTTTCCAAAGGGAAAGAATGGAAGAAGAAACATAGTATTTTCATCTTTAATCGTGTAAGGATGGGATTGGCCTTGGAAATCAATTTAGTAGGCTTGGGCAATCCATGGTTCTAAAGTACTTACAAAACTAAAGTTCTGGTGGTGAAAATTTCAGAACTCCAACAAAACTTTCAAAATTTAATTATTATTTCATTATTGGTGATTTTAATGACAGAACCAATTAGGAACTGCCATTTATTATGAAATTTTGAGAGTTTTGTTAGAGTTCTGAAATTTTCACCACTAGAACTTTAGTTTTGTAAGTACTTTAGAAACATTTAGAACCATGGATTGCCCAAGCCTAGAATTTAGTAGTTCTGCTGAAAGGACTACGGAGGTCCACGCAATACAATACAGGGATAAACTATGACAAATTACTTCCTCCTCTGTTTGGATATCAGCCAGCAAACCAATGCCTTAGGTGAAGAAATAGCTTTCTATGACCTACAGTCATAGGAACATCTCAGCAAGCGAGAGACAACAATGTGATGTGGCGGCAAAAAAAGCCAATGGGATTTTGGCCTGCATCAATAGGAGCATAGTGTCTAGATCTAGGGAAGTAATGCTACCCCTCTATTCTGCTTTGGTTAGAGCACACCTGGAATATTGTGTCCAATTCTGGGCACCACAATTGAAGAGAGATATTGACAAGCTGGAATGTGTCCAGAGGAGGGCCACTAAAATGATCAAGGGTCTGGAGAACAAGCCCTATGAGGAGCGGCTTAAAGAGCTGGGCATATTTAGCCTGAAGAAGAGAAGGCTGAGAGGAGATATGATAGCCATGTATAAATATGTGAGAGGAAGTCATAGGGAAGGGAGCAAACTTGTTCTCTGCTTCCCTGGAGACTAGGTAATGGAACAATGGCTTCAAACTACAAGAAAGGAGATTCCATCTAAACATTAGGAAGAACTTCATGACTGTGAGAGCTGTTCAGCAGTGGAACTCTCTGCCCTGGAGTGTGGTGGAGGCTCCTTCTTTGGAAGCTTTTAAACAGAGGCTGGATGGCCATCTGTCAGGGATGCTTCCAACTCTATGATTCTATGATTCTAATCTAACTGAAACCAGCTCTTGGATTTTGGATACTGTGCTCACTGGAGTTCAGAACAGATTGCTGGTGAGGTCTCTGTTGGGGTGAGATGAAGAGATACTAAAAGAAATGTCAATTTTTTTTCACTCATATATCTTGATTCCCTAAGTTGAACAAAACGGAATTTTGGATTGCACAGAATACATTTAATAAGCATACCGTTCACAGCAGTCTAAAGATGACAACCAAAATCCAATTTACACCTCTTATATTCTGCATTATAACATAGAACATTCTCTGTGCTACTTCCCAAGTTTCCCATTATATTTGATATTCAGGTGTTTCACTGAAGGAATGGGAACAGTATTCAGTTTCTTAGTTCTACAGTGCTTGGCCATAATATCCTTCCTTGTTCCAAGAAAGAATAAGAACTTGAAGGATGGACCTCCCTGATCTCTTAAATTAGAAACATCATGATTTGCTCTCTGAAGAATCAAATTAATTTGCCTTTCTTTGAGAAGTCACTGAAATAAATTCCCCTTTCATGTTCCATGCCTTTCGTCTGCAGTGTTTCTAATATATCTTTATAACCGGGTTATCCAGTTGCACTTATCTTTTGAAAGTCGTAATAGGTGCAAAAGTCTGGCAAATTCAATTCAGTATAACATGTGATTTGAATTTGCTCTTTCAGCTGATTTTTTAATCCACTAAATAGCACCATATAGGCAATTCGTCATATAATAATTTTATCAATATTGTATTTGCTGTGTATTTCTAAGGAAACATATCCAAATTGTACATTATATAACAGAGTTACAGAGCAATTGGAACAGCCACTTCCCCATTTTAGAGCATCAGAGAAAGATATACAGACACATTCTAGCTTGTCAATATCTCTCTTCAATTGTGGTGCCCAGAATTGGACACAATATTCCAGGTGTGGTCTAACCAAGGCATCAATAGGAGCATAGTGTGTAGATCTAAGGAAGTAATGCTACCCCTCTATTCTGCTTTAGTTAGACCACACCTGGAATATTGTGTCCAATTCTGGGCACCACAATTCAAGAGAGATATAGACAAGCTGGAATGTGTCCAGAGGAGGGCGACTAAAATGATCAAGGGTCTGGAGAACAAGCCCCATGAGGAGTGGCTTAGGGAACTGGCATGTTTAGCCTGAAGAAGAGAAGGCTGAGAGGAGATATGATAGCCATGTATAAATATGTGAGAGGAAGCCACAGGGAGGAGGGAGTAAGCTCGTTTTCTGCTTCCTTGGAGACTAGGACACGAAACAATGGCTTCAAACTACAAGAGAGGAGATTCCATCTGAACATTAGGAAGAACTTCCTGACTGTGAGAGCCGTTCAGCAGTGGAACTCTCTGCCCCGGAGAGTGGTGGAGGCTCCTTCTTTGGAAGCTTTTAAGCAGAGGCTGGATGGCCATCTGTCAGGGGTGATTTGAGTGCAATATTCCTGCTTCTTGGCAGGGGGTTGGACTGGATGGCCCATGAGGTCTCTTCCAACTCTTTGATTCTATGAATAGAGGAGTAGCATTACTTCCCTAGATCTAGACACTATGCTCCTATTGATGCAGGCCGAAATCCCATTGACTTAAAGGAATCTACAAAGTTCAACACAAGAATAAATACTTTTTTACAACATCTGAGGACTTTTTCTTCAAAAATCTTGGGCAACAGAAGACAGATTTTATTTTACTATCAAGTTGAGTATTTTTTATACATTATGCGAAATCCAACATCTGTCCAATGCAAAATAAAACAATTGAAACCAATAGAACCATGTTTGGGCCTCTACTTTTGACTGAAATAGATGGGGAAGTACTTCCCAATTTCAATAGCCAACTACAGTAATTGAATACATAGGGAGAATCTGCTTGCTCTATGCCAAAGCTTATTGCTCAAGATTAGGTATATTTGTATACTGGCTATGCTACTCTGCTGCTGAGTATGCATGCCCAGTGAGTAACACATCTCACCACACTAAAATGATGGATGTGGCTCTTAATGAGACATGCTGCATTATCATGGGGTGTCTGCACCCTACACCACTGGAGAAATTACACTGTTTAGCTGGTATTGCACCACCTGACATCCGTCGGAAAGTAGCAACTAATAGTGAAAGGACCAAGGCAGTGACATCAGCAGCCCACCCCTTGTTTGGGTATCAGCCAGCATGCTACAATGTGGAGTCAACGACATGTGAGTGTGGTGAAGAGCAAACAACAAACCACCTACTTCAACGCAACCTCCGCATGCACAATGGAGGATCTTCTCACAGCAACACCAGAGGCACTCCAAGCCACTCTAAAAACTTTGCAGAAGTATGTGAGAAGCTCAGCTTGTCATTGAACATCGAGAAAACCAAAGTGCTGTTCCAGCAGTCACCAGGCAATCCCTCTCCAATGCCAGAGATACAGCTTAATGGTGTAACATTAGAAAATGATGACCATTTCTGCTACCTTGGCAGCCACCTCTCCGCCAAAGTCAACATCGACACCGAAATACAACACCGCCTGAACTCTGCGAGTGCAGCATTTTTCCAAATGAAGCAAAGAGTGTTTGGGGACCAGGACATCCGTAGGGATACCAAGGTGCTTGTTTATAACGCTATTGTCCTCCAAACCTTGCTATATGCCTGCGAAACATGGACTGTCTACAGACATCACATGCAACTCCTGGAACGATTCCATCAGCCCTGCCTCCGGAAAATCCTGCAAATCTCTTGGGAAGAGAGGCAGACAAACGTTAGTGTGCTGGAAGAAGCAAAGACCACCAGCATTGAAGCGATGGTCCTCCACCATCAATTTTGCTGGACCGGCCACATTGTCCGGATGGCCGACCACTGTCTCCCAAAGCAGTTGCTCTACTCCGAACTCAAGAATGGAAAACGGAATATTGGTGGGCAGGAAAAGAGATTTGAAGATGGGCTCAAAGCCAACCTTAAAAACTCTGGCATAGACACTGAGAATTGGGAAGCCCTGGCCTTGAGCACCCAGCTGGAGGTCAGCTGTGACCAGCAGTGCTGCAGAATTTGAAGAGGCACGAATGGAGGGTGAAAGAGAGAAACGTGCCAAGAGGAAGGCACGTCAAGCCAACCCCGACCGAGACCGCCTTCCACCTGGAAACCAATGCCCTCACTGTGGGAGAAGATGCAGATCAAGAATAGGGCTCCAGAGTCACCTACGGACCCACCAGAATACTGATCCTGGAAGACTATTCCACTCGGCCAACGAGGGATTGCCTAAGTAAGTAAGTAAGTACTCCAAGAATCCAGCTACTGGTCAAAGGACATTTAATAGAATACCAAGTCGGTGAACTTTTTGTTTTGTTTGTTTGTTTGTTTTTAATGCAATACAACTGTTTTGGTTCGCTCCTGACACGATAAATAAATACAAACCTAAAGAGTACTAGATGAGAGACTCCTTAGAACTATATTTTCCCAATTATAAACTTATTCTCCCTAAAATACTCCGCAATATGTTTTTCAGAAATATACTCAATTTTGAAATGAAATGCCGCCTATCTCAGCTGAATTGCAGTGGGGGAGCAACCATATCTATAATGGAATATATATTATAATATAATGCATATGTCTGTCTGTGTCTCTATCTATCATCAATATCATCTATCTATTGTATATATTTTCAGCTCTTTTTCATGCCCTCAAAGAAAGCACAGACATCTCTTCCTGCTGATGGATTATAAACAGCAGCCGGGGTTCCTCCCTGTCTGACAACTTACCAGAACTGCCATATGGTCACACCATTTAAATGCTCCAAAAAGATTGTCCAAATGGCAAAGAGTACTATTCCACTCTTTGCTAGCATAATTAAATAATGCAGTTTCCAATCCCTGTCACTCTGGATGTGTGCACAGTGGGGAAATGTATAATCAAGTGAACTGCTACAGTAATACAGTTCTTTTCCCTGCCCCATCCTTTCTTTCTTTGCAGCACAAGAATGATTTATCCCTCTAACTCTTTAAAATGGTGTGTGTGTGTATGGGACTCATTAAAAATGAGTTGGGTGCCAAGACTATTTCATTGTTGGTATATTCTAGTCATTATCTTTTCTCTAAGTTTTAAGACCGAAAGCCACCTTGAAGGAAAATGTGCCTCATTTTATATTTTACTAGCTGTACCCGCCACGCGTTGCTATGGCTAACTTTCCCTCCCTCTTTCTCTCCTTCTTTCTTTCTCTCCTTTCTTCCCTCCCTCTTTCCTTTATCCCCTCTTTTTCTCTCCCTTCTTCTTTCGTCCTTCTCTACCTGTTTCTTTGCTCCCTTCCTTTGCTCTTTGGTTCCATCCTTCCTTGTCTCTTTCCTCCCTCCCTCTTTCTCTCTTTCATTCCTTCTCTCCTTCCTTCCCTTTCTCTTTCCTTCCTTCTTTCACTTTTTTATTTCCTTCTGTTCTGTCGCGCACTGGGTCTGAACAAATTGTCTTTATTCTATAGGACATATACTTTAAACCCAGTGGGAAGCCGGGGTGCCTCAAAGAGAGATTCTTAGGGATTTCCTGAAGTGATGGTTTTTACAGTTTTTAATGGTACAACAAAGTCTTTATTAAGGAACAAATAAGAAATCTTCAAACAACACTTCAAGGTTTTCTTATTCTAGTCTTTTAAGAGACTGGCACTGACTTGGATTAACTGTACTTTCTCAGCATGAGGAAGAACCCTTTATAATTTCTCCCAGGCTGTATATTATCTGGGCCTCGTTGGTCTGGATCTTACTACCGATCCCAAATGTGTCTGGACATCGAGTAAACCTACCAGCCAAGGCTTGAAGATACTTCAGCTGGAATTCAGTGGTTCTGTAATGCTGTCCTGTGGGAATTCAGGGCTGTTTTCCCCTCTGGAGCTGTGAGGCTGTGAGCTCTCAGCCAGAGCCTTTGGGATCTTTGCCTTCTGTTTCCATTTCCCTGGATGATCCCTGGATGATCCCCGGATGATCCTGAGGAATGAAGCTTTTCCTACGCGACAAGCTGTCTGCGTCCTATAGACTAGCTTCCTTGTGTGTGACTGACTAAAAATGGCTCCTTTCTCTTCTGAAAACCCAAAAGGGGGCGGAACTAAGGAACCTAATGATGATGGACAGGTGGCCTGCCCTATAACTGCAAACTTTAACATGAAGCCACCCTTCTGCAAAATCCCAAGCCTTGGGCTGCAAGCAAACACTTAATACAAGGCAAATAATGTGGGAGCTTCTGGTACAGCTGTACCAGCACACCTTCTCTCCTTCCTTCCTTTTCTGCCTTTCTTTCTTTCTTTCCTTCCTTCTTTTATTCCCTCCTTCTTTCTCTCTTTCTCTTCTTCCTTCTCTCCTTCCTTCCCTCCTTCCTTCCCCCTTTCTGTGTATATGTGTGCATATATTTCTGTATATGTGTATATATGTCTGTTTGCATGTATATATGTGGTTTTGTGCATGCGTTGTAATGCATTTTTTCTTTTTTTTTGCTTTTAAAGTATCTTCTGCTGTGTTTTTTGGTGTTTTTATGAATGATGGTCACTCGTTGGCCTGATAGGTGTATTGTGGCCAAATTTGGTGTCAATTCATCGAGTGGTTTTTAAGTTATGTTAATCCCACAAACAAACATTACATTTTTATTTATATAGACTACCTGCCCCCTGCCATGCGTTGCTGTGGCCCACATGGGGGTTCTATGTGGGAGGTTTGGCCCAATTCTATCGTTGGTGGGGTTCAGAATGCTCTGTGATTGTAGGTGAACTATAAATCCCAGCAACTACAACTCCCAAATGTCAAGATTTTATTTCCCCCAAACTCCACCAGTGTTCATATTTGGGCATATAGAGTATTTGTGTAGAGTTTGGTCCAGATCCATCATTGTTTGAGTCCACAGTGATCTTTGGATGTAGGTGAACTACAACTCCAAAACCAAAGGACACTGCCCACCAAACCCTTCTAGTATTATCTGTTGGTCATGGGAGAACTGTGTGCCAAGTTTGGTTCAATTCCATCGTTGGTGGGGTTCAGAATGCTCTTTGAATGTAGGTGAACTATAAATCCCAGTAACTACAACTCCCAAATGACAAAATCAATTTTTTTGAGTGAAGGACATACATTGGGTTGTTAGGTGTCTTGTGCCCAAATTTGGTGTCAATTCGTCCAGTGGTTTTTAAGTTCTGTTAATCCCACAAACGAACATTGCATTTTTATTTATATAGATTTTGGGGAGGGGGGTGATGACACTATTAGTCCAACACATCTGAGAAGCATGAAGTTCAGAAGGGTCAGCATAGGCTTCTCACCGACTACTGTTCCAGTGGACATAGATCATTATTCTTTGTTGGGGAGTTTCTAGCTATTCAGTGCATGCCCATGACGAAGAAATGTTAATAGATGGAAAATATTTGTTTCCAGCTGAATACTGAATATTAGAGCTTTTGTAGGCTTGTATATTTTTTTACTGTTGAGACATGTCAGTTGCAAATGAAAAGAAATTGTTTGATGTAAGATGCTCTTTAACATTTATTGGAAAATACATAAACTGCATAATATAAAGTCAATGCAGAGTCAAATTGCATTAATAAAAATACAGGAAATACAGCACTTACATATCATTTCAATGTTATTTCCATATTAGCAGTAATAAGTGTGTGAGATAAAATGCTTAGAAAATGTGTCAGTAAAATTAAAGGTAATGACAGGTTGCATTACATACAGTCAGCCCTCCACATTCACTGGGGTTAAGGACACAGCCTTCCCCCTACTAGTGGAAAACCCCCAAATACAAAACTAACTTTTTTTTAAAAAACTGACAGAATACCTTTCTAGGAAACCCCAGGTTCCCTAGACTCTATGACCAATTGCTGGTGGAAGTTGACCTCTGAATTGCACTGGTGGGCCAAGAGATTCCTAGAAAAAACGTATTTATGTAAATAATCAAATCCAGAAAAGTGAAACCCACAAATATGGAGGGCTGACTGTTTACACCAGGGGTCCTCAATCTTTTTAAATTGAGGGCCAGGTCACAGTCCCTTAAACTGTTGGAGGGCCAGATTATAATTTGAAAAAAAACAAAACATAAATGAATTCCTATGCACACTGCACATATCTTATTTGTAGTGCAAAAAAATTAAATAAAAATAAAAACAATACAGTAATTAAAATGAAGAGCAATTTTAACAAATATATACTTATTAGTATTTCAATGGGAAGTGTTGGCCTGCTTTTGGCTGATGAGATAGGATTGTTGTTGTTGTTGTGTACTTTCAAGTCATTTCAAACTTAGGTTGACACTGAGCGAGGGCCGGGTAAATGACCTTGGAGGGCCGTATTTGGCCCTCGGGCCTTAGTTTGAGGACTCCTGGTTTACACCATAAGGGCCATTAGCTACAAACACAGAAATCTCTTTCCATATCCGGTTAATGACTTGTGTGTGTAAATAAGATTATTTTTGTCACAGACAGGCATGTAGTCGGGGGGGGGGGGGGCTTGGGGGGCTTCAGCCCCTCCCCCCCCCCGAAATTCTCAAGGTGGTCCGTGAGAAGGCCTTACTGGTACATTACTTAAACTGTTATGTTTATTCATATCATGATCTGATCACCATGCTCAATATATCCCATATGCATGGGGGTATTGGGGTAACGATACAAAAGGTTTGCTAGAGTAGACCCTCGTTCACTCAGCCTCAGCCCCCCCCCCCCCCCGAATCAAACTCAGCTCCCCCTGAAACAAAATCCTGGCTACGGGCCTGGTCACAGAGAACGGTTTTCTTACCCGTTAATTCTGCTCCATAATATGTAATTAGGGTGTTGTTGTTTATTGTCTGTGTTTGCAGTTTGCCTTTTCGGTTTTATTTGTTGTTTGGGTTTGGCCTTATGTAAGCTGCCCCGAGTCCCCATCAGGGAGATGGTGGCAGGGTATAAATAAAGATTATTATTATTATTATTATTATTATTATTATTATTATTATTATCCCACACCCGATAGCCTTCAAGACTCTTGCTTCATTTTACCAGAGGAAAGAGGAGGAAAGTGTGAGATCAATTCAGATCATAAAAATCTGGTTGCTCTGAGACTCTGGGGAAAGGAAAAGGCTGCCACCCTCCAATTGAAAGAACACTCTCATTTCTTAGGAGAGACCAAACCACTTCTCCATTATTTGAATTGCTTCCTCCTTCCCTTTAACCTTCTCAGTAAGTGACAGCAGCAGAGGATCCTTCCAGGGCTTTCCAGTCGCCAGCAATGCAGAACTGATGCATAGAGCTACTCTCACATTTAGGATCCCAGCATTTCTGTTTTTATTCACTGATACAGGCCCTAGGACCTCATGACATGAGGACTTTTTAGTGTCCTAGGACACTAGGATAGATACTTTTGAACTGTGGTGTTGGAGGAACGTTCTGAGAGTGCCTTGGACTGCGAGAAGATCCAACCAGTCCATCCTCCAGGAAATAAAGCCCGACTGCTCATTGGAGGGAAGGGTACTAGAGACAAAGTTGAAGTACTTTGGCCACATCATGAGGAGACAGCAAAGCCTAGAGAAGATGTAGTTCCTTCCTACCTGCCCTTTCAGGATTTAGTTTGGTTAGAATTGCAGTGGCTCAATGCTACTGAGTCTGGGATTCGTAGTTTGGTGAGGCACCAGCACTCTTTGGTAGAGAAGACTTTGTTGTTGTTCATTCGTTCAGTCGTCTCCGAGTCTTCGTGACCTCATGGACCAGCCCACGCCAGAGCTCCCTGTCGGCCGTCACCACCCCCAGCTCCTTCAAGGTCAGTCCAGTCACTTCAAGGATGTCATCCATCCATCTTGCCCTTGGTCGGCCCCTCTCCCTTTTACCTTCCACTTTCCCCAGCATAATTGTCTTCTCTAGGCTTTGCTGTCTCCTCATGATGTGGCCAAAGTACTTCAACTTTGTCTCTAGTATCCTTCCCTCCAATGAGCAGTCGGGCTTTATTTCCTGGAGGATGGACTGGTTGGATCTTCTCGTGGTCCAAGGCACTCTCAGCACTTTCCTCCAACACCACAGCTCAAAAGCATCTATCTTCCTTCGCTCAGCCTTCCCTAAGGTCCAGCTCTCACATCCGTAGGTTACTACAGGGAATACCATGGCTTTGACTAGGCGGATCTTTGTTGCCAGTGTGATGTCTCTACTCTTTACTATTTTATCGAGACTGGACATTGCTCTCCTCCCAAGAAGTAAGCGTCTTCTTATTTCCTGGCCACAGTCTGCATCTGCAGTAATCTTTGCGCCTAGAAATACAAAGTCTGTCATGGCCTCCACATTTTCTCCCTCTATTTTCCAGTTGCCAATCATTCTTGTTGCCATAATCTTGGTTTTTTTAATGTTTAGCTGCAACCTAGCTTTTGCACTTTCTTCTTTCACCTTGATTAGAAGGCTCCTCAGCTCCTCCTCACTTTCAGCCATCAGAGTAGTGTCATCTGCATATCTGAGGTTGTTAATGTTGTTAGAGAAGACTAAGACCTTGTAAAACGACAGCTTCCAGGATTCCATAGCATTGAGCCATAGCAATCAAAGTTGTGTCAAAGAGCATTAATTCTAAAGTGCAGATGCATACTGAGTTGCCTTCCAACTTCTTGACTTTAGCATGTTGTAATGGATGGTTTGGACATTGGGGGACCAGGGTTTGAATCTCTACTTGGCCATGGAAACCGTCTGGGTAACAATGAGCAAGCTTTCAGCCTCAGAAAAGTAAGAATGAAATCCATATGAGGAAATTCTACCAAGAACACCCTGTAATAAGTTCGTCTTAGGGTTCCCTTAAGACAGAAATGACTCAAAGTCATACAACAACTTCTTGACTACAGCCATTTTGATGAATGATTAGGTGAAGGTATAGAAAGTATTTAGCCACCTCAATATCTTTCTCACCTCATTTTAAAGTTATGTACATTTTCTGTGATCGTTATTTCTGCCTTCTTTATATTCAACCGTAATCTGCTTTTTGCACTTTCTTCCTTGACTTTTATCAATAGTCATCCCAACTCTTTCTAATTTCCTCTGGAAAGGTTGCACCATCTGCATATCCTAAATTATTCATGCATCTTTCTGAAGTTCTTCACACTTTCATCCAAGTCAAATATCACTTCCCATATGATAAATTAAATAGATATGGTGATATGACACACCCTTTCGAACTGGAGTATAGGTTATGCAGCAGGATAATACAATGTCATGACATATCATTTTTTCCACAGGAATTAGTATTTTTTCATGTATGTAGTCAAATGTTTTGCTATAATTGATAAAGCATAGCCTGATGTTCTTCATACATTTGTTTATGGGCTCAATTAGCCAACAACTGTTTGCAATACAATCTCTATATATTTGTAGTATGATGCAATATCTAATTTTATGAGTTACATAAAAGGCTAAAAATGAAGATGATGGGCTGTGTTGATTCATGACTAGTGTTGTGACTCAGCTGGAACCACAGACTGATAGTGTTGTGACTCAGGTGGGGTCTCAGGGTGACTCTGATGGGGATGATGGGATTCAAGTTCACAATCAGGTTCAAAATGTTCCTGTTGTAGACAATAAGGAGCAGGGTGTGCAAGTTCAGTTTCCCATAGCAGGGAATGATGTTTTTGATAATGAAACTAGTCAGTTGCAAATTGACTCAGAAAAGGAGGACAGTTCTCAGCCTGATAGTAAGCAGAAAGGCAACCAGTCTGACACTAATGAGCAGCCTGACCTTGATGAAGCGGGAATCTTAGATTGGGCTGACCGTTTGGAATTCAGAGTTCGAAGGAGTGTGAGTATAGCTAACAAGAAGGAGGTCAGACGCCAAAGAAATGCTTTCATGTATTGCAAAGGGTATTAGGCAGTGTGTTTGAAAACAAACCTTTGTCAGAGCAACTTTTCGCTCAACCAAGCAGCTTGCACTCGTTTGCCTGGATTATCTTGTAGTTCTTGTGTCCATGGTTTCGGGACTTTGTCATGTTCTCATGAGATTTTGTTTTGTTGGTGCCTCTTGGAATCCTGCTTTACAGTGCTATGTTATATTGATCTTTTAGAATATTACTTGCTTTTAAAAGCTTTTTATCTCTTACTTTTCAATAAAGTATTAAGACTTCAGTCCATGTGCAGTTTGGTGATTTCAGCAAGGTGAATCTATTCTGAGGTGCTGTTGCAACTCAGGGTAGTTTTCACCTTGCTCTAGACACCACCGCACCAAGGTTGTAGGTTTTTGTAGTTTATTGAGAAAAGCAAAATCAAAGCAAAAAAATAGAAATGCAATAGTTCCAAAGGCAAAACAGAGACTTAAATGTAAAGGCAAAGTTCCCAAGATCCAAAGGCAAAAACATGAAGCATAATCCCTTAGCAATTGTCAAACAAAAGTAAATGGTAAACAGTTGAAAACAAGACCCAAATCCTAGCCTCAGGTAGTCAGAAGCGTGCTGCAAAAAGCCAAGGAAAATCTCCAGAAGTTAACATGGGAAGAGCAATGTTGGCTACAAGACTGTCAGCTACAAGACTAGATACCCTTTGTGAACATGAAAGCATTGCGTTGACCTTGGGCACCTTTGGCTTCTCGCTTGCTGGCCAAGCGAGTGCTTCTCTGAAGCCTTAATTGCAAACTATCTTGTCTGCTCATTAATACATTATCTGCAAGGCTATGCAACCCCTTATCTGGGTCCAGCTGGGATGGATCCTCTACCTGGCCGTGTGGGATTTCACTCTCGCTATCAGTCTCTCTAACTGCAGGAACATTCCTTTCCCTGGGGAACTGACTTGTTGTTTCTCCTTCAGCAGCCACACTATCAACCCCGTCTGAAACAAGTACAGGAATCTGTAGTCCGTTATCCTTCTCGTCATCCTGCAGGAAATCAGGCTCAGGAGGCCCAAAATCAGGCTCAGAAGGTCCAAACAGCTCAGCTTCAGACTCAAGAGTCAAGCTGAGTCACAACAGGTGCGACAACTACATATGCCATAACACTAACAACAGCTAGTGAACCTTTGTTTGTTTTTTTTTGTCTTGTGATCTTCCAATTTTCACCAGCCCAAGCCACTATGGTCAATACTTAGGGATAGGCTGTTATTTAACAACATTGGGGGAGGGGGGGGGGGGAGATACATTCTGTCCAACCCTGCATTAAAGTCCAGAAAGAGCTCTGAAAAATTCACAGAACTTATGATATTCCATACAAAAGCACTGGGTTTGAAAAATTAGCAGGTAAATTCAGAAGAGAACCAAAAGATTATTAAAACAATTTCAGTATCAGTATGTACTCATGAGTCATCTCTATTTTAACCTTCAGCTTCCTTCATCTCCCTGGATAGTTCTTTTTTGTGTCATACCTACAATCTCCCTCCTTTCCCCCAACAATCATGGGCCTTTTGATACACACAAAAAAGGACATGAAATGCGGGAAGTCATTTTTGTCCCAACACTAGTGCCAAAACAATGCCTCTATAGCTGTCATTCCTACTGGGAGAAGTACACAGGGACAGATGAAGGAGAGCTAGTTGAATCTCTGACAAAGAGAATATAGCCGCACATAACCAAGGTCACTGTCACTTAGCAAGGTGAAGTCTGCAGTTACCATTTCCAGAAAAATCCAGACACTAAATTTGCCTCAACATGCAAACAGATATATATGAAATCATATGCAACTGTTTTCTGTTAGCAAAGGGACTCTTAAATTAATTGTTGCTATGAAGACATTTAGAGGTGAATCATATGGATTTTTTTTACAAAAAATATATTATCTTTAATCTGTAAGGAGATGAAAAGGCTATTGGATGAAAGGCTTAGTGAAATACATATCTTCATACATATTCATTCACAAACCTCAATAAGTAATGGAAGGGCTGGACAAAACTAGTTTTAGGACTTGGTTGCTTTTTTTGCCCGACTTAAATCATATTTTAAAATCTCTTGGTTGGTCTTTCACCAAAAAATGAACCAAAGTTATTATTTACATGCAGTCTCCAAGTTACAAACAAGGAAGGTTCTATAGGGCTGTTCTTAAGTTGAATTTGTATGTAAGTCAGAATAGGTAAATTTTTAATGTTTAACTCCAGCCAAATGTGTGCGTGCGTATGTTTTGGATCACATACAGAAGGGTTAACACCTGTGTGACATGTATTTTGCTGTCTCTGCCCATGTTTAGAAGAGTTCACCTCACTTTCTGACCGTGTCATAAATGGATTTTGAAAAAATTGGCTTGTGGAAACAAGGATTAGTTATAAAGCTTCATTAGAGACATCTTTCCTTCATGATTACAGGCGTGAACTTCCTTCCTAGGGGTAGATTTTTCTCACTTCCTGTTATCTCACCCCTGTTCTTAATTATGATTCATATGTAAGTCTGATGTTTGTAACTCAAGGAATGCCTGTATAGTTGTAGGTTTTTCCGGGCTATATGGCCATATTCTAGAGACATTCTCTCCTGACGTTTCGCCTGCATCTATGGCAAGCATCTGAGGATGCAGGTAAAACGTCAGGAGAGAATGCCTCTAGAACATGGCCATATAGCCCGGAAAAACCTACAACAACCCAGTGATTCCGGCCATGAAAGCCTCTGACAATACAATGCCTGTATATTTCTTAGACCTCACAACCTCTGCTTGCCATAGATGCAGGCAAAACGTCAGGAGAGAATTCCTCTAGAACATAGATGCAGGCAAAACGTCAGGAGAGAATTCCTCTAGAACATAGATGCAGGCAAAACGTCAGGAGAGAATTCCTCTAGAACATGGCCATATAGCCCGAAAAAACCTACAACAACCAAGTGATTCTGGTCATGAAAGCCTTCGACAATACATTTTAGTAACTTTATAGAATAAATTATGTAAGTACTGCAATGATTGAACATGAAGGGGGTTTAATGAATTATTGAATTAAGTGGGATGAGATATCCTTTTAACATCTGCTGCTTAGTAATTTTTTATTGATTTATTTGCAAGCTCCATACTGCACCCCCCTGTGGTCAGAATCGATCACAACCTCCAGGATGCCGAAGTTGGGAAAAATGCCAACATAATATTTCTATCTATCATATGTCCTTGTTGTGTCTGTTTAATAGCATTGAATGTTTGCTGTGTATGTGTTCTGTGATCGGTCCCGAGTCCCCTTCGGGGTAAGAAGGGTGAAATATAAATGCTTCTCCTCTGTTACAAGCACAGTTTGTTTCTGAACCCAATTCAAAATGCTTACAATCTATAAAGCTCTATAAGGCTAAGGTCCAGGCTACCTCACAGAACATATTAAAACCTGTATGAGCTGGCCCAGGTTCTGGTATCCTTGTGTTAGTTCCACCATTATAACAATGGTGGGAAAGCAGTAGAGGGTCTTCTCAGTGGCTGGCTCTAGACTCTGGAAGTTCTGTCACAGGAGGACCCGCGCTCCCTGCTATCTTTCTGCTAAAGACAAAGATCTTTTTATTGGAGTCTTTGTCACAGCAGACAGTTTTTAAGAGGAGTTGGAGGGCCTGATTTTGGCAGCCCAAGAACAAGCCATTAGAACAAATGCCATCAAAGCCAGAACTGAAAAATCGACCACAGAGCCCAAGTGTAGACTTTGCAAGGAAGTAGATGAAACAATAGATCACATCTTCAGCTGCTGCAAGAAGATCGTGCAGACAGACTACAAGCAGAGGCATAACACCGTTGCTCAGATGATTCATTGGAACTTGTGCCACAAATACCATCTGCCTGCGACAAAGAACTGGTGGGATCACAAGCCTGAAAGAGTCACAGAAAATGAACACGTCAAGCTACTCTGGGATTTCTGAATTCAGACTGACAGTTTTGGAGCACAATACTCCTGACCTCACGATTGTGTTAAAAATAACCAAGTATGGATCGTCGATGTTGCAATCCCAGGTGACAGTAGGATTGAAGAGGAACAACACGAAAAGCTGACACGATACGAGGATTTAAAGATCGAACTACAAAGACTCTGGCACAAGCCAGTAAAGGTGGTCCCAGTGGTGATCGGCACACTGGGTGCAGTGCCTAAAGACCTTAGCTTGCACTTGAACACAATTGGCACTGACAAAATTACATCTGTCAGCTGCAAAAGGCCACCCTACTGGGATCTGCACTCATTATTCGCCGGTACATCACACAGTCCTAGACACTTGGGAAGTGTCTGACATGTGATGCAATACAACAGCCAGCAGAGTGATCTTGTCTGCTGTGTACTAATCTTGTTGTGTTTCAGATAATAATAATAAACATCGCACAGTCCGAAACACTTGGAAAGTATTTGATTTGTGATTCTGTGATAGGAAATCCAGCAAATATATCTCGTTTGCTGGGTCATACTGTTTTTGTGTCAGTAAAATAATAATAATAATAATAATTAAGGCCAGGATTGAAAAATCAGCGGATGACCCAAAATGCAGACTGTGCAAGGAAGCTGATGAAACCATGGATCATATCCTCAGCTGTTGCAAGAAAATCACACAGATAGACAACAAACAAAGACACAACTCTGTGGCCCAGATGATTCACTGGAACTTATGTCACAAGTACCACTTGCCAGCAGTAAAGAATTGGTGGGATCATAAACCCGCAAAGGCCTTGGAAAATGAACATACCAAAATACTGTGGGACTTTCGAACCCAGACTGACAAAGTTTTGGAACACAATACACCAGACATCACGATTATGGAAAAGAAAAAAGTCTGGATTATTGATGTCGCCATTCCAGGTGACAGTCTCATTGAGGAAAAATAACAGGGAAAAAACTCAGCCGCTATCAAGACCTCAAAATCTAACTGCATCAACCAGTACAGGTGGTCCCAGTGGTCACTGGCACACTGGGTGCCGTGCCAAAAGATCTCAGCCGGATTTGGAAACAATAAACATCAACAAAATCACCATCTGTCAACTGCAAAAGGCCACCTTACTTGGATCTGCACGCATCATTCGAAAATACATCACACAGTCCTAGATGCTTGGGAAGTGTTCGATTTGTGATTTTGTGATACGAAATCCAGCATATAGATCTCGTTTGCTGTGACATACTGTGCTTTTGTGTCAATAATAATAATAATAATACAAAATTACCATCTTCCAGCTGCAGAAGGCCACCCTACTGGTATCTGCACGCCTTATTTGCCGATACATCACACAGTCCTAGACACTTAGGAAGTGTCCAAAGTGCGATCCAATACAACAGCCAGCACAGTGATCTTGTCTGCTGTGTACTCATCTTGTTGTTTTCCAAATAATAATAATAATAATAATAATAATAATAATAATAATAATGGGTTGTTGTAGGTTTTTCCGGGCTATATGGCCATGTTCTGAAGGCAATTTTTCTGGCTATATGGCCATGTACTGGAGGCAATAATAATAATATCCTTCTCTTCATACTTAAAAGTATGGTCTAAGAGACTCTTGAGATAATAATCCATTCGATGAATGCTAAGGACATTTTGTGTGCCTCCTTTGAATCAAACAACGGTTCTGCCTCCCATACAGATTATGAGGCCACAACTAAAGCAGAGTCCCCTTGAAATTAGGTACCCCATGATCGTTGCTCAATTTGCTCTTGGGGCTCCATCTACTCGGTGTGTTTCTGAAATGTCTTTATAACAAATAAATAATGAACTTTCATATAACATTACTGCTTCCTCTTCTTCTAATGAGTATCCATGGAAGCTGCTCCAATTTTGATAATTATGTTCTATCCAGAGCCACAAAATCCAGTAATTATTTGATAAACTGCACCGAGCTGGCTTTCTTTCCAGCCGTTGCTTTCATACAGAATCACATGATGCTTCTCATTACTTCAGATAAATTATTCAGAAACTCCCAGATGCAAAGTTCCACAGTTCACTAGGCTCTGGCCTGTATTCGACAAAAATGTGAGCCTTTCACATCACAAAACAAACGTGAGATTGTGAATACCGTACATTTCCAATTAGCTAAAAGGAATCATGTCCTGGCTCATGGGTCACCGGATTGTATTTAAGGAGATTAGCTTCTCCAGTTATAATGCCCTATAGAGGCAAAGTTTGGCTCTTTTATTTTACCACAAAGGTCTGTTGGGTTTGCTCTTGAGAATTACTTATCAAAACATCTTAATCAAAAACTTGAAAGGTTTCCTGGAAGTTCAAAAACAACACCAACAGCCCAGTTGGAGCAACTCTTGAATCTAAAACAGAGCTCTCGACACCTAATGAAATACCAAAATGGAGAAGTTAAACATGGATAGCTAATTTTGTAAATCTCTGTAAACACCGATTTAATAAATTCCTGCATTCAATTGACTTAGAATCTTTTTAGAGGGGCTACTTTGCATATTATAGGAAGACAGAGTGGAGGAGATGGCCTGAAAAGTTATGGCTATCGATGTGAGTTCCCACAGATATGTTTGCCTAAAGATTTTTTTACCTATTTTATTTGTTATTTATTTGAGAAATCTATATAAATAAAAATGTAATGTTCAATGTATGGTCGAAGGCTTTCATGGCCGGAATCACTGGGTTGTTGTAGGTTTTTTCGGGCTGTATGGCTATGGTCTAGAGCAGTGGTTCTCAACCTTCCTAATGCCGCGACCCCTTAGTACAGTTCCTCATGTTGTGGTGACTCCCAACCATAACATTATTTTCGTTGCTACTTCATTACTGTAATTTTGCTACTGTTATGAATCATATTTTAAATATCTGATATGCAGGATGGATTTTCATTCACTGGACCAAATATGGCCCAAATACCTGATACGCCCAAATTTGAATAATGGTGGGGTTGGAGGGAATGATTTTGTCATTTGGGTGTTATAGTTGCTGGGATTTATAGTTCATCTACAATCAAAGAGTATTTTGAAGTTCACCAATGATGGAAATGAACCAACTTTGCACACAGAACTCCCATGATGAAGAGGAAATACTGGAAGGGTCTGGTGGACATTGACCTTGAATTTTTGGAGTTGTAGTTCACCTACATCCAGAGAGCACTGTGGACTAAAACAATGATGGATTTGGACTAAACTTGGCACAAATACTCAATATCCCCAAATGTGAACACTGGTGGAGTTTGGGGAAAATAGACCTCAGCATTTGGGAGTTGTAGTTGCTGGGATTTATAGTTCACCCACAATGAAATAGCATTCTGAACCTCACCAATGATAGAATTGGACCAAAATTCTCACACAGAACCCCCATGACCAACAGAAAATACTATGTTTTCAGATGGTCTTTGGCGACCCCTCTGACACCCTCTCGTGACCCCCACAGGGGTCCCGGCCCCCAGGTTGAGAAACACTGGTCTAGAGGCATTCTCTCCTGATGTTTCGCCTGCATCTATGGCAAGCATCCTAAGAGGTAGTGAGGTCTGTTGGAAGTAGAAAAAAGGGGTTATATATCTGTGGAATGACCAGGGTGAGACAAAGGACTCTTGTCTTCTGGAGCTAGGTGCGAATGTTTCAACTGACCACCTTGATTAGCATACAATGGGCTGACTGTGCTTGGAGCAAACTTTTGTTGGGAGGTAATAAGATGTCCCTGCCTGCTTCCTGTGACAGAGTTGGACGCCATCCATGTACAGATATGACACCACACGCCGAAACTCTGGATGATCTCCCCCAGCGGCTTCATGTATATGTTAAACAACATGGGGGACAGTACTGAACCCTGAGAAACCCCACAAGACAATGGTTGTGGGGTTGAACAGGTGTCCCCCAGTAACACCATCTGAGTGCAACCTTCCAGAAAGAACCGGAGCCACTTCATAACAGTGCCTTCCAGGCCCATTCTGGTGAGGCATCCCAGAAGGATACCGTGGTCAACGGTATTGAAGGCCGCTGAACCAACAGGGACACACTCCCCCTGTCTAGTTCCCGGCATAGATCATCAACTAAGGCAACCAAGGCTGTCTCAGTTCCATGTCCTGGTCTAAAGCCAGACTGTGCCGGATCCATATAATCCATGTCTTCCAAGAATACCTGGAGTTGTGAGGCAACCACATGTTCCAGGACTTTGCCCAAGAAGGGATGATAGGAAATAGGACGAAAGTTGACGAATTGAGTGGGGTCCAGTGATGGTTTCTTCAACAGTGGTTTTATTATAGCTTGTTTTAAGCTTGCTGGAATATTGCCTTCCCGGAGGGAGGCATTAACCACCAGCTTCACCCACTCGGCCAATCCTCCTCTGGCCTCTTTTAGAAGCCACGATGGGCAGGGGTCTAGGATGCATGTGGTTGGCCTCTCTCCTCCAAGTATCTTGTCCACATCCTCGGGTTTCTATCCAATGATAGAATTTTCTATCATTGGATAGAAAATTCAAGGAGCTAGCTCTTGTAGGTTTTTTTTTTAAAGAAAAAGTTGTTTATAAAAATTAGAAAATTCACCAAAAATCTGTGGATAAGTGAAACATTATGAAATTGCTGTTGTGGGAGATATAAATGTGCCTCTTCATTCCCCAAGTTTAATATGCACACTGTTTTGGTTAAATGAATTTCAGTCCTATGTTTTACACTTGGGAGAAGCCTTTATACTTGTTATTTTGTTTACATTTTACTTGAACGGTAAAACAACAACAGACGAAACAACAATTCTCAGATGAAAGACTAGTTTAAAGATAACAGGACCATCAGTCCAAGAAGATACAAGATTAGGAAAGTGTCTCAGAAATTCATAAGAGTGCTTTTTCATTATTTCTAGACAACCTGAACATCCCGGTAGCATTTTCAAGTTATTCATTAATGAATAACATCAGATATGTAGCAGGATGTGGAAGAGGAATAAAGTGAGAAGGAATAACTCTGTGACAGATACCTGGACTCCTATCTATGACTGATCTTTAAATCCAGGAAATGACTTCAGTTTTTTACTACAGGAATGCACTTCATCCAAATGATTACTCCTTGCCAAAGTTATTGGAGGTCTTTGATATTCCTTTCTAATCAATGCAGTGCATGAACAGGAGTTTCAGAAAATGAGATGAGACTTCAGTTCAGACCTGACATGTTGTCAGTTAAGGAAACTCACTATCTGACGCAATGAGATACATTGGGAGACTCATTTTGTTTTGCTCAGCTGTCACAGATATTGTCAAAGCTATATTGTCACTCAGCTGCCTTGAAAGATTGGCCAGTGTCATTTTCAAGCATCAAGGATGCAGATTCAGTGAAAGCTGTAGCAGAAATATGAGTGTATTTTATCAAGATATGAGACTCAGATCCTCAAGTTACAAACAATATAGGTTCTGTAGGTCTGTTCTTAAGCTGAATTTGTGTGTAAGTCATATCAGGTATATTTTTAAGTGTAATTCCACACACACACACATATGTGTGTGTATGTATATGTATATGTATGTAATGTTCTTTTGTGGGATTAACATAACTCAAAAACCACTGGACGAATTGACACCAAATTTGGACACAACACATCTATCAGGCCAATGAGTGTCCATCACTCATAAAAACATTGAAAAACACAGCAGAAGAGACTTAAAAAGTCAAAAAAACCCATTACAATGCATGCGCAAAACCACATATATACACAAACACACATTCACAAATATATACATACACATATATGCATATATACACACACAAAACACATCTACACAGAAAGGGGGAAGGAAGGAAGGAAGGAAGGAAGGAAGGAAGGAAGGAAGGAAGGAGAAAGAGGGATAGAAAGAGGGAAAGAAGGAGGGAAGGAGAGAAGGGAAGAAAGATAGTGAAGGAAGGAAGGAGAGAAGGAAATAAAAAAGTGAAAGAAGAAAGGAAAGAGAGAGGGAAAGAAGGAGTGAAGGAACAAAAGAGAGAAAGAGGGAAGGAAGGAAAGAGAGAAGGAAGGATGGAACCAAAGAGCAAAGGAAGGGAGGAAAGAAACAGGTAGAGAAGGAAGAAAGAAAAAGGGAAAGAAGAAGGGGGGAAAAAAGAGGGAAGGAAGGAAAGAAGGAGGGAAAGAAGGAGAGAAATAAAGGAAAAAAAGAGAGGGGGGGAAGGTTTGGCCACAATCACTCATAAAAACACTGAAAAACACAGTGGAAGAGACTTAAAAAGCAAAAAGAAATACATTATAATGCATGCGCATAACCACATAAATACACATATACACAAATATATAAATACACATATATATACACACACAAAACACATATACACAGACTGGGCCACAGCAATGCGTGGCAGGGGACGGCTAGTATATAAATAAAATTGTAATGTATTGTCGAAGGCTTTCATGGCTGGAATCACTAGGTTCTTGTGGGTTTTTTCGGGCTATAGGGCCATGTTCTAGAGGCATTTCTCCTGATGTTTCGCCTGCATCTATGGCAAGCATCCTCAGAGGTAGTGAGGTCTGTTGGAATTAGGACAATGGGTTTATATATCTGTGGAATGGCTGGGGTGGGGCAAAGAGCTCTTCCCTGCTGGAGCTAGGTGTGAATGTTTCAATGCTAATGAAGATGGTCAATTGAAACATTCACACCTAGCTCCAGCAGGGAAGAGCTGGACACAGCAGAAGAGATTTAAAAAGCCAAAAATTAAAAAAGACATTACAATGAATGTTTAGCCAGTGTTGCACCACCTGACATCCTCCGGGAAGTAGCAACTAATTATGAAAGGACCACGGCGGTGACATCTCCAGCTCATCCCCTGTTTGGATATCAGCCAACACGCCAACGACTTAAATTAAGAAATAGGTTTCTAAGATCTACAGAGACACTCGCTGGAACACCTCAGCAAGCGAGAGTCCAAAAGTGGCAGGCTCAAACTCAGAACCTCAATCAATGGCGGATACCAAATGAAAGACTCCTGCCTGGGCACACAGAAAACTGGGTGACTTGGAAGGCACTGAACAGACTGTGCTCTGGCACCACGAAATGCAGAACAAACCTCAAGAAATGGGGCTACAAAGTAGAATCTACAACATGCGAGTGTGGAGAAGAGCAAACTATAGACCATCTGATGCAATGCAACCTGAGCCCTGCCACATGCACAAAGGAGGGCCTTCTTATAGTAACACAAGGAGCACTCCAAGTGGCCAGCTACTGGTGAAAGGACATTTAATCAACTACCAAGCTTGTAAACTTTGTGCTTTGTTTGTTTGTTTGTTTGTTAAAAAATGCAATACAACTGTTTGGTTTGCTCCTGACACGATAAATAAATAAACCACCACCACTGACTCACACTACTAGTACAGGGCTTCTTCCTCCATCCAACCCCCTTGTTGCCGCAGCCTCCTGATCTCACCACTCCTCATCCTCACCCTTTACCATAGCAGCGGAAAACAGCCCTGAGCTGAAAAGTCACATGGGGATTGGCCCCATGAGTCGGCAGAAGGCACAAAGTAAGTGTGTGTTTGTGTGGGGGGCCTTTGGTGGCATAGGACACAGGGGCAGGGAAGCTCTTTTGGGAACTGCCCAAGACAACCGGTTCCCTCCTATATTCTCAGCTGCTACTGATCTTCCTTTATTTTTTGTAAAAGAAACTGTGATTCTAAGATGCTCTCGATTCTAAAATGTCTCCATTTTTCAACCTCAAGTTTCTAGGGGAAAACTGTGCCTTACAATTAGTGAACTACGATATATTACAGGGCTTCCCAGTTCTCAGTGTCTATGCCAGAGTTTTTAAGGTTGGCTTCGAGGCCGTCTTTAAATCTCTTTTCCTGTCCACCAACATTCTGTTTTCCGTTCTTGAGTTCGGAGTAGAGCAACTGCTTTGGGAGACAGTGGTCAGGCATCCGGACAACATGGCCGGTCCAGCAGAGTTGATGGCGGAGGACCATCGCTTCAATGCTGGTGGTCTTTGCTTCTTCCAGCACGCTGACGTTTGTCTGCTTGTCTTCCCAAGATATTTGCAGGATTTTCCGGAGGCAGCGCTGATGGAATCATTCCAGGAGTTGCATGTGACATCTGTAGACAGTCCACATTTCGCAGGCATAGAGCAGGGTTGGGAGGACAATAGCTTTGTAGACAAGCACCTTGGTATTCCTACGGATGTCCCGGTCTTCAAACACTCTCTGCTTCATTCGGGAAAATGCTGCACTCGCAGAGCTCAGGCGGTGTTGTATTTCGGTGTCGATGTTGACTTTGGTGGAGAGGTGGCTGCCAAGGTAGCGGAAATGGTCAACATTTTCTAATGTTACACCATTAAGTTGTATCTCTGGCATTGGGGAGGGGATGGCTGGTGACTGCTGGAACAGCACTTTGGTTTTCTCAATATTCAGTGACAGGCCGAGCTTCGTGTATGCTTCTGCGAAGGTGTTTAGAGTGGCTTGTAGATCTCCTTCTGAATGTGCACAGACGACATTGTCATCAGCATACTGGAGTTCTATAACAGATGTTGTAACCTTGGTTTTGGCTTTCAGTCTGCTGAGGTTAAACAGCTTGCCATCTGTCAGATAGATGATTTCCACTCCGGTGGGAAGCTTCCCTTCGACAAGGTGAAAGTATCATAGCGATGAAGATGGAGAATAAAGTTGGGGCAATAACACATCCCTGTTTGACACCGGATTCCACCTTAAATGGGTCACTTTGGGAGCCATTGCTGTCCAAGACTGTTCAAACTGGGAAGCCCTGGCCCTTGACCGCTCCAGCTGGAGGTCAGCTGTGACCAGCAGTGCTTCAGAATTCGAGGAGGCACGAGTGGAGGGTGAAAGAGAGAAACGTGCCAGGAGGAAGGCGCATCAAGCCAACCCCGACCGGGACCGCCTTCCACCTGGAAACCAATGCCCTCACTGTCTGAGAAGATGCGAGTCAAGGATAGGGCTCCACAGCCACCTACAAACCCACAAAAATAGTAATCAAGGAAGACCATCTTACTCGCCTAACGAGGGATCGCCTAAGTAAGTAAGTAAGTAAGTACGATATATTAGTATTTCTTCCAGGTTTCTATGACTTCGTGCATGGACCTATCACAAAACAGTTTTTTGTAGCCAAACAGGAAGAAAATAAAGTTCCTAGTTCCAAATATAGAATAATATTTTACCGACATCAACAAGCTTCGTTGCTTCTGATTTAAATATATTGACATTTCAGAGTAATATTTCTGCTCTTGAATGTTTTCAGGATCAAATAATAATTATAGCCAAAGTGACTTGGAGAGCTCTTATAAAGATGAGGAACTAGCAAAATGCTGCTAATTGCCTGGCGTGTTTCTTCTCCCTTGATTTGACTGTTTTTCCCTCTAGTTATAAACATTAATGTATTCTGAATATGACCTGTATTCCTGAGATTCATTTGCTAGAGCAAACCAGAAACAGGACAGCTTGTTTCCTCTCCTTGATATTTATTTCATACTTGTGTTGATTGAAAGAACAGATAGGATATTTAGCATATGCTGGCACTTCATTTATTCTCTCTAGGTCATCAACTGAGATGGAAGCAACATGCCAGAAATACTAAAGTGCTCCACTCAGTTTCCATCAATAGAGATGGCAAAAGTCAGGGGTTTTTTTTGGGACTACAGCTCCCACAATCCATCAGACAGAATGACTACTGGCCATGATAGCAGAGAGGGGAATTATGGGAATTGTACACCCACATAAAAATCCACAGGCTAGTATATTCAGAATCTTGCCACTCTATAAACGTCATGTACATGATATCTGATCAATAAAGGCCAATTGACAGCCAGCATAGATAAGGTGAATGGGCAAAGTAATTCCAACATGGGCCAGATACAAGTGGAGTAGGTCCACTGTTACATAGAATCACAGAATCATAGAGTTGGAAGAGACCTCATGGGCCATCCAGTCCAACCCCCTGCCAAGAAGCAGGAAAATTGCATTCAAATCACCCCTGACAGATGGCCATCCAGCCTCTGTTTAAAAGCTTCCAAAGGAGAAGCCTCCACCACACTCCGGGGCAGAGAGTTCCACTGCTGAACAGCTCTCACAGTCAGGAAGTTCTTCCTCATGTTCAGGTGGAATCTCCTTTCTTGTAGTTTGAAGACATTGTTCTGCGTCCTAGTCTCCAGAGCAGCAGAAAACAAGCTTGCTCCCTCCTCCCTATGACTTCCTCTCACATATTTATACATGGCTATCATGTCTCCTCTCAGACTTCTCTTCTTCAGGCTAAACATGCCCAGCTCCTTAAGCTGCTCCTCATAGGGCTTGTTCTCCAGACCCTTGATCATTTTAGTTGCCCTCCTCTGGACACATTCCAGCTTGTCAATATATCTCTTCAATTGTGGTGCTCAGAATTAGACACAATATTCGAGGTGTAGTCTAACCAAGGTGGAATAGAGGGGTAGCATGATTTCCCTGGATCTAGACATGACTCCTATTGATGCAGGTCAAAATCCCATTGGCTTTTTTTGCCATTGTTGGCTCATGTTTAACTTGCTGTCCACAAGGACCCCAAGATCTTTTTCACACATAATACTCTCAAGCTACGTAGAAATAAACTTCCCATTTGGAGGGCGTGTACTCCAGTGGCAAAAGCGTTGAGGGGAGCAATAGTATCATGTTGTGCACCTACTCGCCAAAGGCACAGTAGAAGAGCCAGGTTTTAAGGTTCTTTTTGAAGGTTTTAGTGAAGGGGCTTTCCTGATCTCTCCAGGAACCATAAGATAGAACCATTGCAATTAATATGAAATAATGGTGCTGTGAAAACAATCCTTGTTTTGTGCAAGTTCCAGTACCAAGAAAGGTATTTTTGTGCACCTACATGGATAAATGTCACTTCAGTCGTATCTTTCTTTCCTCATTTTGACCCTCAAAGTGACCCTGGCCCAAGGACATCCACAACCTCTTCACATGGGCTTCTTTTCAGTGGCAGTGACAAGGTTTTGTACGTTTGGCCACAGAGCCCAGCAGCTCCCATCACACTCAATAATAATAATAATAATAATAATAATAATAATAATAATAATACTTTATTTATACCCCACTCCATCTCCCTCAGGGGGACTCAGTGCGGCTTACATGAGGCCATGCCCATCAGTACAATACACAACAATATAACACAAAAACATAATAAAACCAAAAAAATAAAATACATGAAATGCAAATAATAATAAGCGACAAATGAATATAAAATCAGAACATTAAAACACAAAAGATTTCGCTGGGCAGGGCCAAATTCAGGATAAAATTTTAAAGCACTGGGAGATAGGAAAATGTCAAACATCGGGAGGAGGATCCGGGGATGAGGAAAGATTTAATTGCACAAACCATAAGACAAAGTGCTACTGAGGTCATTTTGTGCAAAGGTTTTGGTCAGGGAGTATCTTACGTTCAATCACTGAAGGCACATTGGAATAACCAGGTTTTCAGATTCCTTCTGAAGATTTCCAACGTGGGGGCTTGCCTAATATCTCTGGGGGGGGGGCACTGTGGCCAAACTGGACAAAGCCCTGCCACCGCCATAAGGAAAGATGGGTTGAAACGGGTTTAGGAGGCTTCCTCCCATGTGATGAGGTGGGGGAAAGCCATGATGGTGCGGGCTGTGGAGCGATAGGTCCCCACGCTCCCTGAGTGGGTGTCACCAGGATGTGGCGAGACTGGCCTATTCCAGTGGCATGTGACAAGGTCGCCAGTGTACCTCATGGATTACTATGAATTTGAATTTCACAAATACTTGCCAAAGCCCCAAATAACATGCAACTTCAGGTTTCTTAATATGAAAACTTTTATCCCATCAGTTTGCAACTTCCCCATAAAATCCCATGCTGAAGTTTTGGAAAAACACTGAATTTTACTTTTCCCCTTAAAACTGACATTTCAAGGTATACAAGACATCTTTTGGTTCAGTGAACACACACACAAAGGCATGGTTGACATGTATAACAAAGATAAGCGACACACCGGGCAGGGGGGACAAGCAATCCCACCTCTGCCCAACAGTGTGAAGATGTTAACGTTCAGCTGGACACTACTTTAACAAGGATAAATGGCTGTGACAAAGGGGGAAAGACACTCTTACTCCCACCTCAGTAATATTGTTAAGTGACCAACTGTATGAACGATGTTAATGACCGATGTATTAGGTAGATTCGCCGCCACCACCTCAATTAATGTCTGAGGAAAACATAAGTGTGAATGTGAAATAGGTAAAGTTTGTTCAAGCCCTTGGTTCTTCTTTAATGGCTGCTTCTTTTGCTGACTGGACTGAAATTAGTTTTCTTTAGGCTAGTTGAAATCTAATGAGTGTGATAGACCGAGGCAGACACCAGTTTAAGATGAAATTAGTAACAGGTTTATTTAAACTTGGTGAACAAATCAACTCTTAATAAGAGTGGTACAAAAGCGTAATGCGGTTTCTGAGGCTTAGCTTGTTAGACAAGCAGTCTTTTCTTAAGACTTTAACTTTTGTTTTCTGTGAGTTCCTTGCTTCACACTGTTCACCAACTCTGACACAGTGTGTCCCTGAGAACAGTCCACTGACTGCCTCACAGAGCAAACAGGCTTTCCTACACTGACCCTTCTAAGTACAGTGATACAGGAACCTTTGCCTTTCCTATGCTCTAACCCCAAGGCTCACTTCAAAAGTTCTTCCTCCCTGTCTAAATTCTTCACAGCTCCCTCTTCCTAACTATCCTTCTACACTCTTCGATGTTTAAAGCTCTTCTTTCCAGCTTGTCAAAAGACACAGCCTTTTCCCTCTAAAAGCTAACTCCTCCCCTGACTGCTCTAGCCAATCAGGAGTCAGCTGACTCCTCCCTCTTGCCTCTTGGCTTTCCTGCCTATCTCCCAGCATGTTGGCTACTGACTTCCAGGCCTCGGCCTTCCTGGCAAAAGGTTAGATTCATCACAACATGTCTTTCTATAATGTGTTTTGCACTTGGATTCCTTTATTTTGTCACACAATATAAATATATCAACAATAAAAAGTTCACCAGTATATAGTGCATACATTTTTTACTTCCATATCTTCAATAGTGGGAAGTATGACTAAGCAGTATTTAAAAAGCAGTATTAAATATATTGTGCCTTCTACTCTTTACCAATTTGTTGTCCCAAGAGCAATATTTTTATGAGGAAATGATTACAAAGAATATATATCCTGGGACGTATAAAGAACAAGCTGTTTCTGTTGTAAATTCAGAAAACTCATCAATGACCTTCTTTCCTCCTTGGTTAAATATTCAATGAGCTTTATCTCTTATTCCACTATGAGGCTTTCTATTCCTCTTCCACGAGTGAGCTGAATTAAAAGAGCTTTAAGGAAATATTCCAGTGAGAAATATTGCAATAAACTTTAAGATGCCTAGAAACACTGCCAAGGATATGATCATAAAAATCGTCTTTGTTAAAACTATCATGCATCTCTGACATTTAGAAGTTACATTCTGGAGGATTAAGGATCGCAAAAATGGAGTTGGGGAAATCACTTTCTTTGTGCTCTGCTTGTGATGAGTAAAACATTTCTTCAGGGATTCAAATATAAATGTTCAGTCATTGCACAGAAGCATGTGGTCTGATGCACACTGCAGAAGGTCATGTGGCATAAATTACCCTTCGTATTATGCTGCACCATTGTTCTAAATTAATTATACAACATAACATTACGGAGCACAGAGTATTCATCCAAGAAAATTGGAAAACATAGGATACTTTTCAAGCAGTATGGTGCTGCATTCTTCTATCTGCTCCTGTATTCTATCTGGGAAGGATTATCAGTGGGGAAATAGGGGAAGTACTCCATCTGAATGGGAGCGTTAATGTAAAATTTTGTATTTAACCGAATCTAAGGCACCACTGAATGTAAAATACACTCCATTTTTAAGGCTTCGATTTTTAGGAAAAAAACAATTTTCTTAGAATTTTTTTTTTAGAATGTCCTCTGCATGCACAATAGTTTTTTTTTTGTTTCAGTTTGGCTTTGTAGTGCGATCTTTCCTGTGAGATAAGGAGGGAATGTGGAGAAATCCTGTTGTGACTCAGCTTGACTCTTTGGAGGAGCACTCGCTTGGCCAGCAAGTGAGAAGCCAGAGGTGCCCAAGGTCAACGCAATGCTTTCATGTTCGCAAAGGGTATTTAGTCTTATAACTGACAGGCAGTTGTTGTCAGTCCAGCATTGCTCTTCCCATATTAACTTCTGGGGATTTTCCTTGGCTTTTTGCAGCACGCTTCTGGCTTCCTGAGTCTGGGATTTGGGTCTTGTTTTCAACTGTTTACCATGGACTTTTGTTTGACCATTGTTAAGGGATTATGTTTTTGCCTTTGGATCTTGGGAACTTCGCCTTTACATTTAAGTCTCTGTTTTGCCTATGGAACTATTGTATTTCTATTTTTTTGTTTTGATTTTGCTTTTCTCAATAAACTACAAAAACCTACAGCCTTGGTGTGGTGGTGTCTGGAGCAAGGTGAAAACTATCCTGAGTTGCAACAAATCCAGAAGTTTTTTATTTATAGGTGAACTGAGGATCCAGTGGAAGCAGGAAGCTGGACTTATCCAAAATACTAGTAAACAGCTATCTGGCAGAGCCTGAGGACAAAATGGTGGAGACTGGCAGAGCCATTTGGGCCTAGGGCTTTTCCTTCTTTTCTCTTGGTAATAATACAGGTTTTGTTTCACCAATCAGCGGTCTTGCAATTGTCGTATGTACACAGAGTTGCATCATATTTCATGGTCTACCTGCAATGCCAGTTTGACTGCTTCATGCAATCAAGTCCTTAGTCACTAAGGTGTTACAAGATTTGTTTGCATACTGATATTCCACAATGATACATTTTTTAATTCTACATGCTGCAAAGATTACTGCAGACGCAGACTGCAGCCAGGAAATCAGAAGACGATTACTTCTTGGGAAGACAGCAATGTCCAATCTCGATAAAATAGTGAAGAGTAGAGATATCACACTGGCAACAAAGATCTGCTTAGTCAAAGCAATGGTATTCCCCATAGTCACCTACAGATGTGAGAGCTGGATCATAGGGAAGGCTGAGCGAAGAAAGATAGATGCTTTTGAACTGTGGTGTTGGAGGAAAGTTCTGAGAGTGCCTTGGACCGTGAGAAGATCCAACCAGTCCATACTTCAGGAAATAAAGCCCAACTGCTCATTGGAGGCAAAGATGAAGTACTTTGGCCACATCATGAGAAGAAAGGAAAGCTTAGAGTAGACAATGATGCTGGGGAAAATGGAAGGAATAAGTAAGAGGGGCCAACCAAGGACAAGATGAATGGATGGCATCCTTGAAGTCACTGGCTTGACTCTGAAGGAGCTGGGGGAGGAGCTCTGGTGTGGGATGGTCCATGAGGTTACAAAGAGTTGGAAGCAACTGAACGAATAAACAACAACAACATGAATGAAGTGTTTGGTGAAAGTGTCACTTTCTTCCCATGACAGCTTCTCCCACTCTAACTCTGAAAATCCCAAGGATTGAAGGCCCCTTCTTAATGGAGTGGATTTTTCTGTGTGCGTAGGGGAAATTGCAGAACCTCTCCTTGGTTTAGTGGGTTGCTATAGATGCTCCCTAAAAATAAGAACTAATCCTCAAGTTTAAAAACATTCCACTATATTCCAAAGTCAGAATCATCCAGGACATACTATTTCCAATTTCTATAAATTGTTGTGAAAGCTGGACAATGAAGAATGCTGATAGGAAGAAAATCAGTTCATTTGAAATATGATGCTGGAGGAGAGTTGCACAGATACCATGGACTGCTAAAAAGACAAATAAATAGGTCTTAGAGAAATTCAAGCCTGAAGTCTTACTAGAAGCAAAGATTATGAAATTGAGACTGTCATACTGTAGACATATCATGATGATGATAGTAATTGGAAAAGACAACAGTCCTTGGTAAAGTAATGCACAGAACAAACTAAAATATGGTACGCTAAAATTAACGTAACTTCACAGCATGGTACACTTTGAAGCTGGAATGTGTCCAGAGGAGGGTCTGGAGAACAACCCCTATGATGAGCGGCTTAAAGAGCTGGGCATGTTTAGCCTGAAGAAGAGAAGGCCGAGAGGAGATATAGCCATGTATAAATATGTGAGAGGAAGCCACAGGGAGGAGGGAGCGAGCTTGTTTTCTGCTTCCCTGGAGTCTAGGACGCGGAACAACCGCTTCAAACTATAAGAAAGGAGATTTCATCTGTACATGAGGAAGAACTTCCTGACTGTGAGAGCCGTTCAGCAGTGGAACTCTCTGCCCCGGAGTGTGGTGGAGGCTCCTTCTTTGGAAGCTTTTAAACAGAGGCTGGATGGCCATCTGTCAGGGGTGATTTGAATGCAATTTTCCTGCTTCTTGGCAGGAGGTTGGACTGGATGGCCCACGAGGTCTCTTCCAACTCTTCCAACTCTTTGATTCTATGATTCTATGAAGAAACTAAGGCTGTATAAAGTTGCTAAAATCCTATTTGCTGTTTCTTGATCATAGGACATTATATGTGAAAGCACATAAAACAGGTTGCAGAAACATTTACTGCTCAATGGATATGTCTCCAAATCTTTTACTTAAACTTGTACTCTTTGGTGAGGAGATCTTGTTGGCAAGCCAGATAGTATTACTGTAAATCACAAAAAACAAAATAACATCACATTATTATGTATTATTATGTACATTATTATGTATGTCTATATTGGAGGACCAATATAGACATACATATTCTTCCCAGTATAAAGATCCTAGGATAGAGGGCAGATAGCATCTAAATTCATCTAACAATTTAAAACATTTAAAAAGTTTAAAACAATTTGAGATTATTTAAAACAAGTTAAAACTATTTTATTGAAGCAGGTTAGGTACTATCACCCAGACTCAAAAACTTTAATGAAGAGCCAAGTGTAATGGCATGCCTGAGCCTTTGGAAAAAACTATAGTGTCTGGCTTTACTTGGGGGGCTATCTGTATACCTTCTGTTAAGATTAAGTCCCTTAACACACAGAGGCATTTTAGGCAAGATGAGTTAATACACAGAGGCACTTTAGGCAAGATAACTAAAATGAGTTTACTGAAAACAACATGCCCAGCATGGAACACATCTCACCGTCCTAAAACAGTAGATGTGGCTCCTAATGAAACATGCTGCATTATCACGGGGTGTCTGCGCCCTACACCACTGGAGAAATTACACTGTTTAGCCAGTATTGCACCACCTGACATCCGCTGGGGAGTAGCAACCAATACTGAAAGGACCAAGGCAGTGACATCTCCGACTCATCCCATGTTTGGGTATCAGCCAGCAAGCCAATGATTTCAATCAAGAAATAGTTTTCTAAGATCCACAGAGACACTCCCTGGAACACCTCAGCAAGCGAGAGTCCAAAAGTGGCAGGCTCAAACCCAGAACCTCAATCAATGTCTGGTAGCAAATGAGAGACTCCCTCCTGGGCACACAGAAAACTGGGCGACTTGGAAGGCGCTGAACAGGCTGCGCTCTGTCACCACGAGATGCAGAGCCAACTTTAAGAAATGGGGCTACAAAGTGGAATCCATGACATGCGAGCGTGGAGAAGAGCAAACCACAGACCATCGACTGCAATGCAACTTGAGCCCTGCCACATACACAATGGAGGACCTTCTTGCAGCAACACCAGAGGCACTCCAAGTGGCCAGATACTGGTTAAAGGACATTTATAGAATATCAAGTCTGCAAAATTTGTGTTTTGTTTGATTGTTGTTTTTTAATGCAATACAACTGTTTGGTTTGCTCTTGACACGACAAATAAATAGCTGGTAGACCATCTGCTTTGTGGCAAAGTAAGGACTGCTCTGAAACAGCACTGCTATTCACTGCACCCTAAATAGGACCATATATTTATTTTATTTATTTATTATTCGAACTTATATGCCGCCACTGGGAGTGGCTTACAAGAACAGGCTAAAATCGAACAACAATTTAAAAACAATTTAAAAACAATAATATCAAATATCAAAGGCCTGTCGCAACATATATGTCTTACATGCCCTGCGGAAAGCTGATAAGTCCCACAAGGCATGGACTTCAGGTGGCAGAGTATTCCAGAGTGATGGTGCCACTGCTGTAAAGGCTCTGCATCTGGTTGCTGTTAGATACAAGGTCTTGACACTGGGAATTTCCAACAAATCTTGGTCTTCGAAATGGAGGGATCTCTGGGGTTGGTAGGGGGTGAGACGGTCCCTCAGGTACATCGGCCCCAGAACATGCATGTCCTTAAAGGTGAGTACCATCACTTTGAAAGTGATCCGGTGCTCAATTGGTAACCAATGCAGCTGCAGTAAGATTGGTGTTATGTGGCATCTCATCGGAATTCCCGCAAGAAATCCCGCAAGAACTGTACTGATGACTTGGCTTGGGTAATGTGATGATGATGTTTTTACTGTACTTATAATTTAATCTGTAATGATGATGCACTGTGTTGTTTTTTTATATTATTGTATTTGAACACTTGTTGTGAACCGGTCTGAGTCCCTCGTTCGAGGTGAGAAGACCGGTATATAAAACTAAATAAATAAATAAGAAGCCGAGCAGCTGCATTTTGCACCAACTTGAACTTCTGGATCACCGACAGAGGAAGGCCAATGTAGAGGGCGTTACAGTAGTCCAGTCTTGAGATGACTGTGGCCTGGATCACCGTAGCTAGGTTGTCCCTGGACAGGTAGGGGGCCAGCCGTCTAGCCTGCCGCAGATGAAAAAAGGCGGTTCTGCTAACGGCGGAGACCTGGGCCTCCGTCGTCAGCAGAGGGTCCAAAAGGACTCCCAGACTCTTTACCAATGATGACGGGCGTAGCGCCTCGCCATCCAGGGTATGACAGCTGGGGTGGGGGGGGTGGGGTATCAACAGAAGTTTATAGTTGTGAAAATGCCTTGGCGAACAAAAATGCATTTCTTACACTGGCTAAAAATCATTGCTTATCAAGACATAGAGCTCTGCACACTTTATATGTAGTACAATGTATGACTATCAGAGTACTAACAAATACACTTATTACATGTATTAAATTGGAGGAGATGTGGTTTTAAAAAGGGAATTTTCAGATATTTCCCCAATGCCCATATGTCATGATTTACTGCCATATTGGCCTATTTTTGCAGTAGGCCTATGTTCACAGAAAATGCTAATTGTTTGAGAAATCAGTGCTCCAAAGAAGAAGTTACTATTCAAGGTTAACAACATATCCGGACAAAACCAGCTAGCTGTTGGCTAGTTAGAACCCCCAAGTTTCCCAGTCGCTCTGAAGCCATGTTTGCAACAGACTAACAGATAAGATACAGTCATGGTCAGAGAACAATGGACTATAGTTATGTTATAGTTGTGCCATTGTTAGGATCCCACGTGTGCTATAATGTCAATCAAAATCATAAACAACTAATGAACAACTGTTTAGCTAGCTTAGACCAATGAAATGATTTGTCTTTGGGAACCAATGAAAATGTATATTCCATTTACTATAAATGCTCTGCAGCCCCATTGGGGGTTGCGACAAACCCTTTGATTGCATCCCTGTATGCTTGTTTGTCGTTATTGCTATGGCCACGCAATAATAAATAGTTTTTTGCAGTTTAAAGGATTCAACTTTTGTGGTGTCCATCCTTGCCCTCCCTATTGGAAAGGGGGGCTTCTGCCTTTTGGGAAATATTTTGGTTTCATTGCCCCTACAAAATCAGTCTGAAAGATGATGGTCAAATTATCATTCAGAGTTATATTTGATTCTAGTATGAAAAAAATAAATAATATTTTTGACTGAAAAAGCAACTGTCTTGACATTTCCCCACCACTTCTTTCCTCCATCCCCTCAAGATCTTGGTTTAATCTTAACTGTCTACTACTTTAACAGCATCGAACTGCTCTTTCTACAACACAAATCACATCATAATATTCATTCTCTGGCTCCGTAACAATCACCTTGGGCACTGTGTAGCAGAGACTGACAAGCTCAGAATATCAGCACACTCGGCAGAGCAGGATGGGAGGAAAGGGGAGCCCAAGAGTCAAATATGCTACCAACAACCCCCACCCTATCGTGCCTCCCCCGCCCTGGACACACACTTGTTATTCTCAGCTTTGAATATCATCGCGAGAGCAGATATCACACACAAAGGAGCAGAAAAAAATATCCTAGGTCAAGAACTAAGACACATAACAACAGCTACAATGAAATCATCCTTTCACCTCGTTCCTTAAATATTTCATACGTACAACAGATAAAACTCAATTTTTTTTTGGAAAAAATGTTAGCAGTCGTAATGAAAACTAAATTGCCTACCATTTTCTTTGCACTCTTCAGGGGGTTTAGCCTTTTTCGCAAGTCGTGGATCCAGCCATGATGTTGTCTTTGTGTTATGGCTGAAAAGGAAAGAGATTACCCTGATCAGACACATACCGAATGGAATCAAGTTATTCCTTCCGATGCCGTAGAAGAGGGAGGCGAGATTTTAGGGTGACAAAATCGCAATTCATATACTTAATTTGCTTACGGATTCCAAGTAGACCTGAAGGAGGTGTAAGAGTAATTGAGTAAGGCAGCCTCTAAATTTGGCAGCCTCTGTTCCTTGTCCTCAAAGCTGCTATTTTTATTAAAATCAACTTGAATGTTGCCAAGTTAACCTCATTGAAAATGCAGAGCTCATCCAGGGCAAAAGGAATTTACAGCGTTCCCAACTGAAAGAGGGTGCAGCCTCCAGCGTTCTATACCCTTTTCTTGGAGCTTAGGTATAGAATTTATTTTAATCCTAACACATGCACACACACACATTTCCGAACAACCAGCCTGGCAGAAAGAAATGCAAATTTCACCATGCCTTTGCATAGTCAGTTTTCTAACAGGATGATTAATGACACTTTGATTAACCGACTGTTATCGCTTCCATATCTAATCAGCTCCCATGATAAAAGTATATTTTACAGAAGCAGGACCCAATCTACCGAGGCAAGGATAGCCCTTCTCACCCATGAATCAGCAATAGGACACCAGAATAATCACGCCTCAGATAAATTCAATTAATTTCTCATCTTTCTCCTGGCATTGGAGTCATAGAATCATAGAATCATAGAATCAAAGAGTTGGAAGAGACCTCATGGGCCATCCAGTCCAACCCCCTGCCAAGAAGCAGGCATATTGCATTCAAATCACCCCTGACAGATGGCCATCCAGCCTCTGTTTAAAAGCTTCCAAAGAAGGAGCCTCCACCACACTCCGGGGCAGAGAGTTCCACTGCTGAACAGCTCTCACAGTCAGGAAGTTCTTCCTAATGTTCAGATGGAATCTCCTCTCTTGTAGTTTGAAGCCATTGTTCCGCATCCTAGTCTCCAAGGAAGCAGAAAACAAGCTTGCTCCCTCCTCCCTGTGGCTTCCTCTCACATATTTATACATGGCTATCATATCTCCTCTCAGCCTTCTCTTCTTCAGGCTAAACATGCCCAGTTCCCTAAGCCGCTCCTCATAGGGCTTGTTCTCCAGACCCTTGATCATTTTAGTCGCCCTCCTGTGGACACATTCCAGCTTGTCAATATCTCTCTTGAATTGTGGCGCCCAGAATTGGACACAATATTCCAGGTGTGGTCTAACCAAAGCAGAATAGAGGGGTAGCATTACTTCCTTAGATCTAGACACTATGCTCCTATTGATGCAGGCCAGCTATTGAGTCAAACCAGCTTATGTATGTACCTTAAAGCCTGCAAACTTTTGGTGACCCCAGGAATTTCATAGGGTTTTCTTAGACAAGGAATACTCAAGAAATTGTTTTATCCATTTGTTCTTTTGAAATATTTATTTTATTTAGTTCATATACATGGGAAGTCAGACTTGGCCTCGGTGGTCCATGCTCTTGTTACATCTAGGATAGACTACTGCAACGCACTCTACGTGGGGTTGCCTTTGAAGACTGCTCAGAATCATAGAATCATAGAATCAAAGAGTTGGAAGAGACCTCATGGGCCATCCAGTCCAACCCTCTGCCAAGAAGCAGGAATATTGCATTCAAATCACCCCTGACAGATGGCCATCCAGCCTCTGTTTAAAAGCTTCCAAAAAAGGAGCCTCCATCACACTCCAGGGCAGGCATGTAGCTGAAGCCCCCAAGCCCCCCCCCCCCCAAATTCTCATGGTGGTTTGCGAAAAGGCCTTACTGGTGCATTACTTAAACTGTTATGTTTATTCATATCATGATCTAATCACCATACTCGATATATCCCATATGCATGGGGGTATTGGGGTAATGATACAAAAGGTTTGCTAGGGTAGACTCAGCCCCCCCCCCGAAACTCAGCCCCCCCTGAAACCCCCCCCCCCCTGAAAAAAATTCACACACCCCTGAAATGAAATCCTGGCTACGGGCTTGCTCCGGGGCAGAGAGTTCCACTGCTGAATGGCTCTCACAGTCAGGAAGTTCTTCCTCATGTTCAGATGGAATCTCCTCTCTTGTAGTTTGAAGCCATTGTTCCGCGTCCTAGTCTCCAGGGAAGCAGAAAACAAGCTTGCTCCCTCCTCTCTGTGGCTTCCTCTCACATATTTATACATGGCTATCATATCTCCCCGGTGGCGCAGTGGGTTAAAGCACTGAGCTGCTGAGCTTGTTGATCGAAAGGTCGCAGGTTCGATTCCGGGGAGTGGCGTGAGCTTCCGCTGTCAGCCCTAGTTTCTACCAACCTAGCAGTTCGAAAATTTATTTATTTATTTTATTTATTTCTACTACTTATACCCCGCCCTTCTCACCCCCGAGGGGGGACTCAGGGCGGCTTACAAAAAGAGGGCAGAATTCGATGCCCTTATCCAAATACATACAAAATATAAAACAGTTACAATAATTAAACAATTAGCAGATTAAAACATCAATATATAGCACAATAGCACACAATAGCACAACAATATCACAACAATAAACAGTCTCATGGTCAATGTTTCGCATTCCATAGGTCCAATAGGTTTCTTCATTATTTGCCCATCATTATGGTCTTTCTTTTTAGCTGCCAGAGTTTCCAAAAGCCTGGTCCCACATCCAAGTTTTCAGCTTTTTCCTGAATGAGAGAAGGGAGGTCGCTGATCTGATCTCCCCGGGGAGCGAGTCCCACAGGTGGGGGGCCACCACTGAGAAGGCCCTGCTCCTCGTCCCCGCCAGTCTCACTTGTGATAGAAAACATGCAAATATGAGTAGATTAATAGGTACCGCTCCGGTGGGAAGGTAACAGCGCTCCATGCAGTCATGCCGGCCACATGGCCTTGGAGGTGTCTACGGACAACGCTGGCTCTTCGGCTTAGAAATGGAGATGAGCACCACACCCCAGAGTTAGTCATGACTGGACTTAATGTCAGGGGACTACCTTTACCTTTTTATCATATCTCCTCTCAGCCTTCTCTTCTTCAGGCTAAACATGCCCAGCTCCTTAAGCCGCTCCTCATAGGGCTTGTTCTCCAGACCCTTGATCATTTTAGTCGCCCTCTTCTGGACACATTCCATAGTCACCTACAGATGTGAGAGCTGGACCATAGGGAAGGCTGAGCGAAGGAAGATAGATGCTTTTGAACTGTGGTGCTGGAGGAAAATTCTGAGAGTGAACAGCGAGAAGATCCAACCAGTCCATACTTCAGGAAATAAAGCCCCACTGCTCATTGGAGGGAAGGATAGTAGAGGCCAAGATGAAGTACTTTGGCCACATCATGAGAAGAAAGGAAAGCTTAGAGAAGACAATGATGCTGGGGAAAATGGAAGGAAAAAGGAAGAGGGGCCGACCAAGGGCAAGATGGATGGATGGGATCCTTGAAGCGACTGGCTTGACTCTGAAGGAGCTGGGGGTGGTGATGGCTGACAGGGCGCTCTGGTGTGGGCCCCACTGCTCATTGGTCACAAAGAGTCGGAAGCGACTGAATGAATGAACAACAACAAAATTTAAAGGATGCATAACTTCTAGCATGCACACACACCTCCTTCCTCATTTTTCACACAAATACTGACAATCCTTTGTAATGTATGCATTATTTATTAAACATATCCTTGGAGGCTGCTTGCTTTGTACTGTTTACATATTGCTGAATTATTAAACTTTTTTATTTATGTAACATTTGCTGACTAGTTCTTAAAAATACAGGCAAGACAACTGTATAAAGGGTGGGGCTGACAGTAAATGATCAAGAAGCTCTATAAAAATGCAAATCCATGGCTACTATTGACTTATTTTCATCCCATGGGTGCTGGGACAGTATCGGTGGGGAGGGAGAAAAATGTCTTGTGTTTTAACCCTTTCTGTTTATTTTGGGAAAGGAATTTCCTCTTGCTATATTTAAAAAATGTAATGAACAAGTGTGTGAAGGAATAAACATCCTTTGATTGGTACAGACGTCTGGATTCATGCTCACTTTTGTTTAGACTCAGAAGCACTGAAAGTCCATAGGACAGGTTAGTCATGACTAACAACTCCCACTGGTATCATTGCCTCTGTTCAAAATATATTTTCCACCTTTATTTTGGATTCAACCACCTTTGTATAACAAACTAGCCGTCCCCTGCCACGTGTTGCTGTGGCCCACTCTGGTGGTCATGGGGGTTCTGTGTGGGAGGTTTGGCACAATTCTATCTTTGGTGGGGTTCAGAATGCTCTGTGATTGTAGGTAAACTATAAATCCCAGCAACTACAACTCCCAAATATCAAGATTCTATTTTTCCCAAACTCCACCAGTGTTCACATTTGGGCATATTGAGTATTCGTGTAAAGTTTGGTCCAGATCCATCATTTACTGTGGCCGGGAGAGCTTTTGCACAATTAAAACTTGTGCACCAGCTGCACCTGTACCTTGGGAAGTCTGATCTGGCCACAGTGGTCCATGCTCTTGTCACATCCCGAATAGACTACTGCAACACACTCTACGTGGGGTTGCCCTTGAAGACGGTTCGGAAACTTCAACTGGTCCAGCGAGCGGCAGCCAGGCTGCTCACTGGAGCGACATACAGAGAGCATACCACCCCCCTGCTGTGTCAGCTCCACTGGCTGCCGGTTCAGTTCCGAGCCCAATTCAAGGTGCTGGTTTTGACCTACAAAACCCTGTACGGTTCCGGTCCAGAGTATCTGTCCGAACGTATCTCCCTCTACGTCCCACCACGGAATCTAAGATCATCTGAGGAGGCCCTGCTCTCGACCCCACCGCTTTCCCAAGTGAGGCTGGTGGGGACGAGGAGCAGGGTCTTCTCAGTGGTGGCCCCTCACCTGTAGAACTCACTCCCAGCGGATATCAGGACATCGACATCACTCCTGTCGGAAGGAGGAAGGTAAAGACGTGGTTGTGGGACCAGACCTTCAGGCAATCTGCCAACTAAGTAAGGACAACCAGACAAATAAGGACCGGCAGGACTGATAAATGTGGAAGGAAACTCTGAACTATAAGGTAGTGAATATTGACCGGCAATAAGGAGCAATTGGTTTGTATCGGTTTGTATGAAATTTTTATGGGTTTTATTGGTTTTATTGGTTATAGATATGATGTATTGTTGTTGTTTGCTATTTTGTGCTATTGTATTTTATTATTGTTGTATGTTACGGGCATCGAATTGTGCCTTGGATATGTAAGCCGCCCTGAGTCCCCTTCGGGGTGAGAAGGGCGGGGTAAAAGTAAACCAAATAATAATAATAATAATTGTTTGAGTCCACAGTGATCTCTGAATGTAGGTGAACTACAACTCCGAAACCAAAGGACACTGCCCACCAAACCCTTCCAGTATTTTCTGTTGGTCATGGGAGAACTGTGTGCCAAGTCTGGTTCAATTCCATCGTTGGTGGGTTCAGAATGCTCTTTGATTATAGGTGAACTATACATCCCAGCAACTACAACTCCCAAGTGACAAAATCATTTTTTTGAGTGAAGAACATACATTGGGTTGTTAGGTGTCTTGTGTCCAAATTTGGTGTCAATTCCCCCAGTGGTTTTTGAGTTCTGTGAATACCACAAACGAACATTACATTTTTATTTATATAGATTATGGCATTTAATCTCTTCATCATATCAGATATTGAAGGTCCTAAAATCACAGAGGGATCATAAGTCTTTGTCTATACTGCCTTCCTATTGTTGGAAGCAGAACAACTACTATGAATTCTTCGTCTTGGGAGGAGAAAACCACATTTGACCACATTTGTTCAAGTTCTGTGATGGTGCTTTCTCGACATAACTTCTGCTTGACAACAGCAAATATGTAAGTACTGGTAACTTTCTATCACCACCTGTTGATGCAGGTGTGTGTGTAAGTGTCATAAAATATATACAAACTTAGTATCTTTTATCCAAAATGTTTGAGGCCAGAAGTTTTTGGAAGTTTGGATTTATTTCTGATTTTGTAATACTTCAATATGCATATGCATATGCATATGCATATGTGTGTGTGTGTATATATATATATATATATATATATATATATGCTCTGTGCATAATGAGTACCTTAAAAACAAAAGAACCAATGAACGAAATCACACCAAATTTGGCAACAAAATGTCTCACTACACAAGGAGAGACCATCACTCAAAACATTACGATTTTGTCATTTGGGAGTTGAAGTTGCTGGGATTTATAGTTCACCTACAAAGACCATTCTGAACTCCACCAATGATGGAATTGTACCAAACTTGGCACACAGAACTCCCATGACCAGCAGAAAATACTGAAAGGGTTTGGTGGGCATTGACCTTGAATTTTGGAATTGTAGTTCTCCTACATCTAGAGAGCACTGTGGACTCAAACAATGATGGATCTGGACCAAACTTGGCACGAATACTCAATATGCCCAAATATAAACACAGATGGAGTTTGGGGAAAATAGACCTTGACATTTGGGATATGTAGTTACTGGGATTTATAGTTCACCTACAATCAAAGAGCATTCTGAACCCCACTAACTACAGAATTGGGACAAACCTACCACACAGACCTCCCATGAACAACAGAAAATACTTAAGGCCATCCAGTCCAACTCCTTTACCAGGGCAAGAAAACATAATCAAAGCCCTCCTCTGTCTTGTCGGGATTGATCTTTAGCTTGTTCTTCCTCATCCAGACAACCACAGCGGTCAGACACTCGTCCTGCACCCGAGGGGCTTCCTTGGAGTTAGGTGGAAAAGAGTAGTAGAGTTGCATGTCACCTGCATAGAGATGGCAACCAACTCCAAAACTCCGGATGACCTCACCCAGCGGTTTCATGCAGATGTTAAAAAGCATGGGAGACAGAATAGAACCTTGCGGGACCCCACAGGTCAAAGGCCAGGGGTCCGAGGAGGTGTCTCCCAGCTTCACCAACTGGGAACGACCCTCCAGGAAGGAACGGAGCCACGATAGAACCATGTCCCCAAGGCCCATCCCGGAGAGTCGTCTGCTCTTTGGGGTTTTAGGAGCCTACAGGCCTCTTCATGCAGCTGGGTTTATGCGCAAGATTTTAATGCATCATCAAATCTAATGCACACCTAAATTTTGGCAATGTAATTTAGCTAAAAAGGTGAGCATTGGACTCGGGTTAATGTATTGTCTACCCAATGAACATGTAACTGGTACCTGCATTTATAATTCCTGCAGTCTGAAATGACTTAGAACCATAGAATCATAGAATCAAAGAGTTGGAAGAGACCTCATGGGCCATCCAGTCCAACCCCCTGCCAAGAAGCAGGAATATTGCATTCAAATCACCCCTGACAGATGGCCATCCAGCCTCTGTTTAAAAGCTTCCAAAGAAGGAGCCTCCACCACACCCGGAGGGCAGAGAGTTCCACTGTTGAACGGCTCTCACAGTCAGGAAGTTCTTCCTCATGTTCAGATGGAATCTCCTCTCTTGTAGTTTGAAGCCATTGTTCCGCGTCCTAGTCTCCAGGGAAGCAGAAAACAAGCTTGCTCCCTCCTCCCTGTGGCTTCCTCTCACATATTTATACATGGCTATCATATCTCCCCTCAGCCTTCTCTTCTTCAGGCTAAACATGCTCAGCTCCTTAAGCCGCTCCTCATAGGGCTTGTTCTCCAGACCTTTTATCATTTTAGTCGCTCTCCTCTGGACACATTCCAGCTTGTCAATATCTCTCTTGAATTGTGGTGCCCAGAATTGGACACAATATTCCAGATGTGGTCTAACCAAAACAGAATAGAGGGGTAGCATTACTTCCCTAGATCTAGACACTAGGGCTGGGCAACCACGGAAAAATTTGTTTCTAAACTCGATTCGTTTTTTGGGGTTTTTTGCGTTTCGATATTTAAAAGAATTCTGAAATTTTCTTTAAAAAAGTTCGATATTTACGAAATTTCGTAAAATTACGAAACAATACGAAACAAATACGAAACGATTCGTTAATGGCGGACGCGACCACGCAATACGCTAAAAAACCTCCATATGGGACAGGGGGAACTTTTGAAGCTTCCCTCTCCCTCTGTTGTTGACTGTTGGTGTGATATTTATAAATTTTTTTCACTGATTAAACAAACAACAGCTATAAAACTTGCCCCAGACATGCGGAAATAATAACAAAACGATTTCGAAACGAATACGAAATGAATACGAAGCAATTACGAAACGAATTGAAAAATTCGTTTCGTTTTTAAGATGCTCCTGAATGGTTCAATATCGCTTCGTTATAAAAAAAAATAACAATTTTTTAACAAATTACGAAATTACGAAACGAAACTGCCCAGCCCTACTAGACACTATGCTCCTATTGATGCAGGCCAAAATCCCATTGGCTTTTTTTGCTGCCACATCACATTGTTGGCTCATGTTTAACTTGTTGTCCATGAGGACTCCAAGATCTTTTTCACACATACTGCTCTTGAGCCAGGCATCCCCCATTCTGTATCTTTGCATTTCGTTTTTCCTGCCAAAGTGGAGTATCTTGCATTTGTCACTGTTGAACTTCATTTTGTTAATTTTGGCCCATCTCTCTAATCTGTCAAGATCGTTTTGAATCCTGCTCCTGTCCTCTGGAGTATTGGCTATCTCTCCCAATTTGGTGTCGTCTGCAAACTTGATGATCCTGCCTTCTAACCCTTCATCTAAGTCATTAATAATGATGTTGAACAGGAGCGGGACCCTGCGGCACTCCACTCATCACTTCTTTCCAGGACGAAGATAAAGCATCGGTGAGCACCCACTGGGTTCATCCATTTAACCAATTACTGATCCACCTCACCATAGTTTTGCCTAGCCCACATTGGACTAGTTTCCTTGCCAGAAGGTCATGGGGGACCTTGTCGAAGGCCTTACTTGTTTCAACTTAGGTTTTATATCCGTATTACGATTCATTTTAAATTATTTAAGAAACTTCTATAGCCCTTTGATGCCATATGAGAACTTATAAAGGGACTTATAAAGATTCAAATAAATTAAATGAAATATTCACTCAGGAATCATTCTACATTCATGTTCTGGATAGCTATTCTATATTCTACAGTGCCAAACAATATAAAGGGTGGACTTCCTTAATTTCTCATTGTGCAGTTTTTGTGCTTTACCAGGTGGAAGTAGAATAAGAGGAAATTTCAGGTTGAAAATGAAGAGTTTCCAGTCTTTTCTGCATGAGCAAATTCCCGACACTGCCTGATTTCTCTGCCCTTGCCTGAAAGAAAGGGAAGACATTCCACTCCACAGAAAAGTATTATATGAGCAACTATTACTTCAGTCCTCTAATCCCCTGCTTTCATTGAGCGCCCACCTGCATTCTACTTTCCAGACTGTGCTTTTTGAAATTTAACCTTTACCATTCCTGGAACTTCAATTACATCAAAGTCCTGAAATAGGAAAGCCAAGAATTATTTTCTAAATGTCACCTTCTGCTCACCCACTCATTCAAGCCATTTGTGCCACTCATGCACTCATTCAAGGCGCTCCATTCAAGGCATTCATTGAAGGGAAATTATTACTGGCAGAGAGGACTGAGTGTAAGGATACAAGAAGAGAATCCAGAAAGGGATTATTATTTCAGTGCCATTAACTTTTTATTTCCTGGCTGGCTACAGTTCGGTCAGCCAAGAATCCAGCTGACCTCATCAATAGAAAAACAGTCAGTAAAACTCAACATTATCTCTGTGAGCCTGATTACTAAATTCACTAATTAGTTTGGAAGGAATATCTCTACGGCAATCAGGAGACATACAACAGATTCAATAGTTCATCTGAAAGCAAGAGTATTTTCCCCAAGGCTGCAATCACCAAATACAAAGAAAAGGCCATATCTATGCTCCATGCGTAGCGGATTTTATGACACTGTAAGTGTCACATTGTCCTTATTCTTGAAATCCATGGAACCACAGTTTGGTAATGGAGTTAAGAATAATAGGATCTTTAGCCTCACCTTCCTGAATGCACAGTTCCAAAGTTCCCAAGGGAAAGGGAATGATTATTAAACCAGTTTGCATATGTAGTCTTGGATATGCCAATAAAACTGCTAACCATAGTGGATGATCTGTGCCGGGAACTAGACAGGGGGAGTGTGTCCCTGTTGGTTTGGCTGGACCTCTCAACGGCCTTCGATACCATCAATCACGGTATCCTTCTGGGACGCCTTGCGGGAATGGGCCTTGTGGGCACTGTTCTGCAGTGGCTCCAGTCCTTCCTAGAGGATCGTTCTCAGGAGGTGTTGTTGGGAGACTCCTGCTCAACCCCACAACCATTGTCTTGTGGAGTTCCACAAGGTTCAATACTGTCTTCCATGTTGTTTAATATTGTGACTCAGCTGGAACCACAGACACAAGTCATGCCAGACTAATCTGATCTCTTTTTTCGATAGAGTTACAAGCTGGATAGATGCGGGGAATGCCGTGGATGTAGCGTACCTGGATTTCAGTAAGGCCTTTGACAAGGTCCCCCATGACCTTCTGGCAAGGAAACTAGTCCAATGTGGGCTAGGCAAAACTACGGTGAGGTGGATCAGTAATTGGTTAAACGGACGAACCCAGAGAGTGCTGAACCAATGCTTCCTCTTCATCCCAGAAAGAAGTAACGAGCGGAGTGCCGCAGGGTTCCGTCCTGGGCCCGGTCCTGTTCAACATCTTTATTAATGACTTAGATGAAGGGCTAGAAGGCAGGATCATCAAGTTTGCAGACGACACCAAATTGGGAGGGATAGCCAATACTCCAGAGGACAGGAGCAGGATTCAAAATGATCTTGACAGATTAGAGAGATGGGCCAAAACTAACAAAATGAAGTTCAACAGTGACAAATGCAAGATACTCCACTTTGGCAGGAAAAACGAAATGCAAAGATACAGAATGGGGGACAATGCCTGGCTCAAGAGCAGTACATGTGAAAAGGATCTTGGAGTCCTCATGGAGAACAAGTTAAACATGAGCCAACAATGTGATGTGGCGGCAAAAAAAGCCAACGGGATTTTGGCCTGCATCAATAGGAGCATAGTGTCTAGATCTAGGGAAGTAATGCTACCCCTCTATTCTGCTTTGGTTAGACCACACCTGGAATATTGTGTCCAATTCTGGGCACCACAATTCAAGAGAGATATTGACAAGCTGGAATGTGTCCAGAGGAGGGCAACTAAAATGATCAAGGGTCTGGAGAACAAGCCCTATGAGGAGCGGCTTGAGGAGCTGGGCATGTTTAGCCTGAAGAAGAGAAGGGAGGAGATGTGATAGCCATGTATAAATATGTGAGAGGAAGCCATAGGGAGGAGGGAGCAAGCTTGTTTTTTGCTTCCCTGGAGACTAGGATGCAGAACAATGGCTTCAAACTACAAGAAAGGAGTTTCCATCTGAACATGAGGAAGAACTTCCTGACTGTGAGAGCCCTTCAGCAGTGGAGCTCTCTGCCCCGGAGTGTGGTGGAGGCTCCTTTTTTGGAAGCTTTTAAACAGAGGCTGGATGGCCATCTGTCAGGGGTGATTTGAATGCAATATTCCTGCTTCTTGGCAGGGGGTTGGACTGGATGGCCCATGAGGTCTCTTACAACTCTTTGATTCTATGATTCTATGACACAGACTGATAATGTTGTGACTCAGATGGGGTCTCAAAGTGACTCTGATGAGGATGATGGGATTCAGGTTCACAATCAGATTCAAAATGTTCCTGTTGTAGACAATGAGGAACAGGGTGTGCAAGTTCAGTTTCCCACAGTAGGGAATGTTTTTGATACTGAAACTAGCCAGGTGCAAATTGACTCAGAAAAGGAGGACAGTTCTTAGCCTGATAGTAGGCAGGGAGGCAACCAGGCTGACACTAACAAGCAGCCTGACCTTGATGAAACGGGAGTTAGATCGGGCTGACCGTTTGGAATTCAGAGTTCGAAGGAGTGTGAGAATAGCCAATAAGAAGGAGGTCAGAGGCCAAATAAATGTTTTCATGTATTGCAAAGGGCATTAAGCAGTGTGTTTGAAAACAAACCTTTGTCAGAGCAACTTCTCGCTCAACCAAGCAGCTTGTGCTCATTTTCCTGTGTCCATGGTCTTGGGATTTTGCACAAGACAAAATGGCTAGAAGCTCATTTATGCAGTTTATTAATAAATGCAAGCTCATTTATTTTTAGTGTAATAGAATTATTTTGTATATTCACCTGTTTAATTTTTTGATGCTTCTGTGTCCCAGTAACATTCTTACAAATTCTCAAACGTCATGAAGGGAGAGGGCTATTACTTGTGTTATTCTTTAATTAAACTAATAAATAAGCATTTGATACTCCCTAAAGGATGTATACTCCCTAAGATTACTGATAATCAGTTTGAAGCCATTGTTCTGCATAATCTTGATACTCCCTAAGATTACTGCAGATGCAGACTGTGGCCAGGAAATCAGAAGACGCTTACTTCTTGGGAGGAGAGCAATGTCCAGTCTCGATAAAATAGTGAAGAGTAGAGACATCAGACTGGCAACAAAGATCCGCCTAGTCAAAGCCATGGTATTCCCTGTAGTCACCTACGGATGTGAGAGCTGGACCTTAGGGAAGGCTGAGCGAAGGAAGATAGATGCTTTTGAGCTATGGTGTTGGAGGAAAGTGCTGAGAGTGCCTTGGACTGCGAGAAGATCCAACCAGTCCATCCTCCAGGAAATAAAGCCCGACTGCTCACTGGAGGGAAAGATACTAGAGACAAAGTTGAAGTACTTTGGCCACATCATGAGGAGATAGGAAAGCCTAGAGAAGACAATCATGCTGGGGAAAGTGGAAGGCAAAAGGAAGAGGGGCCGACCAAGGGCAAGATGGATGGCATCCTTGAAGTGACTGGACTGACCTTGAAGGAGCTGGGGGTGGTAACGGCCGACAGGGAGCTCTGGCGTAGGCTGGTCCATGAGGTCACGAAGAGTCGGAGACGACTAAACGAATGAACAACAACAAAAGGATGTTACTTTTTCATTAAATTGGAAATTTTAAAACCCCTAAGATCTTCTGTAAGGTGATAGTATTTTGGGATTCCTTTGTTGCATTTTAATTCATAAAATATATTTACCTAGTTTAACTCTGAGTTTCATTATATGATGGCTACAAAAATCATGCATTTGGATGAATTTAAAGTAATACAAACTTGTTTTCTTATTCAATAACTCCTGTGTGATCATAGCAAATTGCAAGTTGGATTACATAATAATAATGATGATGATGATGATGATGATGATGATGATGATGATGATGATGATCTGGACAGAAAAACAAGAAAACTTATGACAATCCACTATGCCTTACACCCACATAGTGATGTCGACAGATTTTCCTGCCCAGAAAATTAGGAGGCAGAGGGCTTCTGCAAGTGAAACAAATGGTAGAAGAAGAGAAACATGCCCTGGCAGATTATGTGAAAGGCAGTCAAGAACCAACATTGAGGGAAGTCAATAGTAGTAAACTGCTTCAAGTGCAAAAAACAAAGAGTGAATACCGTAAAAACAATCCAGAGCAGAAGAGAAAACTGGCCAAAGAAGGCTCTCCATGGACAGTTCCTACGAAAAATTGAGAGTCAAATTGACAAAGAAAAAACATGGCTGTGGCTCACAAATGGGACTTTGAAAAAGGAGACGGAGGGCCTGATTCTGGCAGCCCAAGAACAAGCCATCAGAACCAATGCCATCAAAGCCAGAATTGAGAAGTCGACAGATCCCAAATGTAGACTCTGCAAGGAAGCAGATGAAACAATAGATCACATCCTCGGCTGCCGCAAGAAGATTGCGCAGACAGACTACAAGCCAAGGAATAACACCGTTGCTCAGATGATTCATTGGAACTTGTGCTACAAATACCATCTGCCTGCGACAAAGAACTTGTGGGATCACAAGCCGGAAAAAGTTACAGAGAATGAACACGTCAAGCTACTCTGGAACTTCCGGATTCAGACAAACAGAGTTTTGGAGCACAACACTCCTGACCTCATGATCATGTTAAAAAAACAAACCTCTGAGGATGCTTGCCATAGATGCAGGCGAAACGTCAGGAGAAATGCCTCTAGAACATGGCTCTATAGCCCGAAAAAACCCACAAGAACCTAGTGATTCCAGCCATGAAAGCCTTCGACAATACAAAGTATGGATTGTCGATGTTGCAGTCCCAGGTGACAGCAGGATTGAAGAGAAACAACACGAAAAGCTGACAGGATATGAGGATTTAAAGATCGAACTGCAAAGACTCTGGCACAAGCCAGTAAAGGTGGTCCCAGTGGTGATCGGCACACTGGGTGCAGTGCCTAAAGACCTTGGCCTGTCCTTAAATACAATCAGCACTGACAAGTTTACCATCTGCCAGCTGCAAAAGACCACCTTACTGGGATCTGCACGCATTATTCGCCGATACATTACATAGTCCTAGACAGTTTGGAAGTGTCCGACATGTGATCCAATACAACAGCCAGCAGAGTGTCTGCTTGTGGTGTTTCAAATAATAATAATAATAAGAAGAAGAAGAAGAAGAAGAAGAAGAAGAAGAGGAAGAAGCAGAAGCAGAAGCAGAAGCAGAAGAAGAAGAAGAAGAAACACAACAAGATCAGTACACAGCAAACAAGATCACTATGCTGGCTGTTGTATTGGATCCGTTGGTGAACACTCTTTGAGTTCAGATGCTGTGTTGCAACCTTCTTGGTCTGTAACCTATATACATTTGGATATAAGTTTTACTGGACTCAGTCGTATTTTCTGAAGGTTGGCTCTGCATCTCGTGGTGCCAGAGCGCAGACTGTTCAGCGCCTTCCAAGTCGCCCAGTCTTCTGTGTGCCCAGGGGGGAGTCTCTCATCTGGTATCACCCATGAATTGAGGTGCTGGGTTTGGGCCTGCCACTTTTGGACTCTTGCTTGCTGGGGTGTTCCAGCGAGTGTCTCTGTAGATCTAAGAAAACTATGTCTTGATTTAAGTCGTTGACGTGCTGGCTTCAGAAATGGGGCTACAGGGTGGAATCCTCGGCATGCGAGTGCGGAGAAGAACAAACCACTGACCACCTGCTGCAATGCACCCTGAGCCCTGCCACATGCACAATGGAGGACCTTCTTGCGGCAACCCCAGAGGCACTCCAAGTGGCCAGATACTGGTCAAAGGACATTTAACCAAATACCAAATTTGCAAAATGTGTGTGTGTGTGTTTTTTCCCCCTTTTTCTTTTTAATCTGTGTGTTTGTTTTGCTTTGTTAGAATTGTAATACAATGGTTGCTGATGACACGATAAATAAATAAATAGTCGTATTTTACAGTGTTTTGATGAATGCATATAGAATGGCGTAACCAACATCATTTTCAAATACTTACTCAATAAAGTAGACCTCTCCCTTCTCTGTATAAGCCATCTCCCAGTTGTCAGGCAAAGGGCCCAATTCATCATTTTCTTCAGGTTTTGGCTGCTTTGTTATATCCATATCTTCCTTTCCTTCTTCAGGCTGGCTATACACAGGGGCGGGGTAAGGCTGAGAGGACATTTCACCTGAGGCACCTGTACTCTTCTCTTCATGTTCACTTGATTCTGCACAAGAATAAACATGTGTATCAATACAGGTATGTCCCTCCTATGGACTTTACATATCAAATGTGGTGAAATAATACATGTAATTTAGTTGCAATGTTAGAGTATTACACATTTGGAACAATGACTGTGAGCCCATGGATCAGAATGAAATAAATCTTTGGTTTATTTTATATATAACGTGACTGTTTCTTATTAAAAAAAAGTGACAGAGTCATCTATGCTTGGACTATTAGGATAGTAGAAAGAGCCAAGAAAGACAAACTGTTGCTGAGTTGACTAAGGACCTCATCAGATGGGAAGGGGAGAAGGGGGAAAGTGGAGGGAACCATCCTTCATTCCCTACCATCTTTCACTGTTTCCCAATCCATGTTGTTTCCCATTCTTTCCCTGTTTCCTCTTCTGTTCTCCAATTAGGAGTCAGATAACACCCAATTCCTCCAAAACCAGCCAGGGTTCCGTTTCTCCACGTTGTCAAAACAGAGCTCATGGAATCCTGCTGGAAGTTGCCTTGTGTCATGTGATGGGATACGTGGGACTCCATTTTGGCAACGGGGAGAAAAGGGGTGAAGATACAGAGGATACTTCATCTGATAAGGTCCAAAGTCTTGGTGAAACTATTTATTTATTTATTTGCTATATTTATATACCACCCCTCTCAGCCCGTAGACGACTCAGAGCGATGTACAGCCAGACATCAAAGCATAAAAATACAGTAAAGCAATTAAGATAATATGAAAACATGATAAAATCAATAAAAACATGTCATCCGAGTCTCCTTGTTAAAACCTTTGTCCAATTTCATATGACCAGTCAGTCCATTTTCCTATGTCCGTTACGCTGCAAATGCTTGTTCAAAAAGCCAAGTCTTAACTTTTTTCCCGAAATATTAAGAGAGGGGGCCGTTCTAATATACTTAGGGAGGGCATTCCATAGCCAAGGGGCCACCACTGAGAAGGCCCTGTGTCTCATCCCCGCCAACCGCACTTGAGACAAAGGCGGGATCAAGAGCAGGGCCTCCCCAGATGATCTTAAAGTCCTAGGAGGTTCGTAAGGGGAGATGCGTTTGAACAGGTAAGTTGGGCCAGAGCCATTTAGGGCTTTATAGTCTAAAGCCAGCACTTTGAATTGTGGCCGGTAGCAGACTGGCAGCCAGTGGAGCTAGCACAACAGTGGAGTAGTGTGCTCCCTGAGCGCTGTTCCTTTTAGCAATCTGGCTGCTGTTCGTTGGACCAATTGAAGCTTCCGGTCAGTCTTTAAAGGCAATCCCATGTAGAGAGCATTGCAGTAATCTATACGGGATGTAACCAGAGTGTGGACTACCGTGGCCAAGTCAGACTTCCCAAGGTACAGGTGCAGCTGATGCATGGGTTTTAACTGTGCAAATGCTCCCCTGGTCACCGCCAAAACCAGAGGTTCCAGGCTCAGCAATGAGTCCAGGATCACACCTAAGATGTGAACCTGCACCTTCACGGGGAGTGTAACCCCGTCGAGCACAGGCTGAACCCTATGCCCTGTTCGGCCTTGCAACTGACCAGGAGTACCTCTGTCTTGTCTGGATTCAATTTCAATTTGTTCACCCTCAACCAGACCGTCACAGTGACCAAGCACCGGTTCGGAAACTGGACAGCCTCCTTAGTAGCAGGTGGGAAGGAGTGACAGAGTTGGACATCATCTGCGTACAGATGACACCTTACCCCAAAACTCCGGATGATCTCCCCCAGTGGCTTCATGTAGATGTTAAACAACATGGGGGACAGTATAGAGCCTTGAGGAACCCCACAAGATAATGGTTGTGGAGTTGAACAAGTGTCCCCCAACAACACCTTCTGGGTGTGACCCTCCAGAAAGGACTGGAGCCTACGGGACAATGGAATGGAATGGTATGGAGAAACAACAAATGCACTAAAAATTTTCAAGTTGACAAAATCACATTATTTGTCACAAAACACAGAGGTGCTGTTTTCAAACAGCATAAATAAAAAGCAGAACAATGTATATGAGAAAACAATTAGAAGACAGGAAATGTTGAGCATATCAGTGGAAAATCAGACACTACTGAGAAAGAAGGACTCTGTTCTTCATCTTCTCTTTTCTCCTTTAGGTTTTACTATTTGCAACATTTGTTTGGGGATCTTGAGAATTTAGTTTACCCTTTTGCACTAATTTTGACAAAATAATAAATAAACTTAATAAATAATAAAATTTATTTATACCCCGCCACCATCTCCCCAATGGGGACTCGGGGCGACTTACATGAGGCCAAGCCCAACAACACAATACAATAAATAAAATAAAAACGCAAACAGTAACATAATAAATTATATAAGACATTAATATATATATACTAGGGCTGGGCGATTTCGTTGATTAATTTCGTAATTCGTTATTAATTCGTTATTTTTTTTTGATAATGAAGTGATATTGAACCATTCAGGAGCAACTAAAAAACGAAACGAATTTTTCAATTCGTTTCGTAATTGTTTCGTAATTGTTTCGTAATTGTTTCGAATTCGTTTCGTTATTATTTCCGCATGTCTGGTGCAAGTTTTAGGGTTGCTGTTTGTTTTCTCAGTGAAAAAAAAATATAATTATCGCACCAACAGTCAACAACAGAGGGAGAGGGAAGCTTCAGAAGTTCCCCCTGTCCCATTTAGAGGTTTTTTTAGCGTATTGCGCGGTCGCGTCCGCCATTAACGAATCAATTCGTTATTGTTTCGTTATTGTTTCGTAAATTTCGTAAATTTCGAACTTTTTTAAAGGAAAATTTCGGAATTCTTTTAAAAATCGAAACGCAAAAACCCCCTAAAAATGAATCGAGTTTAGAAACAAAATTTTCCGTGGTTGCCCAGCCCTAATATACATGCACACGCACACACACATATATGACATTAATATATATACTGTGTTACGAATGATATATATAATCATTCGTAACACAGTAACAGTGAGCGGGCCGCATGTACAGAATAAGATACTAAAGCTAAAAACACAGGATGAGATAGGGATAGAGCAGATTTATTTGTGTGGGAGAAACTCTTCAGGAATGAGGTTGAGAAGAGTCTTCGTACAGACGAGTAGGGGGTGTGCTCAAAGGACAAATGTTGAGGGGTCATGGCAATATCAACTTAGTCATATAGACATGTTGTACTGTTCAATTTCACAGTGATGTCAAACACTATTATGTAAATTTTGGTACAGTCTCCTTAGAATAATATCAATGTCGTATCTTCTTATGTTGAATAGCTTATAGATCAGCCGTCCACGACCGGTTTCGGCCTTACTTCAGGCCTTCTTCTGGTGGACTGAAATTAATGTATAAATCAATATTTTGCTCCAGTTTCATACATATAGAACATCTTATACTAAAATGATCTTTATTTTCCTGGAACAATCTTCCTCAATCTTCTCTTGTGGCTTCAGGAATCTATCTCTTGGTATAAGTAGCTACAGGTCCTTTCTCTTGAATCTTCAGCATGCATCTGGCAACAAAGTAAGCATAAACTAGAGAAGAGCTTCTTAAAGTATGGTTTGGGACCCCAAGTGGGGTTGTCATAATTGTGTGTTTGGGTTGACTTACTTTCTTTTCCTGAGCATGTGCACACGCATATCTCTCTGCCTTCCCTCTCCCCACACCTCTTGTGCAGCCTTCTCTGCCTTCTCTTCTCTCTCTTTCTCGCTTGAACTAACGTCTTTCTTCTCTCCTCCCTTGCATCTCTTTGCTTGCTCTTTCCCTTCAATTGTCCTTTCTATACTTGGGACCGTGTAAACATTTCATGGTAAAATGAGATTGGGTATTTAAAAAGCTTAATAAGCTCTGAACTAGAAGACTGGCAAAAGATTAGAGGCCAATATAGTGGACCGTAAATGGTTAGGGTTGTTGTAGGTTTTTTCGGGCTATATGGCCATGTTCTACAGACATTCTATCACTCCTTCCCACCTGTTACTAAGGAGGCAGTGCAGGTCCTAAACCGGTGCTTGGCTGCTGTGTCAGCCTGGATGAGGGTGAACAGACTGAAACTGAATCCAGACAAGACAGAGGTACTCCTGGTCAGTCGCAAGGCCGAACAGGGCATAGGGTTACAGCCTGTGTTAGACGGGGTTACACTCCACCTGAAGACACAGGTTCGCAGTTTGGGAGTGATCCTGGACTCATCGCTGAGCCTGGAACCCCAGGTCTTGGCGGTGGCCAGGAGAGCTTTTGCATAATTAAAGCTTGTGCGCCAGTTGCGCCCATTCCTTGGGAAGTCTGACTTGGCCATGGTGGCCCACACTCTGGTTACATCCCGAATAGACTGCTGCAATGCTCTCTACATGGGGTTGCCTTTGAAAACTTCTCGGAAGCTCCAATTAGTCCAGCGGCTGGCAGCCAGGTTGTTAACTGGAGCTGCAGGTATACAGGGAGCATACCAATCCTCTGTTGCGCCAGCTCCACTGGCTGCCGATTAGCTTCTGGGCACAATTCAAAGTGCTGGTTTTAACCTTTAAAGTCCTGAACGGTTCTGGCCCAGATTACCTGTCCGAACATATCTCCTGCTATGAACCATCACGAAGCTTAAGATCATCAGGAGAGGCCCTGCTCTCGATCCCACCACTCTTGCAAATGCGGTTGGTGGGGACAAGAGACAGGACCTTCTCGGCAGTGGCCCCCCGTCTGTGAAACTCTCTCCCTAAGGACATCAGGTTGGCCACCTCCCTTCTGTCCTTTAGAAGACAACTGAAGACCTGGCTCTGGGGCCAGGCGTTCGATTAGAGGCAAGCGGTAATAGGAAAAAGAAATTTCGATTTTGTGACATGGATTCTCCCGGCTCGGCTTGGTTTTTACTGGCACGTTAATCTATTAATTTATTGTTAAATTTTACTGATGATGTACAATGTTTTAAAATGATTTTATTTTAAATTGTAGTTTTTATGGTATGTATGCTGTTAGCATCCTCTGATGCTCATGTGAGGCCGCGCTGAGTCCCCCTTGTGAGGAGAAGGGCGGGATATAAATATTTAAAATAAAATAAATATAAAATAAATAAATAAATATCTCCTGATTTATTGCCTACATCTATTTAAGTCAACGACTTAAATCTAGAAATAGTTTTCGAAGATCTACAGAGACACTCACTGGAACACCTCAGCAAGCGAGAGCCCAAAAGTGGCAGGCTCAAACCCAGAACTGCAACCAATGGCTGATACCAAATGAGAGACTCCCCCCTGGGTACACAGAAAACTGGGAAACTTGGAAGGCGCTGAACAGACTGCGCTCTGGCCCCACGAGATGCAGAGCCAACCTCAAGAAATGGGGCTACAAAGTGGAATCCACGACATGCGAGTGTGGAGAGGAGCAAACCACTGACCACCTGCTGCAATGCAACCTGAGCCCTGCCACATGCACAGTGGAGGACCTTCTTGCGGCAACACCAGAGGCACTCCAAGTGGCCAGCTACTGGTCAAAGGACATTTAATCAACTACCAAACTCACAAATTTTGTATTTTGTCTGTTTGTTTGCTTTGTTCTGTTAGAAATGTAATATAATTGACTGGTTGCCCTGATACAACAAATAAATAAATACCTACATCTATGACAAGCATTCTCAGAGGTTGTGAGGTTGTGAGGATGCTTGCCATAGATGCAGGCAATACGTCAGGAGAGAATGCCTCTAGAACATGGCCATATAGCCCGCAACAACCTACAACAACCCAGTGATTCCAGCCATGAAAGCCTTCGACAACACATAAATGGTTAATTGTGGCTAATATGCATATTATATATCTTGCATGTCAGAAGCAATTTCCTACTCTCAAATCTACATTATTTTAATATCTATATTGTGTTTTCTTTGTTGTTCATTGATTTTCCTCTTATCTCTGGCTGTCCCTTGCCTATTCATCTCTGAGACCTGATGACTTCTTTATTTCCTGGAGTTTAAATAAATCTTTAATTTAAACATATCAGTAAACAGTCTCATGACTTCTCTAGTTAAACCTCTACTCCACTGAGGCACATACAGTCTAAAGGTTCTGCTCCCTATGACTGTAATTAAATCGTAATTGAAGAGGGAAACCACCAGTATCATGATGGCAACATCCATTTTAGTCATGCAGTAGGCCATAGGTTTGCAATACCATGCAGAAAAGTCTAATTTTATGGGTGGCAGCCACAGGCCACAACTAGCTTGGCATAAGCCATGCGTGCTGCAGGATCATATTTAAAGTATGAAGTGAGGGAGAAAACTATGCTTGTTCCTATTTAGCATGCCTTCTAACATTTTATGACCTCAGCTCATGTTAAGAGGCACATAAGACAAATAAAAGAAATTCAGATACATAATCAGGTACTTTATCTCCTCATCTATTTTTCCCCATTTAATTTTTAGTAAATTTGCAAAGACGACCACTTGCGAGAATGCATACTTTGTTGTAAGTAACCCTCTATATGACCAATCTTATACACACTTGTGGCTTGAGCAGATATATTTAATCAGGAAAACACAACAACCGGAATGTACAGTGAGATTTTATCCCTGGTGATGTGCACAGAATTTTAGCATCAGTACTAAAGGTAGAGCATAATGATATTGAAACATCTTACTTGAATAGGATCAAGTTGCTTCTTGGGGGGAAAGATCTCTGTAAAGAATTAGATGTCCACAATTCAAGGGAGATATTGACAAGCTGGAATGTGTCCAGAGGAGGGTGACTAAAATGATCAAGGGTCTGGAGAACAAGCCCTATGAGGAACGGCTTAAGGAGCTGGGCATGTTTAGCCTGAAGAGGAGAAGGCTGAGAGGAGATATGATAGCCATGTATAAATATGTGAGAGGAAGCCACAGGGAGGAGGGAGCAAGCTTGTTTTCTGCTTCCCTGGAGACTAGGACACAAAACAATGGCTTCAAACTACAAGAAAGGAGATTCCATCTGAACATGAGGAAGGACTTCCTGACTGTGAGAGCCGTTCAGCAGTGGAACTCTCTGCCCCGGAGTGTGGTGGAGGCTCCTTCTTTGGAAGCTTTTAAACAGAGGCTGGATGGCCATCTGTCGGGAGTGATTTGAATGCAATATTCCTGCTTCTTGGCAGGGGGTTGGACTGGATGGCCCATGAGGTCTCTTCCAACTCTTTGATACTATGATTCTAGATGTGCTTCTCAATGATACAAACCAATGATTTGGGCAGTACATTTCTGAGTATTTACTGAAAAGTCCCATGTAGTTTTAACAAAAGTATAGTTGTACTGGTACTCCCAGAATTCCCAGTCCAGTGTGGTCTGTAGCCAGGTCTGGTATAATCCAAACCAATGAAAGTCCACTCAGCACTAAGATCTGTTGCACTAAGCAGAATGCACTAAGCATCAATGCAGAAGACACAATAACATTGCACCCAGGCAAGAGGAAAAAGAACAGAAAAACTTTACTCTTATTAGCAGAGTTAAAACATAAACTTGTAATGTTACAAACAGTGCGACAAACTTACATAGTCTTTGTAAGCAATCTATATAAATAAAAATGTAATGTTCGTTTGTGGGATTAACAGAACTCAAAAACTAGTGGGCTTATTGACACCAAATTTGGACAGCATACACCTAACAACCCCTTCACTAAAAAAAATAATTTTGTCATTTAGGAGTTGTAGTTGCTGGGATTTATAGTTCACCTACAATTAAAGAGCATTCTGAACTCCACCAATTATGGCTGGCGGGGATGAGAGATAGGGCCTTCTCAGTGGTGGCTCCTCGACTGTGGAATGCCCTTCCTACGGACATTAGACTAGCACCATCTCTAATGGTATTCTGCAAAAAAGTGAAGACCTGGCTGTTTGAGCAGGCGTTCGAATAATTAGTGCAATGATTGGTTAATGAACACTGGAATGGAACAATGGATGACGAATCTGGATCATGTTTTTGATGATGAGACGATAATGAATGGTTATTGTAGTAACTGTTATTATTTATGTAATGTGTTAGGTTATTAACTGTTTTTTATACTGTAGCATTGAATTTTTGCTGTTCTTATTTGTTGTGAATCGCTGCGAGTCGCCTTCGGGTATATAAGTATATAAGCGGTATATAAGTAAGGCAAATAAATAAATACATAAATTGAACCAAACATGGCATACAGGACTCCCATGACCAACAGAACACATTAGAAGGGTTTGGTGGGCATTGACCTTGAGTTTGGGAGTTGTAGTTCACCTACATCCAGAGAGCACTGTGGACTCAAACAATGATGGATCTGGACCAAACTTGACACAAATATTCCATATGCCCAAATATGAACACAGATGGGGCTTGGGGGAAATAGACCTTGACATTTGGGATTTGTAGTTACTGGGATTTATAGTTCACCTACAATCAAAGAGCATTCTGAATCCCACAAACGACAGAATTGGGGCAAATTTCCCACACAGAATCCCCATGACCAACAGAAAATACTTAAGGCCATCCAGTCCAATTCTCTTCACCAGGGCAAGAAAATGTAATCAGAGCCCTCCTGACAAAAGAGCCATCCAGTCATAAATATAGATAGATAGATATGATTCTCTCTCACACAGAGAGATATAGTATCATAGATTTGAAAGAGACCCCTAAAGAAGGACTATGATATGTTGCATATTCTAGAATAGGCAACCAGACACTCTCCACATCAACACTGACAAAGAAACAACAAGGAATACTGTTTATCCACAAGCATAAAGAAATTACATACATTAGAAACCAACACTTTCTCATTACTTTATTTTCCAGATCACCAGACTGGGCCACAGCAATGCGTGGCAGGGGACGGCTAGTACAGAATAAGGCTTCTTCATCTTCATCCAAATGAGTGAGCAGTAGAAATGGTTGAGCAAAATGCCTGAGCAAAGGCTCCTCAGAGCAAAAGCTGAACTATATTCTAAAAACCATACAGTTATACCCTACTGGGCATGGTCCAAACTTACTAGTTGACCTACATTAGCAGCTGCACATAATAATCAACAGCATAAAGTTTTCCTTAACACACACACACACACACACACACACACTAGATCCTGTTACGACTTACTATGACAAGATCTACTAATTCCAACAAGGCATTGTTTCAAAGCCTTCTTATTTGTTTTAGTTCTTCAGATCATAGTTTACCTGATTGCGCTGATTTTAAGGAAGAGTACAATTTTAAATCACAGAATACTCCAGAGGACAGGAGCAGGATTCAAAATGATCTTGACAGATTAGAGAGATGGGCCAAAACTAACAAAATGAAGTTCAATAGTGACAAATGCAAGATACTCCACTTTGGCAGGAAAAACGAAATGCAAAGATACAGAATGGGGGACAATGCCTAGCTCGAGAGCAGTACGTGTGAAAAAGGTCTTGGAGTCCTCGTGGACAACAAGTTAAACATGAGCCAACAATGTGATGTGGCGGCAAAAAAAGCCAATGGGATTTTGGCCTGCATCAATAGGAGCATAGTGTCTAGATCTAGAGAAGTAATGCTACCCCTCTATTCCGCTTTGGTTAGATCACACCTGGAATATTGTGTCCAATTCTGGGCACCACAATTCAAGAGAGATATTGACAAGCTGGAATGTGTCCAGAGGAGGGCGACTAAAATGATCAAGGGTCTGGAGAACAAGCCCTATGAGGAGCGGCTTAAGGAGCTGGGCATGTTTAGCCTGAAGAAGAGAAGGCTGAGAGGAGATATGATAGCCATGTATAAATATGTGAGAGGAAGCCACAGGGAGGAGGGAGCAAGCTTGTTTTCTGCTTCCTTGGAGACTAGGACGCGGAACAATGGCTTCAAACTACAGGTCTCTTCTAACTCTTTGATTCTATGATTCTATGACTGTAAATAGAAGGTCAGCTGCTGTCCTCTCCTTTTTGCCTCGTATTTCATTTGTGTAGTATTTTGAAATGGTCATATGACTAGTCTAATAAATACATTATTTTTATTATTAGAAATATGTTAGTCTTGAGTGTCAAGAAAATCTGAAGAGAATCCTGGACTGATAAGAACCTCACAGTTTGGGACATATTATTTTCAAAATCCATACAAGGCTTTTCTTTGCATAGAAAATGTTATTTTTTGTCCTAAATGTAAAAGAAAAAAAAAAACACAAAACACCCTGTGCAGTAGGAAGAATATTCCTAAAATTACTTTCTTCAAATTACAAATGCACACTAAACAAGAAAACTCCTCGGGGACAAATTTGAGCTTTGCTTCCATATAAGTATGCATATAATCATGCAGTTGGTGTTATAAAAGGGTAACTTTTCAAAACCTGGTGCTTGGTTCCTTCTATGTTTAAGCTCTGTGGAGTTCAGTGGACTTACTGTCAGCAAAACGGCACCTAAGATTATAACTGCAAATGGCTTGCATATGGATATAATTAGCACAGAATTCATCACCATCACATATTTCATGGATTCAGAAACCTCTCTAGTCCCCCATGCCAAGAAAACAAATATCCAGAAAGTCTGCTGGATCATACTTTTCTATCCTTTTTCTTTCTGTTGCCAACAAAGGAAAAACTCCTAGGAGAAGAGGGAGCCAAAAATATTCCATTGGACCACACTTAAAAAACAATCCACTTGGGGATGCAACTCTATTCCCATGTCATTATTCTCTCACAGTCCAGAGGGACTTCCTTTGAATCTTTGCCCTTTCAGTAATAACTGTGAAATGGAAGTACATTTTGATCTAATTTCTTACTAGCGAAACCTACATGTCCTGATGGAGATAATTCATGAATTCATAGATTTACATAAGCATAGGAAATAATGTTAATTTCTTGGTTGAGGAATGCTGGAATTTATCTATCTATTGCAGCACACCTACAAGAAGCACTGCCTGAATATCAAGCAAAAAGTGGGTGCTAGAAACAATATCATACAAAAGCTGACTGGCACAACCTGGGGATCACAACGAGATACAGTGAAGACATCTGCCCTTGCGCTATGCTACTCTGCTGCTGAGTATGCATGCCCAGTGTGGAACACATCTCATCACGCTAAAACGATGGGTAGTATGGCTCTTAATGAGACAGGCCGCATTATCACGGGGTGTCTGCGCCCTAAACCACTGGAGAAATTACACTGTTTAGCCAGTATTGCACCACCTGACATCCGCTGGGGAGTAAGTAACCAATAGTGAAAGGACCAAGGCAGTGACATCTTCGGCCCACTCCCTGTTTGGGTATCAGCCAGCACGCCAATGACTTTGTGACGGCACGAGTCGCGCCACCTATGTATAGAACTGTTAATTGTAATGTTTAAACTGTTGTATCATGCTTAATCCTGCCCCCTTTACCCTGCTTATGTATAGTTGTATGGATTGGTTACTTATAGCTGTCAATCAGTATTGATTGGCTCCACCTCTTCCTGCAGGAGGGGAGTGCTTCCTTTTCTTTTCATTCTGCCATCAGAGTTCTTACCATATGGACTTGAGTAAAAGACTTGACTCTAAAAGACCCTGATTTAAATTACCTCTTATCACCAGTTCTGAGGTTTTTTACCCTTGAGACTTGTGCTTCATGTTCAGACCAACCTGAACAACGTTGGAAGTCTCAAGCGCCTTTTTGTAACCACAGAAAGGTACTTTTGGCACCAAAGGAAGATCCCGAGTCTTCAAAACATAGGCCATCTGAACTGGGGTCGTGGTTTGCTCCAGCATTCACAGCCATTGAGGAAAGAGGAAACTTGGTGAGGCTTCTCAGCTTCAAACACCTTGGACCCAGGACTAATTGAGACTGTAACGTATATTTTCCTTCACCCCTCTGAAGTTTCCAGCTTATTTTTTTAAGAAATAACTCTTTGTGATCAATAAAACTTATTTTGAGTTATTTACAGCGTTTTGGGTTGTTGAGAGTTCCAGTTTCCTAAAGGAGGGCAAGAAGCAATCCCTTGGGGGAAAGATGCCACGTCCATCCCTCCTTCATTAAGAATAATAGCCCCCAAGCGCGACGGCACTGACTTAAATCAACAAATAGTTTTGTAAGAGCTCCAGAGACACTCACTGGAACACCTCAGGAAGCAAGAGTCCAAAAGTGGCAGGCTCAAACCCAGAACCTCAATCAATGGCTGGTACCAAATGAGAGACTCCCTGCTGGGCACACAGAAAACTGGGAAGGCGCTGAACAGACTGCCCTCTGGCACCACGAGATGCAGAACCAACCTTAAGAAATGGGGCTACAAAGTGGAATCCACGACATGTGAGTATGGAGAAGAGCAAACCACTGACCATCTACTGCAATGCAACCTGAGCCCTGCCACATGCACAATGGAGGACCTCCTTGCGGCAACACCAGAGGCACTCCAAGTGGTCAGCTACTGGTCAAAGGACATTTAATAGCATACCAAGTCTGCAAACTTTGTGGTTTGTTTGTTTGTTCTTAATGCAATACAACTGTTTTGGTTCGTTCCTGACACGATAAATAAAATCTATCTATCTCCAGATATCTTGCCACTATGTTCAACACAGGCAAAGTTTTCTATGATGGAAATGAGATTCTAAATTAAGGTTTCCTTCCTGTAACCATGGGCAACATTCTTGCATGTTTAAGTCACCTGCTTTCAAAAATTCAGCTACTTCCAATAGAAAGAAAGCAAGATGGACAGCCAAGGCAGATAAAGACAGTGCAAAGCTGCCCTTCATCTAAATGTTTTATTGTGGAAAAGGTTAGCCGATTATAACTTCCCATCAAAATGACAAAAACGAAACAAGGAAATGTCTGTCCTCACATTCTGGAATGATAGTACTTTCTATATTGTTGTTTCATAATTTACTAGCTGTACCCCCCACGCGTTGTTGTGGCCAACCTACCCTCCCTCTTTCTCTCCTTCTTTCCCTCCTTTCTTCTCTCCCTGTTTTCTTCCGTCCCTTTTTTTCTTTCCTTCTCTCCTTCCTTCTTTCTCTTCGCCTTTGTTTCCTCTTTTTTTTTCTTTTCCTTCCCTTTCTCTCTTTCTTCTCTACCTCTTCCCTTCCTTTGTTTCTTGCTTCCATCCTTCCTTCTGTCTTTTCTTCTTTTCTTCCCTCCCTCTTTCTCTCTTTTCCTCCTTTTCTATCTCTTTTCCCCATTCAATCACTCCCTTTCCTTCCTTTCCTTCTCTCCTTCCTTCCTTCCCTACCTCTTTCTTTCCTTCCCCTTTTTCTTTCCCTCTTTCTCTCCTTCTTTCCTTTTCTACCCCTTTCTTTCCTTCCCCCTTTTTATTTTCCTCTTTCTCTCCTTTCTTCCTTCTCAACCCCTTTCCTTCCTTTTTTTTGCTTCCATCCTTCCTTCTGTCTTTTCTTCTTTCCTTCCCTCTCTCTTTCTCTCCTTTCCTCCTTCTCTACCTCTTTCCCCATTCAATCGCTCCCTTTCCTTCCTTTCCTTCTCTCCTTCCTTCCTTCTCTATCTCTTTCTTTCCTTCCCCTTTCCTTCCCCTTTTTCTCTCCTTCCTTCCTTTTCTACCCCTTTATTTCCTTCCCCCTTTTTCTTTTCCTCTTTCTCTCCTTTCTTCCTTCTTTACCTCTTTCATTCCTTCACTCTTTGCTTCCATGCTTCCATGTTTCCTTCTCTCCTTCCTTCCTTCCTTCTCTCTCTCTCTCTTTCTCTCTCTCTCTCTTTCTTTCTCCCCTTCCTTTCCTTCCTCTTCCTTCCCTTTTTTTTTTGTATCGTCATTTAGCTTTTCTTCATTTAGCTTTTTTTGGGGTTTTTAAGTCCTTTCCACTGCTTTTTTGAGTTTTTTTAGAGTGATGGTCACTTGTTGGTCTGGTAGGGGTGTAGTGTCCCCATTTCATGTCAATTTATCCAGTGGTTTTTGAGTTATGTTAATCCCACAAACAAACATTACATTTTTATTTATATAGATATATTTACTGCTTTCTAAAATGTTTAAATTTATTTATTTATTTATTTATTTATTTATTTATTTATTACTGCGCTTGTATACCGCTATTTCTCAGCCTAAATCGGCGACTCAATGCAGTTTACAACACTACAAAAATCACAATATTCAATTTAAAAGCATAAAAAACACATATACAATACAAATTATTGGGCCACCAATAACAATCCAATTGCATCTCGTAACTAAAATCGCAATCCAATCTCATCGTCCATGATTACCAATCCTTTAATCATCAAAATTCATTGCACCGGGTTAACCGAATGCTTGTTCAAACATCCATGTCTTCAATCTTTTTCGAAACACCATCAGCGAGGGGGCTGATCATACCTCTATGGGGAGGGCGTTCCAAAGCCTACTTGGATGAAGTTGATGATGACAACTACAATTACCTACTATTTATTTAGAATGTTATCACATGTGTCAAAAGATGGATTCTCCCATAGTAAACCCATCATGGCTTGAGATAATCTTACTGCACGGGCAGGCACATGACTCGTCTCAATTTGTGATATCTATGTCTGCATACATGACCTCTTCCCTTTTTAGAAACTTCACAACATTGAGAATTCACATGTTCAAGGCTGAACACCCCCTGTTCATACATGAACTTCACATGTATCAAGCTCTAGTGTAATGCATTTTATTTTATTTTTTAAAATAAGACCTTTGAAATGTCAAAACTTTTGTTAATGTGTTTATTTGACATATAAAAGGTGTACTTGAAAGTGGGAAATTCTGAAAAATGTTGCTTTAGAAGAAAAGGAAATATAATAATAATGATGATGATGATGATGATGATGATGATAATAATAATAATAATTTATACCCCACCACCATCACCCCAACGGGGACTCGGGGCGGCTTACATAAGGCCAAGCCCAAACAACAAATTACAATAAAATAAGATACAAATTACAATAAAATAAACAACATAGCATTAAAGTATAAAACATATAAGCATATAAACAATATACACAAAACATAAAAATCAGTAAACCAAACATAGAATCATAGAATCAAAGAGTTGGAAGAGACCTCATGGGCCATCCAGTCCAACTCCCTGCCAGGAAGCAGGAATATTGCATTCAAATCACCCCTGACAGATGGCCATCCAGCCTCTGTTTAAAAGCTTCCAAAGAAGGAGCCTCCATAATGACAGTGAGTGGGCCGCATGTACATAAAATGATTTAAAAACTCAGGGTGAGATAAAGGAGCAGAATTAGGGAAGGCTGAGTGAAGGAAGATAGATGCTTTTGAACTATGGTGTTGGAGGAAAATTCTGAGAGTGCCTTGGACCGCCAGAAGATCCAACCAGTCCATACTTCAGGAAATAAAGCCCGACTGCTCATTGGAGGGAAGGATATTAGAGGCAAAGATTAAGTATTTTGGCCACATCATGAGAAGAAAAGAAAGCTTAGAGAATACAATTATGCTTGGGAAAATTGAAGGAAATAGGAAGAGGGACCGACCAAGGGCAAGATGGATCAATAGTATTCCTTGAAGTGACTGGCTTGACCTTGAAGGAGCTGGGGGTGGTGATGGCTGACAGGGAGCTCTGGAGTGGGCTGCTCCATGAGGTCATGAAGTCAAAAGCGAACGAATGAACAACAAGAAGTCAGTACAGCTTTGAAATTTTGCATGGAATATTTGGTGCATTTCAACTGAGCCAACAATGGTATCGCCAATTTGTGGATTTTTTTTAGTATTATGCTGCATGACTAAGACTGCTACCCATGAACATGGTTATTGCAGGGAGGAGGGAAAACTTTGGATCAACTTCAATGTACGGGACTTACAAAAAAGTAGCTTATCAATTGACATTTATCCATGTTCCCTTTCTCTTTCTCCCTCCTTGCTTTTTTTTTTGTGGCCTAAATTTGTTTGTGTATGTGTTTGTGTGTTGGAAGCGACTGAATGAATAAACAACAACAGCTCCCAACCAGACCTGAGAAGCCATTTCATGAACTACATTTCTGTTAGTCAAAGTAGCCCTCTGCAAATTGCTGTGGTCTATTAATAATAATAATAATAATAATAATAATAATAATAATAATAAAGTGTTATTTACCTGTCCGAACGAACTCTCCCCTATGAAACATCAAGGTTATTAAGATCTTCTGGAGGGGCCCTGCTCTTGGTCCCACCACCCTCGCAATCGCGTCTGGTGGGGACGAGGTACAGGGCCTTCTCAGTGGTGGCCCCTCGGCTCTGGAACTCTCTCCCACTGGAGATTAGAACTGACCCTTCTCTCCTGACTTTTAGAAAGCTGGTGAAAACTTGGCTCTGGAATTTGGCATTCGATTAGTGAGTCAATAACTCTTGTCCACATGAACAGATGGTGATGAATTGTGATTCCATTCTGATGACTTGGCCTTATGTAATTATATGATTGTATTTTAATGTATTTTATGTATTAGTGCATTATGTGATGTGATATTTTAAATTATGGTTTATGAAGCTTTTGTTGTGAACCGGCCCGAGTCCCTCTGCGGAGGTTGAGAAGACCGGTATATAAAAGTTCTAAATAAATAAATAATTCCCACAATATGAATGGTCTTAATTCTCCTCAAAAAAGAAAAAAAAGATTTTTAATTGGCTAAATCAAGCAAAATATGATGTTATAGCACTCCAGGAGACGCATGTTTAAAAGAACTGACTGGTTTCCAGTTGAGGACTATGAAAAATCAAAAGGATTATAAATATTCTTTTGCTAAGTATGGGCTCTTCTTTACAGTATATATTAGAAATACATAGGGATATTTGAATCTACGAAGAATGTAAACGAGATATGCAGCAGCTCAGAATGGAAGCCAGACCTTTTCTTTTTTTTCTTTTTCCTTTGCTCTTTTTCTCTCTCTCTTCCCTCTACGTTTCCTACTTTGCTATCTTCCAATTGTTCTCCCACTTTCCATGTATAACAACAAAACTTTTTTTCCCTTTCTTTTTTGGAATAATAAAAAATTATTTGAAATAATAATAATAATAATAATAATACTTTATTTATACCCTGCCACCATCTCTCCAAGGGGACTTGGGGCGGCTTACATGAGGCCAAGCCCAACAACTCATCAGTAAAAACAAAACAGCAAGCAAATAAAACAGTACAATTAATATAACTTACATATAAACAATAACATGGAGAATTTAAAACCTTATGGCTGGGCCAGATGTAAAAAATTATGAACCACAGAATGTTCTATGGTAACAATGTGAATACAATGATAATAACATGGAACAAATGTAATACAAGTTCTGCCATCTCAGATAGCTGAACAGCATTGTACTAAATCATACAGATATTGAAGTAAACAATTCAGATAGTCCAGACAAGCAAGGAAAGTTAGAAACTACAAATAAAAGCAAGCTCAGCTAATAAATCATCTTCAAATATTTTACAGGTTATTCAGAAGGACTAGTATATCCAGTGGTAGGAGAAATAGGACTGTTGCTTTAATGATGCATGGCATTCCTTTTGCTTCCATATTTTTCTGTCCTTTTTAGAACTCCATCCGCACAATGAGATTGCTCAGATCTAACTTCCAAGCAACAGAGGTCTTCATTTCCATTTCAAAAATTAAAACAAAGATTGCCTTGATTTTATTTCCTTTCCATTGGAGAGCTTAGCATTAGCTACTGCAACTTACTTAGAAGTACACAAAAAACATCAGAGATGAGAAGAAAATCACATTTGATTGGCAGCCTAATTTGATATTTTTATAGGGATGTACAGACCCTAATCCCAAGACATTTCATTAGTATTACTGAAACTTCTTTCCCTGCTCCTTACTGCAAAATTGGAAGCAGAAATTCCAATACCTGCCTTGAACACTTGATTAACTGGAAATTTGGCAAATGACTCTTATGCTTCTTTTCCTCCTTGCACTAAAATGGACTCAATATACACTACAGTGCATGAGTATTATTAATTAAATATTAACCTCTGCTTTGGGTCTTCAAATTCAAACACTCTGGGGAAAACAATCAGATTCAAAGATTTTCAGGACAGCTTCATTTAGCAGATATGTGAACTGACAAGGTTCTTATCCAGATCAGGCTCCGGAAACGTCTTGAAGGGAATTGTGTAAACTAGGTAGAGGAAAGCTAGCATGGGTTGATCCATATGGCTGTGAACACACAAGAAGGGAAAACAAGCTATAAAGCTATGAAGAATGAAACTGCAAAATCTGTCATTTATAAGAAAAATAATTTTAATAATTTTCACTTCAAAGTGATTATGGCTATATTTTTTATATAATACTAGTCGTCCCCTGCCACGCGTTGCTGTGGCCCACATGGGGGTTCTGTGTGGGAGGTTTGGCCCAATTCTATCGTTGGTGGGGTTCAGAATGCTCCGTGATTGTAAGTGAACTCTAAATCCCAGCAACTACAACTCCCAAATGATAGAATCCCAAGATTCTATTTTCCCCAAACTTCACCAGTGTTCACATTTGGACATACTGAGTATTTGTGTAGAGTTTGGTCCAGATCCATCATGGTTTGAGTCCACAGTGATCTCTGGATGTAGGTGAACTACAACTCCAAAGGACACTGCCCACCAAACCCTTCCAGTATTTTCTGTTGGTCATGGAAGAACTGTGTGCCAAGTTTGGTTCAATTCCATCGTTGGTGGGGTTCAGAATGCTCTTTGATTGTAGGTGAACTCTAAATCCCAGCAACTACAACTCCCAAATGTCAAGATTCTGTTTTCCCCAAACTCCACCAGTGTTCACATTTGGGCGTATTGAGTGCTTGTGCCAAGTTTGGTCCAGATCGATCATTGTTTGAGTCCACAGTGATCTCTGGATGTAGGTGAACTACAACTCCCAAACTCAAGGTCAATATCCACCAAACCCTTCCAATATTTTCTGTTGGTCATGGGAGTCCTGTGTGCCAAGTTTGGTTCAATTCCATCGTTGATGGAGTTCAGAATGCTCTTTGATTGTAGGTGAACTATAAATCCCAGCAACTACAACTCCCAAATAACAAAATCATAATTTTTGAGTGATGGTCACTTCTTGTGTTGTGAGACGTTTTGTTGCCAAATTTGGTGTGATTTCGTTCATTGGTTCTTTTGTTTTTAAGGTACTCATTATGCACAGAGCATTTTTATATATATAGATGCTACAGTACACATGCATCTATAGCATATTGGGAAGTCTGACTTGGTCATAGTAGTCCATGCTCTGGTTACATCCCGTATAGACTACTGTAATGTGCTCTACATGGGGTTGCCTTTGAAGACTGTTTGGAAGCTTCAAATGGGCCAATGGGCAGCAGCCAGATTGCTCACTGGAGTTGCATTCAGGGAGCATATAATCCCTCTGTTACGCCAACACTGGCTGCCAGTTTGCTACCATGCACAATTCACAGTGCTGGCTTTAGCCTATAAAGCTCTAAACAGTTTCAGCCCGCTTACCTTTCCGAATGTATCTCTCCCTATAAGCCATCTAAAAGTTTAAGATCATCCGGGGAGGCCCTGCTCTTGGTCCCGCCTTCTTTGCAGGCGTGGCTGGTGGGAATAAGAGACAGGGCCTTCTCAGTGGTGGCCCCTCAGTTGTGGAATGCCCTCACCAGGGATATTAGATCAGCCCCCTCCCTCTTGACCTTTTGGGAAAAAAGTGAAAATGTGTCTATTTGAACAAGCCCTCAGAATCTAATGCAACAGTCAAACATGGTATTAGACAAAAGTGAACTTTATTTATTTATTTGCTTTATTTTTATACCGCATTTTTCAGCCCTTAACAGGCGACTCAATGCGGAACTTTGGAATGGCTCAGATGATGATTTATGGACAATGAGACTAACAATGAAGGCATTGGTTTTGTATCTTTTATTGAATGTATTTTTAATTATGTTAATTGTATATTGTTAGGTATCAAATTGCTGCCTAGTTGTAAGCCGCCTTGAGTCACCTTTGGGTTCCAGAAAAGCGGGATAGAAATATCGTAAATAAATAATAAATAAATATGTAGAACATATATCTGTAAAACAAACCGAAGAAATTGCATGTGCCTTTTAAATCATGAATATCTGTTAAATTGACGAAATGATGCTTATTCTTTGCTGCTTGCAAATATATAGAAGCAACAAATTATAGGTGACAATTCATGTAGTGAGCAGTGTGGCACTGCATTTTCAGCAGTAAAAAAACAACTCAATGCCCAAAGCAAAACAGGTAGGAAATGGGGAACAAAAAGAATGTATTTTCTGCCATTGGATAATTTATTCTCTATAGTACCCACATAGCAAAGTGTGTGTGTGTGTGTGTGTGTGCGAGAGAGAGAGAGAGAGAGAGAGAGTGATGATGGAAGTGATTGCATCAGTAGAACAACCCTATCACGCTGTATATGTTGCATTAACAGGAACCTATTAGAGATCCAATTTTTGCTGCTACTGAAATAAAGCGATGAATAATTTTAGCATTTTTCTTCCTAGAACAAAATAGTCTTCAAAACCTGTGTAGTTTTCAAAGCCTATTAGAAGTCTGTGATTTATTCTGTGCAAAATAATTCTCAGTTGCTTTATTGCCTACAAAATAGGTTTTTCTGAACAGAAAATTGTGTGATTGGGACTGTATATTCCAGTATATTCACACTATAGAAATATAGGGCAAGTCTCCTTTTTCTGGAAATCCAAAGGACTCCAAAAACTCTGTGATTCTTTTTCTACTGCACGTTGTCACATCTGTCTTTGAGTAAAGGGAGCTATCTATACATTGAGCCCTACACAGCCAGATGATTTTGGATACCCCTAAACAAGTCTTTCTGGAAAAAAATGTGATAGGTTCACCTTAGGGATGTCATAAGTCCAAAACATGTAGAAGTTACTCAACAACTGAACTGAACCACCTCAACTGGGCTCTCCAGGCCAATGGATACTCCACCTCAGACATCAGAAGAGCTGCAAGACCAAGAACAAGCCACGAGAGTAAAGATGAAGATCCACCCAGAGGAAAAGTGTTCCTGCCATACATCAAGGGAACCACTGACCGCATAGGGAAGCTGATGAGGAAACACAACATACAAACAATCTACAAACCCACCAAGAAAATCCAGCAAATGCTATGTTCAGCAAAGGACAAGAGGGATCCTCTCACCTCTGCAGGAGTCTACCGTATACCATGCAGCTGTGGACAAGTCTACATAGGGACCACCAAACGCAGCGCCCAAACAAGAATCCAGGAACATGAAAGGCACTGCAGACTACTTCAACCAGAGAAATCAGCCATAGCAGAGCACCTGATGAACCAACCTGGACACAGCATTTTATTTGAGAACACAAAAATGCTGGACCACTCTCACAACCACCATGTCAGGCTACACAGAGAAGCCATTGAAATCCACAAACATGTGGACAATTTCAACAGAAAGGAAAAAACCATGAAAATGAACAAAATCTGGCTACCAATATTAAAAAATTCTAAAATTGCAACAGCAAAAACAGCAGAGAAAAACAGGCAGGGACATCTAATCACCCTTCAAGAAGAGTTTGCCCCAGGCACAGTCAGCCCATTGTATGCTAATCAAGGTGGGCAGTTGAAAGATCCACACCTAGCCCAACTTACAAAAGCCCTTTGTCTCACCCTGGTCATTCCACAGATATATAAACCCCTTTTTCCCAGCTCCAGCAGACCTCACCTCTGAGGATGCCTGCCATAGATGCAGGCGAAACGTCAGGAGAAATGCCTCTAGAACATGGCCATATAGCCCGAAAAAACCCACAAGAACTGAGTGATTCCGGCCATGAAAGCCTTCAACAATACATTTTCAAATATGCTTTCCATTTAAGGAACATATATATATTGAAAGCTTTTAATTTAAGCGAATGCCTTCCATCTATCACATACTGCGACCCTACCTCGTGAAGGCTGATCTGGCCAGGGTGGTCCATGCCTTGGTCACCTCCAGATTGGACTACTGTAATGCGCTCTACGTGGGGCTGCGCTTGAAAATGGCCCGGACATTCCAACTAGTCCAACGGGTGGCGGCTAGGTTGTTAACTGGTGCTCCTTACAGAGAGAGGCCAACCTTCCTGTTTAAGGAGCTCCATTGGCTGCCATTCATTTTGCGGTTCCAATTCAAGGTGCAGGTGCTTACCTACAATGCCCTAAATGGTTTGGGACCCGCCTACCTGCGTGACCGCATCTCCATATACGAACTCACATGATCTCTCCAATCATCTGGAGAGGACCTGCTCACGATTCCACCTGCGTCACAAGCACGTTTGGTGGGGACGAGGGACAGGGCCTTCTCTGTGGTGGCCCCCCAACTCTGGAACTTTCTCCCCAAGGACATCAGAGAAGCCCCAACATTGGCAGTCTTTAGGAAGAGCTTGAATACTTGCCTTCCCTGAATAGGAAACTCCTAGCATCAAGTCCCAAATGCACTTTACTAGAGATTTAAGTCTGCACACTGTATCTATCTCCAAAAAACCTATCCATTTCACCTATCATGTCCAGCATTTAAAAAAATGTTATCCATTACATTTGGCCCGGCCTCAGTTTTAAATGCGTCGTGGTGTTATTGTCTAATGTTTATTGCTATTGTTTTAATGTTATTGTTTTCCTTTATGAGTTTATTTATTGTTGTGTTTGTTATACTGTTGTTTTATTGATGTGTTGGCCTTGGCCTCTTGTAAGCCGCACCGTCCTTCAGGAGATGTTAGCGGGGTATAAATAAAGTGAATAAATAAATAAAATAATAGAGATATCTGGATTTCAATCATTTTCCTTCAGAATTTTTAGTTTTAGTAGGAGTACTAAGTTTTAATAATGTTTTTCACAGATCTTCTTTATCCACATAAACCAACTAGAACAGCTATTCTAATATCACAAATACTATGTGTAAAAATTCAACATCTTTGAGATATGCTTTCTACTAGGGCTGGGCGGTTTCATTTCGTTAATTCGTAATTCATTAATAATTCGTTAATTTTTTCAATTACAAAACGATAACGAACCATTCTGGAGCAATTTTTTTAAAAAACGAATTTTTAAACACGTTTTGTAAATGCTTCGTATTTCGTTATTGTATTCGTTTCGTTATTGTTCTGAGGTCGTTTCGTTATTATTTCCGCATGTCTGGGGCAAATTTTTTGTTTAATTAGTGAAAAAAAATTATAATATCACACCAACAGCCAACAACAGAGGGAGAGGGAAGCTTCATAAGTTTTTGGAGGTTTTTTAGCGTATTTTGCGGTCGCGTCCGCCATTAACGAATCGATTCGTTATTGTTTCGGAAATCGATTCGTTAATGTTTTGTAATTTTTTTCACATTTACGAAATTTCGTAAATATCGAACTTTTTAAAAGGAAAATTTTGTAATTATTTTAAATATCGAAACAAAAAAACCCCCCCAAATACAAATCGATTTTAGAAACAAATTTTTCCGTTGTTACCCAGGCCTACTTTCTACTTTTTCAATTGCATTTCTCCAGCTTTAAAATGCTGCCTATTAGCATGCATCTAAAAAGAAATACTTCCTAAGTCTCTTTACACCCGAGCTTTCCAAACATTTCATGTTAGTGACACATTTTTTAGACATGCATCATTTAGGACACAGTAATTCCATTTTACGAGCAAACTGGGGGCGAAACCAACCCCTTAAAGAAATATAAATACTGTATATACTCAAGTATAAGCCTAGTTTTTCAGCCCCCTTTTTAGGCTGAAAAAGTCCCCCCTCGGCTTATACTTGAGTCAAGGTTATTTATTATTTTACTCTGTTATTATTATTATTATTATTATCATCATCATTATCATTTATTATTTTATTCTATTTATTATTATTACATTTATCATTTCACTCTACTATTATACATTTATTATTTTACTGTATAATTGTTGTTATTGCTACATTCATTATTTTACTATTTTTATTATTATTGTTATTATTACATTTGCTATGTTGCTCTCATTATTATTATTAGAAGGATATGTAAGCACATTTACATTGAAGAAAGTAAATAATAATTTAATCGGAGTTGGACAGTCTTATCTTAAATTACCATTTTTGTAAATATTCAAAAATATATAACCAACTGATTCCTCAATTAATGTACTGTATATACTCGAGTATAAGCCTAGTTTTTCAGCCCTTTTTTTAGGCTGAAAAAAGTCCCCCTCGCCTTATACTTTAGTCAAGGTCATTTATTATTTTATTCTGTTGTTATTATTATTATTTTCTTTTCATTTATTATTTTATTCTATTTATTATTATTACATTTATCATTTTACTCTATTATTATACATTTATTATTTTACTGTATAATTGTTGTTATTGCTACATTCATTATTTTACTCTTTTGATTATAGTTACTACATTTCATAGAATCATAGAATCAAAGAATCAAAGAGTTGGAAGAGACCTCATGGGCCATCCAGTCCAACCCCCTGCCAAGAAGCAGGAATATTGCATTCAAATCACCCCTGACAGATGGCCATCCAGCCTCTGCTTAAAAGCTTCCAAAGAAGGAGCCTCCACCACACTCCGGGGCAGAGAGTTCCACTGCTGAACGGCTCTCACAGTCAGGAAGTTCTTCCTCATGTTCAGATGGAATCTCCTCTCTTGTAGTTTGAAGCCATTGTTCCGCGTCCTAGTCTCCAAGGAAGCAGAAAACAAGCTTGCTCCCTCCTCCCTGTGGCTTCCTCTCACATATTTATACATGGCTATCATATCTCCTCTCAGCCTTCTCTTCTTCAGGCTAAACATGCCCAGTTCCCTAAGCCGCTCCTCGTAGGGCTTGTTCTCCAGACCCTTGATCATTTTAGTCGCCCTCCTCTGGACACATTCCAGCTTGTCAATATCTCTCTTGAATTGTGGTGCCCAGAATTGGACACAATATTCCAGATGTGGTCTAACCAAAGCAGAATAGAGGGGTAGCATTACTTCCTTAGATCTAGACACTATGCTCCTATTGATGCAGGCCAAAATCCCATTGGCTTTTTTTGCCGCCACATCACATTGTTGGCTCATGTTTAACTTGTTGTCCACGAGGACTCCAAGATCTTTTTCACACGTACTGCTCTCGAGCCAGGCGTCCCCCATTCTGTATCTTTGCATTTCATTTTTTCTGCCAAAGTGGAGTATCTTGCATTTGTCACTGTTGAACTTCATTTTGTTAGTTTTGGCCCATCTCTCTAATCTGTCAAGATCGTTTTGAATTCTGCTCCTGTCCTCTGGACTATTGGCTATCCCTCCCAATTTGGTGTCGTCTGCAAACTTGATGATCATGCCTTCTAGCCCTTCATCTAAGTCTTTAATAAAGATGTTGAACAGGACCGGGCCCAGGACGGAACCCTGCGGCACTCCACTTGTCACTTCTTTCCAAGATGAAGAGGAAGCATTAGTGAGCACTCTCTGTGTTCGTCCACTTAACCAATTACAGATCCACCTCACCGTAGTTTTGCCTAGCCCACATTTATTATGTTACTCTCTTTATTATTATTCGAAGGATACGTAAGCACATTTACATTGAAGAAGATAAATAATCATTTAATCAGAGTTGGACAGTCTTATCTTAAATTACCAATTTTGTAAATATTCAAAAATATATAACCTACTGATTCCTCAATTAATGTAATTTAATTGGTATCTATTTTTATTTTGCAATTTACCAGTAGCTGCTGCATTTCCCACCCTCGGCTTATACTCGAGTCAATCCATTTTCTCAGTTTTTTGTGGTAAAATTAGGTGCCTCGGCTTATATTCGGGTCGGCTTATACTCAAGTATATACAGTACATAAATAATGATGATGATGATATGTATGACAACACAACCTATCTCACAAAAACTTTTTAAAAATGTATGATTTATTGATTATTTCACATAGACAAAGGTTTCTGGTTATGTTTGCATGACACACCTACACACTCCAGCTAACATACAGGCATGTCATGACACACAGTTTGGAAAGCTGGGCTGTAGATCATGCTCCTCTGCCCTATTTTTTGGTTCCACAATCCCCGTAGGACAAGTAGTGAATATCACCATGAATTATACCTACAAATAAATTCAACTCTGTTTTCTTCCATCTCTCAGCAGTAGATACAAGACTCTCAAAGGGAGTGCAGAAAAGGCATACAGTTTTCTCACTAGATGTCTCGAGTGAGCATGAAACAGCTATAAATAGCTATAAAGCATTAGCTGTAAGTAGGCTTGCAAAATGACCAGAAAAAAGCAAAGTGTGCTTAATCTGCAGAAATCAGCAATAATTTTCACAGCGTGAACATTATTAGGGTTTTTATATCAAACCATTGTCAAAGACACAGCTATAGAGGTTGTATCTCTGGCTGTAAGACCCGAGAGGTTGTGCTTTCAGTCATTGAGACAATGCCTTCAAGGACCTACAGAATTTGCTACTGCTTTCTGAATAGCTTTGCAAGTGTTCATTTACACTTATAACACAATTTGAAATATTTTCTGTTCCTGGTTTGAAAGTAATATTCCTCTTTAATCATATGGTACTTATTTTGAAAGTAGTTGGGTTTTTTGTGGCTGCCACAAACTATGTTGAATTGATTGAATCTCAATAAGATATTCGTTGGAAAACTATATTAAGTCCTGGAGGTCAAAGTTTTTGTGGTTTAATAAGCTTTTCCCCCCATATTTTTTATGATAGAACAATTTAGAAAGAGACATTTATAATCCAGGAACAAAAATCGTGTTACATAGTGTTATGTTTCATAGTTGCAGAAGAGATCTCATTGAAATGGCTTCATTATGGAGAACCTGGCTTTCAACCATTAGCATGCTTCACCACAGGAGATGAACAGAGAGTTTCTCTGTCCCTGCCCTATATTTCCAATTATCATATGTAATTGTCCCTGACCTATATTTCCAATTATCATACTGGACTGACCTTGAAGGAGCTGGGGGTGGTGACGGCCGACAGGGAGCTCTGGCGTGGGCTGGTCCATGAGGTCACGAAGAGTCGGAGACGACTGAACGAATGAACAACAACAATTTATATGAAATCATGTTTCAGGTTTGTTGTTCATTCGTTCAGTCGCTTCTGACTCTTCATGACCTCATGGGCCAGCCCATGCCAGAGCTCCCTGTTGGCCGACACCACCCCCAGCTCCTTCAAGGTCAAGGCAGTCACTTCAAGGATACCATCCATCCATCTTGCCCTTGGTCGGCCCCTCTTCCTTTTTCCTTCCTTTCCCCCCAGCATAATTGTCTTCTCTAAACTTTCCTGTCTTCTCAAGATGTGGCCAAAATATTTCAGCCATTGAAATCCACAAGCATGTGGACAATTTCAACAGAAAGGAAGAGACCATGAAAATGAACAAAATCTGGCTACCAGTATTAAAAAAACTCTAAAATAACAACAGCAAAACAGCAGAGAGGAAACAACGAGGCACATCTTAACACCTCTCAACAAAAGATTTTCCCAGGCTCAGCCATGCCTTCAAATGCTAATGAAGGTGGTCAGTTGAAACATCCACACCTAGCTCCAGCAGAGAAGAACTCTTTGCCCCACCCCAGCCATTCCACAGATATATAAACCCATTGTCCTAATTCCAACAGACCTCTATACCTCTGAGGATGCTTGCCATAGATGCAGGCGAAACATCAGGAGAAATGCCTCTAGAACATGGCCCTATAGCCCGAACCCCCCCCCCCACAAGAACCTATTTCATCTTTGCCTCTAATATCCTTCCCTCCAATGAGCAGTTGGGCTTTATTTCATGAAGTATGGACTGGTTGGATCTTCTCGCAGTCCAAGCCACTCTCAAAACTTTCCTCCAACATTGTTCTGTTGTGCGCTGGGCCTGTAAATAGGTGTCTTTAAAACAGGACGTGCAACCTTTGCCCAACGGGAAGCCAGGGGGCCTAAAGAGAAGTTCTCAGAGGTTTCCACCACAAACAGTCTTTAGATGGTTTGAGAAGTACAACAAAGTCTTTTATTAATGAACAATCAAACAGAAACTTCTCCTGTCTTCAGTAAAGTTAAGTAAATGATTCCAAGCTTTTGGGCAACTGGTGAATTCCTAAACTTGCCCACGAAGGACAGGCAACTATCAATAACTTGTTCTTTAAAGGAAAATCCCCTTTTTAACTTCTCCCAGGCTGACTGTAAACTTAAACCTAACTGATGTGGGCACCACTACCGAGTTGAGCTGCGTCTCAAAGCACCGAGTGGACCTATCAGCAAGGCCTGTAGTCTCTTCAGCTGGAGTTCTTTGATCTTTAGGGCTGTTTCTCTGGAAAGTCTTTGGAGACTCTTTTCCTTCTGTTTCTGTTGGAATTTCTGTAACCCTGGAAATTCTTAAAGGTTGAAGCTTTTGTACAGGGGACATTTACACACGTCCTGTACATTGGCTAGCCTAGCTGAGACTAACTAAAAAATGGCTCCCTTCCCTTCCCAATTGCCCTGAGCAAGGGGTGGGACCAAAACTTAATGATGATGGACAGGTGGCTTGCCCTTTAACTGCAACCAAAAGAAGCCACCTATCTGCAGAGTCCCTAAAACCCAGGACTGCAAACAAACATTCAATGCAAAGCAAACAAAATTGGAGCTCCTGGTACAGCCGTACCAGAACAAACAACACCGTTCAAAAGCATCTATCTTCCTTCGCTCAGCCTTCCCTATGGTCCAGCTCTCACATCCATAAATTACTACAGGGAATACCATTGCTTTTACTATGCAGATCTTTGTGGCCAGTGTGATGTCTCTACTCTTCCGTATTTTATCGAGATTGGTCATTGCTCTCCTCCCAAGAAGTAAGCGTCTTCTGATTCCCTGGCTGCAGTCTGCATCTACACTAATCTTTGCACCTAGAAATACAAAGTCTGTCACAGCCTCCACATTTTCTCCCTCTATCTGCCAGTTGTCAATCAGTCTGGTTGCCATAATCTTGGTTTTTTTAATGTTTAACTGCAACCCAGATTTTGCACTTTCTTCTTTCACCTTGATTAGAAGGCTCCTCAGCTCCTTCTCGCTTCCGGCCATTAAAGTGGTATCATCTGCATATCTAAGGTTGTTAATGTTTCTTCAAGCAATTTTCACCCAGCCTTGCATTCATCAAGCCCCACATGTGTTCTGCATACATGTTGAATAAGTTGGGTGAGAGTATACAACCCTACCGTACGCCTTTCCCAATCTTGAATAAGTCTGTTGTTCCATGGTCTGTTCTTACAGTTGCTACTTGGTCCTTATACAGATTCCTCAGGAGAGAGATAAGATGATTTGGTATGCCCATACCCAGAGGCGGCCCTAGGTAATTTTCAATGGTAAGCAAACAGTATTTTGGCGCCTCCCCCAACCAATCACTGATATATATTTTCTGTTTATCGTGGGAGTTGTGTGTGCCATATTTGGTTCAATTCCATCATTGGTGGAGTTCAGAATGCTCTTTGGTTGTAGGTGAACTATACATCCCAGTAACTACAACTCGCATATGTCAAGGTCTATTTTCCCCCAAGAGTGCCTCAAGAGCACTCCTGGGCAAAATCAACTATATTGCAAATGTTTATATTTGCGTAATGGGTTGAGCCGCCCCTGCCCAAGAACTTGCCACAATTTATTATGATACACACAGTCAAAGGCGTTAGAATCTATATAAATACAAATGTAATGTTCGTTTGTGCTATTCACAGAAACCACTGGGGCAACTGACACCAAATTTGGACACTATGTCCCGAACAACCCAAAGTATGTTCTCCACTCAAAAAAAACCCCAACGAAAACCAAAAGCAGAAAGGACTTCTAAACTGCATGTCCACAAAGGAGGAACTGCATGTCTACAAAGACCTATGGCCATGCCCCCTCCTCCTCGGGGGGAAACAGCTGGCCGTTAAAGCCAGGCGCATGTGCATGGCCACACACACAAGCTAGTGGAGTGGAGGAGGTGGAGGCAGTCTCCTCCTCCTTTCCCTGTTGGAAGAGGAAAGGGCGGATGAGTGCCAGCAGCAGTTATGGAGCAAGGAAGAAGGGGAGGGGGAGGAGAGGGAGGCGAGGAAGGTCCACGGTGCTTGAATGAAGGGCCTTCCTTCTCTCCCTCCCTTCCCTTCTTTCCTCCCTTTCCTTCCTTCCTTTCCTTTTCTTCTCTCCTTCTCCTTCCTTTCCTTCTTTCCCTCCCTCCTTTCCTTCCTGTTCCTCCTTCCTTCTTCTTTCCTTTCTTTTCCTCCCTCCCTCCCTCTGCTTCTTCTTTCCCTTTCTTCATTTCCTTCCCCTTCATTTCCTTCCCCCCCTCCTTTCTTCATCCCCTCCTTTCTTTCCCTCCTTCCTTCCTCCTTCCTTTCTTCTCCTCCCTCCCTCCCTGTCCCTCCTTCTTTCTTTTCCTTCCCTTCTTTCCCTCCCTCCCTTCCTTTTTCCTTCCTTCATGTCCCTCCTTCCTTCTTCCTTCCTTCCTTCTCCTCCCTCCCTGTCCCTTTTTTTCCTTCCCTTCTTTCCCTCCCTCCCTTCCTTTTTCCTTCCTTCATGTCCCTCCTTCCTTCCTTCTTCCTTTCCTTCTTTCTATGTAAGATATAAATACAATATTAAATGGAAGGGACAGTCAAGAAGTAACGAGAGAAGGAGGGAAAGAGGGAAGGAAGGAGGGAAGGAAGGAGAGAAGCAGGGAGGAAGGGAAAGAAAGAAAGAAAGATAGAGAAGCAAGGAAGGAGAGAAGGAAATAAAAAAAAGTGAAAGGAAAAAGAGGGGGAAGGAAGGAGAGAAGGAACAAAAGATAGGGAAGGAAGGAAGTGTGTAACCAAAGAGCAAAGAAAGGGAGGAAAGAAACAGGTAGAGATGGAAGAAAGAAGAGAGATAGGGAAAGAAAAAGAGGAAAGGAAGGAAAGAGGGAAGGAAGGAGAGAAAGAGGGAGGGAAGGTTGGCCACAGCAATGCGTGGCGGATACAGCTAGTAGTCAATAAAACAGAAATAGATGTTTTTCTGAAACATGTTTAAGGTATTATGACATAATTTCCAAGCACCATATAAATTGTGCATTTAAGTCAGGATGAGCAAAATTGTCCCTCCTCCCAGACCACTATGTTGGATAGGGCTAATAGGAGCTGATTACATTTATTCCACCCCTATTCTAAATGTTATATAGGGTTGACAAGTATCAGACTTTGACAGTGTTGTGTCTCTTTGCTTTTTCAAAATGATGGTGAATGGAAGCATTTCCCTTAGGTCATCACATACATTTCATTCCCCTTTTGGAGAGAACATGTGAATGGAGCCAGAGCTATTGAAGCAATTTAAGCATTAGAATGAAAAGAGAGGTAAGTACTCTTATTATACATTAGCAGATGTAAAGCAAATAGAATGACCTCATCCCATGCAAGATTGAGCCAAGATGTTACTAAAGAACCATGCACTCAAAAAAAAAAAAAAAAAAACCCTGAAGAAAAGGGTACAGTATTTTAAACATCACAAAATAATACTACTTATTAGAATTGTGCTGTTTCCAGGAAACAAAAACAAAATTGAATATAATTACGGTCATTGACCGTAATAAATATTTATTTATGTATAATAATATTTATATTATATTATATTTATATTTATAAATATTTATTAATTAAAATAATAAATAATAAATATTTATTATTTAATATTTTTTTTAAAATGAATTATGTGAACTCAACAAAGATGCTTGAAGATCTGGTGGTTTCAACAAGCCTTTGAGAATGACCAGTTCTAGTCCAACCCAAACATTGTTGAGTATGGCCATGCACTCTTACCTATTGCCCCGGTCATCCCTCTAATAGGCCCTGGAAATGAGCAGCCACAGACCCGTACCTGCTATTGCCGTTATCCTGTTATAGCTCTGTACTTAATTCCCAGCTCCCCTTATATTTTGAGTTTGCACTTGTCTTGGCCCAGCTGTTTAATTGCTCTTAATAGGCAGGATTATTTTTAATATACATGTGTTATTGTGATAATTTTATGCTTATGCTGTTTTGTTAATTTTATGTTATGCTGCTTACTTTGTATGTTTTGGTGATGTTACTTGGAAACCGCCCTGAGTCCCCATTGGGGGAGATAGAGTGGTATATAAATAAAGTTTTATTATTTATTATACGAGGGGTATTTTTTAAGTAAGGTCCGTTTTGTTGTAGATACTAGTAGTTCGCACGCATACCGCAACGAGCACGTGCGTCGTGTACCAGCATGCCTCGGGAACAACTGTGCTCAGTTTCCACTCTGTAGCTAACCTGCACGGTTCTGTTCTGTGCTTTAAAAATGTTTAAGACTATCAACTCACCCGCCGCATGTGAGGTTCGCTCAGTGATACGTTTTTCTCAGCAAGGAACCTGCCTGCTGCAGAAATTCATCGACAGATTTGTGACGTATACGGTGATACTGTTATGAGTGAAAGCAAAGTGCGTAAGTGGGTACGACAATTCAAAGATGGCTGTGACAACATCCATGATGAGGACCGCTCCGGTCGCCCTTCTTTGATTACAGACGATTTGGTTATCAGAGCAGGCGGCAAGTTTTTATGAAGAGGGTATTTTAAAATTGGTTCAGAGGTATGGTAAGTGTTTGAACAAACTTGGCAACTATGTCAAAAAATAGAGTGAAGTATGTACTTTCTGAAAATAAATGCACTTTTTTGAAATAAACTTTTGTTGTGTACTTATGTTCCAACGGACCTTACTTAAAAAATACCCCTCGTATATACTGTACATGGAATTCCTCCCTGCCGCACAATAAGCTTTATCAGAAATTGAAATTGGGTGTTTGCTGGTTTCTGTGCCTACCATGCTGTTGCTAAAACATCTAGTTTCATCCATTAATCACAGAGACAGTTGCTTCCAACACATTCCCAAAATAACCAGGGGATGGAGGGGACGTGAAAGAGGATCTAATCCATACAAGAGCACTGACCTGGTGTTATTGCCATGCCATTCCCATTGACTACAGGTCTTTCTTCCTCCTCTTCCTCTGGAGGCTCTATTCCAGTCTTCTCCATATTGCTCACTGATTTATTCCTTTTGCGTTTGCCTTCTGCGCTGGGTGTGGCACCTGGGAGTATCTGGTCCGTTACATTTAAAAGTAATGGGGTTGGCTCTGCTGGAGGCTTTGGAGTACCGTAGTAGTTGTCTAGGAAACAAAATAGAAAGAGGAGAGATAAGGGTGTGTGAAGCCTACCCCTTTGTTGCCATATTATTTTCTGTGTTGTCTCTCCATGCCTTCAAATTTTGATGAAGGTCCTGTGGAGCGTCTACTGTTATGTAGTATAGTCATGGGTTGATGCACTCCTGCTAGACAGTAACTCTTGTGATCATATTCACATATTTATAAGAATTGACTTGCTACAATTCCTGGTTCTCAGTCACTGATATTCTTGCCTTCTCCGTCCAAACTCCCTAATTTAACTTTCGTGTGATTAATTTGTAAGCATTTTGGTGCAATACAAAGTGTATACATTCCCACCTGCATATGAAGGAATATACATATCCTATCTAATATTCACTCATCTTATTTCTTATTCTGATCTTATTGCTGATGACCATGCCATTACTGCTCAAGCAGGGAGCTTTGAGATGGTTGAACAGAAGCTCTCCAAAGCTTTAGGTGCTCTTACTGCCTATTACAGGGAAAACCAACTGATCCCTAATCCATCTAAAACACAGACATGTGCCTTTCACCCAGAGGTGGCCCTAGGTAATTTTCAATGGCAAGCAAGCAGTATTTTGGTGCCCCTCCCCCCCAAACCAATCACTGATATATATTTTCTATTCATCGTGGGAGTTCTGTGTGCCATATTTTGTTCAATTCCATCATTGGTGGAGTTCAGAATGCTCTTTGATTGTAGGTGAACTATATATCCCAGTAACTACAACTCACATATGTCAAGGTCTATTTTCCCCCAACAGCGCCTCAAGAGCGCCCCTGGGCAAAAGCAACTATACAGCGAATGCTTACTTTGCGTAATGGGTTGGCGGCTCAACCTGCTTTCACCTTAAGAACAGACAAGCATCCCGATCTCTGAGGATTACCTGGGAAGGAAACTGTAATAGATCTACCTTTCAGTCGGCTAGGCCGAAGCCTGCATGGCAGTGGCTGGCATCTTGGTAGTCAAGCAGAGCAGGAGGAGGAGTCAAGCTGACTCCTGATTGGGTATAGCCAGTAGGGGAGGAGCCAGTTTAGAGAGAGGGAAATAAGCTGTCTAATTTGACAGAAGGAGAGAAGGGATTTGAACATCGAAGAGGGTAGATGGATTTTTAGGCTGGGGAGCTGAGGAGAATTTAGACAGAAGAAAGTGAGCTTTTGGGAGTGAGGCTTTTAGTCAGAGAGAATAAGACGGGGACAAGGGCTTGAAGTTTACTGTACACAGGGTCAGTAAAGAAGACTTGTTCACTTGAGGCTTATTGCTCTGAGGAGAGAATTAGTTAAAGACTAATTGCTCTGTGAGACAGTAGAGACTGTTCTCAGTGAGATACTGTTTCAAAAGGAAGTTGAACAGTATAGTTAAAAGAGACTCACAGTAAGCCAAAGCTACATTCTTAGGGAAAACTGTCTAAACAGCTAAGCCTCTGTAATTGAATCAAGATTCTGTACCACTCATTTCCAACGAGTTGTTGTTAATATCAAGTTAAATAAATTCTTTCTTAGTTAACTTTTAACTGGTGTATGCCTCAATCCATTCGTTTCCCTCAGAACTCATTCTCTCAACACATTTTTAAAATCCAGTCGTCCAGTGGAAAAAGCCATAGAAAATCAAGTGCTCAAACGTCTATTACCTATCATACATTCACACCTTTTGGTTCCTCAGGCCAGTAATTCTGAGGTGGTGGCGGCAAATACTACCAAGAACATTCGGTCACTTTCACATTTATCTTGTAGTCAAACCTCTAATTTGTATTATACTGAGGGCAGAGGTGTGATCGTTGTGTCCACCCTGCCTCGATAAGCATTTAACTTCTTTATAGAATCCCACTGGAGCATTGCAGCACACCCAAATACCTGGGAGTCACTCTGGACCGTGCTCTGACCTACAAGAAGCACTGCCTGAACATCAAGCAAAAAAGTGGGCGCTAGAAACAATATCATACGAAAACTGACTGGCACAACCCGGGGATCACAACCAGACACAGTGAAGATATCTACCCTTGCGCTATGCTACTCTGCTGCTCAGTATGCATGCCCAGTGTGGAACACATCTCACCGCACTAAAACAGTGGATGTGGCTCTTAATGAGACATGCCGCATTATCACGGGGTGTCTGTGCCCTATACCACTGGAGAAATTACACTAAGATTATTTATTTATTTATCGTGTCATCAGCAACCATACCATTGTATTACTTTTCTAACAGAACAAAACAAACAGATAAAAAAACACAGATTTTGCAAACTTGGTAGTTGATTAAATGTCCTTTGACCAGTATTTGGCCACTTGGAGTGCCTCTGGTGTTGCCGCAAGAAGGCAACAAAATTACTGAAACAAAATGGAACAAAATGGCTATTAGCTATTTGGACAGCAGGAGCGGAATATAAGAAACAGATCCTTAGCTTTGCGGGATTCATGTGGCACAAGTATTCTGAGGATTTTTATGTGGATCTTCCCCCTTAAAATCCCATATAAGCTTCTATATTTCATGATGCATAGTGTGTTTGAATTAATTTGATCTCTCTCTCTCTCTAAAAAATCAATTTAAATTTCGATTAAAATACATTTTAAATGCATGCAAAGATTTTGTACCAACGCAAAGAAGCAGAACAGCTCCACACTTGCAAATATGCCATCACTGGATCCCCAAAGGAGCAAAGGCAAGTGGAAAGAACAGACGTGTTTCAAGAAAGTCAAACATGTTTTTTTCCAGAATAAAGGTGCTGCAGTAATCCACAAGATTCAAGTTCCAATGCAGATATTGTGGATCTTCTATTGCAGTCAAATATTTCTAGTGCAGTCAAATGTTTCAGGCACGTTTGGCAGGAACAAGAGACAGGGCCTTCTCTGTGGTGGCCCCTCAGCTGTGGAACTCCCTGCCTAGGAATATTAGATCGGCCCCCTCCCTCCTGACCTTTTGAAAAAGAGTGAAAACCTGGCTCTTTGAGCAAGCGTTTTGAACTTCAGCTTGATCAGATAAACTCAAATTGGAATATGAAGTAGGAATGGCCAAGACGATGGAACGGTTGAGGAATTTAACAAGAATACATCGTTTTTTAAATTTTATTGTTCACTAGCCATCCCCTGCTACGCGTTGCTGTGGCCCACATGGGGGTTCTGTGTGGGAGGTTTGGCCCAATTCTGTAGTTGGTGGGGTTCAGAATGCTCTGTGATTGTAGGTGAACTATAAATCCCAGTAACTACAACTCCCAAATGTCAAGTTCCATTTCCCCCAAACTCCATCTGTGTTCACATTTGGGCGTATTGTGTGCATGTGCCAAGTTTGGTCCAGATCCATCACTGTTTGAGTCCACGGTAGTCTCTGGATGTAGGTGAACTACCACTCCCAAACTCAAGGTCAATGCCCACCAAACCCTTCCAGTATTTTCTCTTGGTCCTGGGAGTCCTGTGTACCAAGTTTGGTTCAATTCCATCACTGATGGAGTTCAGAATGCTCTTTGATTGTAGGTGAACTATAAATCCCAGCAACTACAACTCCCAAATGACAAAGTCATAATTTTTTGAGTGATGGTCACTCCTTGTGTTGTGAAATGTTTGTGGCCAAATTTGGTGTGATTTCGTTCCTTGGTTCTTTTGTTTTTAAGGTACTCATTATGCGCAGAGCATTTTTATATATATAAGATGATGATGATGATGATGATGATTAAACTCAACTTAGTCTCCAAAATGATGGAAAGGTTCAGCAGTTTTTGTTCCAGATTCACCACTGCTTTCATCCATATTTGCAATCTCTCAAACAAAAGGTGGACCAAAAGTCTGTACAACTATATAGAATGAAAAAGCTAGACATCTCTTTTCTTTTGTTACTGAATTGGGTCAAAGAAGCACATTACAAAGCTGATAGGTCAAAAATTTCTCCTGTTTTGAAAAAATGACAAGCTTCCTGAAATACATGGTAGAAACTAAGTGACCAAATCAGCAAAATCTGGAGTTAAAAATCCAGTCAAAGAAAGATAGATGTTTACAAAAGCACCCAATATGCCTTTTCCTGAGTATAAAATGGCAAGTCTGCTGCTCCTGATTTCTAGGTGTAATAGGAAAATGCAATACATCTGACCCACCCTTAATCTAGTGTCTTTGCAACGAATCCCAGCACTAATGCAAGGGAAACAGAGCATGAACTGTATCTGTCCACAGAGCGATAAGCAGTGAAACACTAGACAAGTCAATCAATACTTAGAAATCCACAAATCTCCCAGTCAACTCTCATGTTCTTTAAATTAGTCTTCCTTTATGTGGTTCTAAAGGCACATAATTGACATCTTCATCTGGCTTAGAATTCTTTATGTGAATCAACGAGTGAGTGCTTTTAGAAATTGACTTTTAAATCAATGTGTCCCATACCTTGCATAGCGTTGAGGTATGTTACCTGTACATACAAAAAATAGATAGGTAAGTAATGCATGAGATGGGTGTGGGTGAGAGAGCCATTGAATGCATATATTGCTCAAATAGCCCCTGGTGGTGCAGCGGATTAAACCACTGAGCTGCTGAACTTGCTGACCGAAAGGTCGGTGGTTCAAATTCAGGGAGCAGGGTGAGCTCCCATTGTTAGCCCCAGCTTCTGCCAACTTAGAAGTTCAAAAACATGCAAATGTGAGTAGATTAATAGGTACTGCTCCAATGGGAAGATAACGGTGCTCCATACAATCATGCCGGCCTCATGACCTTGGAGGTGTCTTGTAACGATGATGCCACCAATTTGTGAAGAAGCCATCAGTTTGTAACGATTTTGTAAAGATGCCACCACTTTGAAAGGGTTTACTAAATTGATAACGTAGCTAATAGCTAGTAATATTGAATTGGTCTTTCTTCAATATGTAGTGTGACTTAACTTGGAAAGTAGCTTTAAAAGAAACGGTAACAAGTTTATTGAAATGTAGCAGAAGCTTGATGGTTTCAGTGTTTCTTGACTCTTAGAGGCACATATCTTCAGAGGTTACATTTATAACATTCCTTAAAACAACTCTGGAAAGGACTCTTCCTTCTACTAAACAGGTTTCAAACTTATTTTTCTTCAAGCTGTGTTTCTTTCCTTAATAGATTACTTCAGATACAAGCTTATTCTTTCTTTGTGGTATTTCTGTTGCAATAAAGATTCTTACTCGGTTTCTCTCGCCCCTTCTACTCATACACCAACTACTAATATAAATAAGTCAAGTTGACTTATCTAAACTACCTAGGCTAAAAGCCAAAACCTTCCTAATTCTCACTACAGTAGAATCAGCCTTTCCCTGTAGTTTTTAAACTACAGTCTACCTTCCCAGTTCTCACTACACAACAGAACCAGCCACTCCTGTAGTTCACAGACTACAGACTGACCATTTTAAAATGGCTGCCCTGCCAAGTGGCAGTAGGCTCTGCCCCTTTTTCCATAGCAACCCAGCTCAAAGTGAACTGAGCTGGCTACCATCCTCCCCCCTCCATTATGCAACTTTAAATACTTGCCCTTTCAAACACCTATCTATAACTATACATAACAGTAGATTAAAATTCACACTTCACCACATGTCTAGACAACACTGGCTCTTTGGCTTCAAAATGGAGATGATCATCAACCCCCAGAGTTGAGCACAACTACGAGGGTTGAATGAAAAGTAATGCCTCCACCTTCGTAACTCCTCAACAGATGGCAGTACTGGTATGCGGCAAGTACTGGCTTGTTCAGTAGACTCTCCTCTACAGTTCCATTTTGGTGGGAAGCCTTAGCATTGTGTTGTTGAAGTGTGAAGTATGGAACCCTGCACAGTCAGTCAATGTAACTTAAGCAACGGGCAGTCATTGAATTCTTGACAGCAGAAGATTTCACCCCAAAAGAGATTCATCAGCTGTTTATGGTGATTGTGTTGATGTGATTACTGTGTGTTGTTGGACAAGTATGTTTAAAGATGTTGTGGTAGGAACATCTGACTTGCGTGACAAACAACGAGTTGGACGTCCTGTGACAGCAACCAACAAATTCCACAAGCAAAAGGTTGACATATTGATTCAGGATGATCGTTGTATCACTCAGAGACATTTCAAGCATAATTGGCATTTCACAAGAACGTGTGGGTCACATTATTGCTTTGCTTAGCTATCCGAAGATCTGTGCACAATGGGTTGCCGAAACAAAGTGTCAACTTCTTCCGTGAAGGCTTCAAAAAACTTGACCATTGTTGGCAGAAATGTATCCAATTGTCTGGTGATTATGTGGAAAAGTGAATAGTGGTAGTTAAAGAGCACATTCTAAGGATTATTTCAGCATTTGATTTATTAAAATATTCCTATCCAAATCCAAGTAACAAAGGTGGAGGCATTACTTTTCATTCAGCCCCCTAAGACTTAATGTTAGGGGAAAACCTTTATCTTTACCTATTACTCGGACAGCTTACCTAACCTTACTACAACAAATCTAAAATTCGAGAGTTCGTTTCACAGTAATATCATTGTATAGAGAAGATGGGTTTTTGCAATAGTGAAACATTAAAAAGACACCTAATGGCTCTAAAATTAATATAACAATTTGAGCATAATAGTATTTTGCAATAATGTTCTTTTAATTTAAATAGATGTTGAAAATCTTTCACAATTTGGTATTTGTTTTAGGAAAAACTAATGTTTTAGACAAAGAAATACTTGCAACTCACGAATTGCCCAAACACGAATCAAGGAACATGAAAGGCACTGCAGACTACTTCAACCAGAGAAGTCAGCCATAGCAGAGCACCTGATGAACCAACCTGGACACAGCATTTTATTTGAGAACACAGAAATGCTGGACCACTCTCACAACCACCATGTCAGACTACACAGAGAAGCCATTGAAATCCACAAGCATGTGGACAATTTCAATAGAAAGGAAGAGACCATGAAAATGAACAAAATCTGGCTACCAGTATTAAAAAACTCTAAAATTACAACAGCAAAACAACAGAGGGGAAACAATCAGGTACATCCAATCACCTCTCAACAAAAGACTGTCCTAGGCTGCAAGGCCATCAAATGCTAATCAAAGTGGTCAATTAAAACATTCACACCTAGCTCCAACAGACAAGAGTTCTTTGCCCCACCCTGGTCATTCCACAGATATATACTTTTCTAGTTCCAATAGACCTCACTACCTCTGAGGCTGCTTGCCATAGATGCAGGCGAAACATCAGGAGAAAATGCCTCTAGAACATGGCCATATAGCCTGAAAAAATCTACAACAACCCAGTGATTCCAGCCATGAAAGCTTTTGACAAAACGTTGAACATATCATAAAGCTGTTCCTTGATTTGAGTCTACTGGAAGGAGGCTGGTAGCCATGTAGTGGGTAGCTTTCACAGTGTTCAACCTTATTTCTCTCACATTTAACAGCAACTTCCCGCCGCACATTGGGGGGGGGGGGGGAGTGCCAGCTAGCTTATAGAGTTTATCAACAGGTGTAGGTTTAAGACATCTTGTGATTATTCTGCATGTTTCATTCAATGCTATGTTCACCTCTTTTGCATGGGTAGACTTATGCCAAACAGGGCAGGCATGCTTGGCAGTTGAGTAAGACAAGGCTAGGGCTGATGTTCTTATTTATATGCTAAAATGTATTATATTTATTAAATTTATTTATTTATTTATTTATTTATTTGCTTTATTTCTATACCGCGTTTCTCAACCTATAATAGGTGACTCAATGCGGTTTACACAATATTAATTACCACAACAATAACAATTAAAACACAGCATACCCAATAACAAACACACAACCATTCATACAGTGCCTCGATCGCAACCAAGATCCAGTCTCATATCCTTATACCGTTCCTATGTTCAGTTTACCGTCATTCTGTGTACAATTGCGCTGATTAGCCAAACGCTTGCTCAAAAAGCCAGGTTTTGAGCTTCTTCCTAAATGCCAGCAACGAAGGGGCCTGTCTGATGTCGCTTGGTAGGGCATTCCATAACCGAGGGGCCACCACCGAGAAGGCCCTGTCTCTCGTTCCCGCCAACCGTGCCTGTGACGCAGGCGGAACCGAGAGCAGGGCCTCCCCGGACGATCTTAATGTCCGTGTCGGTTCATAGGAGGAGATGCGTTCGGAGAGGTAGGTGGGGCCGGAACCGTTTAGGGCTTTGTAGGCTAATGCCAGCACCTTGAATTGTGCCCGGTAGGGAATTGGCAGCCAGTGGAGCTGGCTCAGCAGAGGAGTGGTATGCTCCCTGAGAGCTGCTCCTGTTAGCAACCTGGCTGCCGAGCGCTGGACCATCTGGAGCTTCCGGGCAGTCTTCAAGGGCAGCCCCACGTAGAGCGCGTTGCAGTAATCTATGCGGGATGTGACCAGAGCGTGGACTACCGTGGCCAAGTCCGACTTCCCGAGGTACGGGCGCAGCTGGCGCACGAGCCGAAGCTGTGCAAATGCTCCCCTGGCCACCGCTGAGACCTGAGGCTCCAGGCTCAGCGATGAATCCAGGGTCACACCCAAGCTGCGAACCTGCGTCTTCAGGGGGAGTGTAACCCCGTCCAACACAGGCTGTAACCCTATGCCCCGTTCGGCCTTTCGACTGACCAGGAGTGCCTCTGTCTTGTCTGGATTCAACTTCAATTTGTTCACCCTCATCCAGTCCGACACAGCAGCCAAGCACCGGTTCAGGACCTGAACAGCCTCCTTAGAAGTAGGTGGAAAGGAGTGACAGAGTTGGACATCATCTGCGTACAGATAACACCGCACCCCGAAACTCCGGATGATCTCTCCCAACGGCTTCATGTAGATGTTAAACAACATGGGGGACAGTATTGAACCCTGCGGGACCCCACAAGACAAAGGTTGTGAGGACGAGCAGCTGTCCCCCATCAACACCTTCTGGGTACGACCCTCTAGGAAGGACCCGAGCCACTGTAAAACAGTGCCACCAAGGCCCATTCCCGCGAGGCGTCCCAGAAGGATACCGTGGTCGACGGTATCGAAGGCCGCTGAGAGATCCAGCAGGACCAACAGGGACACACTCCCCCTGTCGAGCTCTCTGCGGAGATCATCCACTAAGGCGACCAGGGCTGTCTCGGTACCATGTCCCGGCCTAAAGCCAGACTGTGCCGGATCCAGATAATCAGTGTCTACCAAGAATACCTGGAGTTGTGAGGCCACCACACGTTCCAGGACTTTGCTCAAAAAGGGAAGATTGGAAACAGGCCGATAGTTGACGAATTGAGTGGGGTCTAGTGATGGTTTTTTCAACAGCGGTTTTATTACAGCTTGTTTTAAGCTGGCTGGAATATTGCCTTCCCGAATGAATAGTGAATAGTTTGTTTCATATTTATTATGAAAATTTAGGGAAGGATTTATTTGTTCAGAAATTTGACTCAAATAGATCTATTTTATCTTCTACGTACCCTGATGATTCACAGTGTTAAAATGTCTTGTGCTACCACTTTACCGCAGCAGATTTGTTATTACTAATTAATATACTTTTGTCATTTATGAAGGAGTTGGAGTCAGACAGTACAAAAACAGAAGAGTGAGAGTCAAAAGTTTGGCATACAGACTCCACAGCCTTTATAATAATACAAATATACTCCACTCTTGCTATTTGAGAAGGCAAAATTCTGCATTTAATAGTCTGTTCACATGGGAAATAGTCTGCTCACAAATGGACATACCCAGAGCATTCCCCAACATTGTGTAATAAGGGATAAAACCATGTTAACCCATTTTACTCCCTGTTATTAACTGGAGGTCTCTGAATCTGAACATTGTATTGTTGATGGCTTTCATGACCGGAATCATTATTTATTTATTCATTTATTTATTTACAGTCATAGAATCATAGAATCAAAGAGTTGGAAGAGACCTCATGGGCCATCCAGTCCAACCCCCTGCCAAGAAGCAAGAATATTGCATTCAAAGCACCCCTGACAGATGGCCATCCACCCTCTGTTTAAAAGCTTCCAAGAAGGAGCCTCCACCACACTCCGAGGCAGAGAGTTCCACTGCTGAACGGCTCTCACAGTCAGAAAGTTCTTCCTCATGTTCAGATGGAATCTCCTTTCTTGTAGTTTGAAGCCATTGTTCCTTGTCCTAATCTCCATGGAAGCAGTAAACAAGCTTGCTCATATCTCCTCTCATCCTTCTTTTCTTTATATTCCACCCTTCTCACCCCGCAGGGGACTCAGGGCGGATTACAATGTACATATACGTGGCAAACATTCAATGCCATAGACACACAGCATATATAGACAGACACTAAGAGGCTATTTAACATTTTCATGAGGGTATTCTGGCCACCAGGGGAGCTGTCACTTCACCGTCCATTTGTTACACTGATGAAGTACTTCCTCATTCTTTGCATGCTTGCTGGAGATTTTTATGGCCTCGTAAATTAGTTGAATTAGCCTCCCCACATAAGTGCTCTCTGGATGTAGGTGAACTACAACTCCCAAACTCAAGGTCAATGCCAACCAAACCCTTCTAGTGTTTTCTGTTGGTTATGGGAGTCCTGTGTGCCATGTGTGGTTCAATTCCATAATTGGTGGAGTTCAGAATGGTCTTTGATTGTAGGTGAACTATATATCCCAGCAACTACAACTCCCAAATGACAAAATCAAAAAAATTTGAGTGAAGGACATACATTGGGTTGTTATGTGTCTTGTGTCCAAATTTGGTGTTAATTCGCCCAGTGGTTTTTAGTTCTGTTAATCCCATAAACGAACATTATACACACACACACATATATATATATACACACACACATACATACACACACACACACACATACACACACACACATTTCAACCCCCACTTTCCCAGCCCCATTTTGATCTTTAGATAACAATACAGAAGTTGATGGTGTTAGTAGCTCATGTAATTTTACTATTAAAAAAACCAAACTGCTGATTATCTATGAACACACTCTCAGTTCTAGGTATTCGGTGAGACTATACCTCAAATACCTACCACAGAAAATATTTTCTGAAAGTTCTATACACCAGTTTTCTGAAAACATGGCATCTCAGGTTGTATTTATCAGTTAATGCACTGATCCCATTACTGCTATATAGTTATTTTCATGATAAGTGGACAGTGAATTTCAGTGCAAACTTCTCAAAATGAGAATGCAGAATCAGTAGAATCAGGATCAATAGCCATATTTAAAAATCTGGAATCATGTTTAGGTTTGTCTAGAGTTTGATTTTTAAAAAACCCAGGTGAAACAGTCGTTTCAGTGAACAATATATTGAATGTATTGTCGAAGGCTTTCATGGCCGGAATCACTGGGTTGTTGTAGGTTTTTCTGGGCTATATGGCCATGTTCTAGAGGCATTTTCTCCTGACGTTTCGCCTGCATCTATGGCAAGTATCCTCAGAGGTAGTGTTGGAACTAGGAAAAAAGGGTTTATATATCTGTGGAATGACCTGGGTGAGACAAAGGACACTTGTCCGCTGGAGCTAGGTGTGAATGTTTCAACTGACCACCTTGATTAGAATTTGATTGCCTGGCAGTGCCTGGAGCAATCTTTTGTTGAGAGGTGGTTAGATGTCCTTGTTTGTTTACTCTCTGTTGTTTTGCTGTTGTAATTGTAGACTTTTTAAAATATTTTAATATTGGTAGCCAGATTTTGTTCATTTTCATGGTTTCCTCCTTTCTGTTGAAATTGTCCACATGCTTGTGGATTTCAATGGCTTCTCTGTGTAGTCTGACATGGTGGTTGTGAGAGAGGTTCAGCATTTCTGTGTTCTCAAATAATATGCTGTGTCCAGGTTGGTTCATCAGGTTCTCAAATAATATGAACCAATCTGGGCGAAACGTCAGGAGAAAATGCCTCTAGGACATGGCCATATAGCCTGGAAAAACCTACAACAACCCAATATATTGATTGACTTTCTCTTTTAAAACCTTGTGGGATATGGATCTTCCACTTTTTAAGTTTGAAACTGATATTGATCCCTGCTATTTCCCCAAGTCCAAGATATTTTTCACTTAACCTTCAACAAAGATGTCAAGAAAAGCGCTAGATGCATATTTGACTTCCCATATAAATTTATTTATAAGCATCATCAAGAATTTGAAGTTACTAGTATAATTTCTGAAAAAACAAATAAAATATGAGCCTTTGGGTTTTCTTCTTCTTTCTATTTCTATTGCCACTTCAACCTGGAAATCTATTTCAGAAGCCTTTTGAATCATGAAAAGAAAGGTTTTATACTTTCACATTTTGCTCTTGGCAGAGGCACTTAAAAAAAACTTAGGCGATCCCTCTTAGTCTGAATAGGATTGTCTTCCAAGATGGGTGTATTGGTGTTGGGTCTGTAGGTGACTGTGGAGCCCTATTCTTGATCTGCATCTTCTCCCGCAGTGAAGGCATTGGTTTCCAGGTGGAAGGCAGTCCCGGTTGGGGTTGGCTTGATGTGACTTCTTCTTGGCACGTTTCTCTTTCACCCTCCATTCATGCTTCTTCAAATTCTACAGCACACCTGGTCACAGCTGACCAGGAGCGCTCAAGGGCCAGGGCTTCCCAGTTCTCAGTGTCTATGCCAGTGATTTTAAGGTTGGCTTTGAGCCCATCTTTAAATCTCTTTTCCTGCCCACCAACTTTCTGTTTTCTGTTCTTGAGCTCGGAGTAGAACAACTGCTTTGGGAGACTGGTTGGGCGTCGGGACAACATGGCCAGTCCAACGGAGTTGATGGTGGAGGACCATTGCTTCAGTGCTGGTGGTCTTTGCTTCTTCCAGCAGGCTGACATTTGTCCGTTTGTCTTCCCAAGAGATTTGCAGGATTTTTCAGGGGCAATGCTAATGGAATCGTTCTAGGAGTTGCATATGATGTCTGTAGATAGTCCACGTCTCAGAGGCGTATAGCAGAGTTGGGAGGACAATAGCTTTATAAACAAGCAATGGTCAGATGCTCCATGGCCAGCACAGAGAAGAGTAACATATTTATCCATCTAGTAGAGTAGCTGTGCCTTCCAGCCAACTAAACAATGGTGCCAGATCCGGGACTGCTCTGGGGAACATTTACACTGAGCAGAACCACCCAGGTTAGGTGCACCTTTAGTCTTTGAGAGAAACCCTCTAGGATCTTTGTGTACATGGATGCTTTTGTATAGCAGCTGTTGTGCCTTCCCTGTGTCTCATCACAAGGATCGCTGCTTGTTTGTTTCTTAAGTATTTTTTATGAAACAAAAACTGCTGGGATAAATGATCAAAACCTTACTTTGCTTGGGACATGTGTTACTCAGGGGATCTGAAACCACTCTCTTTCCGAGAATTGTCCTTTGTAAAATAAAAGCAGAGTTATGTCCTCTTCCTAAAAGGTGCCATTAGTGAAGAGAATGTGTCATTAGTGGCACTTTACCCCCCAAGCTCAATATCCTTCAATATAAGTTTAGTATAAATATTCTCCAAGGTGCTGTTCCAGCAGACACCAGCCAACCCCTCTCCAATGCCAGCAATACAGCTTAATGGTGTAACATTAGAAAATGTTGATCATTTCCGCTACCTTGGCAGCCACCTCTCCACCAAAGTCAAGATCAACACCGAAATACAACACCGCCTGAGCTCTGCGAGCGCAGCATTTTTCTGAATGAAGCAGAGAGTGTTTGAGGACCGGGACATCCGTAGGGATACCAAGGTGCTTGTTTATAGAGCTATTGTCCTCCCAACCCTGCTATATGCCTGTGAGACGTGGTCTACAGGCGTCACATGCAACTCCTGGAACGATTCCATCAGTGCTGCCTCCAAAAAATCCTGCAAATCTCTTGGGAAGACAGGCGGACAAACGTTAGCATGCTGGAAGAAGCAAAGGCCACCAGCATTGAAGCAATGGTCCGCCGCCATCAACTCCACTGGACCGGCCACGTAGTCCAGATGCCCGACCACCGTCTCCCAAAGCAGTTGCTCTACTCCGAACTCAAGAACGGAAAATGGAATGTTGGTGGGCAGGAAAAGGGATTTAAAGATTTAAAAACTCTGGCATAGACATTGAGAACTGGGAAGCCCTGGCCCTTGACCGCTCCAGCTGGAGGTCTGCTGTGACCAGCAGTGCTGCAGAATTTGAAGAGGCACGAATGGAGGGCGAAAGGGAGAAGCGTGCCAAGAGGAAGGCGCATCAAGCCAGCCCCGACCGAGACCACTTTCCACCTGGAAACCAATGCCCTCACTGCGGAAGAAGATGCAGAGCAAGAATAGGGCTCCAGAGCCACATACGGACCCACAAGAATACCACAAGACAATCCTCCTCGGAAAATGAGGGATCGCCTAAGTAAGTAAGTAAGTAAGTAAGTAAGTAAGAAGTATTCTCCAATAAAATCCTTGTTCAATGTGAGAAAGTGGGTTCTTTATCATTTTTTGTCAGCATCGCCCCCAAATGTTCAACAGCCAGCTGTGCTATTTGTAGCTTTTTGCCCCTAAATTCAAGTCTATTCAAGCCCAATATAGAGAGAATCTTCACAAAGTCTAAGCACTTTTGCAATCTATTCTCCTTGTTGCAAGATTTCTACACATTGATAAGCATTCCCCGCCGTTTCATAGACTTCTTTTCAAAAACATGTTCGCTGTAGCTTGCTGTTCTCTTCTTTATTTTGGAGGGCATTAGCTATCTCCAGATGGCCCTGGACAATTTTAAGGCAGCCCTCTACAATGTTTGTTTTATACAGCAAATGTGTTATTTAAACCTTCTTGGACTTTAGCAGGCTGCAGAGGAAGGAATTAGCAAAACCACCTGCTGAGTATTTCATGCCTAAGAAAACCCTATGAAATTCATGGGGTTGCCAAAAGTCGATAGGTGACTTGGAGTCGCTTACAAACACAGATGATCAGCAACCAGGCTTAATGATTCACTTAAAGTCTTCCTGCACATGAACCCTCCTTCAAGATGCATGCAAGGATATTCTGCCATTCCTTCTAGTGAAAAGGCTGCCAACATTCTGGTCTGAAGAAATGTGATGTTCTGCAGTTGCCTCTTCCCTTGAGGTGTTAACTGCAAACAGAAAATGCTTCTGATAGTCTCAGTAAAAACAAATAAGGAATAATATGCATTAACGTATTCGAGGGCAAGAGGAGAAAACAACATCCTAAAGCTGAGAATAACAAAAGCATTGTGAATACTTCTAATAAACACATTTTCTGCCACTTTAAGAACCAAGGAGCATATGCCATTTGTTCTGTCACGCGCTGGGCCTGTAAAGAATTTCCTTTAGAACAGGACGTGCAACTTTTGCCCAGCGGGAAGCCAGGGGGCCTAAAGAGAAGTTCTCAGAGGGTTTTCACCACAAATAGCCTTTGGATGGCTTGTGAAGTATAACAAAGTCTTTTATTAATGAACAATCAAACAGAAACTTCTCTTGTCTTCAGTAAAGTTAAGCAAATGATTCCAAGCTTTTAGGCAACTGGTGAATTCCTAATCTTGCCCACGAAGGACAGGCAATTGTCTTCAATAACTTCTTCTTCACTTTAAAGGAAAGTCCCCTTTTTAACTTCTCCCAGGCTGACTGTAATCTAACCCTTATTGATGTGGGCTCCGCTACCGGGTCGAACTGCTTCTCGAATGCCAAGTGGACCTACCAGTAAAGGCTTAGATGTTCTCCAGTTGGAGTTCTTTGGTCTTTAGGGATGTTTCCCTGGAAATCTTTGGAGTCTCTTAAGACTGTTTCCCTCCAGAATGTCTTAAGGGTTGAAGCTTTTGTACAGGGGAAGCTTGCACACATCCTGTACATTAGCTTTCCTTGCTGAGACTAACTAAAAAATGGCTCCCTTCCCTTCCCAATTGCCCTGAGCAAGGGGCGGGACCAAAACTTAACGATGATGGGCAGGTGACTTGCCCTATGACTGCAACCAAAGGAAGCCACCTATCTGCAGAGTCCCTGAAACCCAGGACTGCAACCAAACATTTAATACAAAGCAAATAAACTTGGAGCTCCTGGCACAGCTGTACCAGAACACCACTGAAACAAATGGGACTTACTTCTAGCTAGGTATGTATCATTTTGTGCCAAGTCTTTGTGAAATAAGAGACAGGACTCTTGTACCTTTAACAGTTGTGTTGAAGAGGAAATTTTGGGAGGATTCCTTGCCATAAACCATACATCATATTAAACATCATATTAAAATTTTGGCCACAGTGGTCCACACTCTTGTCACATCTATATAAATAACAATGTAATGTTCATTTGTGGAATTAACATAACTCAAAAGCCACTAGACGAATTGACACCAAATTTGGCCATAAGACACCTACCAACCCAAGGAGTGACCACCACTCAAAAAATTGATTTTGTCATTTGGGAGTTGTAGTTGCTGGGATTTATAGTTTACTTACAATTAAAGAGCATCCTGAACATCACCACTGATAGAATTGAATCAAACGTGACACACAGGACTCCCATGACCAACAGAAAATACAAGAAGGGTTTGGTTGGCATTGACCTTGAGTTTGAGAGTTGTAGTTCACCTACATCCAGAAAGCACTGTGGGCTCAAACAATGATGGATCTGGACCAAACTTGGCACAAATATTCCATATGCCCAAATATGAACAGAGATGGAGTTTGAGTAAAATAGACCTTGACATTTGGGAGTTGTAGTTTCTGGGATTTATAGTTCACCTACAATCAAAGTGCACGCTGAACCCCACCAAAGACAGAATTGGGGCAAACTTCCCACACAGAACCCCCATACTTAGGGTCATCCAGTCCAACTCCCTTCACCAGGGCAAGAAAACATAATCAAAGCCCTCCCGACAAAGAGCCATCCAGCCATAGATATAGATAGATATGATTCACACACACAGATATAGTATCATAGATTTGAAAGGGACCCCTAATGAAGGACAATAATATGTTGCATGTTCCAGAGTAGGCAAACCAGAAAATCTCCACATCAACACTGACAAAGAAACAAGAAGAAATACTGTTTACCCACAAGCATAAAGAAATTACATATATTAGAAACCAACACTTTCTCATTACTTTATATTCCAGATCAACAGACTGGGCCACAGCAATGCATGGCAGGGGATGGCTAGTCCCGAATAGATTACTGCAACACTCTCTACGTAGGGTTGCCTTTGAAGACTGTTCAGAAACGTCAAATTAGTTCAACAGGCAGCAGCTAGATCACTTACTGGAGCATCATAAAGGGAGCATATCCCCACCCCTTTATGTCAGCTCCATTGGCTGCCGATCCAAATCCGAGTACAATTCAAAGTGCTGATTTTGACCTATAAAACCCTATATGGCTCCAGTCCAGTGTACCTGTCCGAACGTATCTTCTTCTACGTCCCACTCCGGAGTTTAAGATCTTATGGGGAGATCCTGCTCTTGGCCCTGCCTCTGTCTCAAACACGCTTAGGATGAGGGACAGGGCCTTCTCGGTGGTGGCCCCCCGCCTGTGGAACTCACTCCCCAGGGAAATCAGATTATCTTCATCCCTCCTCACCTTTAGAAAAAAGTAAAAAATGTGGATGTGGGACCAGGCCTTCGGGTAATTAAGCGGACAATGACAATAACAATGTTGACAATGGCTTGGAAATGGATTATGGATAAGTTTGATGAAGCATCCAACCACAGTTTTCGGCTAATAATGGCCACCAGAGTGGCAATTCTTAGTAGATTTTAATTGTATTGTTTTAATGTTTTTAACTATTTATAATTATTGCCTGTTTGTTTTTATTATGTATATATTGAGGCATCAAATTGCTGCCGATTGGAAGCTGCCCCGAGTCGTCCCCCCCCCCACCCCAGGGGATTGAAAAGGGCAAGGTACAAATATTCGAAATAAATAAATAAATAATTTAAAGAACGTGTCATTAAAAAAGTAATGTTACGTATACACCTGAACTTGGATTAATCTTAAAGAACATATTTTATTTGGTTTACCGACTGACTGATATTTTATTTGATCTCAATCCAAGTTTTCTTCTGAAAAGGAGATTCACAACTTCTCAGAAAGGGATGAAAAAAAATGAGATATAACAATAAATATAAACACAAAAAGCTGTTAACATCAAAGCATGATTTTAACATTAAAAACATCTAAATTCAAATTAATATAAACACATTTATTTATTTATTTATTTATTTATTTATTTATTTATTTGCAGTATTTATATTCGGCCTTTCTCACCCCGCAGGGAACTCAGGGCGGATTACAATGTACATATACATAGCAAACATTCAATGCCATAGACACACAACATATACAGACAGACACAGAGGCAATTTAACATTCCAGCTTTTCTTGATGGTTTTCTGGCCACCAGGGGAGCTGTCCCTTCACAAACCATTTTGTGACACTGATGAGGTACTTCCTCATTCTTTGCATGCTTGCTGGAGATTTTTATGGCATCATAAATTAGTTAAATTTGCCTCTTGACAGATGCAACTGTCTTTCGGGCTGCAAAGGTCGGTAGAAAACTACACAAAATTGGTTAGAAGCTCACTCCGACCCAGGCTGGCTTCAAACTCATGATCTTTTGGTCAGTAGTGATCTTAACGCAACTGACTCCCAGCCAGCTGCGCCACAGTCCCGGTGCATGCCAGTGAACAGGACCCAACCATTAAAAGATAATGCCTTTAGAAGCCACACAATTGCCTAAAACTATCTCAATTTTTTTTAAATGTATACAGCTGTAGCAGAAGGTCTACAGGCTACCTTGGCAGCCACCTCTCCAACAAAGTCAACATCGACACCAAAACACAGCACCGCCTGAGCTCTGCGAGAGCAGCATTTTTCCGAATGAAGCAGAGAGTGTTTGAGGACTGGGACATCCGTAGGGATACCAAGGTGCTTGCTTATAGAGCTATTGTCCTCCCAACCCTGCTATATGCCTGTGAGACGTGGACTGTCTACAGACATCACATGCAACTCCTGGAACAATTTCATCAGCGTTGCCTCCGGAAAATCCTGCAAATCTCTTGGGAAGACAAGCGGACAAATGTCAGTGTGCTGGAAGAAGCAAAGACTACCAGCATTGAAGCGATGGTCACATGGAACTCCTGGAAAGATTCCATCAGCGCTGCCTCTGGAAAATCCTGCAAATCTCTCGGGAAGACAGGCGGACAAACGTCAGCGTGCTGGAAGAAGCGAAGACCACCAGCATTGAAGCGATGGTCCTCCGCCATCAACTCTGCTGGACCGGCCACATAGTCCGGATGCCCGACTACCGTCTCCCAAAGCAGTTGCTCTACTCCGAACTCAAGAACGGAAAATGGAATGTCGGTAAACAGGAAAAGAGATTTAAAGATGGGCTCAAATCTAACCTTAAAAACTCCGGCATAGACACTGAGAACTGGGAAGTCCTGGCCCTTGACCGCTTCAGCTGGAGGTCAGCTGTGACCAGCAGTGCTGCAGAATTTGAAGAGGCATGAATGGAGGGTGAAAGGGAGAAGCGTGCCAAGAGGAAGGCGCGTCAAGCCAACCCCAAGGCATGGACCACCCTGGCCAGATCAGCCTTCGCGAGGTACGGTCACAGCTGGCGCACGAGTCTCAATTGTGCAAAAGCCCTCCAGAATACTGGAAGACAATCCTCCTCGGAAAACGAGGGATCGCCTAAGTAAGTAACTACAGGGTTTCTATAACCTGATAGAAGCTCTGAAATTAATTCACACTAAATACAGAGCTTGATGAAGTCTACTTTGTTTTGGACTACAACTCCAAGAATCATGATGGTAACTTGAGAATTCTGGGTAATGAACTCTCATAACAACATCTCTGGTGCACTTACAATACTTTAATTATTCATCTGGGCCAGAATCCAAAGAATGTGAGTACTACACTACCTTCATATGTCAATGAGAGAGGGAAAGCCCTGTTTCCTGAACAGACAGCATGCTGCAATTTGACCTGCTGGGCTAACATAAGCCTTCAGGCATACCTAAAATAGCAATTTACTACCGAGCCATAGTATAACTGCTGTGAGAGTTCTTGTCTCTTGCAGCAACACACATGCAAGGACAAATAATATAAAGCTTCTGAAAGGTAGAGTGTACAGAATGAGATCAGTAATGGAAAGAGGATTAGTTTAATGAATAAATTGGGATTACAATGTGATTTTCCATTAGTCTGTACTAATGGACTATAAGCACTTAGATCAATATCTCCAAGCAAAGCCAATATGAGTGGAATTGGCATTCAAAAGTTTGCTAACTGAACAACTACAACATGATATATTCCATCCAGAACAACCAACTGCCTGAAATTTGAGTCAGTTTCACAACTCAATTTCCACAAAAGCATGGTCTCTCATGAATGAGCTATTTTGGTCAGTGCTGATTGCATCCATTTGGTCTCATTCATGTCTTGCCTTTCTTAGGCACATACATTCTGACATACTATCACAGATGCCTGTAGTTGTGGGAAACAACAAAGGGAACCAAAATAAACTCTATTATGTCTAATCTCAGGGTTGCATTCCAACAGTGTTAGGACTTAGGGGATGTAGATTTGAAGCAAAGTGCATTTCCGCCTCTGCAAGAGACATGTTCATCTCATCTTTATCATCTGGACTTAACAACAGCAACAACAACTTTACTCTTGTATTCCGCCACCATCTCCCCGAAGGGACTCAGGGTGTCTTAGACCTGATATTCTTAGATATTCTGCCCAAAACAGAATATAAAGCAAAAAATAATATAAAAAACAGTTGATAAAACATATAGATATATAAAACAACAAACTTAAGACTCAATTAAAAACAGTGCTCACCAACCAATGGCAGTAACCTACTGTAAATGTGGCCAGGCTGTAAACAATAGGACAAGGGTGTCGTCGAGAGCATCCCAGACCCCTGCCTTCAAGCTGATCTGACCAGCCGCAGGGAGTTCCACAGTTCCTGAATGCCAAGTTGGGTCAAACTGATGAAATGTGCCCCAGCTGCAGCCTCAACCAGGGACTCTTTACAGCTGTATGCTCTCTCCTTTCACTCCTTTGCTAGCCCCAACTATGTAACCAATCCCTCAATAAAGATTAATCAAATTGTAACTTTTAAACTCTCCAGCTTAATACTTTGTGTCCCTTTCTTGCCTGAAACTATCGAAGTGCATGAAACTAACCTTTTCTGGGCCACAGGAGACTGCAGGCCTGCCCGGGATGCCTCCCTGGCGTCCCGGGGAGGCCGAACCTCCGCTCTCCCAAACCGCGGATACGGAAACCCCTTGGGCCCCCGTATCCGCGAAATGGTGGATCGGCTCCATTTTGATGGCATATTTTTCCTGGCTAAATTCTAACACTATCTCAGGATCTCCCCTCCTGGGGTAGACCCTCCTAAAGTTCCTATCGACTTCAAGGGAATGGAATAAGTGCAGAGCCCTAGCCATGGAAGGAGGGCATGGAATAATGTGCAACCCTGCATACCTATTGCATAGAATAACTAGGGACTAGGTGTTCTCAAAAACTTGTTTGATCAGCCAGGTCTTCAGGTACCTATGGAAGGAGGACAGTGGGGGAGGGCTGATTAATCTCCCTGGGGAGGGCATTCCAATGCCGGGGGGACCAACGAGAAAGCCCTTTCCCTCGCCCCCATCAACCGTGCTTGTGACGGTGGCAGGACCAAGAGGAGGGTCTCCTCAGGAGATCTTAGAGCCTGCACCGGTTCATGGGGGGGCGGGGGGGGGGGAGGGTGGTCACAAAGATAGGCAGGACCTGAACTGTTTAATTTATTTATTGTATACTGCTACTCCCAGTTTGGCTCGGAGCGGTTTACAGAAACAAATTAAAACAATACAATTAGCTTTTAAAATAACCATAACAATAACAATAGACAGCGAGAACAGGCATAGCCCGGGTTGTTCACCCATCAAAAGCTTGCCGGATAAGAAAAGTTTTACAGGCTTTCCAAAAAGCAAGTAGGTCTTGGATCGAGTTTCGCCCGGCAAGGCATTCCATAAATTAGGGGCTATGAACGAGAAGGCTCTATGCCTAGTAGATGACAAATGATAGGTCCGGATGTTAGGGACTGCAAGCAGATTTTGGTCTTTAGATTGGAGTAATCTCTGGGGTTGGTAGGGGGGTAAGCGGGCCCTCAGGTACGCCGGCCCCAGACCATATAAGGCCTTCAAGGTTAGTACCAGCACCTTGAAAGTGATCCGGTACTCAATCGGTAGCCAGTGCAGCTGTTGGAGGATTGGGGTAATACGACACCTCGCCAGCACGCCGGCGAGAAGACGAGCTGCCGCATTTTGCACCAGCTTCAGTTTCCGGATCACTGACAAAGGAAGGCCAATGTAGAGGGCGTTACAGTAGTCAAGCCTCAAGATAACCATCGCCTGGATCACCGTAGCCAGGTCATTCCTAGATAGGTAGGGAGCCAGTCGCCTAGCCTGACATAGATGGAAAAATGCAGATCTGCTCACAGCAGAGACCTGGGCCTCCATTGTGAGCAGCGGGTCCAATAAGACACCAAGGCTTTTTACAGAAATGACGGACGTAGTGTCTCGCCATCCAGGGTAGGCAGTTGGATCTCCCTCCCACCCGGATGGCCCGGTCAAAGGATCTCCATCTTCAATGGATTTACACTCAACCTGCTGGCATGCAACCATCCAGTAACGGCCTCAAGGCACTGATGGAAATTTTTGGGTACGGAGTCCAGCCTGCACTCCATTCTCAGAATGAGCAGAGTGTTGTCAGCGTACTGGTGGCACTCAAGCCCAAAGCTTCGCACCAGTCGGGCAAGTGGTCGCATGTAGATGTTAAATAAGAGAGGAGAGAGAATGGCTCCCTGCGGGACCCCGCATACTAGCGGAGACCTCTCGGAAACCATCCCTCCCCTCACCACACACTGCCCCCGATTCTGGAGGAAGCAGGATACCCACTTAAGGGGTATCCCCCTAACCCCAGTTTAGGGCTTTATAAGTTAAAACCTGCACTTTGAATTGAGACCAGAAGCTTATCAGCTGCCAATGGAGCTGCTTTAGTAGGGGCATTGTGTGCTCCCTATAGCTAGCTCCAGTTGGTGTCCTGGCTGCTGATCTGTGCACCAATTGCAGCTCCCAAGCTGTATATCCTCTATATCCTGTCACCTTCATAGTAACCTCTTAGCCCACAAAAGCAAACCAGATAACAAGGATGCAAACACAGGGACAAAACAATGCTCCAGATTCAGTTTCTAAATTTCTCTGGCATAGTAGTATCACCCACAAGGTCAAGAGTTCATTAACTTACTCATCTTCTAATGTGATATATGCCATCATCTATCAGCAATGACCTCATCCATTCTGCTTAGGGCAAATAGGACAATCTCTACACACAAAAGTTATATAAATACAAATCTGATATCAGAAATAACAATGTACAGAAACCAACAATCAATCTCACAACCACCATGTCAGACTACACAGAGAAGCCAATGAAATCCACAAGCATGTGGACAATTTCAACAGAAAGGAAGAAACCATGAAAATGAACAAAATCTGGCTACCAGTATTAAAAAACTCAAAAATTACAACAGCAAAACAACAGGCACATAAAATCATTCTCAACAAAAGATTCCCCCCAGGCACTTCCAAGCCATTGAATGCTAATCAAGGTGGTCAGTTGAAACATTCACACCTAGCTCCAGCAGACAAAAATCCTTTGTCATTCCATAGATATATAAACCTATTTTCCTACTTCCAACACACCTCACTACCTCTGAGGATGCTTGCCATAGATGCAGGCGAAACGTCAGGAGAAAATGCCTCTAGAATATGGCCATCTAGCCCGGAAAAACCTACAACAACCCAACAACCAATCGAGAGCAACCGTGCCATTTTCTTGGGATACTACATACATCACTGATCTGAAAATGACTGTTGTGGTACAAAGGAGTTTCAAAACAAGATCTAAGTGGGATACATTCCCAAATTCCAGTCTGTCACCATAGGGTTGGATTAGGACAGTGACTCCTCGGCATATTACGTGGGTTAGTAGGCTGGTGAGCAGAACACTTTTGTATATAGACAAAATGGAGTAATACAAGGTGAAATAGTGATGAAGTAATACATAGTGAAATAGTCTTGAAAAATAACAATTATTCCTTTGTGGACTGGAAATGTTGAAGACAATGGGTTGCATGCTGCTCAACGAGACCACTTTAAGGGCCATGGAACCCTTAAATTTACATTTTTGCCACAGAGAATAATACTTTACTATAACAGAACATACTTCTACTGTACTTTGTTTTAGATCCAAATTTCTTTTTTTTCCAGAAATTGAAAGTGAGTTCCCTGTCACTTTCTATTTTGTCAGAAATATGTGATATGGGCCATAATAGATCCAACAGTTATGGAAGACGAGTTCCTCCCTCCTTCTCCCACATTATACATTTATGTCTGAAGATTGAACAATGCATTCAAGTCATATGAAGGCTGCATTGCAATCAATAAACAGCTCATGCTATATTAAATCTGTTTGTCAGGCAATTCTGTATTATTTTTCTATAAAATGTTGTATTTCTTGCATTGTGTGCTATTATAGCTAAATCCATCCCAACTGTTTTCATGAATGCTGGAGGTGTAATTTGATGGATGTAGATATTATTTACCTTTGCTGGTACTTTTTGATGAAAGGGGTTATATTGGATAGCAGCAAATGGTATTTTAAACGAGATATTAGGCATTAGTATTAACCCGATACCGTTGCTGACTGTACTTAGATTAATTAAAAGTGTGCCGTTCCTCATTTATAAAACAAAAATTGGTAGTATTTGTCTGCAGACAATTTGTCTGCAGAGCTAGAAATTGAGGAACGAATAAAAGTTTGTATTATTTCTTAAGTAGAATGATAAAAAGATTTTGATTGAGATGAATACAGAGTTGCGACCCAGAGCAGGAAACTGGACCCTCTTGACAACAATCCACCTGTGAACTCAATGATGGACAGGGTATAGGGATTTTATCTTTGAAGATCCCCACCGCTATCACCAATTGTGAGGAGGTGCTTGTGTGTTGCTGAGGTTGGCAACAGCAGGCCCTACTAATGGAGGTATTTTACCTCAGGCACTTTTTAATCTCACCGCTGCCACCAATTGTACAGATGTGGATGTTATGGAGGGAATTTACCTCAGGCCTCAATTGTGTAGAAGAGTATATTATGGAGGAGGCCAATTATTATTAGTAAATTAAGGTAACTGCCACCAACGTGAGGTATTTGAGGTACCACCGATGAGATCTGGCTCTACAGACGCAGATTAGTTGAGATGAGACGGTTTTCAACAAAAGATAACAAGTTTATTGTGTACAAAGCTTATAGTTGCAGGCTGTTAAATAACTTATGGAACTTTGAATATCACGTGGTTTATAATACAGTCCACTCTTCCAGATAACACAGCTTGTGGCTAACTTTCACTGAGGTGAAGCTTTCTAGTGAACAATGTTTCACTACTATAAATAGCCTTTCAATTTGATCTTCCCTCGAGCAAATCTCTGATCTCTAGTCCTTCCTTAACTAGGGATCTTAACTAGGCTTCCTTTAGTCTTCTTTGACTAAAGAATCTGGCCAGGATTCTTTCTTCAGCCCTCCTAGACTGATAAAACTCCAGCCGCTCACACACAAGCCTCTCTCTCAGGCCTTTCCAAGCCGCACCCTCTGGCCTTTTTAAAAAAACGCACATAACTTTTCCTGCTTGGCTCCGCCCACTCCTCCCCCTCATGAGCTAGCCAGCCTTGTCTCCTTGGCAACGCTCACTGTGGATTCAAACCAGATGACTCCAGTTTTAGCTACTGTTACAAACACAAATACATACTCTAACAGTTAAACACAAACATAATAACAATGACTTCTGCACACCACCACACTTGACTGCAGGAATACAATCGTTTTTATTGAAGAACGTTGAATGCAAAGCAGAGGAAGAATCAGAGGTAAATAAAAACCATAGCAAAACAGCAACACGCAATGTCCATGAACAAGTCCATAAAAAACCACAGCAAACGGTGAGTTACCCTTGATGAATCATGAAATCTGCTAGCTCCCAGCTAACAACACTTGGAACAAATTGAGAAACTACGAGAAACCCAGCCACTTGAATCAGGAGGCTCCACAGGCTTGCACTTGGAACTGGAACGATGCCTGGTCTGAAGACACCTTCAGACCCGGCACTCTTAAAGGAGAGAAATCTATTACGAGACACGCCTGAAGTTTTTGTTTGCATTTCTCTCAATCTTTCTGACCTGCTTCTCCCCTGCTCTGCTGAATCTGCCCCCTCCTTCCCTCATTAGTCTGACCAGGTGTCAGATTCTCTGGGGAACTACGGCTAGGAGAAAAAGGGAGTGAAACTTCTCCGCAAGGGAGTGAAACCTCTCCGCTCGGTTCGGAATGAATGTTCTCATGGGAACTTTTCCACTTTCCAAGGGTGTAGAATTTTCACTATTCAACCCATCATCAGTATTAACATCTACATTGGCCTCAGAATCAACATTCACATCTACATTGGCATCAGGAAATACAATCAAAGAATCAGGTACAGGGTCACACAGAGGCTGAACTCCAACATACAGTACCTTACTGCACAGGCATGGATATGTCTACTTCTTACAACACTGCCTTGAGGAATGTCCTTGCCATACGCTGAGAAAAAGGCCCTCATTTCTCAGTATACAGTAGAAATCAAACAAGTGGATTGGAGAGGGGGGGGGGGGGGGGGTTGGGGAGGTGTCCAAATGAGGTGATATATTAATTAAGGATTTATACATATCTACAATATAAATAATCATATAAAATAAACTACTCCAAAATATTTGGAATGTCTGTGTAAGGCTCTCAAAATGCTTGGACTTACATTACCAGCAAAGAATATAAAATACATCAAATACATAATGTAAGGGGTATATTCCCCTTACATTACCAGCAAAGAATACAAAATACATCAAAGAAAACTCAAAAAACTCTTTCTGAGATATATATCTCTATATAAATAAAAATGTAATGTTCGTCTGTGGGATTAACATAACTCAAAAACCACTGGAGGAAATGACACCAAATTTGGACACAATACACCTATCAGGCCAACAAGTGACCATCTATATAAATAAAAATGTAACATTCGTTTGTGGTATTCACAGAACTCAAAAACCACTGGACGAATTGACACCAAATTTGGACACAAGACACCTAACAACCCAATGTATGTCCTTCACTAAAAAAAAATGATTTTGTCATTTGGGAGTTGTAGTTGCTGGGATTTATAGTTCACCTACAATCAAAGAGCATTCTGAACCCCACCAACGATGGAATTGAACCAAACTTGGCACACAGTTCTCCCATGACCAACAGAAAATACTGGAAGGGTTTGGTTTGCAGTGTCCTTTGGTTTTGGAGCTGTAGTTCACCTACATCCAGAGATCACTGTGAACTCAAACAATGATGGGTCTGGACCAAACTCTACACAAAGACTCAATATGCCCAAATGTGAACACTGGTGGAGTTTGGGGAAAATAGAATATTGACATTTGGGAGTTGTAGTTGCTGGGATTTATAGTTCACCTAGAATCAGAGAGCATTCTGAACCCCACCAACGATAGAATTGGGCCAAACTTCCCACACAAAACCGCCATGAGGGTCACAGCAACGCGTGGCAGGGGATGGCTAGTCACTCATAAAAACACTGAAAAACATAGAGGAAGAGAATTAAAAAGCTCAAAAATTAAAAAAATACAATGCATGCGCAAAACCACATTTATACACACACACATACATACATATATACACACACAAAACACATATACACAGACTGGGCCACAGCAACATGTGGCAGAGGACAGCTAGTATATATATATATATATGTGTGTGTGTGTGTGTGTGTGTGTAGAGCAACTTTAAAAGGAATGTTTTTGTGTGAGATATAAGTGGGCATGTGCCAGCCAACTATTTCATAATCTGCCACATTATTTTCATAATGAACAAATAAGTTAGATAATAGGCAAATGTCTCTCGAAAGATTGGTTAGATAATGAGGTTAGAACCCTGGTGCAGCTGGAGAAATGCATTAATATACAGTAGATTTAACATATGTGAAATACCAGATGTTTTTACTGCACACTGTTTGTATTAAAGGCATACCGCATTAAATAAAATAATGACTTTATACTCAGCCATGTTCTTTGTATTAGACCATTCAGAACTTACTAAATCTTCTCTGTTTAAAAGGGTATTTTCTTAGCATGGAGTTATGATGAAAAGCAGAGAAATATCAAGTATGCTAACACCTGTTAAGGGTTTCACAATAATTTACTTTATGGTCTTTGTTGAAGGTGAATCCTTGTCTGTGACTACTAAGCTTTTATTGATTTTCTATGGCCTGAACAAGTCTAATGTTCAGGAAAAGTCAGACAAAAACAAAATGCAAAGATAAAGAATGGGGAACGCCTGGCTCGAGAGCAGTACGTGTGAAAAAGATCTTGGAGTCCTCGTGGACAACAAGTTAAACATGAGCCAACAATGTGATGTGGCGGCAAAAAAAGCCAATGGGATTTTGGCCTGCATCAAAAGGAGCATAGTGTCTAGATCTAAGGAAGTAATGCTACCCCTCTATTCTGCTTTGGTTAGACCACGCCTGGAATATTGTGTCCAATTCTGGGCACCACCATTCAAGAGAGACATTGACAAGCTGGAATGTGTCCAGAGGAGGGCGACTAAAATGATTAAGGGTCTGGAGAATAAACCCTATGAGGAGCGGCTTAAGGAGCTGGGCAAGTTTAGCCTGAAGAAGAGAAGGATGCGAGGAGATATGATAGCCATGTATAAATATGTGAAAGGAAGCCACAGGGAGGAGGGAGCAAGCTTGTTTTCTGCTTCCTTGGAGAATAGGACACGGAACAATGGCTTCAAACTACAAGAGAGGAGATTCCATCTGAACATTAGGAAGAACTTCCTGATTGTGAGAGCCGTTTAGCAGTGGAACTCTCTGCCCCGGAGTGTGGTGGAGGCTCCTTCTTTGGAAGTTTTTAAACAGAGGCTGGATGGCCATCTGTCGGGGGTTATTTGAATGCGGAGTTCCTGCTTCTTGGCAGGGGGTTGGACTGGATGGCCCATGAGGTCTCTTCCAACTCTTAGATTCTATGATTCTATGATTCTATATTTGCAGAAATGACACTAATTCTCCATTTTCCACCATGTTTCCCCCTCTGTATCTTCTCTAAGACTGCTTGCTATCCCCTCAACAAAGAATGCCAAGCTGTAATAGCTGGTATCTGTCCACTGAGTTGGACTGGATGGCCCATGAGGTCTCTTCCAACTCTTTGATTCTATGATTCTATGATTCTATGACTCACCTGAAAATAATTTCTGGCTGTTCCCATGACATTTGTTGACTTCTGGTGAGTATTATAGGTTTTACAGGGTTAAACTGGCTTTGCCCGACTTTGGCCAAAGTTGATGGATACTACAGAGCAGTGGTTCTCAGACTGTGGGTCTCCAGATGTTTTGGCCTTCAACACCCAGAAACCCCAACAGCTGGTAAACTGGCTAGGATTTCTGGGAGTTGCAGGCCAAAACACCCGGGGATCCACAGATTGAAAAGCACTGCTCCAGAGTTTGTTTCAGAGTGTACTGCAGCTTTCTGGCTATCTGGACAATGGGCTCAGGTCTAATTTGGACCAATATGCTGTCCACATCAAACACCTTTAATTCCCTGTGCTCATCAGTGTAAGGAAAAGATAGTGCCCATATTATCTCCACCTCCACCGCAAACTGAATACAGAGCTCTGTGTGAGCTCCTGAAAAGGTGGGCACCCATTCCAACATCTGCAGAGGTACCTTCATGACCACTCCTTGTTCCTGATCACATGGGGTACCTCTGCTGAAGTTAGAATGAGATGCCTGCGACAACCAAGCACTGACACAGAGCTCTATGTGCAGCTGGAAGAGAATAAGCAGAGTTGGTGCAGTCTTAACCCAACTAGACTGTGGGGACACCAATGATTGGCCACCATGCACCACACAAAGGGTATGTGTGTGACAGGGCTCTAGCAAGGGGGCCCACGATTCAGAGGGCCCGACATAGAGAGTTAGCCACCAAAGTCAGATGAACAGAAGAAAAAAATATAACTTTATAAAATACTGACTTGTGTTTTGTCAGTCCAACCAAAATGAATTATTTCATTTGGCACATTACATAATCCCCTCATCATACTAACTTTTTCTTTCATCTTTGAGATTTATTGCTATTTGTGCTCTTATGCCAATGGACAACACGTGTCTGTTTTGAAAAATTTAAAAGGAAAATCAATCCCTTTTTGAATTAAAGCTCAAATTTACAAATGCAATTAAAAACACAGTACTTCAACCAGAGAAATCAGCCATAGCAGAGCACCTGATGAACCAACCTGGACACAGCATTTTACTTGAGAAATGCTGGACCACTCTCACAACCACCATGTCAGACTACACAGAGAAAGGAGGAAACCATGAAAATGAACAAAATCTGGCTACCAGTATTAAAAAACTCTAAAATTGCAACAGCACAACAACAGAGAGGAAGCAGGCAGAGACATCTAATTACCTCTCAACAAAAGTTTGCTCCAGGCACAGTCAGCCCATTGTATGCTAATCAAGGTGGTCAGTTGAAACATTCACACCTAGCTCCAGCAGATAAGAGTCCTTTGTCTCACCCTGGTCATTCCACAGATATATAAACCCTTTTTCCTACTTTCAACAGACCTCACTACCTCTGAGGATGCTTGCCATAGATGCAGGTGAAACGTCAGGAGAGAATGCCTCTAGACCATGGCCATACAGCCCGAAAAAACCTACAATAACCCAGTGATTCCAGCCATGAAAGCCTTTGACAATACAAGATAGATGCTTTTGAACTGTGGTGCTGGAGGAAAGTGCTGAGTGTGCCTTGGACTGTGAGAAGATTCAACCAGTCCATACTACAGGAAATAAAGCCCAACTGCTCATTGGAGGGAAGGATATTAGAGGCAACGATGAAGTATTTTGGCCACATAAGGAGAAGACAGGAAAGTTTAGAAAAGACAATTATGCTGGGGAAAATGGCAGGAAAAGGAAGAGGGACCAACCAAGGGCAAGACGAATAGATGGTATCCTTGAAGTGACCGACTTAACCTTGAAGGAGCTGGGGGTGGTGACAGCGGACAGGGAGCTCTGGCGTGGGCTGCTCCATGAGGTCACGAAGAGTCAGAAACGATTGAACGAATGAACAAGAAGTCAGTGCAGCTTTGAAATCTTGCATGAAATATTTGGTGCATTTAAACTGCGCCAACAATGGTATTACCATTTTGTGGATTCTTAGTATTAAGCTGCATGGCTACGACAGCTACCCAAGGACATGTTTATTGGTGGGGGAGGAGGGAAATCTTTGGATCAACCTCAATGTATGGGGCTTACGAAAAAGGTAACTTATCAATTGACATTTATCCATGTTCCCTTTCTCTTGCTCCCTCCCTATTATTTTTGGCTGAAATTTGTGTGTGTGTGTGTTGGTGTGTTTCATTCTCTCTTGCACACACATATAAAATCTTAGATTTACTGTCTTTCCTCACAAAGGTACAGTAAATTCAGACGTGAGCTCTCTGAGCAAAGTTATTATTTGCTTCAGCACAACTAAGACCCAGCATGTGTGCTGCAACTTGTCTGCGTTAGACCTTTCAAATGACCTTAATTGAAAATGGAAGAAATCACTGCCTCTGTGGTAAAGCAGAGAAAATATTGTGACTGCAATCTTTATGCTATTGCCATACTTCCTATCATGTCTCAAGAAAAAAAATCAAGGGAAAAATTGGGGGAAGAACAATGAATGCTAGTCAGTTCAATTGAAAACCAAACCATGTTGAAAAGTCAAAACCTTAGACTCACACATTCCTTTCTTCTTTTAGATTCTGTGATACACAGTAGGATGTTATGTCCAAACTGAAAAATTAAAGCTTGTACTTTCCCGCAGAACCAGAATTGGAAATGATGATAAAACAAAGTAGACTTGAAATCTGCTTTAAACAGAAAATGGAAGCTGTAAAATTTCTAATTTGGATGTACAAGCTGTCCCTGAGTTTTTGGGTTTTTTTTGTCGTGTCAGGAGCGACTTGGGAAACTGCAAGTCGCTTCTGGTGTGAGAGAATTGGCCATCTGCAAGGACGTTGCCCAGGGGACGCCCGGATGATTTGATGTTTTTATCATCCTTGTGGGAGGCTTCTCTCATGTCCCCGCTTGGGGAGCTGGAGCTGGCAGAGGGAGCTCATCCTCCTCTCCCCGGATTCGAACCTATGACATGTCGGTCTTGAGTCCTGCCAGCACAGGGGCTTAACCCACTGCGCCACCGGGGGCTCCATTGTCCCTGAGTTAAAAACATCCAACTTACAAATGGCTCATATAATCTCATCAGATGCAGTGAGAGAAGCTTCTTCTCCTTTCTTCTCTCCACTGCCAGCATGGAGTCCCATAGAGTCGATAATATGATGGAAGGTTACACTGTGGGGCGTATTGAAGAAGCAGAGATTCCTTCCTCCCAGAGGAATCTTGTGTACACCCAATTCCTCCTTGAAGAACAGAAGAGGACCCAAAGAAGATGCAGGGAGAGGTGGGGAAACTATGTACTGGGACGGGAAGTGGAAGACGTAAACATTGGATGGAGGAGCTGGCTTCACCTTCTACCCATTTCTCAGATATTGTACAAAGCTTGAGTGTCCTCCTAGACTCATCACTAACGCTTGAAGCTCAGGCATCGGCGGTGGCTGGGAGGGCCTTCGCACAATTAAGACTTGTGCACCAGCTGCAACCGTACCTCATGAAGTCGGATCTGGCCAGGGTGGTCCACGCCTTAGTCACATCCAGACTGGATTACTGTAATGCACTCTACGTGGGGCTGCCCTTGAAGACAGCTCGGAAATTTTAATTGGTCAAACGAGCGGCAGTCAGATTACTAACTGGGGCGACTTACAGGGAGCGGTCAACCCTCCTGTTTAAGGAGCTCCATTGGCTGCCGTTCATTTTCCGATCCCAATTCAAGGTGCAGGTTCTTACCTACAAAGCCCTGAATGGTTTGGGACCCGCCTACCTGCGTGACTGCATTTCTGTGTATGAACCCACACGATCTCTTCGATCATCTGGAGAGGCCCTGCTCTTGCTCTCACCTCCTTCACAGGCGCGATTGGTGGGGACGAGGGAGAGGGCCTTCTCTATGGTGGCCACCCGACTCTGGAACTCACTCCCCAAGGATATCAGACAAGCTCCCACATTGGCAGTCTTTAGGAGGAGCCTGAAAACGTGGCTGTTCCAGTATGCCTTCCTTGAATAAAGGAAACAATTCCCTGCAAATATCCTGAGAAGCACTTTAATGCCATATCACACCAGTGCTGCAACATTTACATTGGCTTCCAACTGAGTACCGTGGCCCGTATAAGATTTTAGTTCTGAACTTTAAAATTCTTTACAGCCAGGGTCCATCGTACCTTAGGGACCGCCTCTCCTTCTCCCAGCATCGGAGGTCGCAACGACCAGCCCAATGTGACTTACTCTATATACCGGGTCCTAGAGAAGTGCACTTGGAAACTACCAGACACAGGGCTTTTTCTATTTCTGCCCCTGCCTTATGGAATTCCTTGCCGCCCTATATGAGAGCCATGTGTGACTTAGGACCTTTTACTCTAGCACTTAAGACCTGGCTTTTTACTAGAGCATTCGATCTCTGTTAATTTTTAATTTCTGTATGTATGTATTTTATCTTTTACAATTTAGCTGTAAATCGCCTAGAGCATTCTTGGATGGAGGGTGATTAATAAGTAATTAAATATGATGATGATGATGATGATGAGGAGGAGGAGGAGGAGTTACCCGTTGGGTTGCTCACTACTTTTCGTTTAAAACCCTCCTACTAGATACATCATGTCCAGCATTTATTTTTAAAGTTTTAACTATTACATATGGGTTGGCCATAGGTTTTCAAATCCGCGTGTGTTATTGTCTATGTGTGAGTTATATTAATTGTATTGTTTGTTTTGCTTATTGCTTGTTGTTTTTATTGATGTGTTGTTGGGCTTGGCCTCATGTAAGCCACTCCGAGTCCCTTGGGGAGATGGTAGCGAGGTATAAATAAATATTATTATTATTATTATTATTATTATTATTATTAATTAGCTGTACCCGCTACGCGTTGCTGTAGCAAACCTTCTCTTCCTCTTTCTCTCCTTCTTTCTTTCTCTCTTTCCTTCCCTCCCTGTTTCCTTCCTTCCCTCTTTTTCTTTCACTTCTTCTTTCTTCCTTCTCTACCTGTTTCTCTTCTCGCTTTCTTTGCTCTTTGGTTACATCCTTCCTTGTCTCTTTCCTTCCTTCCCTCCCTCTTTCTCTCTTTAGTTCCTTCTCTCCTTCCTTCTCTCTTTCACTTTTTTTTATTTCCTTCTCTCCTTCCTTCCTTCTCTACCTTTCTTTCCTTCCTTCCATCCTTCCTTGACTCTTTCCTTCCTTCCCTCCCTCTTTCCTTCCTTCTCTCCTTCCTTCCCTCTTTCACTTTTTTATTTTCTTCTCTCCTTCCTTCCTTCCTTCCTTCCTTCCTTCCTTCCTTCCTTCCTTCCTTCCTTCCTTCCTTTTCTCCTTCTTTCCCTCCTTTTCTCCTTCCTGCCTTTCTCATTTCTGTATGTTTTGTGTGTGCATATATGTGTGTATGTTGTTCATTCGTTCAGTCGTCTCTGACTCTTCGTGACCTCATGGACCAGCCCATGCCAGAGCTCCCTGTCGGCTGTCACCACCCCCAGCTCCATCAAGGTGTGTATATATGTGTGTATATATTTCTGTATTTGCGTATATATGTGTGTTTGTGTATATATGTTGGTTTTGCACATGCGTTGTAATGTTTATTTGTTTTTGGCTTTTTAAGTCCTTTCTGCTGTATTTTTCAGTGTTTTTATGAGTGATGGTCACTCGTTGGCCTGATAGGTGTCTTGTGTTCAAATTTGGTGTCAATTCGCCCAGTAGTTTTTGAGTAATGTTAATCCCACAAACGAACATTACATTTTTATTTATATAGATTATTATTATTAAGATTTCAAAAGTTGGGTTCGTGGTTAAAAATAAAGATATAGAGAGAAAAGTGGTGGGAGGGGTAGGGAAGGGTGGTGGGAGGAGATGGGAGAAAAAAATTAAAAATGTAATATGAATGAATCTATAAAGAATGTGAATAGATAATATAGAGACATGTTATTATAATGTATGCTTACAATAGACAATTATTATCTGTTCAAATATGCTATTTTCTTCTCAATATTTTTTTTAAAAAAATTGCATGGAGGAGTGTATAATTTTTGTGAGAACTTCATCCAGACAAGAAATTCAGAATGCCATGGTTGGGTTATTTACAAACTAATCCTCCCTGAAGAAGAATTTAAACTACAAGGCCTTTTTTGTCTGAGGCTTTGCTGTGTCAGCATTGTTTTGGTACCGCAATTGTTTCTCAGTGGACAGATACCAGCTATTGAAGGATGCTAAGCAAGGGGCTTTGAATGAAATTAACAGCAAAAGAGAGACATACCCTTTCTCTGACTTAAAAAGAGCAATACGGAAGAAAATGTTTTTAAGAAACAAGATGTGACATGTAGAGGCACAAGAAGGTACTTTCTTACACAGGATGTGTTGTGGTTAACTTCAAAGGTTGTAGTAAAGTGCAGAGTCTGCATGTACAAGAAGGTATTTTCCATCAAAAGGTCAAGGGAGAGGGGCTGGAAAGAGAGTACTTTCCATGACAAAAAAAAATGTTCTTGTTTACTTGACGTTATATATTTGGTGGTCAAAAGCCAAGGGGGCACGGCAGTAACTTGAAGGGTAGCATCTGCACATGCTATCAGGCTGTCCATCTTCTTCATGAAGAAATTAAATATAAACCTTGTTTTTTTTAAATCTCTTTTGGGACTGTCTCCTTCCCGTGACTGCACGGACCTAAGAAGACCCAATTGAGGGTCTCTAACACTATTACAGCTTGGCATTCTTTGTTGAGGGGATAGCAAACAGTCTTAGAGAAGATACAAAAGGGGAAACATGGTGGAAAATGGAGAATTAGTGTCAGTTCTGCAAATATCCTTTGTATCAGAGGTGGACATGATTGGAACTCAGTGTACAATAGTTAGCATAATTATAGCACCTTCAGTAAAAGCTTTGTCACCTGGAATAATAAACATGAACAACCCACACAAGCATGTGGGAAAAAAAAGATGCACAACTTGTAAGTCCATTTGGGTGGGAACTGTCATGCCATGCCCCTGTATTGTTTTCAGGGCCCAAGCAACTTCCTACACTATTCAAATTGTCACGGTCTCAAATTCACATGGTAAGCTACCTTCAATCAAGTTTTGCTCATGCTTCATAAGTTAACCCACTCTGAAGCCTTTTGATTTAGGAGGTAAGCCTATGCCTGGATTTTCATTTTGTGCTGCATGCTATTTTCCTTCTCAAGTTGTTGTATGCCCGCAGAAAAAATTGAATTCCTTTGTGCATTTTCTGACAAATGGTTTACCACTTTCAAATATAACGGTAATTCTTCCTACCCAGCACTCAGAGTTATTTCTTTAACTGAAATTTCAACCACAACTGTAAATCCAGGTTTTGCAGTGCAATCCTATGCAGGCTTCCCAGCAAGTTCACTGTGGTTTACTGCCAGATAAATGACAAGATTGCAGTCTTAAGAAAGTAATGCATTAGGAAATGAACTAATTTGTGTATCTTTCTGTGGCTCTTCTTTTCATTTATGTTAGTGTTTAATTGGTCCAACGTTTGGTAGCCAGATTTATAACTGGGGCGAATTACAGGGAGCGGTCAACCCCCCTGTTTAAGGCACTCATCACCCATAAAGCCCTAAACCAGGGGTCCTCAAACTAAGGCCCGGGGGCCATATACGGCCCTCCAAAGTTGTTTACCCGGCCCTCACTCAGGGTCAACCTAAGCTCACAACAACAACAATAATCCTATCTCATCAGCCAAAAGCAGGACCACACTTCCCATTGAAATACTAATAACTTTATATTTAGAATCATACAATCAAAGAGTTGGAAGAGACCTCATGGGCCTTATTTGCTGGTCACAGCTGACCTCCAGCTGGAGTGCTCAAGGGCCAGGGCTTCCCAGTTCTCAGTGTCTATGCCAGAGTTTTTAAGGTTGGCGTTGAGTCCATCTTTAAATCCCTTTTCCTGTCCTCCAACATTCTGTTTTCCGTTCTTTATGTAAAGTTTTAATATTTAATACTTCTGTTTTCAACCTCAAATTGGACTTCATCCAAGGGAGTGGGCCTGGCAAAGCCACGGCATCCATTTTAGGAAAGGGAGACAGGGAGACGCCATCTTAGGTTAGGTTTGCCTTGAGGGGGGCTGTTCTAGTCTTGGAGGTAAAGTTAGAAGGCTAGGATTGGTTAGGAAGATGGGGGTGGAGCCTAAGTGATCTAAAGGGAAAAAAGTGGCTTTTAAACTGAGGTTTGAGGTTCCAGTTTGTCAGTTGGAGATTGGAATTTGGAATGGGTAGAGAGAAGTGTGGGTGTTAGCGAGAGCAGTTTGGGTTTTGAAGAAGTAGTTTGGGTCAGTCTTTTGTGTAGTATTCAGAACAATTATTGAGTAAATTGCTGGAATACGGTGTGGAGCAGTACCCCGTTAGTGGTCTGTTCATTTCCTAAGAAAGCCTAGTTCAGGGTTTTTGGCTAGATTCCTAAGGGGGATTTTTTGGGAGTTACTTCCAGAGATTCATTTCCTGAAGTAATTTTCTGTAGTGGAACTTTTATGACTTGTAACCCAGAAGTTTTTAAGATCTTTACTCAAACGCAACCACATATGCCAGTATTTTACTGAAACCATTTTACTGAAACCATTAAGCATTGTACCTGAACTATTCAAGCCTGTTCAATAAATGTTCTTGTTATTTTTATCAACTTATACCAGCCTCAGTGTGAATACCTTTGTGGTCAAAGCGTTATTCAAGTTAGCTTTTGTAGAGATGTGTTCATTATAAAGTGTTATTTATAATGTGTTTAAACTGTATTTATAATGTTTATTATAGAGTGTTTAATGTACTGTGTTGAATCTATATTTATGTATTACATTTATTGCCATGGCCTAGCTGTGAGGGATAGGTTGCCATGGTGACAAGACAAGGCAGCAGAGGAGGTGGGCGGAGCTTAAGGAGAAAAAGGTTTGAAAGTGGCAGTTAAGCTTCAGTCCGGTGGATGAGACCCGGAGAAGAGCAGAGCCAGTTAAGGGCTCTGGGAAATAGCAGAGTCAAGAAAGGACTCTGGGGAAAGTAGTTTAGTCCGGTGGATGAGACCCGGAGAAGAGCAGAGCCAGTTAAGGGCTCTGGGAAATAGCAGAGTCAAGAAAGGACTCTGGGGAAAGTAGTTTTGTCCGGTGGATGAGACCCGGGGAAGAGGAGAGCCAGTTAGGGCTCTGTTGTGAAGCTGTTAGAATTCAGTATTTCCTAGAATTTGTGAATATTTCTTCAGCAAGAGAGCTGAAGGTGTTACCTTGTTAGATTGCTTAGGTTAAAAGAATCTAACAGAGGGGGTCTTCAGGATTGCCAGTAAGGAAAGACTGGTGATCAGTGGTTTGTTCCGAGTATAGGGCAAACCGTGTGGATATTCACAATAGGGAACTCTGAAGTAGTATAAGCACTTCACTAAAGAAGAAGTTTATAGAATTGTAACATTCAGAAGCCTGTATGTAACTCAAACCAGCCATTTTGTAACATCAAGCCTTGTGCCAAGTTCAAATTCTCAAAACTGCAACAATTACGTTCTGTTAACAATAAAACTTGTTCTCTTTGTATTTCAAACCTGCCTCCTCCATTGCTTTTATGCTTGGTGCATTCCACACTACCAAAGTCACCTCACAACACATCTAAAGATAAACAGAGACATAAACCAGCGTCTCTAAACATATCAGTGGCAGCTTAATTGATATTTAAAAGAAGGTTCCTCACAGAATATTGGTGGCATTAAAGAAGATTAATACTTCCTCACATAATTTTGGTGGCATCTAGTGAGATTAGCGCTGCTTCTTTACAGCTTTTAACAGCTTTTAAGAAAACTATAGTGACACAGTGCGGGACACAGAACCATCTCTCAACATAAACTCAGCCTATTTATTATTAATATGGTGGCAGCGGAAATCTTTTGAAGAATCATTTTAAGCCTCTCAGTTCCAGTAGTTCCCAGTTCCTATCTTTTAAATATACAGTTGGTTCAGCAACCATACTCCCTATACCTTTTGTGAGCTTCATAATTTGGCTGAGCAACATTGGGATTTATTTTTATCTATATTTCCTCGTCTGATAAATCAATTTAAAATCTTACTACTACTCGGCTGTTTGTTATACCTTCTTGTTCTGAAGAAGTCAATGGCCAGCCTATGAGCAAGCTTGTTTTCTGCTGCCCTGGAGACTAGGATGCGGCACAATGGCTTCAAACTACAAGAAAGGAGATTCCATCTGAACATTAGGAAGAACTTCCTGATTGTGTGAGCTGTTCAGCAGTGGAACTCTCTGCCCCGGAGTGTAGTGGAGGCTCCTTCTTTGGAAGCTTTTAAACAGAGGCTCGATGGCCATCAGTCGGGGGTGATTTGAATGCAATATTCCTCCTTCTTGGCAGGGGGTTGGACTGGATGGCCCATGAGGTCTCTTTCAACTCTATGATTCTAGGTAGAATCAGGACATACAGAGAAATGAAGTGGTATGTTTTGCATCACTGGAGGGTGGTCACTACATCCTGGCATGCTTTGTCAGCCAACCTTTCCCCACAATTGTTGCTGTTCACATCTAAGACGTTATTCTCAGGTCCCACTTTTGGCACTGACAAATCTAGAACCATTGTTATGGCCAAATTGAAACTCTGTTACACTGTTATCCACATTTTGTAAACTCTGCTTACTAGAATTATGGGGCCTGGCTTTAAAATTGGGTATTATGATTTTCTAGACCAAACAGACAGCTTGTACCATCCAGAGACATCTGTTTTGCAGTTGCTAAGCAGCCAGGCTTTCCTTTTATATGTAAGTGCTACAGCTATGCATGCTTTCTTGTGGCCAAAAGCACAATATCAAGGAGAGGTGTGTGTGGTGTGCAAGTCTCCTGACATCTGAGGCAGTGCAACCATAGTTGTAATTCCACACCTTGGATATATGACGGGAGCTCATTTGCAAAAGAAAAGAAACCATGCATTCACACAGTCAGAAACAATGGAAGGGGCATGAAGAGAATTGCCACAGATAGGCCCGTAGCCAATACCCCCATGCATATGGGATATATTGAGTATGGTGATCAGATCATGATATGGATAAACATAACAGTTTAAATAATGCACCAGTAAGGCCTTTTCGCGAACCACCATGAGAATTTCGGGGGGGGTGGGGGGGGCTGAAGCCCCCCGAGCCCCCCCCCCCCGGCTATATGCCTGGCCACAGATATTGTGTGTACCTTTCTCAGGACTCCCTCTGTCATTTCATTACCACATTCTCTCAGTTTCTGAAACTACTGTCGTACCTGATCATCACAGAAATATATTTTATTTCAGTACGGTCAGTAAAAATAAATTTTACTGCAAGCTCATGAAGTAGGAAGCTGTCATTTATAATCCAAATGAGTAGACATGCGAAGTGATGAATTCTGCCTATAAAAATGAGAGTTAAGGTCCTGCTGGAACAGCAATGCTATATCTGATTTTTCTGATGAGGAATGCTTAAATACAAGGACCAGAGTGTTGTGGCCCTCATCCTCCGAGAAACTAATTTAAATTAATTAGCTTCTGTAAAAAAAAATGAGTTACTTGCAGTGTTTTCATAATTGGAAATGTAAAGCATGCAAATGGACATTAAAAGTTATAACAACCCTTGTAAACTGTTTATTAGGTGATATAAAATATGTCATTTATATATTGTATGCAATGTAACAAACTATATATTACAACTCTATTTTAAAGTTTTATATATCAAATATATACATTCGATCCTCCATTTCCACTGATTTTGCATCTTCAGATTTTTACCATTTTTGACTTTATTTATTTATTTACGGCATTTATATGTTGCCCTTCTCACCCCGAAGGGGACTCAGAGCGGCTTACAATATATATTTTCATACAATATATTATATTATTAGCATAGTACAATATCAGTATATATTACTATATTGCACTATACCGTTATATTGTAATATTATTAGTAATATTACATGTAATGTAAATATATAATTATAATTATAATATTGAATTATTATTACTAGTATTATATTGCATTACATTATAATATTATAAATATTATATGTATATACAATATACTATATTATATTATTAGTAAAGACAAGATGGAAATGCCTTCTGCTCCCCTCTGTCTTCGCTCTGGCCAGAGCAGCCGTTGGTGCCAGAAGGGTGCCACCCTTCCAACCTTCCTTTTTCCTTCCTTCCTTCCTTCCTTCTCTTTCTTCCCTCCCTTCCCTTCTTTCCCTTTCTTTCCTTCCTCCCTCCCTTACATCCTAACTTCCCTGCTTTCCTTCCTTCCTGCTTTCCTTCCTCCTTTATTTCTTTCTTCCCTCCCTTTCCTTCCTTCCATCCATCTTTTTTTCCCTCCCTTTCTTCTCTTTCCTCCCTCCCTTCTTTAAAATAACTTTAAAATAACCTACCAAAATTTTCCAAAAATTAAACCTTGATTTTGTATTTTATGCAAGAAATTCTGTTTTACTATGCCATTGAATATAATGGGACTCGAGCATCAACAGATTTGGGTATCTGTAGGGGATTCTGGCAACTCCAGCATGTGCCAAGGAGGCACTGTACTCTGCATTTTGAATTGTGTATGTTGTGCTTCTTGTGGAAGATGAAGAAATATTTTTGTCACAGGCTGTTGACTCAATGGGACACCAGTTGATCATTAAATAAATCCATTGCTGGCTTCAGATTTTGAAATTTCCAGTGAAATACACCATCTGTGAAAACTGCTTTTCCTCTGGGCAGATTCACCTCCTCTGTCCATTAATATCATGACTGGCATCAGTGGCATCAATAGGGTATACTGGGAGTGTGAATCACAAGTGACAACATCAAAGGAGGAGACATAAGGATTACTGTGTATAAACTTTTTGTACAGGGCTTTACCACAAACTTATAATTCTAAAAACAAAAAATATCCCTGTAATTTGATATAACTAGAATTTGTGTGTGGATGGGCGACACTCCTCCCGCCCGCAGAACCAGAGATGACACGGACACATAGATGGAGTAAAAATGGCCACAACTTAATTTATTAATTACAGGAACACAGGGTTGGCTGCTAGGCATGGGTTCTGAATCAAGATCGATCAGCCCGCTGCTGACTGATACCTGATGAGTCCAACAGGGGGCCCACTGGCACAATACATGGCACCCCTGGAAACCGCCGGACGTTCCCTCCCCGGCCAGTAGGGGAGGGGCAGAACCAAATCCAGGGCCCATGCCACATGCCAACCGGAGTTGTGACGAACAGATAATGAACAACAACTACAACACTGAACAAAAACATGAACATGCAGGGTGGGTGGGAGGACAACTCGAAGCAGGCCTGGTACCTGCTAGGTCCTGCACAGCCTATTTAAGGCTCCTGGGCACAGGGTGCAACCAGCCCCTGTCTTCAGTAAAGTTAAGCAAATGATTCCAAGCTTTTAGGCAACTGGTGAATTCCTAATCTTGCCCACGAAGGACAGGCAACTGTCTTCAATAACGTCTTCTTTAAAGGAAAATCCCCTTTTTAACTTCTTCCAGGCTGACTGTAATCTAACCCTTACTGATGTGGGCTCCGCTACCGGGTCAAACTGTGTCTCAAACGCCAAGTGGACCTACCAGTAAGGCAGTAGACTCTCCAGCTGGAGTTCTTTGGTCTTTAGGGCTGTTTTCCTGGAAATCGTTGGAGACTCTTAAGACTGTTTCCCCCCGGAAAATCTTAAGGGTTGAAGCTTTTGTACAGGGGAAGCTTGCACACATCCTGTACATTAGCTTTCCTTGTTGAGACTATCTAAAAATGGCTCCCTTCCCTTCCCAATTGCCCTGAGCAAGGGGCGGGACCAAAACTTAACGATGATGGACAGATGACTTGCCCTATGGCTGCAACCAAAGGAAGCCACCTATCTGCAGAGTCCCTGAAACCCAGGACTGCAACCAAACATTTACTACAGAGCAAATAAAGTTGGAGTTCCTGGTACAGCTGTACCAGAACATTGAACCTCCAAAACAAAATTGAGAAGTCCTGGTAAATCCTCATATTGTTGCTGAAAATAAGACAATTTCCCTTCCTTTATCTTTTCTCCATTACCTAGTGTTAGAATAGTCTAAGTTCAATATGCAACCCACACAATCATTTTTCAGATATAGATTCAATAGCCTGTTCCCATTTCTTTCCTGCCCACATAGGTCCCTTGTAATGTTTCTTTGCTGTCTGTCTACCTATCTAATTCTACATTAGGTACTTATACTCGAGTTTCTGATTTGCATTACCTGTGTACTGATGACTTGCGCTGAAAGACAGATATACAGATAACTAGCTAATATGGTGGCCTTTCCCCTTACAAATGACAAGCATCTTAACAGCCAATTTTAAAAAAAGAAACTGTTTCAAAGTCCTATCACTTTAATCTATTGAACATGAGGACTTCACATATGTATATGCATAAATTTTCAGGTATAATTCTGTCATAAGTTTAATAACACTTCCTAGTAAAAATGACACATAGCAAATAAGGCAAAGACAGGTGGAGTAACACAGTTAATTTTAAAGGGAGGGGAGATACATAATATCTCACATTTATAACAGAATATTGTAAGATAGCAAATTTGTATCAGATAAAGAAAATCTGAATCAATATAAGTAACTATAATACCTCTATCTACCTACCCACCCATCCACCCATCCATCCTTGAATGTGTGTCAACAGAACGAACTTCTGCTATTTATATTGTGGCTTCCTTCCCTGACCGATGGATGTATTTGGAAATGTGGTGTTGGTATATAGTAGGGAACACTTGAATTCCAAGTCACATTCACTTCTGAAGCTCACTAAGTGGCCTTGGACAAGAAACTATCTTTCCTTTAACTTTTTTTTTTCGTGTCAGGAGAGACTTGCACTTCTGGTGTGAGAGAATTGGCCGTCTGCAAGGATGTTGCCCAGGGAATGCCCAGATGTTTTTGATGTTTTATCATCCTTGTGGGAGGCTTCCCTCATGTCCCTGCATGGGGAGCTGGAGCTGACAGAGGGAGCTCATCCGCACTCTCCGCGGATTCCAATCTGTGACCTGCCAGCACAAGGCTTTAATCCACTGCGCCACGGGGACTCCTGACTCACTTATGACTCACTTCATAAGAGACAAGAGGTCCCACAGAACATACATACATAGTTGTCAGCATATGAGGAAATTAATTATTTTGCATGAATGAATGGGAAAACTGCAATGGTAAAAGATAGTAATATAGTATATTACAGAAAAACTAAGGAATAAAAAGGTGTTAATAATTCATGGCTTCATTGACAAGATAGGAACTTCACATTCACCTATTTTGTGCACAGAGAAGCACGAACACTATAGAAGCACAAATACTATAGTGTTTGTTCTAGAACAGAAATGACCTTCTAGGAACACCAAAAGGAGATATCTGCAAAGCTAAAACATGCCAGAAGGAAAGTTCTTTTCCCCTCTTTTATGATGTAAATGCAATGTTAGCCAAGTTCCACTGGTTTTCCATTGATAGTACCTGAATGCACTAGTAGGCAAGTGAACTGCACTATTGGACAAGATAGCCCTCTGTTTCAATAATAGAGCCCAACAAAAGAAGATGTTCTTGGTGTTTTGGTTTTTAGGCTTTTTCTTGGTGTTATTTGGGCACTGATAACACATCAGCTCTATTTGTTTAGATATACGAGGGGTATTTTTTAAGTAAGGTCCATTTTGTTGTAGACACTAGCAGAACACGCGCATACCGCAACAAGCACGTGCGTTGTGTACCGGCATGCCTCGGGAACAACTGTGCTCAGTTTCCGCTCCTGTACCTAACCTGTATGGTTCTGTTCTGTGCTTTAAAAATGTTTGAGACTATCAACTCACCCTCCGCATGTGAGGTTTGCTCAGTGATACGGTTTTTGTCAGCAAGGAAACTGACTGCTGCAGAAATTCATTGACAGATTTGTGAAGTGTACGGTGACACTGTTATGAGTGAAAGCAAAGTGCGTACGTGGATACGACAATTCAAAGATGGCCGTGACAACGTCCATGATGAGGACCGCTCCGGTCACCCTTCTTTGATTACAGATGATTTGATTGGATCGCATACTCAAATCTTTGGTTTTTGTGGTCCTCTGTTAGGAGTTTCGGGATCCAATGGGAGCACAGTTTCCTAAACTTTAGGTGTTCAGAAACAATGTTGTAAAGCACTGATCTCGACACGTCAGGAAATTCGTTTGAGAGACCTGTTATTGTGAAGCGTCTGTTCTCACAAATCCTCGCTTCAACTGAAGCCACTAAATCGTCTGTAATCCAGAGTTTCTAGTGCCCACTTTTTGCTTGATGTTCAGGCAGTGCTTCTTGTAGGTCAGAGCACGGTCCAGAGTGACTCCCAGGTATTTGGGTGTGCTGCAATGTTCCAGTGAGATTCCTTCCCAGGTAATCCTCAGAGCTCGGGATGCTTGTCTGTTCTTAAGGTGAAAGGCACATGTCTGTGTTTTAGATGGAATAGGGATCAGTTGGTTTTCCCTGTAATAGGCAGTAAGAGCACCTAGAGCTTCTGAGAGCTTCTGTTCAACCATCTCAAAGTTCCCTGCTTGAGCGGTAATGGCACGATCATCAGCATAGATGAAACTCTCTGTCTCTTCTGGCAGTGGCTGGTCATTTGTGTAAATGTTGAACATTGATGGAGCGAGCACGCTCCCTTGAGGCAGGCCGTTCTTCTGTTTCCGCCATCTGCTTCTCTGGCCCTGGAACTCAACAAAAAAGCTCCTGTTTTGTAGCAGGTTTCCTATGAGGCGGGTGAGGTGGTAGTCCTTTGTGATATTATATATTTTTCTCAGGAGGAGGCGGTGGTTCACAGTATCATAAGCTGCTGACAGGTCTATGAAGACAGCTCCTGTGATCTGCTGCCTTTCAAAGCCATCTTCTATGTGCTGGACATTGATACCTAAATCTGCTTTCAGTGAGAAAACTATGTGAAGAGAAAGGTTGAGAGCTAAGATGCGGTGTTGGTTCAAGATGTGGAACCTGTTAACGCAGGGGCGGCTCAACCCATTATGCAAAGTAAGCATTTGCAGTATAGTTGATTTTGCCCAGGGGTATTCTTGAGGCGCTCTTGGGGGAAAATAGACATTGACATATGCGAGTTGTCCGTTACTGGGATGTATAGTTCACCTACAATCAAAGAGCATTCTGAACTCCATCAATGATGGAATTGAACCAAATATGGCACACAGAACTCCCACGACGAACAGAAAATATATATCAGTGTTTGGTTTGGGGGGGGGGGGGGCAAAATACTGTTTGCTTTGTTGTTCATTCGTTCAGTCGTCTCCGACTCTTCGTGACCTCATGGACCAGCCCATGCCAGAGCTCCCTGTCGGCCGTCACCACCCCCAGCTCCTTCAAGGTCAGTCCAGTCACTTCAAGGATACCATCCATCCATCTTGCCCTTGGTCGGCCCCTCTTCCTTTTACCTTCCACTTTCCCCAGCATAATTGTCTTCTCTAGGCTTTGCTGTCTCCTCATGATGTGGCCAAAGTACTTCAACTTTGTCTCTAGTATCCTTCCCTCCAGTGAGCAGTCAGGTTTTATTTCCTGGAGGATGGACTGGTTGGATCTTCTCGCAGTCCAAGGCACTCTCAGCACTTTCCTCCAACACCACAGCTCAAAAGCATCGATCTTCCTTCGCTCAGCCAGGTCCAGCTCTCACATCCGTAGGTTACTACAGGGAATACCATGGCTTTGACTAGGCGGATCTTTGTTGCCAGTCTGATGTCTCTACTCTTTACTATTTTATCGAGACTGGACATTGCTCTCCTCCCAAGAAGTAAGCGTCTTCTGATTTCCTGGCCACAGTCTGCATCTGCAGTAATCTTTGCGCCTAGAAATACCTCCACATTTTCTCCCTCTATTTTCCAGTTGTCAATCATTCTTGTTGCCATAATCTTGGTTTTTTTGCTTACCATTGAAAATTACCTAGGGCCAGAGGCGGCCCTAGGTAATTTTCAATGGTAAGCAAACAGTATTTTGGCGCCCCCCCCCCCCCAACCAATCATTGATATATATATATATTCTGTTCGTCGTGGGAGTTCTGTGTGCCATATTTGGTTCAATTCCATCATTGGTGGAGTTCAGAATGCTCTTTGATTGTAGGTGAACTATACATCCCAGTAACTACACTTGCCGCACTTGCTCCCTTGCCTGGCCCGCTTTGGGTCCAGAGGCATGCCTGAAGACCCCGACGTGTGCACCAAAAGTCACCTCTTCTCCTGACTTTCTCCTCAGCCATTGGGACCAAGAGAGAGAGAGAGAAAGAGAGAAAGAGAGAGAGAGGTGGAGATGCTCACCTTTCCTGAAGGTAGGTACAAAAACAAAGGAGGGAACAGAGGTGGGAAATACCTCCAGCCGGAGGGGCTCTCTCTCTCTCTCTCTCTCTCAGTCCCAATGGCTGAAGAAAAAGTCAGGGGAAGAGGCGACTTTTGGTGCACACGATGGGGTCTTCAGACACACATCCAGACCCGAAGCGGGCCAGGCGTGGTGGCTCCGCCCCTTGGCCCACCCGCAGATTGGGGAAAGGAGAGGAGGCGAGTGGAGCACCGGGGGATCGGGAAAGGGAGCCGGTCATGGGGAAGGGATCGAACGCGGAGAACGATTGAGTGCCGGCTCTGCTTGCGCACCCGGTGGCTGGCTGGAGCAGGAACGAGAGGGGCTAGGCGTGGCTCAAGGGCCCGGCCCCTTTGGGAAGAGGATCGCCCGGCAGCGAGGCAAGAAAGCCGAGGCTCCCCCCGGACTGCTAGGGCTGTGGTGAGCTGAGGGGGTGTTCTGCGACCGCTTACTTCGTGTAATGGATGAGCCGCCCCTGCCTAGGGCCACCTCTGTGTTAACGATTAACAAGTGAGCAACATGTCTGGAAAAGTGTCTGTCCTTCCCTGTGATGCCTTTGATGTCGTCCAGATTTTTTCACATCTATGTTTTGAATGGAGACAAATATGCACATACCTAAAAACCACATAGCATTCGAAAGAACTCAGAGTCTTGGTTCACTAGATAGTTTTGGAAACACTTTGCCCAGGCCTTTCTTTATTTACAATAAGCACTGAGATTTCATTAATTCCACTTCTCATCTCCCGATCCCCTGCTGTGAAGTTGTCTTTCTGCAAGCCAGACTCAAAGTGACACAGATGTCCCAGGCGCTGAAATAAAAAGGAAGCGGTTTCCCTGGCAACAATAATGGCACAAAAGCTCTCAGAAATTTCTCCCTTGTTCACGCGGAGCTTGGGTAATCCAAAAAGTACAGAATAATAATAAGCTTCTGATCTGAATGTACCATGATGGAGAGAGACAGCGAAGAGAGAAAGAGTGTGTGTGATTAGTAAACTGGGATACAGCATGCCTTACTTCCCATTTGTTTTTGAAAGAGACAATTTACAATGTCATTTTTATCACGTTGGGGTGAAAACAATATTCTTTCATTACTTTCCAGTCTTACCAAGGTCAGCGAACAAGAACAGATAGGGAGGATCAAATCAAATGTGGAAAATTGTCTTGAGAAAAGGACAGAAATGTGATTGTTGTTAAAGGCTAATCTTCAGCAATTTAATACCTACAGGAACAGATTGGATAATTTCATTTTCAAAACATCCAAAATAAAAAACATGATTTTGTGGTGTAGGTGCTCTCAGTGAGATTTGTTCTTGATGCTCCCTGAATATTTCATTAACCTTATCCAGGACACTGGCAACAAAGATCCGCCTAATCAAAGCCATGGTATTCCCTGTAGTCACCTACGGATGTGAGAGCTGGACCTTAGGGAAGGCTGAGCGAAGGAAGATAGATGCTTTTGAATTGTGGTGTTGGAGGAAAGTTCTGAGAGTTCCTTGGACTGCAAGAAGATCCTACCAGTCCATACTTCAAGAAATAAAGCCCGACTGCTCATTGGAGGGAAGAATAGTAGAGGCCAAGATCAAGTACTTTGGCCACATCATGAGAAAAAAGGAAATCTCGGAGAAGATTCACAGGTCCGCAATTTGGGGGACCTGGATTCTTCACTTACGTTTGAGGCTCAGGCGTCGGTGGTGGCTGGGAGGGCCTTTGCACAATTAAGACTCGTGTGCCAACTGCGACCGTACCTTGGGAAGGCAGATCTGGCCAGGTGGTCCACGCCTTAGTCACCTCTAGACTGGATTACTGCAATGCACTCTACGTGGGGCTGCCCTTGAAAACGGCCCAGAAATTCCAGGGCGGCAGCCAGGTTGTTAACTGGGGCTCCTTACAGCGAGTGGTCAACCCTCCTGTTCAAGGAGTTCCACTGGCTGCCATTTATTTACCGGACCCAATTCAAGGTGCAGGTTCTTACCTAAAAAACCCTGAATGGTTTGGGACCCGCCTACCTGCATTACCACATCTCCATATACGAACCCACACGATCCCTTCGATCATCCGGAGAGGCCCTGCTCTCGATCCCACCTGCATCGCAGGCACGATTGGTGGGAATGAGAGAGAGGGCCTTTTGGGTGGTGGCCCCTTGACTCTGGAACGCACTCCCTAAAGACATCAGACAGGCCTCAACTCTAGCAGTCTTCAGGAGGAGCTTGAAGACATGGCTGTTCCAGTGTGCCTTCCTGGAATAATGATCCCATAGCACTTTGTCCTCCAAAGCACTTTACATTTCTTTAGGTCTGCTCGTATGCCCTTCCACAAACACCATTATCACCTTTTTGTCCATGTCCCAGCATTATTTCCAATTTTAACCTTACATTTAGCCTTCCCACTGTTTTTAACTGTGTGTTGTCTTATTGATAATGTTGTATATTTTATTGTCTATGTTTTTTTTGGGTTTTTTTGTTTTGTTTTTTTATTGCTTGTATTGTTGTTTTATTGCTTGTATTGTTGTATTTGGGCTCGGCCTCATCGAGTCCCTTGGGGAGATGGTAGCGGGGTACAAATAAAGTGTTGTTGTTGTTATTATTATTATTATTATTATTATTATTATTATTAAGACAATTATGCTGGGGAAAATGGAAGGAAAAAAAAGAGGGGACGACCAAGGGCAAGATGGATGGATGGGATCCTTGAAGTGTCTGGATTGACCATGAAGGAGCTGAGGGTGGTGATGGCTGACAGGGAGCTCTGGCGTGGGCTGGTCCATGAGGTCACAAAGAGTCGGAAGCGACTGAACAAATGAACAACAACAACATGCAGGACACAGCAAGGACAATACAAGCAAGAATCCTAAACTATTGTACATACTATTTATTTTTACTGAAAAAAGATGCATAACCACTTATTGTAGTATGATGACAGAGTCTTCAATAAAGTGCATCTGTTGTGGGAACTAAAAACAACCCAGTTAAAAAGAGGGGTCAGAAAGTCTTGTACATTTTTGGCAATTGATTTAAGAGGTTGTGTATCTAGGCAAGGTAATGGAAGCTTTATAAATATTTCTGTTTAATGAGAGCTCAATGAGTAATGCAGGTGAGAGAGTAAAGACGGAGTTCAAAAGCTGTCAATAAAAAACACTACTGGGGGCAGGTGCATTGCAATAATAACGTAATCCTGTTCAAAAGTTGGAAAAGTTACTTTTCCAAGCTCTGAACTCCATAAAATTTTAAGAATCAAGTACCCTATATTCTGGCATATAAGACTGGCCGTATAAGACGACCCCAACTTTTCCAGTTAAAATATAGAGTTTTGGATATATTTGCCGTATAAGACTACCCCTCTTCCAACACACACCAAATAAATTTTTAAAAGCATCTGATTTGATTTCAATATGGTAATTTTCCTATTACTATACCTCCTTCTCTGCCTCTCAGATCTTGCACATGCGCCACTTCACTGCACTCTTCTGGAGCGAGATCTGAGAGGCAAAGGAGGAGGTACGGTAATAGGATACAAGGGCGGGCCAGATAGGTAAAAGAGGTGTGTTTGTCTGGGCCCAGAGCCACACTATCTCTTTTTTCCATACTCCTGGCACCCCGGAAGCCTGCAGCTTGCTCTGCCCTTCACTTACACCTTCTCGGTGAGGTGCCCCTTCACCTCACCATTGGGACCGCATTAATAATAATAATAATAATAATAATAATAATAATAACAACACTTTATTTGTACCCTGCTACCATCTCCCCAAAGGACTCGGTGCGGGTTACATGAGGTCGAGCCCAAACACAACAATACAAGCAATAATAACAACAATACAAGCAATTTAAAAAACATAGACAAATACACAACATTATCAATAAGACAACACACAATTCAAAACAGTGGGAAGGCCAAATGTAGAGTTAAAATTGGAAATAATGCTGGGACATGGACGAAAGGTGATACTGGTGTTTGTGGAAGGGCATATGAGCAGACCTAAAAATATGTAAAGTGCTTTGGAGGACAAAGTACTTTGGAGGACAAAGTGCTATGGGATCATTATTCCGGGAAGGCACACTGGAACAACCACGCCTTCATGCTCCTCCTGAAGACTGCCAGAGTTGGGGCCTGTCTGATGTCTTTAGGGAATGAGTTCCAGAGTCAAGGAGCCACCACCGAAAAGGCCCTCTCTCTCGTCCCCACCAGTCGTGCCTGCGATGCTGGTGGGATTGAGAGCAGGGCCTCTCCAGATGATCGAAGGGATCGAATCCTGATGAATGGATTTTCTTCTACCGTACTTGTACAGCGTCATCCTTAATGCTTTCAGACAGTCGCTGCATACGGCAGGGACACGGCCATTGCCATTTTTGAGCTTCCCCCACCATATGCGGCAACCACAGATTCTCCAATCCGATTAGAAGTTTCAGCACCCGGTCTATAAGACGACTCCCGTGTATAAGACGACTCCCATGTATAAGATGACTCCAGTGTATAAGACTACTCCCGCTTATAAGACTACTCCCGTGTATAAGACTACTCCCGTGTATAAGACTACTCCTGCGTATAAGACGGCCCCTGACCTTTGAGAAGATTTTCTTGGGTTAAAAAGTAGTCTTATACACTAGAATATACCATACTTTTTAATGCTAGCTGTAAAATAACACAGGCAACTGAAAATGTTGATATATGGTAACATAATCAAAATCTTTCCAGTCTTTCCATGGGTTGATTTTAGTAGTTTGTTTTTTTTAAAAAACGGATGGAATGACATATCTGTCTGGATTTAATTTCATGGTAGAACAAAACAATAGATGGCCGACATTTGAAATGTATTTAGCATTTTGGTTCAGATCCAAAAAAATTATTTTTATGCACACATAATTTTGGATTGCTAGAGGCTTGGAACAGGCCTGCATGACTTGTGACCCAACTGACCTCAGCCAACCAGCCACATATGGTGCCTTCTGCATTTGCAAAGTAAGAGAGTTCAAAATGGAGCAGTTGAGTCTGGAACTTGGCAGACTGCTATACAAGGCTGGTGGCTTGCATTCACAAGCCAGGCATAGACTGATAATGTAATGTTCACAGAGATCAGGGCTAGTCCCACCATCAGGCGCAGCAGCATAGTTGCCTCAAGCAACAGATGCTCAAGAGCAGGAAGAGGCTGTTGTTAAACTGGGCCTGCCCTCTATCTCCTAATGCAGGCAAAGTTACTGACGAGAACTATCTTCAATAATATTGTCAGTGCTGAAGTAAGATTCAATCCAGTTGGCTTCTGTATGTAGAAGGTGGCATCATCTCTTCCATATCAGGTACCAAGACAATGTTACCTGGTCTAGCTGAAGTGGGAGCAGATTGTATCCGATTCTCTCTCACTTAAATCAGTTTTCTCCATGCATTGCAGGAGCGAGGCCTCTAAAACCTTTAAGACATCCCTCCCCTACTTCAGGTTCCTATATTCCACTTTCTCAGATGTGGATGTCTAATTTATTCTAATTATGCAAATTACTTGATGCTTACAATTTAATTTTACAAATTTATACTTAATTGTAGCATTTTTCTTCCACTATGTTTCAAGCATAATACCATTTTTACATCATGACCTCGCAATGCCTCTTTCCCTTGCTTTTTACAGGATGGTTGGCTCATGTTTAACTTGGAGTCCTCGTGGACAACAAGTTAAACATGAACCAACAATGTGATGTGGCGGCAAAAAAAGCCAATGGGATTTTGGCCTGCATCAATAGGAGCATAGTGTCTAGATCTAGGGAAGTCATGCTACCCCTCTATTCTGCTTTGGTTAGACCATACCTGGAATATTGTGTCCAATTCTGGGCACCACAATTCAAGAGAGATATTGACAAGCTGGAATGTGTCCAGAGGAGGGCGACTGAAATGATCAAGGGTCTGGAGAACAAGCCCTATGAGGAGCGGCTTAAGGAGCTGGGCATATTTAGCCTGAAGAAGAGAAGGCTGAGAGAAGATATGATAACATGTATAAATATGTGAGAGGAAGCCACAGGGAGGAGGGAGCAAGCTTGTTTTCTGCTTCCCTGGAGACTAGGACGCGAAACAATGGCTTCAAACTACAAGAGAGGAGATTCCATCTGAACATGAGGAAGAACTTCCTGACTGCGAGAGCCATTCAGCAGTGGAACTCTCTGCCCCGGAGTGTGGTGGAGGCTCCTTCTTTGGAAGCTTTTAAACAGAGGCTGGATGGCCATTTGTCAGGGGTGATTTGAAAGAAATATTCCTGCTTCTTGGCAGGGGGTTGGATTGGATGGCCCATGAGGTCTCTTCCATCTCTGATTCTATGATTCTATGGTGCCACACCTTACACCCTTGCAAGGCCTTTCTTTTTGTGTCCTACATGCCATCATTTGCACTCCTCACTACTCTTCTCTTCAATGCTCTCCTTTATTTCACCTCACCCCCTTGCAATGGAGCCCCCAGTGCTGCAATGGGTTAAACCCTTGTGTGGGCAGGACTGAAGACTGACAGGTCGGAGGTTCGAATCTGGGGAGAGTGCGGATGAGTTCCCTCTATCAGCTCCGGCTCCCCATGCGGGGACATGAGAGAAGTCTCCCACAGGATGGTAAAACATCAAAATATCTGGGCATCTCCTGGGCAACATCTTTGCAGATGTCCAATTCCCTCACACCAGAAGTGACTTCCAGTTTCTCAAGTCACTCCTGACATGAAAAAAAAAATGCTTGCAATGCCTCGGCCCTTTGCTTCTTATATGTCACTGCTCAACACAGCTCACTGTCCTTATCTCTTACTCCTGTCCCCTCACCTTGATCTTTCACAATGCACCTCTCTTCCTTGCTCCTTACATGCTGCTGCTTGCACAGCTTACTCCCCTCCCTTCCTACCCCACTTCCCCTTGCACCCTCACAATGCCTTGCTCCCTTGCTTGTATCATACCACAATTCATACTACTGACTTGCTTTTTAAACTCTTCACTTGTTTCACTTCATCCTGTAGCAGAAACATCTCTCCTGTTGCTTGTACTTTACCCCTCTATAGACAGAAGGGAAAGGATCACAGAAAAAGCAACTCTGATGCTTTTAATCCAGGTCTTAATGAAGAATATGGAAGAGAAGCCTGTATGAAGTCTCCTCCCCTGCCCCAATAATGGGCTGGATAGGGTGCTTTCTTAATGCCGTTGCTGACACCCAGGCTCTGTTGAAGGAAAAAAAGACTATCTAGATCAGTGTTTCTCAACCTGGGGGTCGGGACTCCTGGAGGGGTCATGAGGGGGTGTCAGAGGGGTCACCAAAGACCACCAGAAAACACAATATTTTCTGTTGGTCATGGAGGTTCTGTGTGGGAAGTTTGGCAGGGTTCAGAATGCTCTTTGTTTGTAGATGAACTATAAATCCCAGCAACTACAACTCCAAAATGTCAAAGTCTATTTTCCCCAAACCCCACTGGTTTTTACATTTGGGCATATTGAGAATTTGTGCCAAGTTTGGTCCATATCCATCATTGTTTGAGTGCACAGTGCTCTCAGTGGACGCTTGAGGGGGCTGGAAGGGGGTGTCAGAGGAGTCGCCAAAGTCCATCAGAAAACACAGTATTTTCTGTTGGTCATGGGGGTTCTGTGTGGGAAATTTGGCCCAATTCTATCATTGATGGAGTTTAGAATGCTCTTTGATTGTAGGTGAACTATAAATCCCAGCAACTACAACTCCCAAATGTCAAGCTCTACTTTCCCCAAACTCCACCACAGTTCATATTTGGGCATATTGAGTATCACTACCAAGTTTGGTCCAGATCCATCATTGTTTAAATCTTCAGTGCTCTCTGGATGTAGGTGAACTACAACTCCAAAACTCAAGGTCAATGCCCACCAAACCCTTCCAGTATTTTCTGTTGGTCATGGGAGTTCTGTGTGCCAAGTTTGATTCAATTCCATCGTTGGTGGAGTTCAGAATGCTCTTTGATTGTAGGTGAACTATAAATCCCAGCAATTACAACTCCCACAGGACAAAATCAATACCCTCCCCCAATCCCACCAGTATTCAAATTTGGGTGTATTGGGTATTTGTGCCCAATTTGGTCCAGTGTATGAAAATACATCCTGCATATCAGATATAAATAATAATTATAATAATAATAAAAAGGGTACTCGGGGCAGCTTACATAAGGCCACGCCCATCAATACAGTAAACATAATATAAACAAAAAAAAATACAACAGATAATCAAAAAATAAATTACATAAAATGCAAAACCATATTTGCATTACTATTCATAACAGCAAGAAAATGACAGTTATGAAGTAGCAATGAAAATAATTTTATGGTTGGGGGTCACCATAACATGAGGAAACGTATTAAGGGGTTGTGGCACTAGGAAGGTTGAGAAACACTGATCTAGATACTCACCCATTTTCGGGAGTCATGCGAAAATGGATACGAGGGGTCTACTGGTATCCCGTCAGCAGAAACGGAATGAGGTTTAGCCAAAATGCACAAGCCTACAGTGCAAGCCTTGTTCTTGGGGTGTGCTGCTTGCATCACTGACTCTCCTTCAGTGCTCTCCCTCCCTTCCACACATATCCTTGCAGTCCATGCTCCCTTTCTTCCTGCATGCTACTACTCACACTACTGACATTCCTTTTCCTTCTATTCCCTCAACTTATGTGTCCCTCCACAACCTGCAGGTCTTGCTCTCTCCACCTTGTGCCTGAAAGACAGGGATGGAGTTGTTTCCTGCAAAACAATTACACAGAAGAGTGCCTCCATATTTTGCCTCATACCAGGGCTGGAGATGTAAACCCCTCCCCTTTTCACTGAAAATTTGGAATCTGGGTCAGATGATGGTCCAAACTGACACTGAATGGCATGCCTAAAAATCAAACTGGGGCATGGTAATACAACTTACCCTTCTGTTTCCCTTTTCCAGATGATCATGCTTTAAGAAGAAACAAAACAAGTTACAACCTGGGCTAGGTCCATCTTATTAAAGTTGTAGGCCCAGTGAGCAATGTGGAAGAGCTAAACAGCTATGGATTCTATTGATCTCAACTCCCTTAAAAGAAAGATATACCTTGGGAAGCCTGATTTGGCCATGGTGGTCCACACTCTGGTTACATCCCGGATTGATTACTGCAACGCGCTCTACGTGGGGTTGCCCTTGAAGACTGCCCGGAAGCTTCAGATGGTCCAGCGCTCGGCAGCCAGGTTGCTAACAGGAGCGGCACTCAGGGAGCACACTACTCCTCTGCTGAGCCAGCTCCACTGGCTGCCAATCCGCTACCGGGCACAATTCAAGGTGCTGGCTTTAGCCTATAAAGCCCTAAACGGTTCTGGCCCCGCTTACCTCTCCGAACGCATCTCCACCTATGAACCGACTAGAACATTAAGATCATCTGGGGAGGCCCTGCTCTCGATCCCGCCTGCGTCACAGGCGCGCTTGGCGGGGACGAGAGACAGGGCCTTCTCAGTGGTGGCCCCTCGGCTATGGAATGCCTTGCCGGCAGACATCAGACAGGCACCTTCGTTGCTGACGTTTCGGAGAATGGTCAAGACCTGGCTTTACGAACAAGCGTTTGGCTAAGCAATGCAATCTAATTAAGGAAGACGATAAATGGAACATAGGAACGGCACAACAACTATGAGAACGGATCTGATTTCAATTGAGGCGTTATATATGTTGTTTGTTGATTTGTCCTGTCTGATTGTTAATTGTTGTGGATCGACGTTGTCGATCCTGTTGTTGTATTGTTGTGTTTTAATTGCACTGTAAACCGCATTGAGTCGCCTGTTAAGGGCTGAAAAATGCGGTATAAAAATGAAGCAAATAAATAAATAATAAATAATAAATTTCATAGACAAGGCCCTTTACAATTATCTCTTGTTGTGTGTGAGAGATCCCACACTTCTAGACAATCCCTTTCATAAATAACTACAGAAGACAGTTCTACAGAAAAGCAATCTTAAGTTCAAACACTTGAAAAGCAAGAAAGTGTAGGCATGTTTATCAAAATGTTCACACATTAAACACCTACAAATAAAGAATACTTGGAACAGCAGTCAAGTGTCTGTCTTTATTTTCCTAATTTGCACCTTCAAGTGTTTTGAAAACACTTTAGTTCTCTTTTCATGAGATATATTTATATGTCAAACATCAAGATAGTCATTTTCAAATTAATATAACTGTGATGGGTTCATGTCTGCAAACCATCTAGACAAAAAGCTCATTGAATCATAGAGTCAAATTGACACTTGGTAATTCTTGAATTGTGATTAAGATGGCCATGATGAAAACAAGCATTTTGATGAGAAGGACATGTTTTATAGAAAAGAGTCCTTTGTCTATAGGACTGGCAGTACAAACTTGGCTTAAAGATAAATCCTTTAAAAAAGAGAGGTGTGCTTGACTTTGCATATTAACAGTGAGCACTTGGAAGAATCCTGAACACATCTTGCAAAGACTATAGTAAGATCTCTTGTATTTCTATTAAAATGGTAATAATGATTCCTACACAGACATCAACACATACCCTATGCCTTTAGTCTGACAAATATTTTCTTAATCTGTGACACTCTTCTCTTGACCTTGCTTGCATGCTGGTCGCTGGTTGTTGTTCTCAACCAGAGATTGAGAACAACAACCTCCATGAACCCTTTACATCTACTGAATTGGACATTGCTCTCAATAAATGTAGGAATGGCAAAGCAGCTGGCCTGGATGATCTACAGATGGAACAAATCAAGAACTCTGATCCAAAAGCAAGGTGCTGGCTGCTGGAGCTGATGAACAACTGCACTGCATCCTGTCAGATTCCCAAAATCTGGAGGAAAGCAAGAGTCATCGCCATCTTGAAGCCAGGCAAAGACCGTAATGATCCAAAAAGCTACAGACCAATCTCTCTGTTGTGCCACCTCTACAAAGTTCTGAAGAGACTTATTTTGCATAGAATTATGGAAAAAATAGACCCCTGTCTGATTCCACAGCAAGCTGGCTTCAGGAAAGACAAAAGCTGCACATCGCAAGTGTTGAACTTGACTCAGCACATAGAAGATGGCTTTGAAAGGCAGCAAATCACAGGAGCTGCCTTCATAGACCTGTCAGCAGCCTATGATACTGTGAACCACCACCTCCTCCTGAGAAAAATGTATAATATCACAAAGGACTACCACCTCACCCGCCTCATAGGAAACCTGCTACAAAACAGGAGCTTTTTTGTTGAGTTCCAGGGCCAGAGAAGCAGATGGCGGAAACAGAAGAACGGCCTGCTTCAGGGGAGCGTGCTTGCTCCATCCACGTTCAACATCTACACAAATGACCAGCCACTGCCAGAAGGGACAGAGAGTTTCATCTATGCTGATGATTGTGCCATCACCGCTCAAGCAGGGAGCTTTGAGATGGTAGAACAGAAGCTCTCAGAAGCTCTTACTGCCTATTACAGGGAAAACCAGCTGATCCCCAATCCATCTAAAACACAGACATGTGCCTTTCACCTTAAGAACAGACAAGCATCCCGAGCTCTGAGGATTACCTGGTAAGGAATCCCACTGGAGCATTGCAGCACACACAAATCACCTGGGAGTCACTCTGGACCATGCTCTTACCTACAAGAAGCACTGCCTGAACATCAAGCAAAAAGTGGGTGCTAGAAACAATATCATACGAAAGCTGACTGGCACAACCTGGGGATCACAGACATACACAGTGAAGACATCTGCCCTTGCGCTATGCTACTCTGCTGCTGAGTACGCATGCCCAGTATGGAACACATCTCACCACACTAAAACAGTGTATGTGGCTCTTAATGAGACATGCTACATTATCAGAGGGTGTCTGCACCCTACACCACTGGAGAAATTACACTGCTTCGTTGGTATTGCACCACCTGACATCCGCCGGGAAGTAGCAGCCAATAGTGAAAGAACCAAGGCAGAGACATCTCCAGCTCATCCCCTGTTTGGGTATCAGCCAGCACATCAACGACTTAAATCTAGAAATAGTTTTCTAAGATCTACAGAGACACTTGCTGAAACACCTCAGCAAGCGAGAGTCCAAAAGTGGCAGGCTCAAACCCAGAACCTCAACCAATGGCTGATACCAGATGAGAGACTCCCTCCTGGGCACACAGAAGACTGGGCGACTTGGAAGGCGCTGCACAGACTGCGCTCTGGCACCACAAGATGCAGAGCCAACCTTCAGAAATGGGGCTACAAAGTGGAATCCACGACATGCGAGTGTGGAGAAGAGCAAACCACTGACCACCTGCTGCAATGCAACCTGAGCCCTGCCACATGCACAATTGAGGACCTCCTTGCAGCAACACCAGAAGCACTCCAAGTGGCCAGCTACTGGTCACAGGACATTTAATCAACTACCAAACTCAGAAATTTTGTATTTTGCCTGTTTGTTTGCTTTGTTCTGTTAGAAATGTAATATAATTTTTTTTAATTTTTTATTATTTTTATTACAAAGATAGAAAAGACATACAAAACATGCAAAACAGTACTAAACTGCACAGAGCAGCACAGAGCAGCACATACTTTAAGACATAGACATACATGGCCGTGGACTTACATTGTGATCTGTAAGCAGATCCAGGGATCTAACTGACTAACATCAATAGACTAACATAACAAACTGACAACAAGTACATTACGAAAAAAAGAGGGTGCCCGTTACGGCAACCGACCTCCATCTCTCTTTTCCATGGTTTTAAAGTGATATTATCTATTCTTCTATATTTCTTATCTGTTCTACTATATTCTTCTATTATCTTTAGTTCTCCTCTGCTTCCTTTCGTACCTTCTAATATCAATCTACTATTTCATCTTTAACACTATGTAGTTATTTAATCAGATTTACATAGACGAAAGAAAGGGAAAAGAGAAACAAATCATTATATTCTACATTCACTATATGTCTTGTGCTCTTGTTTCTTCAACTTCCCTAGAGCGGACCGTTTCTTATATTTTCCCCTGTTTTTCAGTTTCTTCGCACTACTTCCTTTCTAGGATCCCAACTTTATTTACACTTCTTTGCCTACCATCTAAATAGCAGTTCCCACCTTCCTGCGGTAGAATGTTAGTTTGCCACCCACTCCATTTTCTTTTCCCTAAGCCATTCCTTGACCGGGGTCCAATTTGTTGGGATTATAGGTGTATTTCTTGAAGCTGACATTATGTAAGTTAAATGATCTGCATTCATTATATCTGCTGTTTTCTCTATCCAATCTTCCTCTGATGGAATAGCCTTTTGTCTCCAGACCTTTGCCAATACTAGACGAGCCGCCGTTATCAGATATATGAAAGGTTTGTCCGTTTCTTTGTCCCACATCGCATCCGTTAAACCTAAAAGAAAGTATTCTGGTTTCAAGGGAATATTCTTTTTTAATATTTTTTGGCATCTCTCTTGGATTGATTTCCAAAACGACCTTACTTTTTTACAGGACCACCACATATGCTTATACGTTCCCTCCTCTTCCCCGCACTTCCAGCATTTATTGCACGTGTGTTTGGAGAATTTAGCTATTGTGGTCGGAGTTAAATACCACTGGTGGGTCATTTTCACCCAATGCTCTTTAATGTAGTAGGAGTATGAGTAGTTTGTTTTCCTCTTCCATATTGTACTCCACTCTTCTAATGATATAGATCTCCCAATTAGTCTAGCCCACTTGATCATGTATTCTTTGATCCGTTCTTCTTCCGTGGACCATTCCAATAACACCTTATATGCTTTCGTGATGAATTTTTTTGAGCTTTCTAGAAGCCTGTCCCAGGTAGATGGGTTATCCATAAAACCTAATATAATTGATTGGTTGCCTTGACACGACAAATAAATTCTCTTGACCTGGTGATGTGTAAGTGACCAGCCTAACTGTGATCCTAACCCTAACCCTAACCCTAACCCATAACTGATAGGTAACTGACCTCTATCAAATAATAACTCAGTCAGAAGATCTGAAGAGAAACCCTCTCTGATTTAGTCACCCAATTTATAGAAGATCTGGATTAGACCTATCACATTCCATGCCATTTTGAGAAGTGTGAGCAATTTCTTTTTGCATCCTCATTCACAATGGCAACTATGTTTGTCTACAACAGATGACAACTGTGATAGCTTCTGTTCTCCTAGACTGGCTTTTCTGGGCATTAGGTATGCCAACTTTCAGAAAATTAGGTGGAAGGAATCTGAAATACCTTTAAAAGCCCATTTGGCATTTGGAGAAACATGATATTTCTTAAGTTCCTGCTTCACCATTGATAGAATGGATAGCGTATATTGACATTTGAAAGTGTGCAGTAATGCGTACTAAGAATAAATATAGTTCAAACTAGGTGATTCAGAAAATATTCAGATTAGACCTATTTCAAGACCACCTGAGGTGACTTTGGATGAAATATCTTTGCCTACAAAGATTTCATCCAAGGTCAACTTGGGTGGTCTTTAAATAGTTATTATTATTATTATTATTATTATTATTATTATCTTTATTTGTACCCCGTTAACATCTCCCGAAGGACTCGGCGAGGCTTACAAAGGCCAAGGCCCTCAATAAAACAACAGCATAACAATTCAACAATAAAACTCATAAAGCAAACCAATAAACATTAAAGCAATAACAGTAAAACATTAAAACACTACATCATGACACATTTAAAACTAAGGGCTGGGCCAAATGTAATGAATAAAATCAAAAGTGCTGGACACGACGGGTGAAATGTAAGGATTTTAGGGTAGGTGTGATGTGCAGACAATCTTAAATCTCTAATAAAGTGCGTTTGGGACATGATGCTGGACAGGCACACTATTCTGGAAAGACACACTGAAACAGCCAGGCCTTCAAGCACTTCCTAAAGACTGCCAACGTTGGGGCTTGTCTGATGTCCTTGGGGAGAGAATTCCAGAGTCGGGGGGCTACCACAGAGAAGGCCCTGTCCCTCGTCCCCACCAATCGCGCTTGCGACGCAGGTGGGATTGTGAGCAGGGCCTCTCCAGTTGAACGGAGGGATCATGTGGGTTCATATATGGAGATGGGGTCATGCAGGTAGGCGGGTCCCAAACCGTTTAGGGCTTTGTAGGTGAGCACCTGCACCTTGAATTGAGACCGGAAAATGAATGGCAGCCAATGGAGCTCCTTAAACAGGAGGGTTGACCTTTCTCTGTAAGGAGCACCAGTTAACAACCTGGCCGCCGCCTGTTGGACTAGTTGAAATTTCCAAGCCGTTTTCAAGGGCAGCCCCATGTAGAGCGCATTACAGTAGTCCAATCTAGAGATGACCAACACATGGACCACCCCGGCCAGATCAGCTGTTGGCGCACGAGTCTCAATTGTGCAAAAGCCCTCCCGGCCACCGCCGACGCCTGAGCCTCAAGCATAAGTGATGAATCCAAGAGGACACCCAAACTGCAGACCTGTGACTTCAGGGGGAGTGTAACCCCGTCCAACACAGGTTGCCACCCTCTACCCCGATCTGGTTTACAATTGACCAGAAGGACCTCTATCTTGTCGGGATTGATTGATCTTCAGCTTGTTCATCCTCATCCAGACAGCGACAGCGGCCAGGCACTCGTCCAGCACCCGAGGGGCTTCCTTGGAGTTAGGTGGAAAGGAGTAAGTAGAGTTGTGTGTCATCTGCATAGAGATGGCACCCAACTCCAAAACTCCGGATGACCTCTCCCAGCGGTTTCACGTAGATGTTAAAAAGCATGGGAGACAGAATAGAGCCTTGCAGGACCCCACAGGTCAAAGGCCAGGGGTCCGAGCGGGCGTCTCCCAGCTTCACCATCTGGGATCAACCCTCCAGGAAGGACCGGAGCCACGACAGAACCGTGCCCCCAAGACCCATCCCAGAGAGTCGTCCCAGAAGGATACCATGATCGATGGTATCGAAAGCTGCTGAGATGTCCAAGAGAACCAACAGAGTCACACTCCCCTTGTCCAGTTCCCTGCGGAGGTCATCCATCAAGGCAACCAAAGCCATCTCGGTGCCGTGGCCAGGCCTGAAGCCAGACTGTGACTGGTCCAGGTAATTGATGTCATCTAGAAAACCCTGGAGCTGGGAGGCGACCACCCGCTCCAGCACCTTACCCTAATCTGAATGTTTTCTGAATTTGGCTATTATTTGGAAATAAACACATGCTAGAACTTTTCTGGTTGTGAACGGATGCAATGTGTAAAAAAATAGCAGCCTTTTAAAAGAAATAACTTGCAACACATGTCACACAAGTAGATGCAGGGGATTTTGTGCTATATGTCATTCAATCAATCAGTCAATCAATCAATCAGATTGATTTAAAGTGGATGGCAATACATTTTTAAATAGTTCTTGGGAGAACTGGATAGATATGGGACATTTTCTCTTTACCTCTTTGTAGGCACCATAATCACAGAATGTGAAATGGGATAAGTGGATGGAGGCAGAGGCAGAAATATTAGAACATTCAGAACTTTCTAATCAAGTTAAAGCTGATAGCTTCCATGATGAAAATATTCAAGCATTTACTCTGAACTTTAAAGCAGTTTTCCAAGGTGATGAACCCTATTCCCAATATAGGTTCAGCACCTTGGATAGTTCATTTAAATTACTAATGGGTCGTACCCACTAATTGTCGTACCCACTTACGCACTTTGCTTTCACTTATAACAGTATCACCATATACTTCACAAATCTGTCGATGAATTTCTGCAGCAGGCAGGTTCCTTGCTGACAAAAACCGTTTCACTGAGCGAACCTCACGTGCGGAGGGTGAGTTGATAGTCTTAAACATTTTTAAAGCACAGAACAGAACCGTACAGGTTAGCTACAGAGCGGAAACTGAGCACAGTTGTTCCCGAGGCATGCCGGTACACGACGCACGCGCTTCGTTGCAATATGCGCGTGAACTACTAGTGTCTACAACAAAATGGACCTTACTTTAAAATTTCCCCTGGTATAACTTTATTCTACAAAACGTACTGCCTGTGGAATGGAGTTTCCTTCACTCCTCTTGCTTATCTAATAAGACTGCCAGACTTCAATAGTTAATGTCTCCTCTGTGGTTATAAGCTGTCACACCAGTAAATAACTCTTTAGAAGCGCTGTTCTGTTAAAGTAAATACTGTTAACAAAGATAATATATACGTAAAGATAAACTTCTGAAGAAGCATTCCGAAATATGAATGATTCCCGGAAGACATCATCCCATGTAATCTTTTCATACTGGGAGTCTTTTCCTGTCCCACATGTAACTAACTGATGAAATTACTGCTGCTATAGAGCTGACAACACTCCTTGGTAGGAGCCTATAAAAAAGAAAGAAAGAAAGAAAGAAAGAAAAAGAGAGAGGGAGGGAGGCAGGGAGGATGGATGAATGGAAGGAGGAAAGGAAGGGCAGGCGGGCAGATTTTTATCATAAGGTGCCTCCTCTACAAACTGACCCATCTATACCTTTATCTATAATAAAAGTCAATGTTTGTTTGTATGTATGTATGTATGCGGAGGGCGGAAGGGCGGAAGTGTATGTGGCAGCTTTCTGATTGGCTATCACTTTCACAGGCCACAGAGGCTTGCACGAGCGACGGATCTGGACCAAACTTGGCACACATAACCCCCATGACCCCCTGTACGTCCTGGTGAGCTATGGGGGAGGACGGACAAAGGATGATGGATTTGTAGTACTTTCAACCCCTTCAGCTCCCACAGACCACTGTGGCCCCCAACAAAGACCGATAAAGACCAAACTTGGCACACAGAGCCCCCATAACCCAATCTACTTCCTGATGCGGTTTGGAGGAGGGTGGACCATGTACCTCCACTCACTTCCTTTAACCACAGCAACACTCATCCAATTACCAATACAGATCAAACTTGGCACAGAGAGACCTCATGGCCAGCTCAACACTGTGGTGTGGTTTAGGGAGGATGGACTACAGATGATCGGACTTGCAGTACCTTAACTCACTTTCTGAGACCACTGCAACCCTCATCCAATGACTGATCAAGACCAAACTTGGCACACAGAGAGGTGATGAGATGTCTTTGTTTGTTTCCTCTCTGTTGTTGTGCTGTTGCAATTTTAGAGTTTTTTTTAATACTGGTAGCCAGATTTTGTTCATTTTCATGGTTTCCTCCTTTCTGTTGAAATTGTCCAAATGCTTGTGTATTTCAATGGCTTCTCTGTGTAGGACATCTCATCACCTCTCAACAAAAGTTGGCTCCAGGCACTGTCAGGCCATTATATGCTAATCAAGGTGATCAGTTGAAACATTCACACCTAGCTCCAGCAGACAAGAGTCCTTTGTCTCACTCTGGTCATTCCACAGATATATAAACCCTTTCCCCTAGTTCCAACAGACCTCACTACCTCTCAGGATGCTTGCCATAGATGCAGGCGAAACGTCAGGAGAGAATGCCTCTAGACCATGGCCATATAGCCCGAAAAAACCTACAACAACCCAGGATTGTTGTTGTTGTTGTTGTGTGCTTTCAGGACCTTTCAGATTTAGGCTGACCCTGAGCGAGGGACGGGTAAATGACCTTACCCGGTTTGGGTTTCAACCGGCAAGGCATTCCATAAATAAGGGGCTATGATCGAGAAGGCTCTATACCTAGTAGATGACAAATGATAGATCCGGATGTTAGGGACTGCAAGCAAGAGGGCTGTATTTGGCCCCCGGGCCTTAGTTTGAGGACCTCTGTTCTAGAGCTTCTGATAACCAATAAAACTTTTTATAAATAGATCTATTTTCTCTTCAATACTTTCTATTCTAATTGCCTCATTCTCTGAGTTGGTGCACATAATCAAAATTCAATTACTATTACAGTTGGTAGCATTATGACTGTATCTAACTGTAGCCCTGTTATACATTTCAATCTATTTATTATTCACAGTGTGGCATGTATCTCCCTACAGATAAACTTTAAGAAGAAAAAGAGAGAGCTGCACACAGTGCCATGCTATTGCCTCTGATCAAAATGTAAATAAATAGTCAATAAAATAAGCACTCTACATAAGGAACTAACTGAACAGACTGACCTCGCTGAACAATCAGAATGACTTTTGTCTTACTGCCCTATTGGTTTTTATTTCGATGTGTTCCCAGAACCATCAAATGGATTGCTCACTAGAAGAATCTGCTACACAAACCAATTAATCCACAAGTTTCCAGTGCAGGTGCACACTGTAACAACAACCAGGCAACCTGGTCAAATGGCACTCTTAAATACTGTGTAACCATCATCATTATGATCATAGTATGCATCTGCTGAAAATATCCCTGCCGAAAAGGTGCTTTCATCTCACTAGCTTTGATATATTCACATTTTAAAGCTTAGCTGCACATTAAGTTAGTTCTAGGGCCTTATAGTTCAAATCATTAATTTTATGGGCTTTCCTTTCTTAGCTTCAAGAGACTGATACCACCTATGTTAAACTTTCTGTGGTAGTTTTGGAAGGAAATATGTTTAAGCCATTAGGCATGGTGATACCTGCTGAAGTTCCCCAAGGGAACACCTAACTTTTCTATTAGAACCTTTTAACAATAAGAGGTTTGTAGATGACATATTTCTCAGTCTTGTTCACTCCTGAACTAAGAAATGTTCCCTGAAGGTTTGAATGTTGTTTTTCAGGTTTAGTAAGATATGAATAATCAACTTTTTTTTTGAAAAATATAAAGTATTTCTGAATATTGTGAATTGCGGATGGGTGGGAAAGGGTACGGTGTCAATTTCACATGCTAGCATTCTGCTTAAAGTAACAATTAATACAATAACGTTTTCCTATGAAGGAAGGTTACAGATCAACTACACCCAAGAGTATTGAAGGAAGTAGCGGAAGTCATTTTGGAACCATTGGCAACCATCTTCGAGAGTTCTTGGAGAACAGGAGAAGTTCCAGCAGATTGGAGGAGGGCCAATGTGGTCCCAATCTTCAAGAAGGGAAAAAAGGATGACCCAAACAACTACCATCCGGTCAGCCTCACGTCGATACCAGGCAAGATTCTGGAAAAGATAGTTAAGGAAGTGGTCTGCAAACACTTAGAAACAAATGCGGTCATTGCTAATAGTCAACATGGATTTATCAAAAACAAGTCATGCCAGACTAATCTGATCTCTTTTTTCGATAGAGTTACAAGCTGGGTAGATGTGGGGAATGCCGTGGATGTAGCGTACCTGGATTTCAGTAAGGCCTTCGACAAGGTCCCCCATGACCTTCTGGCAACTAAACTAGTCCAATGTGGGCTAGGCAAAACTACGGTGAGGTGGATCTGTAATTGGTTAAATGGACGAACCCAGAGGGTGCTCACCAATGCTTCCTCTTCATCTTGGAAAGAAGTGACGAGCGGAGTGCCGCAGGGTTCCGTCCTGGGCCCAGTCCTGTTCAACATCTTTATTAATGACTTAGATGAAGGGCTAGAAGGCAGGATCATCAAGTTTGCAGACGACACCAAATTGGGAGGGATAGCCAATACTCCAGAGGACAGGAGCAGGATTCAAAACGATCTTGACAGATTAGAGAGATGGGCCAAAACTAACAAAATGAAGTTCAACAGTGACAAATGCAAGACACTCCACTTTGGCAGGAAAAACAAAATGCAAAGATACAGAATGAAGGGACAATGCCTGGCTTGAGAGCAGTACGTGTGAAAAAGATCTTGGAGTCCTCGTGGACAACAAGTTAAACATGAGCCAACAATGTGATGTGGCAGCAAAAAAAGCCAATGGGATTTTGGCCTGCATCAGTAGGAGCATAGTGTCTAGATCTAGGGAAGTAATGCTACCCCTCTATTCTGTTTTGGTTAGACCACATCTGGAATATTGTGTCCAATTCTGGGCACCAAAATTCAAGAGAGATATTGACAAGCTGGAATGTGTCCAGAGGAGAGCTACTAAAATGATAAAAGGTCTGGAGAACAAGCCCTATGAGGAGCGGCTTAACAAGCTGGGCATGTTTAGCCTGAAGAAGAGAAGGCTGAGAGGGGATATGATAGCCATGTATAAATATGTGAGAGGAAGCCACAGGGAGGAGGGAGCAAGCTTGTTTTCTGCTTCCTTGGAGACTAGGACGCGGAACAATGGCTTCAAACTACAAGAGAGGAGATTCCATCTGAACATGAGGAAGAACTTCCTGACTGTGAGAGCCGTTCAGCAGTGGAACTCTCTGCCACGGAGTGTGGTGGAGGCTCCTTCTTTGGAAGCTTTTAAACAGAGGCTGGATGGCCATCTGTCAGGGGTGATTTGAATGCAATATTCCTGCTTCTTGGCAGGGGGTTGGACTGGATGGCCCATGAGGTCTCTTCCAACTCTTTGATTCTTTGATTCTATGATTTGGATGTCTTTTGATTTTTTAAAGCAAGTGGGGGAAAGGACAAAGATATAAATTTGTGCATTGTGTGGAGAAATTGGGTAGGATTTTTCTCCTCTCTGTCTCATGTGAAATAGGAGAAATGAGACAGTAGGGAACAAGAAGGTTTGTGGAGATGACACTGTCAAAGTACTGAAGCCAAGAACTTTCTGTATATGAACTGTCGCACAGCTGGCTGGGCGTCGGCTATGCCTCATCACTACTGACCAAAAGGTCATGAGTTCGAAGCCAGCCCAGGTTGGAGTGAGCTTCTGATCAATTTGTGTAGCTTGCTGTCAAACTTTACAGCTTGAAATACAGTTGCATCTGTCAAGTAGGAAATTTAGGTACTGCTTATGTGGGGAGGCTAATTTACAACACCATAAAAATCTCCAGCAAGCATGCAAACAATGAGGAAGTACTTCATCAGTGTCACAAATGGACAGTGAAGCAACAGTTCCCCTGGTGGCCAGAACACCCTCATGAAAAAGCTGGAATATTAAATAGCCTCTGTCTATATATGTTGTGTGTCTATGGTACTGAATGTTTGCCATGTATATGTACACTATAATCCGCCCTGAGTCCCCTATGGGGTGAGAAGAGTGGAATATAAATACTGTAAATAAAATAAAATAAATATTTTGGAGTTTCCTTATGTGCATCTGTCAACTTCCTCAACTTCCCCACCTGGCACAGATCTTCAAGTACATGTATTTCAGTATTCTGCACACACTTGATTCCCCAATGCCTAGCTGGAGAGGCATATTATTAACAGTTATACATCTATCATGTAATACAATATACTACTACTACTAATAAAATGATATTATAATTATATATTTTATATTAAATGCAATATTACTAATAATATTACAGTATAATGTTATAGTACAATGTAATATATAATATTAATATTATGCTATGATAATAATATGAGAAGGGCGGCTGTTCTGTCGCACGCTGGGCTTGAAACGAATTGTTTTTAAAACAGGACGTGCAACTTTAGCCCAGCGGGAAGCCAGGGGGCCCAAAGAGAAACTCTTAAGGATTTTCATCATAAACAGTCTTTGGAGGGCTTGTGAAATATAACAAAGTCTTTATTGGTGAACAATCAACAGAAACTTCTTTTGTCTTCAAAAGGTTAAACAAATGCTTTCAGGTTTTTGTGCAACTGGTGGCTTCTAACTGTTACTTTACTCTAAAGGAAAATCCCTTTCCAAACTTCTCCCAGGCTATCTGTGAATCTAAACCTAACTGATGTGGGCTCCACTACCAGGTTGAACTGCGTCTCAAAGCACTGAGTGGACCTACCAGTAGGCCTGTAGTCCCTTCAGCTACTGTACCCTCAGCTGGAGTTCTTAGATATTCAAAGCTGTTTTTCCCTCTGAAATTCCTCAGAGCTTTAGGGCTGTTTCCCTGGGAATCTTTGGGAATCCTTTTGCTCTTAAAACTGTTTTTAGGGGAAGTCTTAAGGGTTGAAGCCTTTGTACAGGAGAAAGTCTGTACACGTTCTGTACATTGACTTTCCTTGCTGAGACTGACTGAAAATGGCTCCCTTCCCTTCACAATTGTCCTGAACAGGGGGCGGAACCAAACTTAACGATGATGGACAGGGGGCCTGCCCTATAACTGCAAACTTTAATAGGAAGCCACCCTTCTGCAGAATCCCAAGCTTTGGGCTGCAAGCAAACACTTAATACAAGGCAAATACAAGGCAAATAAAGTGGGAGCTTCTGGTACAGCTGTACCAGCACAGCGGCATATAAATGTCATAAATGTCGTAAATAAATAAATATCAGCCTCAATCATGTCGTTCACGTGCTCCAACTTCTCAGCTGTTGGTGTGGTGTGTGGTCTGTCACTTCATGGAAAATCCTGATTTTGGCATGCCCGTTTTCAGCAGATAACTTGTACTAACAGTACTGCTATTGATGGTGTCATCTCCATACACCTTCTTCAGCCTTTTGTGGATGTTCCCCACTGTCTCATTCTCACAAATTAGGAACTCCATTGTAGCACGTTGCTTCTAACAGATATCAAGAGCAGCAGCCATCTTAGAGGAGTGCTACGTCAATACGATATGTGAGAGTGGGTTGAATTAAATCTGAATGGAAGCAAAAAGGAATCTACTGTGCCCTCAGCAAATAGCAAAGAGGTAGAAAAATTGATTTCTACAAAAATGTTGTGTATTACTTTTGGAGTGACCCTCATAGTTTGGTGAGGCACAAGAGGAGTTCTGTGGCTGAGAAATCTAAATGCCCTCTCTTAAACTTCCATGGGATGTTACCCTGGAAGTAAAACATGTATAGCATTGAGTGATATTGTCAGCTGATTGCTTTCCTTGAATATTGTAGGCTTTCGATCTGGTAGCAATGTTCTATTTAATCTCTTCTGGTAATTTTCTGGTGCATACAAGCCAGTGGTAGGGCATGGCAGCACAGAAAATACGTCTGGACTCTATTATTCAGTGAAAACTCTATTATTCAGTGAGGACTACTGTTGTATCAAGAGTTAACTGTCTTGCATTACTGGAATAGCCACTGGGGAAAAGCAATGTTGTCATGTGGAATCACATTCTGTTCAAATTCTTTACAGTGCTTGAACATATATCTTTATGTGAAGCATGCATTTCCCGTATGCTTCAGTTTATTTCTAACTACTAAGCTTTTCATTTACCATATAATTATTTGAAAGAATTCTCAGATCTTGTTCTAGTAATTATCATGATGGCTGTAGTGGGATTATATGGGCTACAGAACAACTATGAAGCTATCCAGGTATCTATTTAGAAGTCTTATTTTGGTATCTGCCTGACCTCTGACTTACCCTTAGGTCACTTCTACCAACTTGATCTGGCTCAGAAGTCACATTCATAGAATCATAGAATCATAGAATCAAAGAGTTGGAGGAGACCTCGTGGGCCATCCAGTCCAACCCCCTGCCAAGAAGCAGGAATATTGCATTCAAATCACCCCTGACAGATGGCCATCTAGCCCCTGTTTTAAAAGCTTCCAAAGAAGGAGCCTCCACCACAATCCGGGGCAGAGAGTTCCACTGCTGAATGGCTCTCACAGTCAGGAAGTTCTTCCTCATGTTCAGATGGAATCTCCTTTCTTGTAGTTTGAAGCCATTGTTCCGCGTCCTAGTCTCCAAGGAAGCAGAAAACAAGCTTGATCCCTCCTCCCTGTGGCTTCCTCTCATATACATGGCTATCACATCTCCTCTCAGCCTTCTCTTCTTCAGGCTAAACATGCTCAGCTCCTTAAGCCGCTCCTCATAGGGCTTGTTCTCCAGTCCCTTGATCATTTTAGTCGCCCTCCTCTGGACACATTCCAGCTTGTCAATATCTCTCTTCAATTGTGGTGCCCAGAATTGGACACAATATTCCAGGTGTGGTCTAACCAGAGCAGAATATAGGGATAGCATTACTTCCCTAGATCTAGACACTATGCTCCTATTGATGCAGGCCAAAATCCCATTGGCTTTTTTTGCCACCACATCACATTGTTGGCTCATGTTTAACTTGTCCACGAGGACTCCAAGATCTTTTTCACACGTACTGCTCTCGAGCCAGGCATCCCCCATTTTGTATCTTTGCATTGCGTTTTTCCTGCCAAAGTGGAGTATCTTGCATTTGTCACTGTTGAACTTCATTTTGTTAGTTTTGGCCCATCTCTCTAATCTGTCAAGATCGTTTTGAATCCTGCTCCTGTCCTCTGGAGTATTGGCTATCCCTCCCAATTTGGTGTCGTCTTGATGATCCTGCCTTCTAACCCTTCATCTAAGTCATTAATAAAGATGTTGAACAGGACCGGGCCCAGGACGGAACCCTGCGGCACTCCACTCGTCACTTCTTTACAGCCTCTTGGCGTCAGGAATTTAATGGACTTTAATAAAGAAGTTCTAGTTCTGTGTGCAGCTGTTCTCTGTGTTGATGTGCAGCTTGATACACTACCCAGCGGTGTGATCGTCCTAGTTTCTGGCAAAGCTGATCCATAGTGACTGGGAATTTGGAAGGACTACACAGTGCTTCCTCTATGAACCGGAAGTTTGCCCGAGGAATAAGATCTTCCAGGATGTTGTGTGTTCTTTAGCAGTGATTTCTGGCTTTGTACTTTTGCTTTGACTCTCAGGCTCAAACTCTTGGCTGACCTCTTAACAGCTGCCTATGACTCAGCTTTGCCAGCTGCTGCTTAGAAATTATTAATCAGTCTTCCCTTTTGTTGTCTTCTGTGATTCTACAACACCTAGAAACTGGCAGTCAGATGTGAGATATCCCATGTCCTTAAGTGTGCTGCGTAGCACATTACATGTGCTCAGCTTCATGGGACATTCCCATGCGGTTACTACAGAAGTGACTTTTAACAGCAAGCTCTCAAGAAAACAGAAGCCTTACTCTTCTCTCCCTCTCCTGAATGGAACCTACCATTTTCAAGAAAGTATACCCAATGGTAAAATTAACACTGAAAAGTTGAATGCAAAAAATATCAGTATGCAAAGGGATATTGTAGCGCCTTGGAGACTAACAGAGAGAACAAAGTTGGTAGCACAACCTTTCTTTCTTTCTTTTTTAGATTTTTTAAATTTTATTTTATAATACATTAGCTGTCCCCTGCCACGTGTTGTTGTGGCCCAGTCTGGTGATCTGGAAAATAAAGTAATGAGAAAGTGTTGGTTTCTAATCTATGTAATTCCTTTATGCTTGTGAGTAAACAGTATTTCTTGTTGTTTCTTTGTCAGTGTTGATGTGGAGAGTGTCAGGTTTGCCTACTCTGGAATATGCAACATATCATAGTCCTTCTTTAAGGGTCTCTTTCAAATCTATGATACTATATCTGTGTGAGTGTGTGTGAGTGAATCATATCTATCTATCTATCTATCTATCTATCTATCTATATTTATGACTGGATGGCTCTTTGTCAGGAGGTCTCTGATTACATTTTCTTGTCCTGGTGAAGAGAGTTGGACTGGATTGCCTTAAGTATTTTCTGTTGGTCATGGGGGTTCTGTGTGGGAAGTTTGCCCCATTTCTGTCATTTGTGGGTTTCAGAATGCTCTTTAATTGTAGTGAACTATAAATCCCAGTAACTACAAATCCCAAATGTCAAGGTCTATTTCCTCCAAACTCCATCTGTGTTCATATTTGGGCATATGGAATATTTGTGTCAAGTTTGGTCCAGATCCATCATTGTTTGAGTCCACACTGCTCTCTGGATGTGGGTGAACTACAATTCCCAAACTCAAGGTCAATGCCCCCCAAACCCTTCCAGTTTTTTTCTGTTGGTCATGGGAGCCCTGTGTGCTAGGTTTGGCCCAATTCCATAATTGGTGGAGTTCAGTATGCTCTTTGATTGTAGGTAAACTATAAATCCCAGCAACGACAATTCCCAAATGACAAAATCAATTTTTTGAGTGGAGGACATACATTGGGTTGTTAGGTGTCTTGTGTCCAAATTTGGTGTCAATTTGTCCAGTGGTTTTTGAGTTCTGATGTTATCACAAACCATTATATAGATAGAAACATACAATCTTCAAAATCAGCCGTCAAAATACCAGTGTTTTTCCCAATCCCACCACCATCACGACTCCACACACCCCACCCACCCCAGCCCAGGAACAGTTAACTACCATATATTCTGGCATATAAGACTACTTTTTAACCCAAGAAAATCTTCTCAAAAGTCTTATACGAGGGAGTCGTTTTATACACGGGAATCGTCTTATACACTGGAGTAGCCTTATGCACGGGAGTCGTCTTATATGCAGGAGTAGTCTTATACGCCGGGAGTCATCTTATAGAGCGGGTGCTGAAACTTCCAATCCGGATTGGAGAATCTGTGGTTGCTACATATTCTGGCGGGAGCTGAAAAATGGCAGTGGCCACGTCCCTGCCATATGCAGCGACTGTATGAAAGCATTAAGGGCGACACTGTACAAGTACGGTAGAAGAAAATCCATTCATCAGGATTCATGGACTTAATGCGGTCCCGATGGTGAGGTGAAGGGGCGCCTCACCGGGAAGGTGTAAGTGAAGGGCGGAGCAAGCTGCAGGCGTCCGGGGCACCTGAGGTATGGAAAGCAAGTGTGTGCAGAATACTTGAAGAAAGTCTGTGCCAAGTGGGGCTTGAGGAAGTTGACAGATGCACATACGGAAACCCCAAAATCCATATACATAGAAATCCATATATAGAAAGCTCTTGGCTTCAGTACTTTGACAGTGTCATCTCCACATACCTTCTTCAGTCTTCTGGATGTTCCCTACTGTCTCATTTCTCCTATCTCGCATGAGACAGAGACAGGAGAAAAATCCTACCCATTTTCTTCTCACAATACACAACTTTTTATCTTTGTCCTTTCCCCCACTTGCTTTAAAGGTTTACATTCCTATCAGCATTCTAGTTTTAGTTCAAAAAAAGAAATTTGTCATGCCAAACTTTTCTGTAATATTCCATATAAGTAGTTGATCTGACAAAAGATGTCATTTTACTCAATCGGCATTTCTGATCCTCAGATTTATAAAGCAATTTGGCAAACTCTAAAAAAACCCTCTAAAATTACAACAGCAAAACAGCAGAGAGGAAACAACCAGGCACATCTTAACACCTCTCAACAAAAGGTTTTCCCAGGCTCAGGCAGGCCTTCAAATGCTAATGAAGGTGGTCAGCTGAAACATTCACACCTAGCTCTAGCAGAGAAGAGCTCTTTGCCCCACCCCAGCCATTCCACAGATATATAAACCCATTGTCCTATTTCCAACAGACCTCACTACCTCTGAGGATGCTTGCCATAGATGCAGGCGAAACGTCAGGAGAAATGCCTCTAGAACATGGCCCTATAGCCCGAAAAAACCCACAAGAACCTGGTGATTCCAGCCATGAAAGCCTTCGACAATAAATCTGGCAACTCTCTGATTCAATTTGAAAGCAAAGGCAGCTAGATCTCAATTTTATTCTTCCAGACAAATTACACAACGGGAGTTATGCCCATCAATGAAATGCTTATTGGACATTGCATTATCTCAATTAATAATTCAATTACACAATGTGTAATTAAACCAGTTCCAATGTCAGGAAACATCTTCTTACTCTCACATACTCTTGTATTGCTTTTGCCAGTGAAAATCTCTTCCAAAAAAAAAGAAAAAGAAAAAGAATGGTACCACTACAGATATCAGAGGAGGAATTAAACAAATGGCAACAATTAATTAATAAATATTGCAATGGCAATAAGAAAAAACAGGTTAAATAAACAATTTTGGTATGAGTCACAAAAGGTTGGAGGTTTAGCACTTCCCAATATTTTTTAAAAAATACTATGAAGCAAATAGGATGAGACTAGTCATAGAAGGGATGATAAATAAGGAGGATTTGGAATGGTTGGAGGAAGATTTGGAAAAAGTAGAGGAAAAAAATTGGAATATATTTTTTAAGAAAATAAAAAGGAAAGAAATTAAGAGAATAAAAAACCCAATGTTGAGAAATGTGCTAAGAATTTGGAATAGATACAAGGAAATATTATTATCAGAAAGTTCAACACTAACACCAATAGTAATAGATAGAAAATTCCCCAAAAAATTAAAAAACATATTAGATAAAAAAAATAAGAGAGAAGAATATAGATAAAATTGGAGATTGGATAAAAGTAAACACGAAGAAAGAAACTATATTGAGGGAATTTAGAGATATGAAACTCTCATGGTTCCATTGCTTACAGTTAGAGCAATGGTTCAAGAATTGGATAAAAAATAATGGGGAAGGAGGCAAACTTACACAAGTTGAACCAATGACACAAAAAGAAAGAGCTGTGGGAGGATACCACAAGTTGAAAGGAATAACCAGCAAATGTAGAAGATAATAATTGATATTAAGGGGGGGGGGGAATAAAGGACGCAACATTAAGCGAGATATGGGAGGAAGATCTAGGGATTAGAATAAAAGAAGTGGATTGGGTACAATTATAGGATCAAAGATATTTAAAGAATGTATTGATACATGTTAAAGAAAATTACGAGGGGTATTTTTTAAGTAAGGTCCGTTTTGTTGTAGACACTAGTAGTTTGCGCGCATACCTCAACGAGCGTGTGTGTCGTGTACCAGCATGCCTCGGGAACAACTCAGTTTTCACTCTGTAGCTAATCTGTACGGTTCTGTTCTGTACTTTAAAAATGTTTAAGCCTATCAACTCACCCTCTGCATGTGAGGTTCACTCGGTTTTTGTCAGCAAGGAACCTGCCTGTTGCAGAAATTCATCAACAGATTTGTGAAGTGTACGGTGATACTGTTATGAGTGAAAGTGGGTACGACAATTCAAAGATGGCCGTGACAACGTCCATGATGAGGACCACTCCGGTCGCCCTTTCGACGATGTGAAAACGGCAGTGAACTCTTGGTTATCGGAGCAGGCGGCAAGTTATTATGAAGAGGGTATTTTTAAATTGGTTCAGAGGTATGATAAGTGTTTGAACAAACTTGGCAACTATTTCAAAAAATAGAGTGAAGTATGTACTTTCTGAAAATAAATTTACTTTTTTGAAATAAACTTTCCTTGTGTACTTATGTTCAAACGGACCTTACTTAAAAAATACCCCTCGTATTATACATTGGTTTGGAAATTGTACTTAACACCAATAAAAATTGCAAATATTAATAGGAATGACACAAAAAATTGTTGGAGAGGTTGCCAGGAGGTGGGTACATATATACATATGTGGTGGCAATGTAAATGAATTTTGGGGGAAGGTATTTGGAGAGATAGAAGCTATAATGAATATGAAGATAGGGAAAAGTGCAAGCATTGCATTGTTGTCACTATATAACGTTAAGAAATTGAAAAAAAAAAGAGAAAGATGCAATAGATAACATGTTAACTGGAGCAAGATTACTGATAGCGAAGAATTGGAAAGGCAAAAAGACCGTGCAAAAAGAATCTGCGAACCCCACCTCCTCCAAGATGAACTGAACCACCTCAACTGGGCTCTACAGGCCAATGGATACTCCACCTCAGACATCAGAAGACTGCAAGACCAAGAACAAGCCACGAGAGTAGAGATGAAGATCCAGCCAGAGAAAAAGTGTTCTTGCCATACATCAAGGGAACCCCTGACCGCATAGGGAAGCTGATGAGGAAACACAACATACAAACCACCTACAGCCCCACCAAGAAAATCCAACAAATGCTACGTTCAGCAAAGGACAAGAGGGATCCTCTCACCTCTGCAGGAGTCTACCGTATACCATGCAGCTGTGGACAAGTCTACATAGGGACAACCAAACACAGCAATGCCCAAACACGAATCAAGGAACATGAAAGGCACTGCAGACTACTCCAACCAGAGAAGTCAGCCATAGCAGAGCACCTGATGAACCAACCTGGATACAGCATATTATCTGAGAACACAGAAATGCTGGACAACTCTCACAACCACCATGTCAGACTACACAGAGAAGCCATTGAAATCCACAAGCATGTGGACAATTTCAACAGAAAGGAAGAAACCATGAAAATCTGGTTACCAGTATTAAAAAACTCAAAAATTACAACAGCAAAACAACAGAGAGTAAACAATCAGGCACATCAAATCACCTCTCAACAAAATTCCTCCCAGGCACTTTCAAGCCATTAAATGCTAATCAAGGTGGTCAGTTGAAACATTCACACCTAGCTCCAGCAGACAAAAGGCCTTTGTCCCACCCTGGTCACTCCACAGATATATAAACCCATTTTCCTACTTCCAACAGACCTCACTACCTCTGAGGATGCTTGCCATAGATGCAGGCGAAACATCAGGAGAAAATGCCTCTAGACCATGGTCATATAGCCCGAAAAAACCTACAGCAACCCAGAGATTCTGGCCATGGAAGCCTTCGACAATACGTAAAATAAATATACCAATTGAAGAATGGTATAAAGAACTATGGAAAATAGCAATAAATGATAATTTTACATGTAGGTTAAGAGTCAGGAAAGGGGTATGGAAGGAAAACGACTTTGATGAAGTTTGGTGAAAATTTATTGAGAATGGCTTAAAAGAAGTAAATGGGAAATTACCTCCACAAGAAGAAATGGTATTTTGGAAAAAGAATGTAAATTGGAGTGGCTCGAAAGGGGGGGCACAGAGGTGAAAAAAAAAAGTATACAAGATATATATACACTTATAGTTGATGTAATGAATTGAGTACGGAATATAAGAGTATTGAAGGTATTGATGTATTCTAAGAAAACCAATAATATATATATATATTTAAAAGAAAATCTCTTCAAACAAATGCTTTATTCAAATATTATTATTAAACTGGGGACATACACTGAAATGATTACGAATGCCACAGAATCACGTGGCTCCTCTTTCAAAGTTTGCATACATTTTAGTGCACCTCCTACAACATATTTCTCATAGTATCATAGAATCAGAGTTGGAAGAGACCTCATGGGCCATCCAGTCCAACCCCCTGCCAAGAAGCAGGAATATTGCATTCAAATCACCCCTGACAGATGGCCATCCAGCCTCTGTTTAAAATCTTCCAAAGAAGGAGCCTCCACCACACTCCGGGGCAGAGAGTTCCACTGCTGAACGTCTCTCACAGTCAGGAAGTTCTTCCTCATGTTCAGATGGAATCTCCTTTCTTGTAGTTTGAAGCCATTGTTCCATGTCCTAGTCTCCAAGGAAGCAGAAAACAAGCTTGTTCCCTGTGGCTTCCTCTATGGATTGTGACTGTTTTGCCCAACTGTGGAAGGTGTTTAAGCATTGAATCACACATAGGAGTGACAACACTACAAGACCCTTTTAGTAATATGTCAATACTGCTCTAATTGAATTAAGCTCTTCCATGCCTCAAAGCTCATTAGAGAGACATACCTTGTTAAGAAGTGGAGATAGAGAACACCAATTATTAAGGAAATCAATATTTATACAGTAGGTAAAATGCACCTCCTGCGGGTTTGGGAACCATCTATCAAATAATCTCTAAATTAGAAAGTCTGAAAGTGAAGGCCAGATATTGGTGAAAGTCACCTTTGTAGTTTGATAATACAAACAAGATTGATAAATTCTCTCTCTGGGATTGGGGGAAAACAGAGGAAACTATAATTAAATTTTAATTTCACTTTTTCCAGTTCAGTACATGGATATGTACCGAACAAATAACAAAGCACACATACACACAAACATATTTTACTATCATGACTGGTGTTAAATACTGGAGACGCCTCAAATTATAAAGGACATGTTCCAATCAATACCAATTACTTTGAACAGCAATTGATTTCAATCACCAAGTTCAATACATTCTTTATCATTTCCATAGAGGCCAATGGTGCTGAAAAGTGATTGCAGTTGTGTCCTACTGAACTGCCAATTGCTTGTTTACTAATTGGATTTCTTCGGCTTTCACAAAACAATCACGGATTTCAAAGAGAAGCCATTCTTCTGAGATCAGAGCTGCTTGAGAGCAATAATCCAAACAAAGTCCCAAACTAAAAATAAATAAATATAAATGGAAGGACTGTATAGAGAGTTCTTGGAGTTCAAGTACCCAGGGCCAGATCAACTACACCCCAGAGTATTGAAGGAACTAGCGGAAGTCATTTCGGAACCATTGGCAACCATCTTTGAGAGTTCTTGGAGAACGGGAGAAGTTCCAGCAGATTGGAGGAGGGCCAATGTGGTCCCAATCTTCAAGAAGGGAAAAAAGGATGACCCAAACAACTACCGTCCGGTCAGCCTCACGTCGATACCAGGCAAGATTCTGGAAAAGATTGTTAAGGAAGTGGTCTGCAAACACTTAGAAACAAATGAGGTCATCGCTAATAGTCAACATGGATTTATCAAAAACAAGTCATGCCAGACTAATCTGATCTTTTTTTTCGATAGAGTTACAAGCTGGGTAGATGCGGGGAATGCCGTGGATGTAGCGTACCTGGATTTCAGTAGGGCCTTCGACAAGTTCCCCCATGACCTTGTGGCAAACCAACTAGTCCAATGTGGGCTAGGCAAAACTACAGTGAGGTGGATCAGTAATTGGTTAAATGGACGAACCCAGAGGGTGCTCACCAATGCTTCCTCTTCATCTTGGAAATAAGTGACGAGTGGAGTGCCGCAGGGTTCTGTCCTGAGCCCGGTCCCGTTCAACATCTTTATTAATGACTTAGATGAAGGGTTAGAAGGCATGATCATCAAGTTTGCAGATGATACTAAATTGGGAGGGATAGCCAATACTCCAGAGGACAGGAGCAGGATTCAAAACGATCTTGACAGATTAGAGAGATGGGCCAAAACTAACAAAATGAGGTTCAACAGTAACAAATGCAAGATACTCCACTTAGGCAGGAAAAACAATGTGATGTGGCGGCCAAAAAAAGCCAATGGGATTTTGGCCTGCATCAATAGGAGCATAGTGTCTAGGTCCAGGGAAGTAATGCTACCGCTCTATTCTGCTTTGGTTAGACCACACCTGGAATATTGTGCCCAATTCTGGGCACCATCTTTCAAGAGAGATATTGACAAGCTGGAATGTGTCCAGAGGAGGGCAACTAAAATGATCAAGGGTCTGGAGAACAAGCCCTATGAGGAGTGGCTTAAGGAGCTGGGCATGTTTATCCTGAAGAAGAGAAGGCTGAGAGGAGATATGATAGCCATGTATCAATATGTGAGAGGAAGCCACAGGGAGGAGCGAGAAAGCTTGTTTTCAGCTTGTTTTCTGCTTCCCTGGGGACTAGGACGTGGAACAATCGCTTCAAACTACAAGAAAGGAGATTCCATCTGAACATGAGGAAGAACTTCCTGGCTGTGAGAGCTGTTCAGCAGTGGAACTCTCTGCCCCGGAGTGTGGTGGAGGCTCCTTCTTTCGAAGCTTTTAAACAGAGGCTGGATGGCCATCTGTCAGGGGTGATTTGAATGCAATATTCCTGCTTCTTGGCAGGGGGTTGGACTGGATGGCCCGTGAGGTCTCTTCTAACTCTTTGATTCTATGATTCTATGATTCATGCTGAAAGTGGCTGGAAGTTGACCATAGAATTGCACTGGAGGTCCTATACATGTCAAGAGAAGTGGTTTTTTTTCAAATAATAAAAAATAGTGGACCTTTATTCATGGTTTTCTTACTTTCATGGGGATACGGTGTCCCTAATTCCTATGAAAGTGGAGGACAAGTGTTTTTATTTTTCCTATATGTAGAATTCCAAAATCTTGCTCTTTTATCCTACTGTCTAATTCTCATTTGTAGTTGAAGAAAATCCCACATTCCCACAACTGCTGCCACTTCTGACTTTCTCTTTTCTTGTTGCTATGTAATGCTGTTAACAAGACATATGCTAGATTGTAGAAGCAAGCAAAGAATCAATTGGAGGTCAGTATGTCTATTTTCAAAGACAAAAGAAACCATGAAATTACACTAAAATGTGCATGTTTTTAATGTACAGTCCACAAATATATAACATGAAGGGATACGGATTTTTTTAAAAAATCCTCAGGCAAGAGGCATAGAAGTATTGCATTTATGAAGCTATGAGAAATTACACTGTTTAGCCGGTATTGCACCACCTGTCATCCGCCGGGAAGTAGCAGCCAATAAATAATGAAAGGACCAAGGCAGAGACATCTCCAGCTCATCCCCTGTTTGGGTATCAGCCAGCACGTCAACGACTTAAATCAAGAAATAGTTTTCTAAGATCTATAGAGACACTTGCTGGAACATCTCAGCAAGTGAGAGTCCAAAAGTGGCAGGCTCAAACCCAGAACCTCAATCAATGGCTGATACCAAATGAGAGACTCCCCCCTGGGCACACAGAAGACGGGGCGACTTGGAAGGCGCTGAACAGACTGCGCTCTGGCACCATGAGATGCAGAGCCAACCTTAAGAAATGGGGCTACAAAGGGGAATCCTCGACATGCGAGTGTGGAGAGGAGCAAACCACAGACCACCTGCTGCAATGCAACCTGAGCCTTCTACATGCACAATGGAGGACCTTTTTGTAGCAACACCAGAGGCACTCCAAGTGGCCAGCTACTGGTCAAAGGACATTTAATCAACTACCAAGCTTGCAAACTTTGCGTTTTGTCTGTTTGTTAAAAATTTGTTAAAAATGTAATACAATTGTCTGGTTGTTACTGACACGATAAATAAATAAATAAATGTAAATGTGCTTACGTATCCTTCCAATAATAATAAAGAGAGTAACATAATAAATGTAATAACAACAATAATAAAAAGAGTAAAATAATGAATGTAGCAATAACAACAATTATACAGTAAAATAATAAATTTATAACAATAGAGTAAAATTATAAATGTAATAATAATAAATAGAATAAAATAATAAATAAATGAAAATAATAATAATAACAGAGTAAAATAATAAATAACCTTGACTCGAGTATAAGCTGAGGGGGACGTTTTCAGCCTAAAAAAAGGGCTGAAAAACTAGGCTTATACTCGAGTATATACAGTAATTGGCTTTCACCCTTAGATGAGTGGTACAACCAAGTGACAACCAGAAAATTAAAATCAATGAGAATTCTTTTGGTACAGTTTGTATTGATATGTTATTGTGAGCCTTCAAGTTATTACCAATTCAAGCAAACATACTATGGGGTTTTCAAGGGAGGAGGGAGCAAGCTTGTTTTCTGCTGCCATGGAGACTAGTACATGGAACCATGCCTTCACAATACAGGAAAGGAGATTCCACCTAAACATGAGGAAGAACTTCCTGACTGTGTGAGCTGTTCAGCAGTGGAACTCTTTGCCCCGGAGTGTAGTGGAGGGTCCTTCTTTGGAGGCTTTTAAACAGAGGCTGGATGGCCATCTGCAGGGGGTGCTTTGAATGCGATTTTCCTGCTTCTTGGCTGAATGGCTCATGAGGTCTCTTCCAACTCTTTGATTCTATGATTCTAAGTGTCGGATAAGCAAACTGCCCATCCCATGATGTTGTTGGACTTCCAGCAGAGGCCTTGTACAGAACTTAAGTGGAAGTGTCATATGACACTTCTCTCCCAACACAGGAGCCAGCTTGTGTTGTGCAGGCTTCAATGGAGCCACCACAAATCCTTGCCTGTTGGTCCAACATTTTCCATGTGTGATGGAGTGAGCGTTATTGCAAGGGAGTGGCATGCGCGGCTATGGATTCACCCTGCTGTCGCTCTGCACTTCACTACTGCTCCACGGACAATATTGTCTACGTACTCCAATGTCCGTGTAAATTACTATATGTTGGGATGACCACCAGACCCCTGAAAATCAGAATTAGTGAACACCACTCTTGCATAAGAAATGGGTCTACTGACTCTTCTTTATATGCACATTTTCAAGAGAAGGCACACACTTGCTATAGCTTTAAATTTTGTGCTTTGGAGAAGGTATCACCTAAACCTCATGCTGATGTGAAAAGGTACTTGTTACAGAGAGAGTCATTTTGGATGTTCAAATTACAAACACTTATCCCCCAAGGGCTTAATGATAGAATAGATTATACTTGCATCCTGTAACATTCTATCCTACTTAAGAGTTACCTGTTACCATCACAATTGCTCAATTCAGAACTCCTCACTCAGAGCCTAGGCTGTTTACAGGAATGTAAGTAGACTTACATGGGTTTTGAAAATCCCCTCAAACAGTGGGGTGTTTGGGCATTCTATTATACCATTTTGTTTATATATTGTCCTTTTCCTATCTAGTGAATCCAAAGATTATAAATGCTGATAGGAAATCAAAACAGAACCAATAGCTACCAATTAGAATGTAAGTAGTCAAACGTGTACAACAACAACCTTTTCAAAACTATGTCAATTCGGGGATTGTAGTATACCTATTATCTGTATGTTGCTGTGTTTCTTATTTAGTGAATCAAAACATCATAACACCTGAAGAAGATATTGCGAAACAAGGGAAACAACCCGGGAGACCTTGTTGTGTGCCACTGTCACTGATGTTGTTTATGGAAGATCTTTCGACAACATAGAAAGTGTTATTTTGTGTCACTGTTTCTGTTTAATTGTTATTTTGGAAGCTCTAGTTTCACTGTGTTAACAAAGTATTGATAAACTATCTTCTATTTATAAACAGTCTTTAATTAATCGTGTGAATGTTCTCATGTTACATTCAATGTAGAAATTCTTGGAACATAAAATTGTGGGTTGTTGTAGGTTTTTCCGGGCTATATGGCCATGTTCTGGAGGCAATTTTTCTCCTGACTTTTCACCTGCATCTATGGCAAGCATCCTCAGAGGTAGTGAGGTCTGAGGATGCTTGCCATAGATGCAGGCGAAATGTCAGGAGAAAAATTACCTCCAGAATATGGCCATATAGCCCGGAAAAACCTACAACAACCCAGTGATTCTGGCCATGAAAGCCTTCGACAATATATAGAAATTGTGATTTGCAATCTACAGTTTTTGTAATTGTTGTTATAGATATCTGTGCATGTTACACTATACTGGCTTCAATGGAGCCATCACAAATCCTCGCCTGTTGGTCCAACATTTTCCATGTGTGATGAGGTGAGCATTGTTGCAAGGGAGTGGCATGTGTGGCTATGGATTCACCTTGCTGTCACTCTGTTCAGCGGCACAACCAAGCAAAGCAAAACGCTTCTCCTGGCTCGTGTGATAAGGTTGAAAAGTGTCTGTTCAGTGTACACTGCAGTCCACATATGTATATGCCAGGGGGTTGGACTTGATGGCACATATGGTCTCTTCTGACTCTATGATTCTATGTATGAAGTTCTAATAGAGCCAGGTGTGTTCATGTGTGTCCACCCCAATAGAGCATTTTAATTCAGTTTTTTTTCTGATCTGCTGAAGGAAGTTAAGCACATCTCAAGTGTGTGACATAATAAACTGAAATGTATCTCAGACAATGAAAAATGATACGATTCCACTGTCTTGGCTTTCACTTGTCACCTTCTCTTTTCTCCTTAATTGGTGCAGTTATGGCTTCCAATTGCAGAAAATTCATTTGTGCTTACCGTTTCTCACATACAAGCTCTCTTACCATTATCCTCCAATTTTCCCTAAATTCAAGTTACTGGGCACCATGACACAGTCTAAGGAAAGTTCTGATGGAGGTATCAAAAAGCAGCAAACATAGACTTACCTTCATATGTTCCACTTTCTAAAAGGGCACCACTTTTCTCTAATTCCATAAAATCTTCAACAGTGATGAAAATATAATCCACACCAGGAACTTCCCCCTCCTTATGAGGCCTTGTAGTGCCTAAATTGAAAAAGAAAAAGCACATTAGGCATAATCATAAAAAGGTATTAAGGGATATTTGATATCTGACAGATGTTATTTGTTTATTTTTTAAAAAACAAATGATTTTATTCATTGAGGTAGTTTGGATCAACAGCAGGTTTGATTTATTGCACACTTTCATTAAAAACTACAGCTTGCTAACAGAAAGATGTGATTGTTTCTGTTTTCTGCTCAGTGAGATTTACAAAATGTTAAGTGTAAATACAAATGCTGTTTGAGGTGTAGTACAATGATTTCAATGTTGATATGGATCAGGATAAAAATCTCTAAATCTGCTATAGATTGGTGATAGAGCACCTGCCTTGCATACTGGAGGCACAGATTTAATCCTGGTATTTCCAGATACACACACACACACAGGTGTGTGTGTGTGTGTGTGTGTGTGTGTGTGTGTGTTTTATATACACACACATTTTGCCATGATTCCACTGCAATATCCTAAGAACCCTAGTACTGGCAGTTTAGGGAATTTTCTATCAGAAAAGCTTTTTTTGCCATTTCTCTTACGAATCAGTAAGTGAGTCAGAAATTATTCAGCTTTCCCCCCGCTTCTGTTCCCTGGCCTCAGTTCAAGCCAGAGAAGCATTCTAAACCAGTGTGGATGGATTCCCTTCCTTTCCTTTCCCTCCCGCGTCAGTCTTAAGCAAGAGAAGCGGTTTTAACCAGTGTGGATGGATCCGAGTCAGTTTAAACCAGTGTGGATTGATTCCTTTCCTTTTCCTCCCACATCAGTTTAAACCAGTATGGATGGATTCTCTTCCTTTCCTTTCCCTCCCACATCAGTTTAAACCAGTGTGGATGGATTCCCTTCCCTTCCTTTCCTTTCCCTCCCGTGTCAGTCTTAAGCGAGAGAAGCGGTTTTAACCAGTGTGAATGGATCCGAGTCAGTTTAAACCAGTGTGGATTGATTTCCTTCCTTTCCTTTCCCTCCCACATCAGTTTAAACCAGTGTGGATGGATTCCCTTCCTTTCCTTTCCCTCCCACTTCAGTCTTAAGTGAGAGAAGCGGTTTTAACCAGAGTGGACGGATTTCTTCCCTTTGCTTCCCCCCCCCCCGGCTTCTGGAGTAAAACAACTACTTTCAAAGTAAAGACCACCTAATGACGAAGGATCAATGGATGTGCGAATGGATCCGAGTCAGTTTAAACCAGTGTGGATTGATTCCCTTCCTTTCCTTTCCTTTCCTTTCCCTCCCACATCAGTTTAAACCAGTGTGGATGGACTCCTTTCCTTTCCTTTCCTTTCCTTCCCGCATCAGTCTTAAGTGAGAGAAGTGGTTTTAACCATGGTGGATGGATCCGTGCCAGTTTAAACCAGTGTGGATTGATTCCCTTCCTTTCCTTTCCCTCCCACATCAGTTTAAACCAGTGTAGATGGATTCTCTTCCTTTCCTTTCCCTCCCACATCAGTTTAAACCAGTGTGGATGGATTCCCTTCCTTTCCTTTCCCTCCCACATCAGTTCAAACCAGTGTGGATGGATTCCCTTCCTTTCCCTCCCACATCAGTTTAAACCAGTGTGGATGGATTCCCTTCCTTTCCTTTCCCTCCCACATCAGTTTAAACCAGTGTGGATGGATTCCCTTCCTTTCCTTTCCTTTCCCTCCCACTTCAGCCTTAAGTGAGAGAAGCGGTTTTAACCAGAGTGGATGGATTTCTTCCCTTTGCTTCCCCCCCATCCCCTCCGCTTCTGGAGTAAAACAACTACTTTCAAAGTAAAGACCACCCAATGAAACAGGAAATAACACTTTGAAACCATTAACGAAGAACTCGGTAGTCACAGAAGTTTTGCAAATTTTGAACATTTTTTTCTGTGAAAATCGGAATTGACTTTCGATCCGAATCACCAGCGCCCCTACATCCAAAACAAGTTTTGAACCAATTTTTTTTTATCAAGCAAACCTACTGTTTAGGGTTTAGAACCTGAGCTCTTTCAACAGTTCAGTTCTCTGAACATTAGTTTCAGCTCTCAGTCTAAAATCTGGAGGTTTGAAAACTCACAAAACTCTAGCAATAGCGGTAGTAGTAATATTTCAATAACATTCCTCAACCTTTACTGTTATTCTATCTGTCCTCCAAATGCCTACCATCTGAGACACCACATCACTTTGACTTACTGTAAGGCTAGCCTTGCACACCATCAACAAAACCATTAAGCTTGCCAAAAGTCAGAAATGATTTGAAAGCACACAACAGCAAGAAGAAAAAACTGGCCATGTGCACACCTCAGACTTTGCCCCATCCAATTACTGTGCACAGGACACAGAATTGTCTTCCTCTTGGCATTCTTTCACCACTACCAAATCCTCTTACCATAGTATACCATCATGCGATGAAGTGGTGGGTTGTTTTGTTATATCACTATTTTATGCAACACTGTGACATAAGCCATTGCCACAATGCAAATTTAGACAGGAAAAATAAGGGCAAATTTAGACTGTAAGAAAAGCAAGGGTAACAGAGGATATTGTTCTGGTACAGCTGTACTAGGAGCTCCAACTTTATTTGCTTTGCATTAAATGTTTGATTGCAGTCCTAGGTTTCAGGGACTCTGCAGATAGGTGGCTTCTTTTGGTTGCAGTCATAGGGCAAGTCACCTATCATCATCATTAAGTTTTGGTCCCGCCCCTTGCTCAGGGAAATTGGAAAGGGAAGGGAGCCATTTTCAGTTAGTCTCAGCAAGGTTAAGTTATGTATAGGATGTGTGTAACTTCCCCTGTACAAAAGCTTCAACCTTTAAGATTTTCCAGGGAAGCCTCCCCGAAAGCTTTAAAAATTCCGGGGGAGAACAGTTTCAAGAGTCTTTAAAAATTCTGGGGGGAAACAGCCCTAAAGACCAAAGAACTCCAGCTGGAGAATATCTAAGCCCTTTCTGGTAGGTCCACTCGGTGTTCGAGACGCAACTCGACCCGGTAGTGGAGCCCACATCAGTAAGGGTTAGATTACAGTCAGCCTGGGAGAAGTTAAAATGTTTTATTGTTTATTGCTTAATGTTTATTGGTTTGCTTGGGTTTTATTGTGTATTTGTTATGCTGTTGTTTTATTGAGGGCCTTGGCCTATGTAAGCTGCACCGAGTCCTTCAGGAGATGTTAGCGGGGTACAAATAAAGTTAATAATAATTATAATAATTAAAAAGGGGATTTTCCTTTAAAGAAGAAGTTATTGAAGACAGTTGCCTGTCCTTTGTGGGCAAGATTAGGAATTCACCAGTTGCCTAAAAGCTTGGAATCATTTGCCTAATTTTACTGAAGATTAGCGAAGTTTCTGTTTGATTGTTCATTGATAAAGGACTTTGTTGTACTTCACAAGCCATCTAAAGACTATTTGTGGTGAAACCCTCTGAGAACTTCTATTTGGGCCCCCTGGCTTCCCGCCGAGCAAAGGTTGCACATCCTATTCTAAAGACAATTATTTACAGGCCCAGCACGCGACAGAACAGATATACATTAGCATATACATTTCCATTTGTAGGATCGTATTTGATAGACATCTGTTGATGATCACAAGTACTGTAAACGGTTCTGGCTCAAGTTACCTATCCGTACGTATCTCTGCCTATCAGCCCGCCAGGACCCTAAGATCTTCTGGGGAGGCCCTGCTCTCTATCCCGCCTGCTTCACAGGTGCGGCTGGCAGGGACGAGAGACAGGGCCTTTTCTGTGGTGGCCCCCCGGCTGTGGAACACCCTTCCTATGGAGGTAAGATCAGCCACCTCGCTAATGGTGTTCCGAAGAAGATTAAAAACTTGGATGTTTGAACGGGCATTCGGTTAAACAGTGCAATGAATGTGATGATTACAGGAATGGAAATTTGGACGACGGATTGGATCACGACTCTAGTTATGAGATGCATTGTGTTGTCTATTGTTGTGTCAATATTGTATATTATGCTTTTATGGTTTTAAATTGCATATCGTTGATTGATTCTTATCCTTGTTGTAAACTGCGTTGAGTCGCCTGTTGGGCTGAGAAACTGCAGTATACAAGTAAAGTAAATAAATAAATAAATAATAATCACATTGTACAATCACCGATATCCCTCATATCATTTGCCTAATTTTACTGAAGATTAGCAAAGTTTCTGTTTGATTGTTCATTAATAAAGGACTTTGTTGTACTTCACAAGCCATCTAAAGACTATTGGTGGTGAAACTCTCTGAGAACTTCTCTTTGGGCCCCCTGGCTTCCCGCCGGGTAAAGGTTGCACATCCTATTCTAAAGACAATTATTTACAGGCCCAGCGCGCGACAGAACAGATATACATTAGCATATACATTTCCATTTGTAGGATCGTATTTGATAGACATCTGTTGATGATCACAAGTACTGTAATCACACTGTACAATCACCGATATCCCTCATATCATTTGCCTAATTTTACTGAAGATTAGCGAAGTTTCTGTTTGATTGTTCATTAATAAAGGACTTTGTTGTACTTCACAAGCCATCTAAAGACTATTTGTGGTGAAACCCTCTGAGAACTTCTCTTTTGGGCCCCCTGGGTTCCTGCTGGGCAAAGGTTGCACATCCTATTCTAAAGACAATTATTTACAGGCCCAGCGCGCGACAGAACAGATATACATTAGCATATACATTTGCATTTGTAGGATCATATCTGATAGACATCTATTGATGATCACAAGTACTGTAATCACATTGTACAATCACCGATATCCCTAATATCATTTGCCTAATTTTACTGAAGATTAGCGAAGTTTCTGTTTGATTGTTCATTAATAAAGGACTTTGTTGTACTTCACAAGCCATCTAAAGACTATTTGTGGTGAAACCCTCTGAGAACTTCTCTTTGGGGCCCCTGGCTTCCCGCTGGGCAAAGGTTGCACATCCTATTCTAAAGACAATTATTTACAGGCCCAGCGCGCGACAGAACAGATATACATTAGCATATACATTTCCATTTGTAGGATCGTATTTGATAGACATCTGTTGATGATCGCAAGTACTGTAATCACATTGTACAATCACCAATATCCCTCATCCTGAAATTCTGCCACAACTTTTTAGGCCTTGACAGAAAAAGAGCGGGGCCAGTTTCAGAAACAGGGATCAATTAAACCATTAGGTCTTGCCAATAAAACCCACTTCTTCATAGAACTGCTATGCTGTACAGGAAAGGGCTTGGCAAATCTAAAGTCGATTCATGCCAAATTCCCCTTGGACTGATATCCTCCAATATCCTTTCCAAGAGGGATTTGCAGAAAACTGTGAGAGATCCTCCTAGTCCTTCTCTTTCCTGGTTTCTGAGGATGCCACTGTGGCTCATTTCCCAGAGGCATTTTCAAACAGGATAATATGATGCATGAACAAAATGCTCAGTCGGTTGCAGAGCTTGAGAACACTTTTTTTTTTGAGAACACAGTTTCAAAACTCCTGACCCAGCAAGAGCCCTAGGGAATTCTGGTTGCTGCAGTCCAAAAAAGCCATTTCTCCAAGCTTGGTGTATTTCCATTGCCCTATTTTTCCAAGGCTTGGCTCATTTGCAGTTGTTAGCACGAATGTACTAATCTAAAAACCCCTTGGCATGCTCTGCCAACTCATGCTCCACTCATGTTAGTGAACCTTGTGCCAGTAGATTTATTTCAGGATTAAGCTGACAGTATAGGTGGGAATCATGTTTCCTGTTTTCCATCTTATCTGAGTAGTGAGACAATTTTCTCTCATTATGCTAACAAGTGTTTCCGAGATACACGGACTACTAGCTTCATGGCAGGACAAAGCCAATGCCTCCATGCCTCTGGTTTTAAAAAAAATTCTGGTGGTACAATGAATGAGCCAATTGTGACAATTAAAGCAACATCCTGTCTTCCTTATTCTGCCTTAAACAGCAGTGCACAATTTATAACCCTGCCACATTCGGATGCTAAAAGCAGCCACTATTCAAAATTAAAGCGATTGCTCTCTAAAAACATGTCATTTGCATTTTTGCTAAAACACTTCATAACTCTAATGTTGCCACAGCTACTCAGAGCAATTAAAGGGCACCACTGTTCCAGTCAGGCTACTTCACAATAAAAAAAAAATCTTTGTGAATAGCCAAGGGCCATTACCCAAATGCTTTTAAATATTGTTTGTCATACCCGCCCAATTTTGCCAACCATTAAAAAAAAATCCAGGGTTAATGCAAGAGGATTTATTTTCCTTTGGATGCTCGTACCCTGGAGACTTAATGGGGTCTTTATAATATCTGCTTTCTTGCCAAACAGAATTGTGGAGCCTGGAAGCTAATACACCCATACCAACCTGCAGGATATTTGGTAAACACTGCACCACATGCCCAGAAAACCACCCCACCTCATTTTGGCTAACTTTATTTTTTTTAAATTAGGTTTTTATTTGAGAAGAGAAAATACAGTTATACAGACATATACTATACATTTCCTTCTCTTTTATTTACATTCACCCCTGTGTTCCCCTTCTCCAGAGCCATCTCTTTTCTTAAAGTCCCACCAAAAAATCAGTTATTCATTTGGAGTTAAATTCCGATCTTCTTTTTCCAATAATTTTTCTAGAAATTTTCTCCAGATACTTTCAAAATCATTTTTTTACATAATCCCTTCTTTACTTTTAAGTATCGTTCAGTGCCATTTTCCAGACTTCTTTATACCATTTGTGAAATCTCGGCCAAGTTTTTACCCCTCTGTTTGCTTCTTGGAGGTGGACTGTTCCATTCTGCTAAGTTTTAGAGTAGTAGTTTAGGATCCTCCTAGAGGCAGAGCTCTGTTGGTTCAGCCCATTCTGGCTCAGAGCTTGGTAGAAAGACTTTTTGCTCCATCATTCTTTTTGGACAATAGCTTGTAGTAGTTAGGCAGAAAGTGTCTGGTCTGGCTTAGCATTCTGAACAGGCAATCCTTAGTACGTACATGCCTCAGAGAACAAAGAGAATAGTTGTATTTGCCCAAAGAACATAGATAGTACATGCCACAGAGTTCATAGAGAGTGCTTACCTAATAGAAAATATAGTTGTTGTTACCTCAGAGCACATACCACCATTATATCTCATAGCCTCCTGTTATTTATATTTACCTCAGAGTTATACCTTATATCTGTTCCTTATTATTCTAATTCTATACCATCAAAAATCAAACTGCACCATAGAATCATAGAATCAAAGAGTTGGAAGAGACCTCATGGACCATCCAGTCCAACCGCCTGCCAAGAAGCAGGAATATTGCATTCAAATCACCCCTGACAGGTGGCCATCCAGCCTCTGTTTAAAAGCTTCCAAAGAAGGAGCCTCCACCACACTCCGGGGCAGAGAGTTCCACTGCTGAACGGCTCTCACAGTCAGGAAGTTCTTCCTCATGTTCAGATGGAATCTCCTCTATTGTAGTTTGACGCCATTGTTCCGCGTTCTAGTCTCCAAGGAAGCAGAAAACAAGCTTGCTCCCTCCTCCCTGTGGCTTCCCCTCACATATTTATACATGGCTATCATATCCCCTCTCAGCCTTCTCTTCTTCAGGCTAAACATGCCCAGCTCATTAAGCCACTCCTTATAGGGCTTGTTCTCCAGACCCTTGATCATGTTAGTCGCCCTCCTCTGGACACATTCCAACTTGTCAATATCTCTCTTGAATTGTGGTGTCCAGAATTGGACACAATATTCCAGGTGTAGTCTAGCCAAAGCGGAATAGAGGGGTAGCATTACTTCCCTAGATCTAGACACTATGCTCCTATTAATGCAGGCCAAAATCCCATTGACTTTTTTTGCCGCCACATCACATTGTTGGCTCATGTTTAACTTGTTGTCCACGAGGACTCCAAGATCTTTTTCACACGTACTGCTCTCAAGCCAGGCATTGTCCCCCATTCTGTATCTTTGCATTTCTTTTTTTCTGCGTAAGTGGAGTATCTTGCATTTGTCACTGTTGAACTTCATTTTGTTAGTTTTGGCCCATCTCTCTAATCTGTCAAGATCGTTTTGAATCCTGCTCCTGTCCTCTGGAGTATTGGCTATCCCTCCCAATTTGGTGTCGTCTGCAAACTTGATGATCATGCCTTCTAACCCTTCATCTAAATCATTAATAAAGATGTTGAACAGGACCGGACCCAGGACAGAACCCTGCAGCACTCCGCTCGTCACTTCTTTCCAGGATGAAGAGGAAGCATTGGTTACTCTTCTCCAGATTCAAACAGCCCAAATTTCTTGTTTCTTAGTTGAGAAGTCCAGGTCTCAGACACCAACCCTACAAGTAAATTATGTGTTCAAAGTCGAAAAGTCCAAAGCTATTTTAAAATATGAAGCTTCTTTTGTCAGGTCTTACATGACTTACTGTCCTATCAAGCAACCCTGTTGGCAAAATCACATGATAGACTCACTGACCGTTGTCAAGACACCCACTCACACAACAATAGATTCTGTTTTAAAGGGGAAACCTGCTATTTGATATTGCAATCCTGGATTAATATTACTGTTATTATTTTAAAAGCAATAGTGATAGTGTGATCCTGAGATTTCAAGTGTTACTGACACCTGTTCGGCCTCACAACCATTGTCGTGTGGGGTCCCACAGGGATCAATTATGTCCCCGATGTTGTTTAACATCTATATGAAGCCACTGGGAGAGATCATCCAGAGTTTCGGACTGAGATGTTATCTCTACGCAGATGATGTCCAAATCTGTCACTCCTTCTCACCTGTTACCAAGGAGGCTGTCCAGACCTTGAACCGGTGCTTGGCTGCTGTGTCAGACTGGATGAGAGCTAATAAATTGAAACTGAATCCAGACAAGACAGAGGTCCTACTGGTCAGTTGTAAGACTGAACAGGGTATATGGTTACAGCCTGTGTTAGATGGGGTTACACTCCCCCTGAAGATGCAGGTTCGCAGCTTGGGAGTGATCCTGGACTCATCGCTGAGCCTGGAACCCCAGATCTCGGTGGTGGCCGGGAGAGCTTTTGCACAATTAAAACTTGTGCGCCAGCTGCGCCCATACCTTGGGAAGCCTGATCTGGCCACGGTGGTCCACACTCTTGTTACATCCCGAATAGATTACTGCAATGTGCTCTACGTGGGGTTGCCTTTGAAGACTGTTCGGAAACTTCAATTAGTCCAACGGGCGGCGGACAGATTACTCACCGGAGCATCATACAGGGAACATACCACCCCTCTGTTATGTCAGCTCCACTGGCTGCCGATCCAGTTCTGAGCACAATTCAAAGTGCTGGTTTTGACCTACAAAACCCTATACGGCTCCGGCCCAGCGTACCTGTCCGAACGCATCTCCTTCTAAATCCCGCCTCAGAGTTTAAGATCTTCTGGGGAGGCCCTGCTCTCGGCTCCACCTCTATCACAAGTGAGATTGGTGGGGACGAGGAGCAGGGCCTTCTCGGTGGTGGCCCCTCGCCTGTGGAATTCACTCCACGAGGAAATTAGGTCATCGACATCCCTCCTCTCTTTTAGAAGGAAACTAAAAACATGGATATGGGACCAGGCTTTTGGGTAATCTGGCATATAGACAAAGGACAATGAGAACTAGAATTGGACAGGATTATGACACTGAGGAATGAACTTACGGATTTTGAGCTTGGCGAATGTTGATCATTAGATTGGTTTTTAATTAGCTAGGATGTATAACTGGATTGTTTTAATCAAAGCCCTCCTGACAAAGAGCCATCCAACCATAGATATAGATAGATACATATGATTCACACACACACAGATATAGTATCATAGATTCAAAAGGGACCCCTAAAGAAGGACAATTTGCATGCTGCATGCTCCAGAGTAGGCAAACCATGCAATCTCTACATCAACACTGACAAAGAAACCGCAAGAAATACTGTTTACCCACAAGCATAAAGAAATTACATATATTAGAAACCAACACTTTCTCATTACTTTATTTTCCAGACCAACAGACTGGGCCACAGCAACATGTGGCAGGGGATGGCTAGTAAATAAATAAATAAATAAATAAATAAATAAATTTGCCAGCTTATGGACAGCTCGCCCTCACCCAATACTCTCCAAATGTTTTGAACTACAACTACCATCAGTTTCAGTCAATGATGGAACTTGCAGACTAAAATCTAGAAGAAACCAGGCTGGGAAATGATTCATCACCAGTGACCCGCTACGCTGCCATCTTGCTAAATATAGGCTGTAAATCTGACATGATTTTGCTAGTAACAAGGCTCTAAATGAGTCTGTTCTGTAAAGTTTGTGTAGTTTGCTCTGTCAAAAAATGTAAAATCTTGCATACAATTTTTTTTTTAGGCTGAAACCATTTGGGATTAAGCTTTCTGTCTGAGCGTAGTGACTTCAACCCTTGGTGTCCTGACACAAGAGTTTACTGTGAGGTCAGCTGAAGGACTGGGTTTTTTTTCAAGCCTAAGGGTCATTTCGTCCTCAAAAGACTTCTCTCTTTTTACTCCTTCCTTTTTTTCCTGCTTGGAACTTCCAACCAGCTTGAATTTTATGCTCAATTTGCTGACACCGTGACAGTCTTTGAGCTCTCTCTTTGGCAGATGGGAAGCAGAATGTCATGCACATGGGGAAGCTATATAATTTATATATCTTTTTGTTTCTTTGTTTTCCCTAAAGCATTTAAAATGTGAGAGTGGATGCAATCCTCCAAAAACCCAGGACAGGAAATATGCCAGTTCTCAGCATATAAACAGAAAGTGTGGGGAAACTGGCTCTGTTGTCCTCAGCCTCCACACATTCACACGATGAAGAATGTCTGAGTAAGACTTTTGAATGAAAGTTGTCAGTGTAGCAATAAAAAACCCCATGCTGTGAACTGAGAAACCTCCAATGGGGGTCTTATTTCATCCACCAAAATTTAGGAACTATAAGGCATGCCATTGTCATGAGAACGTAAAATGTAGAATTGGGTAACTTTCATGATCTACTATCTAAATCAGGGGTCCACAAACTTTTTAAACAGAGGGCCAGGTCACAGTCTCTCAAACTTCTGTCGGGCGCTGGGCTTTAAACGAACTGCTTTTAAAACAGGACGTGCAACTTTAGCCCAGCGGGAAGCCAGGGGCCCCGAAGAGAAATTCGTAAGGATTTTCACCATAAATAGTCTTTAGAGGGCTTGTGAAATATAACAAAGTCTTTTATTGGTGAACAATCAACAGAAACTTCCTTTGTCTTCAAAACAAATGCTTCCAGGCTTTTGTGAACAAATGCTTCCAGGCTTTTGTGAAACTGGTGGCTTCTAACTGTTACTTGAAAGGAAAATCCCTTTCCAAACTTCTCCCAGGCTAACTGTGAACCTAAACCTAACTGATGTGGGCTCCACTACTGGGTTGAACTGCGTCTCAAAGCACCAAGTGGACCTACCAGGCCTGTAGTCACTTCAGCTGGAGTTCTTAGATATTTAAAGCTGCTTTTCCGTCCGAAACTCCTCAGAGTTTTAGGGCTGTTTCCCTGGGAATCTTTGGGAATCTTTTTGCTCTTAAGACTGTTCTCCCCTGGGAAGTCTTAAGGGTTGAAGCCTTTGTACAGGAGAAGTCTGTATACGTCCTGTACATTGACTTTCCTTGCTGAGACTGACTAAAATGGCTCCCTTCCCTTCCCAAACTGATGAAATGTGCCCCAGCAGCAACCTCAAACAGGGCTTCTTCCCAGCCGTGTGCTCTCTCCTTTCACTTCCTTGCTAGCCCCAACTATGTAACAAATCCCCAAATAAAGATTAATCAAATTGCAACTTTTAAACTCTCTAGCTTGATACTTTGTGTCTCTTTCTTGCCTGAAACTACCCAAATGCATGAAACGAACCTTTTCCAGGCCTGCCCGGAATGCCTTCCTGGCGTTCCGGGGAGGCCGAATTTGCGCTCCCCCAAACCGCGGATACGGAAACCCCCAGGGGCCTCCCGTATCCGCGAGATGGCGGATCAACTCCATTTTGATGGCATAGTTTTCTTGGCTAAATTCCTATGCACACTACACATATCTTATTTTTAGTGCAAAAAACCCACTTTAAAACAATACCATAATTAAAATGAAGAACAATTTCAACAAATATAAACTTGTTATATTTCTACAAATATAAACATGGGAAGTATGGGTCTTCTTTTGGCTGATGAGATAGGATTGTTGTTGTTGTTTGCTTTCAAGTCATCTCAGACTTAGGTTGACCCTAAGCAAGGGCCAGGTAGAGGACCTTGGAGGGCCGTATCTGGCCCCTGGGCCTTAGTTTGAGGACCCCTGCAGTAGGACAACTGAACTACTCCCACTTCTTATTATGTTATCTATCTGCAATTTGGTTGTTTGAGAGATACTGGTTATTTTCAGTGAAGTAGTTCTATTATATTAAAAAAAAGAAACAGAAATTTATTTCCCTCCCTGAGACCTTGAGTTCTTTTGTGCTGGAGCATCCTATCTGGCAGCAAAGTGATCTGTAGTTTGAGGATGAGCTATCACACCGAGAAAGCTAGAGCTTCAGTTAATCAAATGAAAATCCCTTTGGTGCCATTCACCAACTGCAGAGAGAAATAAACTACTAACTAATGCAAATCAAGACCGTAGGAAAAATATCTTTTATTCAATTTGTAGCAAGAAGGAAGATGAACACTAATCTCTGAAATACACCATGCTCTGTGGTTTTGCTGGACACGTGCCTAGAGCAAGTACACATTTTGCAGCTGAAAGAGCTTCTTGCTGACATATGTATGCAATGCTTATCAAGCCTTAATATAGCCAGAGGGCTCCTACAGAATTGGATTGCTAATCTTTCATAAACATCAGATGAACCCTCAGTTTGACCTTGCATACACCTTTCCATAGCAAACCTTTGCAATACATAATGAGCTCTTTTTGTTCATTTCTCCACTTTACATAACAATAATATTGCCATAAGAAATAACACTGGTACAGAATTCCCCTTTACTTCATCAGAGAGACATAAAACAGAGAAATTCGACATTTGTCTTGCTCTTCTCAACTCCCAGATGGCACACATGGTGAATGTTATTTTCAAGGAAACTGATTTGATATGTATTACAAGGCACAAAGCCCCAAGGTGTTTATGACACTCGTTCAAAGCTGTGGAATAAAATACACCATGATAAAAAGTTTGGAAAGCCTCCTGTAGCCAAGAATTATAATGAGAAAACGGGTTTCACTGTTGCTACATTACATGCCTTGCATGTCACAGCTACATGATTGTGATTCATACAAATATTGCCTCCATGATGTGAGGCCTTGCCAGCTTCCTTCCCCACTTCTGAAGGCGATCAAATTGAGAGTCACTATGTGCACAAACAGGGTTGCTGGAGGAATACTGTGGCATCATTCCCCGAGTTTATGCTAAAAATGTTCAAGTGGATATTATTAGGCGCAATGGTTCTGTGAAATATAAAAAGATACTGCTGAAAACTCCAGCAAAGGATCACCGCCTTGTTGTGGCGCTGGAGCTTGAGCACCTCAATGATGTCATGAGCGAAACCGTGAAGGGGCACCCAAGACGGGACAGAGAGGTCAGACCAAGCGTGATCCCTGGGGAAGCAACGGCAAACCACCCCAGTATCCTTGCCAAGAAAACTAAATGGACCAGTACAACCAGAGATATGTCGGTATGCCATTGGACGATGGGACTCCCAGGTCGGAAGATGGCCAAAATGCTACTGGGGAGGAGCAGAGGATAAGTTCAACTAGCCTCAGATGTGATGACGCAGCTAGCTCAAAGCCGAAAGGAAGGCTAGCGGCCGACGGTACTGGAGGTGAACGACGAATCCGATGCTCTAAAGATCAACACACCATAGGAACCTGGAATGTAAGATCTATGAGCCAGGGCAAATTGGATGTTGTTATTGGCGAGATGTCAAGACTAAAGATAGACATTCTGGGGGTCAGCGAACTGAAATGGACTGGAATGGGCCACTTCACATCAGATGACCACCAGATCTACTACTGCGGAACTGGACTGACCTTGAAGGAGCTAGGGGTGGTGACGGCTGACAGGGAGCTCTGGCGTGGACTGGTCCATGAGGTCACGAAGAGTCGGAGACGACTGAATGAATGAACAACAACAACAACTGCTGGAATTGTAGAATCTGAGAATTATTGTAGTTGAGCCAAAGTGCATGCTTTCTTTGCAGAATATCCAAAATAAAATTTGTGGTATCGCAAAGAAGAGTTAGGAAAGGCTTCCAGAAAGCCACTGCCAGTAAGTGCAGACAATATCCACTCACATGGTCCCATGCTCTCTTTTGGCAGAAGGTAGATTCCTACCACTTTGATGGCCGAAAGCGAGGAGGAACTTTATTTTTGTCATGTTAGGAACGACTTGAGAAACTGCAAGCTATTTCTGGTGTGAGAGAATTGGCCATCTGCAAGGACGTTGCCCAGGGGATGCCTGGATGTTTTGATGTTTTATCATCCTTGTGGGAGGCTTCTCTCATCTATCCAAGCTGGATAGATGCGGGGAATGCCGTGGATGTAGCGTACCTGGATTTCAGTAAGGCCTTCGACAAGGTCTCCCATGACCTCCTGGCAAACAAACTAGTCCAATGTGGGTTAGGCAAAACTACGGTGAGGTGGATCAGTAATTGGTTAAATGGACGAACCCAGAGGGTGCGCACCAATGCTTCCTTTTCATCCTGGAAAGAAGTGACAAGTGGAGTGCCACAGGGTCCCGTCCTGGTCCTGGTCCTGTTCAACATCTTTATTAATGACTTAGATGAAGGGCTAGAAGGCATGATCATCAAGTTTGCAGACGACACCAAATTGGGAGGGGTAGCCAGTACTCCAGAGAACAGGAGCAGGATTCAAAACGATCTTGACAGATTAGAGAGATGGGCCAAAACTAACAAAATGAAGTTCAACAGTGACAAATGCAAGATACTCCACTTTGGCAGGAAAAACAAAATGTAAAGATACAGAATGGGGGATGCCTGGCTCGAGAGCAGTACGTGAGAAAAAGATCTTGGAGTCCTCGTGGACAGCAAGTTAAACATTAGCCAACAATGTGATGTGGCGGCAAAAAAAGCCAATGGGATTTTGGCCTGCATCAATAGCATAGTGTCTAGATCTAGGGAAGTAATGCTACCCCTCTTTTCTGCTTTGGTAAGAACACACCTGGAATATTGTGTCCAATTCTGGGCACCACAATTCAAGAGAGATACTGACAAGCTGGAATGTGTCCAGAGGAGGGCGACTAAAATGATCAAGGGTCTGGAAAACAAGCCCTATGACGAGCAGCTTAAGGAGCTGGGCATGTTTAGCCTGAAGAAGAGAAGGCTGAGAGGAGATATGATAGCCATGTATAAATATGTGAGAGGAAGCCACAGGGAGGAGGGAGCAAGCTTGTTTTCTGCTTCCTTGGAGACTAGGACACGGAACAATGGCTTCAAACTACAAGAGAGGAAATTCCATCTGAACATGAGGAAGAACTTCCTGACTGTGAGAGCTGTTCAGCAGTGGAACTCTCTGCCCCAGAGTGTGGTGGAGGCTCCTTCTTTGGGAGCTTTTAAACAGAGGCTGGATGGCCATCTGTTGGAGGTGATTTGAATGCAATATTCCTGCTTCTTGGCAGGGGGTTGGACTGGATAGTCCAACTCTTTGATTCTATGATTCTATGAGTAAATGAATTAATTTTATAAAAAGGCAGCAAGAACCGATCACATGGGTATTTTCATAATAAAATAACAAGAGTTGGATCCAAAAGTGCACACTGACATTTGGAAACCAGTTCAAAGAATTGTTTCTTTAGACCTTCCACTGAAGTATATGTGAAAGAAAACTGGATCCAAAGATGTCCTTCCTGTTATATAAGAACCTCTACCGAAGGAATCCATTATAGAAATTTAACAGATCGTACTCTTTTGCCAGGACTCATGGAGGCATTTGCACGGTGATGCTAATGGTGATTTCCCTTCCATTCATGGCTCTTGGATCTAATATCATGATTTGTAGACTAGCAACCAGAGTGTTAATTGAGCCGTCTTTGTCAATTTGGCAAACTCCCAATTCCATCTACAATGCATCTACTTTCAAGAACAGCTCTGACCGGGGATTAAACCCATCTACAAAGCAGTTCATTCTTAGCTCAGCTCCTGTCCCATAAAACATCTTTAGCCCATTATCTTTGCCAAGAGTGCATTCAAGACCTTAATAATAATATTCACAAAAGGACACACAAACTTAAAAGCAGATGTATGCATTTTTAAATCAATATTTTGAGAAACCGTGAGCATTTCAGCATTTAACAGCAAGGGAAGGGGTTAGAAATTCCACTTTTAAAAGGATTCTTCATTGTTTACTACCTGAAAGACAGACAGAAGGGATGCTAGCTTTGAATTTTTCCAAACTCTGAATTGTCTTCTCAAAAGGATGCATAATGTGTGTGATTCAGGAAAGCTAAGACCAGTTCTCTGTACGATAGAACTCTGCTTGTGCTGGTACAGCTGTACCAGAAGCTCCCACTTTATTTGCCTTGTATTAAGTGTTTGTTTGCATCCCAAGGCTTGGGATTCTGCAGAAGGGTGGCTTCCTGTTAAAGTTTGCAGTTATAGGGCAGGCCCCCTGTCTATCATCATTGAGTTTGGTTCCGCCCCCTGTTCAGGACAATTGTGAAGGGAAGGGAGCCATTTTCAGTCAGTCTCAGCAAAGGAAGTCAATGTACAGGACGTGTACAGACTTTCTCCTGTACAAAGGCTTCAACCCTTAAGACCGCCCGGGGGAGAACAGTCTTAAGAGCATCTAAAGATTGCCAAAGGTTCCCAGGGAAACAGCCTTACAGCCCCGAGGAATTTCGGAGGGAATAACAGCTTTAAACATCCAAGAAGCCCTAAAGCTCTGAGGAATTTTGGAGGGAAATTATTATTATTATTATTATTATTAACTTTATTTGTACCCCGCTAGCATCTCCCGAAGGACTCGATGCGGCTTACACGGGCCGAAGCCACAAAACACAATACAATAGAAAACATAACACAGCAATAAACAAAGCAAATCAAACAATTAAGCAAAATAACCACAATGACAATACATCAAGACACTATTAAAACTGGTTCGGCCAGCGCAATGGGGTACAGGGTTAAAAGTGCTGAGATGGCAGGAGGAACGTAGGATTAAAGTGCGGTGTGCAGCAATATTAGTTGTGCTAAAGTGCATCTAGGACTTGGGATGGGGATTCCTAATCTGCGAAGGCACATCGGAACAGCCAAATTTTTAGGTTCCTTCTGAAAACTGCTAGAGTAGGGGCCTGACGAAGCTCTTTTGGAAGGGCATTCCAAAGTCGGGGGGCCGCCACAGAGAAGGCCCTGTCCCGCGTCCCCACCAAGCGCGCTTGCGACGTAGGTGGGATCACGAGCAGGGCCTCCCCAGATGACCGGAGCGAGCGTGTGGGTTCGTAGATGGAAATGCGGTCACGCAGGTAGGGTGGTCCCAAACCGTTCAGGGCTTTGTAGGTGAGCACCTGCACCTTGAATTGGGCTCGGAAAATAAATGGCAGCCAGTGGAGCTCCTTGAACAAGAGGGTTGACCTCTCTTGATAATGAGCTCCAGTTAGCATCCTGGCTGCTGCCCGCTGGACCAATTGTAGTTTCCGAGCCGTCTTCAAGGGCAGCCCCACGTAGAGCGCATTGCAGTAATCCATTCTAGAGGTGACCAAGGCGTGGACCACCCCGGCCAGATCAGCCTTCACGAGGTATGGTCGCAGTTGGCGCACAAGTCTCAGTTGTGCAAAGGCCCTCCCGGATACCGCCGACACCTGAGCCTCAAGTGTAAGCGAAGAATCCAAGAGGACACCCAAACTGCGGACCTGTGGCTTCAGGGGGAGTGTAACCCCGTCCAACACAGGTTGCCACCCTATACCCCGATCCGGTTTACGATCGACCAGGAGGACCTCTGTCTTGTCGGGATTGATCTTTAGCTTGTTCTTCCTCATCCAGATCGACACGGCGGCCAGGCACTCGTCCAGCACCCGAGAAGCCTCCTTGGAATTAGGTGGAAAGGAGTAGTAGAGTTGTGTGTCATCCGCATAGAGATGGCACCCAACTCCAAAACTCCGGATGACCTCTCCCAGCGGTTTCATGTAGATGTTGAAGAGCATGGGCGACAAGATAGATCCTTGCGGGACCCCACAGGTCAAAGGCCAGGGGTCCGAGCAGGCGTCTCCCATCTTCACCAACTGGGTACGTCCCTCCAGGAAGGACCGGAGCCACGACAGAACCGTGCCCCCAAGGCCCATCCCAGAGAGACGACCCAGAAGGATACCATGGTCGATGGTATCGAAAGCCGCTGAGATGTCCAGGAGAACCAACAGGGTCACACTCCCCCTGTCCAGCTCTCTGCGGAGGTCATCCACCAAGGCGACCAAGGCTGTCTCGGTGCCATGACCAGGCCTGAAACCAGACTGTGCCTGATCTAGGTAGTTGGTATCGTCTAGGAAGCCCTGGAGCTGCGAGGCGACCACCCGCTCCAGCACCTTACCCAGGAAAGGGAGGTTGGAGACTGGTCTGTAGTTATTCAGCACCGTGGAGTCAAGGGAAGCTTTTTTGAGGAGTGGACGAACCACTGCCTGTTTCAAACCAGATGGAAAAATCCCTTGCTCCAACGATGCATTGACAATCAATACAAACCAGTCAACCAACCCCTCCCTGGCTGATTTAATGAGCCAAGATGGGCAAGGGTCAAGAGATGAGGTGGTCGCCCTCACAGCCCCAAGAACCTCCTCTACGGTTTCAGGAAGAACAAGCCTAAAAGAATCCCACAAAATTGGACAAGCAGGTACCTCCGTCACCTCTTCAGGCACTGCGATGGAATTGGAGTCGAGCTCGAGGCGTATCTGGGCGACTTTATCTGCAAAATGGTGTGCGAAATCGCGACACCGAGCTGCGGGGTCGTCAGGGACCTCCTCCACCGCAGGTGGGTGGAGGAGTTCTCCCACGACCCGAAACAGCTCCGATGATCTATTTGCTGCAGATGCTATACGAGCGGTCGTGAATGACTTCCTGGCCGCCCGTATGGCCACGGAGTATGCCTTAAGAGAGGCTCTAGCCCGTGTTCGGTCAGACACGTCTCGAGATTTCCTCCATTTGCGCTCTAGCCCCCTTCTCGTGTGCTTCATCACAGCCAGCTCCTCGGTGAACCAAGGAGATGGCCTGTCACGACGCAACGAGATGGGGCGTTCGGGTGCGATCGTATCTAACGCCCTGGCCATCTCCCCGTTATAGAGAGTTACCAAGGCGTCGATAGAATCGCCAGGCTCCAAGGCAGGAAGAACCCTAAGATTCCTCAGGAATCCATCCGGATCCATCAGTCTCCTAGGGCGGACCATCTTAATTTGTCCTCCACCCCTGCGGAGGTTTAGGGTCGCAGTAAGTCTAAATGTGATCAGATGATGGTCAGACCATGACACTGGAAGGATGTTTTGATCTTCCACTCTGATCAATTCGTCGTCCGCCACAAAGACAAGGTCGAGAGTGTGCCCAGCTTGATGCGTGGGGCCAGATATTATCTGTGACAGTCCTATGGCCGTCATGGTGGCCATAAAGTCCTGAGCTGCGCCAGATAAAGTGGTCTCGGCATGGATGTTAAAGTCTCCCAGCACCACCAGGCGCTGGGAGACCAAGGCCGAATTAGAGACCACCTCCGCTAACTCAGGCAGGGAAGCTGCTGGATCTCGGGGTGGACGATACACCAACAGGAACCCCACACTGTCACGGCTCCCCACCTTCAAGTGGACACATTCAAACCCAGAAGCTTGCGGGACAACGCATCTGGTCACGGCGATGGATTGCCGGAAGACCACTGCGACCCCTCCTCCCCGCCCCCCTTGTCTAGCCTGCTGATGCACTCCAAAACCTGGTGGGCACAGCTGAGAGAGATTTACTCCCCCCAGCTCGTCCAACCAGGTCTCGGTGATGCATGCCAGATCCGCCCTCTCATCCAGGATCAGGTCCTGGATGGCCGCGGTCTTACCATTAACGGATCTGGCATTAATCAGCAGGACCTTTAGACCAAGGGGGCTGCCATGGAGCCTACCACTACCTACCTTCTCCAGGGTCGCAAGGACTCTGTTGCGCTTCTCCCTGGGATGATGGTGACCTGCTATTCTCCTCCCCCACACGATTTGAATGGCACCCCCCTCCTCCGGAACCCTCTCCCCCCCTACATGGCCGGGGTCTGTAACTAGTCAGCTCTCAGAGGAAGGAGTCGGGCTGGGGAATAGTCTCCCTTGGGCGTTGGGAAGGGATGTTTCTGAAGATGAAGTAGATAATGAAACATCAAGGGAGCTGAGTGGACTGAATAGGGGAAGGGTTCTCGAGCGAAGGAGTGTAGCTGGTTGAGTGGGGGCGACCGGGACAGATGGAGTCTCAAAATTATACGAACCAGGAGGGGGGGCCCTAACCGGTGAGCTAGTTGTGGATACACGGGGACCTGATGGGGTATGGCAAGAAGGAACCCCGGAGGCAAATAAGGGGCGTATCTGAGGGTCCACAACTACCCTCCTAATGGTAATGCCCCATTTCTTTAAGTCATAGCGCTTTGCCATAAGCTCTCCGAGCCATGAGTTGTCTTCTGGTGTTATTTGAAGACGGGAGGAACGGTCAGATGATTGGTAGTCCCTCCATAACCACACTATGGCTTCTAGTCTTATTTCCTGTGGTCTTTTACCCAGGATTTGGGCCAAGGAGTTACAAACTGCCCTCTTGGAGGTCCATCTGCCTCTGTTAACCATTTGGTCCGCAATGTCCACCGCAAACATGTCAGTTTGTAGATGTTGATCCTTAGCACAGGCTGCGGTTGGCTGAACCAAAGGATCTGTTGTTGTATTATTAATCGTCCTCTGAGCGGCCTTCACAGACCGCTGCCACTCCACGATGTTCTCAATCCTATGACTGCCCAAAGATTCTCCCCTTCCCTCAGTCAACTCCTCATTCATTCAGCTTTGAATATCTAAGAACTCCAGCTGAAGTGACTACAGGCCTACTGGTAAGTCCACTCGGTTTTGAGACGCAGTTCAGCCCGGTAGTGGATCCACATCAGTTAGGTTTAGGATCACAGTTAGCCTGGGAGAAGTTTGGAAAGGGATTTTCCTTTAGAGTAAAAGCAACAGTTAGAAGCCACCAGTGGCACAAAGCCTGGAAGTATTTGTTTAACCCTTTGAAGACAAAAGAAATTTCTGTTGATCATTCACCAATTAAAAATTTGCTATATTTTAAAGCCCTCTAGAGACTGTTTATGGTGAAAATCCTTACGAATTTCTCTTCGGGCCCCCTGGCTTCCCACTGGGCTAAAGTAGCATGTCCTGTATTAAAGTCAACTTATTTCAAGCCCGCGCGAGACAGAACACTGCTTAATGGAATTCATGGGTGCCCCTGAAGATCCTTTCATAAAGTTTCTATCTCTATGGTTCTTCTTTCAGTAGCATTCTAAAAAAGCCGGACAGAAAAACATGGGACTAGAGATTGCCAAAGGCAGATGGGAGAGGGATTTCTTTGTTTCTGCTGAAAAAGTAGATCTGTTGCAATGCACAATGGGCGAGAAGGCAGTCATGTCTCTCTCTACTTGCCCAAAATGGTGGGTGAGGAACCAAGTAAAAGAAAAATATATAAAGAAAACAAAACTATTATGTGCCAAACTCTTTCTTTCTCAATCTCATCACATCTCTTGCTTCCATCTGACAGGCACAACCGCAAGTTCGCAGCTTGGGAGTGATCCCAAGGTCTTGGCAGTGGTCGGGGGAGCTTTTGCACAATTAAAGCTTGTGCGCCAGCTGCGCCCGTACCTTGGGAAGTCTGACTTGGCCACGGTGGTCCACACTCTGGTTACATCCTGTCTAGACTACTGCAACGCTCTCTACGTGGGGTTGCCTTTGAAGACTGCCCGGAAGCTTCAACTAGTCCAAACGAACGGCAGCCAGATTGCTAACAGGAGCGGGGTACAGAGATCATATGACCCCTCTGTTACGCCAGCTCCACTGGCTGCCGATTAGCTTCCGTGCACAATTCAAAGTGCTGGTTTTGACCTATAAAGCCCTAAACGACTCCGGCCCAGTTTACCTGTCCGAACGGATTCTCCCCTATGAACCATCAAGGTTATTAAGATCTTCCAGAGGGGCCCTGCTCTCGGTCCCACCACCTTCGCAATTGCGTTTGGTGGGGACGAGGGACAGGGCCTTCTCGGTGGTGGCTCCTCGGCTTTGGAACTCCCTCCCACTAGAGATTAGATCTGCTCCCTCCCTCCTGACCTTCAGGAAACGAATAAAGACCTGCCTTTGGAACGTGGCATTTGAGGACTGAATCTATAACCTTCGTCCACATGGAAGGAGGATGATGAACTGTGACTGTGACTGTATTGACGACTTGGCTTGTGTAATGTGATGATGATATTTTTATTGTACTTATATTTTAATCTGTAATGATGATGCACTGTATATTATATTGTACTTATATTTTATATTATATTGTACTTATGTTTTAATCTGTAATGATGATGCACTGTGTTGTTTTTGTTTATTATTGTATTTGAACACATGTTGTGAACCGGCCTGAGTCCCTCGTTCGAGGTGAGAAGACCAGTATATAAAACTTCTAAATAAAATAATAATAAATAATAGACACAATGGTTTAACCTACTGAGTGCAATTTCCAAGCTATTAAATCTTCCTTAAATCTTCTCCAATAAGTGCTGTTGTTTATTCTTGCTTCCATGCAAAGTGAGAAATGGGATGCCAGTGTATGCAAATTTTCAAAATCTGTCTAATACAAAATCTTCCTTTTTCTAGGATAACTTAGAATTCTGTTGACAGTGGCTCTTATGAATTCTGCCATTTTTATGCTAGCAATGAACTGACTTTGGGATTTATAGAAGTGTGTGTTTTATGCTGAAAAACAGTATGAATATGAATGTTGTTTGTTTATGGGTGTGTGCATGTGCACATACATAAATTTCTATCTATATAAATAAAAATGTAATGTTCGTTTGTGGGATTAACAGATCTCAAAAACCACTAGACGAAATGACACCAAATTTGGATACAAGACACCTAACAATACAATGTATGTCCTTCACTCAAAAAAATTGATTTTGTCATTTGGGGGATTTAGTTGCTGGGATTTATAGTTCATCTACAATCAAAGAGCATTCTGAACTCCACCAATGATGGAATTGAACTAAATGTGGAACGCCCTTCCCACAGATATTAGACTAGCTCCATCATTATTGGTATTCCGCAAAAAAGTGAAGACCTGGTTGTTCGAGCAGGCGTTCGAATAGTTAGTGCAATGAGTGTAATGAACATAGGAATGGAACAATGGATGACGGATCTGGATCATGTTTTCAGTGATGAGACGCCAGTGAATGGCTATTGTTGTTAATTATATAGGATTGTTTAGGTGTTATGATGTTACTGTTTTTTACCGTGTACTGTGTTTTTGCTGTTCTGTTGTTAACCGCTGTGAGTCGCCTAAGGGCTGAGAACAGCGGTATACAAATAAAGTAAATAAATAAATAAATAAATAAATAAATAAATGTGGCACACAGAACTAGAAGGATTTGGTGGGCATTGACCTTGAATTTGGGACTTGTAGTTCACCTACATCCAGAGAGAACTGTGGGCTCAAACAAGAATGGATCTGGACCAAACTTGGCACGAATACGCCATATGTCCAGATGGAGTTTGGGGAAAATAGACCCTGACATTTGGGAGTTGTAGTTACTGGAATTTATAGTTCACCTACATACAATCAAAGCGCATTCTGAACCCCACCAACAACAGAATTAGGGCAAACTTCCCACACCGAACCCCCTTAAGCAACAGAAAATACTTAAGGCCATGCAGTCCAACTCTCTTCACCAGGGCAAGAAAATGTAATCAAATCTCTCCTGACAAAGAACCATCCAGCCATAGATAGAGATAGATTGATATGATTCCAATATTGTGTCCAATTCTGGGCACCACAATTCAAGAGAGATATTGACAAGCTGGAATGTTTCCAGAGGAGAGCGACTAAAATGATCAAAAGTCTGGAGAACAAGACCTATGAGGAGCGGCTTAAGGAGCTGGGCATGTTTAGCCTGAAGAAGAGAAGGCTGAGAGGGGATATGATAGCCATGTATAAATATGTGAGAGGAAGCCACAGGGAGGAGGGAGCAAGCTTGTTTTCTGCTTCCCTGGAGACTAGGACGCGGAACAATGGCTTCAAACTACAAGAGAGGAGATTCCATCTGAACATGAGGAAGAACTTCCTGATTGTGAGAGCTGTTCAGCAGTGAAACTCTCTGCCCCGGAGTGTGGTGGAGGCTCCTTCTTTGGAAGCTTTTAAACAGAGGCTGGATGGCCATCTGTCAGGGGTGATTTGAATGCAATATTCTTGCTTCTTGGCAGGGGGTTGGACTGGATGGCCCATGAGGTCTCTTCCAACTCTTTGATTCTATGATTCTATGATTCACGCACAAGGAGATATAGTATCATAGATTTGAAAGGGACCCCTAAAGAAGGACAATTCTATGTTGCATGTTCCAGAGTAAGCAAACCAGACAATCTCCACATCAACACTGACAAAGAAATAGCAAAAAGTGCTGTTTACCCACAAGCATAAATAAATTATATGTATTAGAAACCAACATTTTCTCATTACTTTATTTTCGAGACCACCAGACTGGGCCACAGAAACGCGTGGCAGGGAACAACTAGTGGGAAATAAAATATTTTCTTTCAGAAAAAATGTCACAAAAAGCATAAGGCCAACAGTCAGTTAGAAGTTTCTCACACCACCATAAAAGGAGTCATTGAAAAATACAGGGACTACAAGTTTAGCTTCATATGTTGCCTGCTTATCTCACTCACTTGACTATTTGTATGTAGAACATGCTTTTTTGTTATTATGCACTGTGACAGTACAGCAGAAGTGTAATTATTCTTTTGAAAGTCACTAAACCTCTCTTGGTGAGTCTTAGCTGGATTTTTTTTTATCCTTTGGCTTGGTAACTGCAATTACTCCCTTTGGCAAAGACAGCCAGAAGCCAAGCATAGAAAAGTGTAGCATGAACTCAAATTGATCGCCTTTTCCCTAAAGCTGTTCAGTAAAGGCTTGCAGCATAGGTATGCTTAGTGAGATAAAAAAAACAGTTGAAGCTGAAGTTCTTTTAGCAAGACAAAAGCAGTCAAAGTTCTCCTTCTTCCAAAATATAACTGAGCAATCAGCCAGAAGCTTCCCTAAGTATCTCAGCATTATTTTACTGTAAGCAGCTTGTCCCAAACATGGCCAGGACCAGATAGGTGAGATGTCATTTGGGTAACCCACATTTGGATCAATTAGTTTCTCATCATCAGCAATCTGATGCAGTTCAATGGCTCGGAAAAACTCAATTTTAGTCCAAAGGACTTGCATTAAATTCTTGTGGGTTTTTTCGGGCTATATGGCCATGTTCTAGAGGCATTTCTCCTGACGTTTCGCCTGCATCTATGGCAGGCATCCTCAGAGGTGAGGTCTGCTGGAGCTGGGAAGAAAGGGACCTCTGAGGATGCCTGCCATAGATGCAGGCGAAACGTCAGGAGAAATGCCTCTAGAACATGGCCGTCTTGACTACTGCAACGCTCTCTACGTGGGGTTGCCTTTGAAGACGGCTCAGAAGCTCCAATTAGTCCAACGGGCGGCAGCCATGGTATTAACAGGAGCGGGGCACAGGGAGCATACAACTCCTCTGCTGTACCAGCTCCACTGGCTGCCGATTTGCTACCGGGCCCAATTCAAAGTGCTGGCGTTGGCCTTTAAAGCCCTAAACGGTTCTGGCCCAACATATCTATCTGAACGTATCTCGGCCTATCAGCCCACCAGGACCCTAAGATCTTCGGGGGAGGCCCTGCTCTCTATCCCGCCTGCTTCACAGGTGCGGCTGGTGGGAACGAGAGACAGGGCCTTTTCTGTGGTGGCCCCTTGGCTTTGGAATGCCCTCCCCATAGAGATAAGATCAGCCTCCTTGCTGATGGTGTTTCGAAAAAGACTGAAGACATGGATGTTTGAACAAGCATTCGGCTAATCCGGTGCGATGAAATTGATGATCAAGGACTGGTAATCACAGACAATGAACTTGGATTATGATTTTAGTTAAGAGATGCATTGGTCTGTATTGGTGGCCCAATATTGTGTATTATGTATGTGTTTTTATGCTTTTTATACTGAATATTGTTGATTATTGTAGTGTTGTAAACCGCGTTGAGTCGCCAATGTAGGCTGAGAAACGGCGGTATACAAGCGCTGTAATAAATAAATAAATAAGAAATGCCTCTAGAACATGGCCATATAGCCCGAAAAAACCCACAAGAACTGAGTGATTCCAGCCATGAAAGCCTTCGACAATACACTTGCATTAAATGTAATTCACTGTGTGTAAAAGCTAGGAAATGTTTTTTCCCCTCTGTTAAGTCCCTAATGATTCAGAAGCAAAGAATGATACAAGTTTGGTTATTGTTGTTGTTGGGGAAAAATATTTATTTTTGCTAAATTGGATATGTCGCCTTCAAATGAGAGAGTTTTTCATAAAATTATATAACTTTTTATACAAAGTATTTGTATGAATCTATGCTCAGTATTATTTTAAAATTGAAATGAACAGTAATCATGGGATCATAGAATCACTGACTCATAGATTTGGAAGACACCTTGTGGAGGACTTATGGTTTTTATTTCGTTACTGATGTTAATTGTAATGAATTTTTACCTGTGTTAAATGTTTTTAATGTTTAAATTATTTTTGTACTGTTGTGGGCATAGACTTGTGCCATTTTGTAAACCGCCATTAGTTGCCCTCGGGCTGAGAATGGCGGTATAGAAGCAAAGTAAATAAATAAATGGGTCATCCAGTCCAACCCCCGGTGATAGTATGATAGCTGGGTCTGGAAGCTCCGAGCATTATGCACATTCTACAATGGTAGTTGTGAATAAGGGAAAGGGAGAGCGGCACACTGGGGGCAGGAATAAACTTCAATTTGGTGGAAGAACAGAAAGGGGGGAGGGTTTGGATAAAGTCTCCCCTGGCGGGGATGAGAGACAGGGCCTTCTCAGTGGTGGCCCCTCAGCTGTGGAACGCCCTTCCTACAGATATCAGATCGGCCTCCTCCCTGTTGGCGTTTCGGAGGAAAGTGAAGACGTGGCTGTTCAAACAAGCATTCGATTAAGCAGTGTAATTGAATATAGGAATACGGAATAATGGATGATGAGATTGGATTCTGATTTTACTGATGAGACGCTAATGATTGTTATATTGATGTTTAATCGTTGATGATGCTACTGTTTTTAACTGTCCCATATTCGTTTTGTGATGTTTTTGCATTGAATTTTGCTGTTGTTAACCACTTTGAGTCGCCTGAGGGCTGAGAAAACCGGTATATAAATGAAGTAAGTAAATAAATAAAGAAATAATAAGTTTAGTGTAAGGTTTAGGGGTAGGGTAAGGGTTAGGATAGGGATAGAATTAGGCTTAGGGGTTAGGCTTAGGGGTTAGGTTTAGGGTTAGGATTAGAGTTTGGGTTAGGATTAGGGTTAAGGGTTAGGGTTCGGGTAAGTGTTAGACATTCCTTCTATAATATCTGTGTTTCGCTCCTGAAGGAACAAAGCGGAAAGAGCGTAAGGCTCAGAGCTTCCAGGACCAGCTTCCTTACTATTACCCAACCCCCCACCAAGAAGCATGAAAATCACATTTAAAGCAACCCCAATAGATGGTGTAACAGGCATGTTTAGCCTGAAGAAGAGAAGGCTGAGAGGAGATATGATAGCCATGTATAAATATGTGAGAGGAAGCCACAGGCAGGAGGGAGCAAGCTTGTTTTCTGCTTCCTTGGAGACTAGAACACGAAACAATGGCTTCAAACTACAAGAAAGGAGATTCCATCTGAACATGAGGAAGAACTTCCTGACTGTGAGAGCTGTTCAGCAGTGAAACTCTCTGCCCCGGAGTGTGGTGGAGGCTTCTTCTTTGGAAGCTTTTAAACAGATGCTGGATGGCCATCTGTCAGGGGTGATTTGAATGCAATATTCCTGCTTCTTGGCAGAATGGGGTTGGACTGGATGGCCCATTAGGTCTCTTCCAACTCTTTGATTCTATGATTCTATGACATTATTTATGTTATAAGAATTGTCCATGTTGATGGGACAACTGGGGGAATAATTCTGTGAATACATTAAGCATGAACAAAAATTTGATTATATCAATTTAGATTATAAATGCCATTTACCTATAAGAACAGAATGTTCACCAATTAAAAATGATAATAGTAATATCTGATTTTATTGAATTGAATTCTCTTAATTACCTTTAATTGAGAATATATTACAAGTCCTCTAATAAGGGAAAAGAACAGTCATTTAAAGAACTGGTATAAGCATACCCTAAGCTAATATATTGTCGAAGGCTTTCATGGTCGGGATCACTGGGTTGTTGTAGGTTTTTCCGGGCTATATGGCCATGTTCTGGAGGCAATTTTTCTCCTGACGTTTCGCCTGCATCTATGGCAAGCATCCTCAGAGGTAGTGAGGTCTGTTGGAAGTAGGAAAAACAGACCTCCAACAGACCTCACTACCTCTGAGGATGCTTGCCATAGATGCAGGCGAAACGTCAGGAGAAAAATTGCCTCCAGAACATGGCCATATAGCCCGGAAAAACCTACAACAACCTAAGCTAATATTTCATGTTTCAACATAACTTTTGAAATAATAGAGTCACAATTTCCTTAACAACCGCCACTTTCAAGTATTTTGATATAAAAATGTTGTTTTTTAAAAAGGAAACTCACAACATCATTCTTTGTCTTGAAACAGTGCAGAATTAAATGAGGTAACACCTAAGATTCAATGCTCACTCATAAAATGCAAGAGTGCAAGAAAACACATTTCTCTGTATTTCTGTTGCCAGGACTATTGATACTATTGCCATGAAATTGTTGAAATATGAGATAGAAAAATGTGCTACCATAAAAATGTACATTAAATATATATTAATGTGATACTTTTGAGAAATGAGGCAAGAAATACTGCAATATTCGATAGAAATAGACCGAGCATTAAATTTGTTGTCACGCTACTGAATAACATTGGGGGGGGGGGGGGGGAGTACAAAGGAGTGCAAGAAACACTGAAATGAAAGGTGGAAGGAATGCTACCAATAAGGCCTTCTTTCTCTTTCCTTCCTCCTTTGCTCCCCTCAAATCAAGTATTATATTTTAAATCATTAGAAACATTCCAAGAGGCAAAATTAATATAGCACAAATGGAGGCTACATACCCTCCAACATTTCACGGATGAAAATTGGGACACACATGTTCAACCAACAGCAGAGTATGGTTAAGAGAGCAAATGTCATGTATCATGTTCTGCAGTTGATGGTGGTTGGTGGTGCTATTTGGTGATGGAAGAGTTAATGTAGGTCTTAGTTCTAAAGGGTTGAGTAATCTGTAAGTAAGAGTTCATGGGTGAAAGCAATTAAGGGTGGAGGTGTAATAAGAAATTCAATGTGCAAATTTGATAAATGTGAATTTAAAATGATGTGTGGGAATGAATGGAAGAATGGAAGGATGTATGGATGGAGTTAATAATTTTGGAGAAACCAGTATAATATTAAGGCCTGCAATGACTAACTCCCTGCTTGCTGCTTTGTGATTAAATCCTATTAAGGAGATCTGAAGAGTAAACTCTGATAAGAACGGGACAGTGATAAAGGAAATGTTTGCAACATTCCTTATGTTAAGAAGGAAGTCAACAGAAGATCAACACCAATCAAGAAATCAACAACTGGCCAGGAAACTGGGATGGATCCAGGATGGAAGACGTCTATCATTCATTCACACTTTGGGACTACATCAACAGAATATTTCCTATAAAAGACTCATCCTAATAATGCTCAAAGTGTGGCAGACCGAGGAGTCTGATCCACCCGCCATGCTCTGCTCCATGGGAAGGAGAGAGGTGGTGTATTTGGAGAGTGTCAGATATGCTATGGGAAAGCATGATTCTGGACACTTTGGAGCTTCTTTCTCAAGGGAAGAGGAAGAAGTGCGCTTTTGGAGTCTTAGATTTTGTGCAGGGAGTCAGGTTCTGCTGTATGGAAAACAGAGATCTGGTCCTTGGCACTGTTCTTAGGGAAAGAAGTGTTGGCATTTCGGCGTTTTGAAGTTATGGCGTTATGGAAGTTATGGAACTGTGCATTGGCAGGTTGCAGGGAAGCAAGGTCTGGCCTAACAGGTGCTTCTCCAAGGAGGGAGAAAAGGATTTGGATGCATGTGGATGAATGCATGTACATGTGTGTGAATGCTGAGTGAAAATGTAATTCCCCTTTGTTTGTTTGTTAACCAATGTAATTGTGAATCCAATGTAGTTGCATAGAATCTGTATGTCTGTATGTCCAATGTCATTCTTTGTCTAAATATTTTCTGTAATCTGATATATCTTCTCACACTGGAAATTGCAATAAAAAGAACCTATGCTTCAAAGTTATTGAAAAGTCATTCATAACAGAGGTATGCAAGAGATAGGTTGCAGCTGGGTGTTTCTGGATATAAGGAGCTAGCCTTGGGACTGATCTTTGGGAGAAAAGTATTTGTCTTATTTTGGAGGTAGATGCTGCTGGTTTCCTCCCAGGTTTGTGGATTTTCGGTATCCTGACCCGTCTCCTGAACTCTTGGAACTCTTGAATCTCTGGACTGGCTTTTGACTATGGAATACTTCACTTTACTTCACTTGACTTTATTTCTTAATTAGTCGCTCTCCACCAAGGTGCTCCGAGCGACTTACAATCTAAAATAGCATTTACACAATATAGAAACATTCAACATAAAAACATTCAACAGTGACTATTTGGCAAATTAGATCTGATTACTTAAATGCACAACCAAACGGCCTTTACAAAAGGTTGCAACTCCGACATTGCTCTAATGTATGGAGGCAATGAGTTCCACAGAATTGGAGCATAGGTCGAAAAAGCTCTACGCCTTGTAGCTTCCAGGTGTACCTCCCTAGGGCCTGGTATGTATAGGAGATTTTCCTGGGTGGATCGAGGTGACCACTGATGGAGAAAAGGCGGTCCCTAAGATATAAAGGTCCTTGGCCATTTTGAGCTCTAAATGTCAGGATCAGTATCTTGTAAGAGATCCGATGTTCTATTGGTAGCCAATGCAGTTGTTGCAGAATCGGTGTGATATGGGATCTTATAGATGATCCCGCTAGCACCTGGCCGCTGCATTTTGGACCATCCGAATCTTCTGGTTTGTTGACTTCAGAAGGCCGGCATATAAGGCGTTGCAATAGTCCAACATCGTGGTGACTGTTGCTTTGATTATTGTTGCCAATGCTTCTACCGAAAGGTAGGATGCCAATTTCCTTGCCTGGCGAAGATGAGAAAAGGCCTGCTTACTTATGGCAGTGATCTGGGCCTCCATCGTTAGCGATGAGTCCAACACAACCCCAAGGCTTTTAACAGTGGCAGACTCTTGGAATAGACTCTTGATCCCTGGACTTTGCTCGCTGAACTCTCGGCATTTGACCACTGAACTAAACTTTTTAACTACGGTGTTATCTAGAACCTACAACAGTGTTTGCTGTCAGTTTTTGTTTTATATTCTGTGACTAAGTGCTATCTTTATGTTTTGGACTATTAAAACAACCAGCAGTAAGTGCTGCTTTAATTAAATTGTTTGGTTCATCTCTGCCGGAATAACGGCAGAGCCCTGGCATCGTGACAACAAACTGTATTTAGGAGAGGTGGCACCAATTTGCTTTTGTTTGAGTCTCTACTGGGAAGGGCGAGATTACACCCCTCCTTTCCCCCTACTGAGTTACTTGAGTGCAAGGAGGGAACACAATTTCCTGCTTCTTGGTAGGGGGGTTGGACTGGATGGCCCATGAGGTCTCTTCCAACTCTGTAGTGATACGGTTCAAACTGGAAGGAAGAGGGAGAAGCTGAAACATTTTTAAAAGAGTTCCAAAGTGGGGTGACAGTTTTAATCAGATTATCCCAACAAAATTAGGAGAGTATGAGAATGTGAAACTAATGGATCAACATACTGAGTAGGGGTTAGCTCAGTTCTTAATGGCTGTCATTAGATAATATAGATTGCAGTGTCAATCATGGCTGATTATTGACAAAACTAGACTCTTGGACAATAGGATAATTAGATCCCTGAGTACCTACTCGTACTTTCTCACACCTCAATAAATGATACCATGAATCCTTTAGAGGAAAGCATAGCAATAATTTCTCTACTTGGTATCTACTCAATTTTCACAAAAAGTCCAGAAATGAGAATGTGTTAGTGTGTCAAGTGTGCCAAGGCACTCTTGTTTATAGAGGATGAGAAAACGTGACATTATTATTGGGTCATATCTACAGGTAATACAATGACATAGAGCGAAAAGGGGAAATCAAAATAAGCCTTTTTGGAAATAATGTTCCAAGTTCTGAAGACAGTTTTGTATCCCGGTCTTTATGTGGCTGACTTGTTGCTGTTGTGGTTATTGCGTGCTTTCAATTTATCCCCAACTTATGGTGGCCCAAAAAGGCCATCATGGGGGTTTCGTGGCAATATTTGTTTAGAGGAGAAGGGTTAACTTTACCTCTCTCTGAAACTGAGTTTGACTTGCCTAAAATTATTCAGGGGGTCCCATGACAGAGCAAAGATACCTGGTCTCTAAAGATGTAGTTCAGCATTCAATCCAGAACACCACACTGGCTCTCTACCGCTAAGATAGAATTTCTTTACATCACACTACGAAGTATGTTACATCATGCCTTACATCCAATGTAGGGTTGGCCTACATGCAAGCATATGTATTTAAATGTGTGTGTGTGTCCTCTAGTCGAATGCCTGGCCCCAGAGCCAAGTCTTCAATTGTCTTCTGAAGGACAGGAGGGAGGTGGCCAACCTGATGTCCTTAGACAGGCGGCCACTGTCGAGAAGGCCCTGTCTCTCATCCCCACCAACCATGTTTGCGAGAATGGTGGGATTGAGAACAGAGCCTCTCCTGATGATCTTAAGCTACATGATGGTTCATAGCAGGAGACACATTTGGACAGGTAATCTGGGCCAGAACAGTTTAGGGCTTTAAAGGTTAAAAGCAGCACTTTGAATTGTGCTTGGAAGCTAATCGGTAGCCAGTGGAGCTGCCAACAGTTGGAGTAATTGAAGCTTCTGAGAAGTTTTCAAAGGCAGCCCCACGTAGAGAGCGTTGCAGTAGTCTATTTGGGATGTAACCAGAGCGTGGACCACCGTGGCCAAGTCAGACTTCCCTGCTATGAGGCAGGAAGAATGGGGCAAAGAAAGGGTAGTAACAGATTTTATTATTTATTTATTTATTTATTTATTTATTTATTTATTTATTTATTTATTTTGAGGTTTTATATACCGACCCTCTCACCTTCAAAGAGGGATTTTTTGTGTTTTTTGTGTTAACATACAAAAAATATACAATAACAACACAATGCCACTTCAGTACACGATTAAAATATCAGCACCATACACATTAGATTCATTTTGCAGTAAATGGAGAAAAAAATCAGATCCTCTGAAGATGCCAGCCACACATGCAGGCAAAACATCAGGAGAAAATGCTGCTAGAATGCAGCCATACAGTCTGGAAACCATACAACACACCAGTGATTCGGGCTGTGAAAGCCTTTAACAATATGAAGAAAAGATTTATAATTGTTAACGGCGCAATTAACTTCTCAAATGTAATGTCATTCAGATTTTAAATAATATTTTAGAAACGCTGAGAGGACAAAACAACAATTTCCAAAACCATCCATCCATTATATAAAGCTAGCAACCATGCAAAGAGCATCACAAACACCCCAAAGCTCTGCTCAATCATGTGCTAAATCTTCATTGATCCTCTTGTATTTTTTGTGTTTCAGAGCAATTTGCACCTGTCTGATACTGCCATCTCTGACATACAAGGGCACTTCCCAGGAATCTTCAAGTGAAGATGATTTCCAATGAACTTAAATACATCTGGCAGAAGTAATAGGGTTAATGGTTGCAGCACTAAGGATATTTCTCAGGAACTCACACATAGACAGGCAGACACAGACAGCCACACATTCATTCATTCACATACTTGCAGCTGTTTCACCAACAAGTGTATCAAGTGATTTCAGTGAAATTATTTGAAAAATTACACTTTAGGAGATTGATTTTTTCACTCTAGATTCTTCAAAGCATAAGAGAAATAACATTCTGTTTGCTGGAGGGGTTACACAAGTGCCTATGGGTGTTTTCAAGCAAACATTGAGAAGATGGCTTTCTCCTTCCACACCTAGTGTTTACAGAAACTGACTATATTAGGCCATGCCTTCAAGTCGTCTGTCAACGTATGACCACCCCATGGACTTCAAGGGTTTTTTCAAAAAAGAAACATTCAGAAGTGATTTTACTTGTTCTTTCCTCTGGACTACAGCCAGTGCTTCCTGGTATTTGTTGGCGTAACTCCCCTTAATGATCACAACGACCAGCTAATATTAATCTCCATCACCTTTGGGCTTGTTTTTGTCTAGTTGTCCTGCTAGACTGTGATTCCCTGTATATAAGAAACAATTTTGATTATTGTTAACCTAAAAGATAAGGACAAAGTAAGCTATATGGAGGGAAGGATAGTAGAGGCAAAGATGAAACACTTTGGCCACATCATGAGAAGAAAGGAAAGCTTAGAGAAGACAATTATTTTCTGGTACAGCTGTACCAGGAGCTCCAACTTTATCTGCTTTGTATTAAATGTTTGATTGCAGTCCTAGATTTCAGGGACTCTGCAGATAGATGGCTTCCTTTGGTAGCAGTCATAGGGCAAGGCACCTGTCCATCATCGTTAAGTTTTGGTCCCGCCCCTTGCTCAGGGTAATTGGGAAGCGAAGGGAGCCATTTTTTAGTTAGACTCAGCAAGGAAAGCTATGTACAGGATGTGTGCAAGCTTCCCCTGTACAAAAGCTTCAACTTTAAAGAATTTCCGGGGGACAACAGTTTCAAGAGTCTCCTAAGAATTTCCAGGAAAACCACCCTAAAGACCAAAGAACTCCAGCTGGAGAACATCTAATGCCTTACTGGTAGGTCCACTCGGCGGTCGAGACGCAGTTCAACCCGGTAGCGGAGCCCACATCAGTAAGGGTTAGATTACGTTATTGAAGTTGCCTGTCCTTCGTGGGCAAGATTAGGAATTCACCAGTTGCCTAAAAGCTTGGAATCATTTGCTTAACTTTACTGAAAACAAGAGAAGTTTCTGTTTGATTGTTCATTAATAAAAAAAAAGCTTTGTTGTACTTCTCAAGCCATCTAAAGACTGTTTGTGGTGGAAACCTCTGAGAACTTCTCTTTAGGCCCCCTGGCTTCCCGTTGGGCAAAGGTTGCACATCCTGTTCTAAGGACAATTATTTACAGGCCCAGCGCGCGACAGAACAAATTACGCTGGGGAAAGTGGAAGGAAAAAGAAAGAGGGGCCAACCAAGAGCAAGATGGATGGATGGGATTCTTGAAGTGACTGGATTGACTCTGAAGGAGCTGGGGGAGGTGATGGCTGACAGGGAGCTCTAGTGTGGGATGGTCCATAAGGTCACTAAGAGTTGGATGCGACTGAACGAATGAACAACAACACGCCATAGGGAAATATAATGGACTCAGCAAGATTACATGTAATGCCTCATGTAACTGCTTACTTATTTTTTAAAATATAATTTTGTAAGTGCTTCATAGATTTAGTTCTTCCCGTTCTTTAGGAAGTGTTTCAAGGCATATTTGGTTTTCCCAGGTTTTCTCTTGTTCACTGAGGTCAAATTGTCAGCCAAATCTTGGTCGATCGGGATACAAAAGTTCTAAATAAATAAATAAACAAATAAATAAAATCTTAAGCATGTTTGTGTTTTCCTAATCTGTTGGTACACTGTACACCAGGAGTCCTCAAACTTTTTAAATAGAGGGCCAGGTCACAGTTCCTCAAACTGTTGGAGGGCTGGATTATAATTTGAAAAACATGAATGAATCCCTATGCACACTGCACATATCTTATTTGTAGTGCAAAAACCACTTTAAAACAGTACAAGAATTAAAATGAAGAACAATTTTAACAAATATAAACTTATTAGTATTTCAATGGAAAGTGTGGGCCTGATTTTGGCTGATGAGATAGGGTTGTTGTTGTTGTTGTTGTTGTTGTTGTGTGCTTTCAAGTCATTTCAGACTTAGGTTGACACTGAGCGAGGGCCAGAAAAATGACCTTGGTGGGCCGTATCCGGCCCCCGGGCCTTAGTTTGAGGACCCCTGCTGTACACTATAGTACATCTCCCATCAAAATGTTTGCCATATATATGATGTGCTCCGCCCAGAGTCCCCTTCAGGGTAAGAAGGGTGAAATGTAAGTGTTTTTGTTCTGTCACGCGCTGGGCTTGAAACGAATTGCTTTTAAAACAGGACGTACAACTTTAGCCCAGCAGGAAGCTTGGGGGCCCGAAGAGAAATTCATCAGGATTTTCACCATAAACAGTCTCTAGAGCAGGGGTCCCCAAACCTTTTGAACAGAGGGCCGGATCACATTCCCTCAAACTGTGATCCGGGCTAACTGTGAACCTAAACCTAACTGATGTGGATCCACTACTGGGCTGAACTGCGTCTCAAAACCGAGTGGACCTACCAGTAGGCCTGTAGTCACTTAGCTGGAGTTCTTGGTGTTTTAAGCTGTTATTCCCTCCAAAATTCCTCAGGGCTGTAAGGCTGTTTCCCTGAGATCCTTTGGGAATCTTTAGATGCTCTTAAGACTGTTCTCCCCCGCGAAGTCTTAAGGGTTGAAGCCTTTGTAGAGGAGAAGTCTGTATATGTCCTGTACATTGACTTCCTTTGCTGAGAATGACTGAAAATGTCTCCCTTCCCTTCTCAATTGTCCTGAACATGGGGCGGAACCAAACTTAACAATGATGGACAGGGAGGCTGCCCTATAACTGCATATTTTAATAGGAAACCACTTTAACAGGAAAACAGGCAGACATTAACAGGAAAACACTTAATACAAGGCAAATAAAGTGGGAGCTTCTGGTACAGCTATACCAGCACAGTTTTAAATAAATAAACAAACATGATGATGGGGATGATGGGAGATGTGATATAAAACAAATAGAGTGCTCCAGATGAATGCAATTATTTTTTCATTGTCTCTATATTGAATGTTATCAAGTTAGAAAGATTTTGCTATCATCCATTCTTTGTTTTCTTTCAGTGTAATACGTTCCACTAGTATTATGTTATTTTATTGCAGCTCTGCTGTGAAGTTTGCTTCCAAATCCCTAATCGGTTTTGCAACTCAAATGTAGATTTGTACTCACATATTGAAAAAATGAAATTGAATTAAATTAAAGTAGGCTGTGATAGCTTATAACAGGCAGACTCAACCCCCAAAGCACGATTTTGTACCTGACTTTGACGAATGGACCTTAAGAGTTCTATCAAAACTACAAAGTAGATTTCACAAGACTGAAATTGATGCAGTCCCATCAGTCTAGGAATGAGGAGCCCCCGGTGGCGCAGTGGGTTAAACCCCTGTGCCGGCTGGACTGAAGACCGACAGGTCGCAGGTTCGAATCCGGGGAGAGGTGGATGAGCTCCCTCTATCAGCTCCAGCTCCTCATATGGGGACATGAGAGAAGCCTCCCACAAGGATGATAAAACATCAAAACCTCCAGGCGTCCCCTGGGCAACGTCCTTGCAGACAGCCAATTCTCTCACACCAGAAGTGACTTGCAGTTTCTCAAGTAGCTCCTGACACGACAAAAAAAAAAGTCTAGGAATGCTTGGCACAACTGTACTCAAACTCCACGAAATCTTTCCTTGCCACTAACATCCTGATTTTAAACTATGATTTCAGAAATGTTTTGGTGAGTTTGTCTAAGACTGAAAAAAAACACGTCAAGCCAAAGAGGTCTGTGCTACACACCAGGACTTGGAATTGTGCTCCATCAAGTTAGTTACAATAACTTTTGTTTTCATTGTAAAAATTGAACCAAGGTTAAATGATGGTCTTTGAAGGCTGCGGGATAGAAATGTTTTGACAGATATTATGTACCTTCTGTTCTTATGTAATTCATATGCTCAGCATAGAATATAGCTCTGAACTCTCAAAACTTGTATAAGTATTATAATAGAAAGGCAAATTCATCTGAATCAAATTAGTACCCTACATTTCGATGACTGCTATTATTCTATGGGCTGTTAAACCTTGATTACAAAATCCAGTTTCCACGCATCTACTAAAATAAAATAAAATGTAGGATTATATACGACTCCATAGTAAAGCTTTAAATTAAGACTTTTTGTATTGTTGTTGTATTCAGTTGTTGTTTTAGTTGCTTTTCAACTAAAGTTAGAAGGGTTAGAAGGAGTTAGAAGGCAGGATCATCAAGTTTGCAGACGACACCAAATTGGGAGGGATAGCCAGTACTCCAGATGACAGGAGCAGGATTCAAAACGATCTTGACAGATTAGGGAGATGGGCCAAAACTAACAAAATGAAGTTCAATAGTGACAAATGCAAGATACAACACTTTGGCAGGAAAAACGAAATGCAAAGATACAGAATGGGGGATGCCTGGCTCGAGAGCAGTACGTGTGAAAAAGATCTTGGAGTCCTCGTGGACAACAAGTTAAACATGAGCCAACAATGGGATTTTGGCCTGCATCAATAGGAGCATAGTGTCTAGATCTAGGGAAGTAATGCTACCCCTCTATTCTGTTTTGGTTAGACCACATCTGGAATATTGTGTCCAGTTCTGGGCACCACAATTCAAGAGAGATATTGACAAGCTGGAATGTGTCCAGAGGAAAGCGACTAAAATGATAAAAGGTCTGGAGAACAAGCCCTATGAGGAGCGGCTTAACGAGCTGGGCGTGTTTAGCCTGAAGAAGAGAAGGCTGAGAGGGGATATGATAGCCATGTATAAATATGTGAGAGGAAGCCACAGGGAGGAGGGAGCAAGCTTGTTTTCTGCTTCCCTGGAGACTAGGACGCGGAACAATGGCTTCAAACTACAAGAGAGGAGATTCCATCTGAACATGAGGAAGAACTTCCTGACTGTGAGAGCCGTTCAGCAGTGGAACTCTCTGCCCCGGAGTGTGGTGGAGGCTCCTTCTTTGGACGCTTTTAAACAGAGGCTGGATGGCCATCTGTCAGGGGTGATTTGAATACAATATTCCTGCTTCTAGGCAGGGGGTTGGACTGGATGGCCCATGAGGTCTCTTCCAACTCTTTGATTCTATGATTCTATGATTCTATAAAGTACTAAAACTTAAAAGAGAATTTGAAAGTAAGTAAGAGTACATAGAAAGTGGGAGAATATTGTGATCAAAGAAAAGTAAAAAATAGAAGTGTATAAGAAGATGAAAGAGTGGGAAGAAAAAAATAAAAAATAAGAAAGAAAAAAAGATAATAATAATCATCATCATCATCATCTATATAAATAAAAATGTAATGTTCGTTTGTGGAATTAACAGAACTCAAAAACCACTGGGCGAATTGACACCAAATTTGGACACAAGACACCTAACAACCCAATGTATGTCCTTCAATTTAAAAAATGATTTTGTCATTTGGAAGTTGTAGTTGTTGGGATTTATAGTTCACCTACAATCAAAGAACATTCTGAACCCCACCAATGATGGAATTGAACCAAACTTGGCACACAGTTCTCCCATGACCAAAAGAAATCACTAGAAGGGTTTGGTGGGCAGTGTCCTTTGGTTTTGGAGTTGTAGTTCACCTACATCCAGAGATCACTGTGGACTCAAACAGTGATGGATCTGGACCAAACTTGGCATGAATATTTCATATGCCCAAATATGAACACAGATGGAGTTTATGGGAAATAGACCTTGACTTGTGGAAGTTGTAGTCACTGGGATTTATAGTTCACCTACAATCAAAGAGAATTCTGAACCCCACCAACGACAGAATTGGGGGAAACTTCCACACCGAACACCCATGACGAACGGAAAATTCTTAAGGCCATCCAGTCCAACTCCCTTCACCAGGGCAAGAAAATATAATCAAATCCCTCCCAACAAAGAGCCATTCAGTCATAGATATAGATAGATATATATGATTCATGCACGCACGCACACACACACACACATACAGAGATATAGTATCATAGATTTGAAAGGGACCCCTAGAGAAAGACAATGATATGTTGCATGTTCCAGAGTAAGCAAACCAGCCGATCACCACATTAACACTGATAAAGAAACAGCAAGAAATACTGTTTACCCACAAGCATAAAGACAACACATATATTAGAAACCAACAATTTCTAATTACTTTATTTTCCAGATCACCAGACTGGGCCACAGCAGCGCATGGCAGGGGACGGCTAATAATAATAATAATAATAACAACAACAACAACAACAACTTTATTTATATTCCGCTCTATCTCCCCAAAGGGACTCAGGGCGGATTCCAAACATAAAAGGCAAATATGGATAGGTTAACCTTTCTACTTAAGAGACATAATGGTAGAAGCACAACACAAACAGACTGGTCTTTGGTTGAAGAGGATATTCAGAGAAACTATGGATAATACTAACTTTTTGCTTTACAGGAATAAGAGGGAAAGGTCAATTATACTAAATAATAAAAAGAAGAAGAATTTACAGAAAGGGATGTGAGGAAGATGAACAGAAGTCAAGAACTTACCCCATCTTTATTATTATTATTATTATTATTATTATTATTATTATTATTATTATTATCCTTGTGCTGGTGCTGGTGCTGGTTTTAACCTACAAAACCCTGTACGGTTCCGGCCCAGCGTATCTGTCCGAACGCATCTCCTTCTACGTCCTGCCTTGGAGTTTAAGATCTTCTGGGGAGGCCCTGCTCTCGGCCCCACCTCTATCGCAAGTGAGGTTGGTGGGGACAAGGAGCAGGGCCTTCTCGGTGGTGGCCCCTCACTTGTGGAATTCACTCCCTGGGGAAATTAGGTCATCGACATCCCTCCTCTCTTTTAGAAGGAAATTAAAAACATGGATTTTGGACCAGGCTTTCGGGTAATCTGGCAGATAGACAAAGGACAAGCGACGACTAGAATTGATGGATTTGACAATGTGGAATTGAATTTACAGACTCTGAGCTGTCAAACGTTGAGCACTAGATTGGTTTTATGGATTGTGATGTATAATGGATTGTTTTTAATTGTTTTAATTACCGTTTATATATGTTTTATTTGTATCTTGTTGTTGTGCTGGCATCGAATTGTGCCTTTTGTAAGCTGCCCTGAGTCCCCCCTCGGGGGTTGAGAAGGATGGGGTAGAAGTGCAAGAAATAAATAAATAATAAATAAATAAATTGTATGAGGGAGAAAGAAGTCTTAGGATTTTCCCAAAAGAAGCCAGATACGGGGAGACCCCGAGTTACAAACATCTTAGTTAAAAATGGGGGTGAGACTACAGGAAGTGAGAGAAAATCTATCCCTAGCAAGGGAAATTCACTCCTGTAAGAGTGATCATGGGGAAAAGGTGTCTCCACTGAAGCTTTATCACCAATTCTTGATTCCATGACAACCCCAAATTGACACAATCCAATTGTCACAGAAAGAGATGTCAAATCTTCTAAACATTGGCATAGACAGCAAATGTTACAGGGATGTTAACCATTACCTATGCTATCCAAAACTTTTTAAAAAAGTGTTTGGCTAGAGTTACACTTACAAAATATACATATTCCAACTTGCATATGCACTTACAGAACCTATTTTGTTTGTTACCAGAGGACGACATGTAAACAAATTTCACTTTGCCGGAAGACAACGTATCACTTCCTTATAAGTTGTTAATGGTAGTCCTTCATTTCAATTTATGGTGACCCTATGGATGACTCTATCAGCCACCGCCCTACTCTGATCCCACACTCTCGGGGCTGTGGCTTTTTGCACTGAGTCTATCCATTTGTGGTGTGGTCTATTTCTTTTCCTATTGCCTTTTACTTCATTGTGTATCACTGTTTTATCTTGGCTCCAAAATAAAATCTGATCCAATGACTTCTCATTCACAGCAGTTTCTCCTAACCATTGTGTTACACCAGCATAATAGGAGCCTGTCAAGGGAAGACCATTATCCAAACATCGCTGTATGCATGGGGCAGCCACCTATTGTGTTTAGAAGCAACAAAATAGGTTTCATTCCTCTGTAGTGCCTTATTGGTTCCAAGAAGAAAAAGAAAAGCCACACACATTCTCAAAAATGTCATTTTGTTCTATTATTATTTTTCCTCTGTACAGTCCAAAATCTCTGTTGGAGCATGGGGTCCATAAGATATTTCAGATAAATAAACACCCCATATACATCCCGTACAGACTACTGATTACATCCCGTATAGACTATTGCAACGCTCTCTACGTGGGGTTGCCTTTGAAGACTGCCCGGAAGCTACAACCACATGGGCGGATGGTGATGAATTTATGATTCATTCTGACGAACTGACCTTTTGTAAGTTGTATAATTGTATTTTAATGTATTTTTGTACTATTGTATTATGATGTTTACTGTGGTTTTTCTTATTGTATTGTAATCCTATGCTGTTAGCCGGCCTGAGTCCCTCTTCGGAGGTTGAGAAGACCGGGTTATAAAAGCTCGAAATAGGCTGAGCCAAGGAGATCAAGAGGTAACTGGGGTCGCATCTACACTGCCATATAATGGAGTTTCAGAATGCAGTTTAACTGCATTGAACTGGATTATATGATTCTACACGGCCGTATAATGAAGTTCAATGCAGTTCAATTGTATTATATGGATATACTCGCCGTATAAGACTACCCCTCTTCCAACGCACACCAAATAAAAATTTGAAAAGCATCAGATTTGATTTCAATATGGTAATTTTCCTATTACTGTACCTATAAAACCCTATACGCCTCCGGTCCAGTGTATCTGTCCGAACGTACCTCCTTCTACGTCCCACCTCGGAGCTTAAGATCGTCTGGGGAGGCCCTGCTCTCGGCCCCACCTTTGTCTCAAACACACTTGGCCGGGATGAGGGACAGGGCCGTCTCGGTGGTGGCTCCCCGCCTGTGGCATTTGCTCCCCGGGGAAATTAGGTCATAGTCTTCCCTCCTCAACTTTAGAAAAAAGGTTAAAACGTGGCTGTGGGACCAGGCCTTCGGGCAATCAGGTTAAAGGACAATTGATAACGTTGACTATGGCATGGAAGAGGATTTGGATAAGTTAAGTGGAGTAATCATTAGTAGATGGCTAGCTTAAACAGCCACCAGACGGGCAATAGCTAATCAGAGTGTTAGTATACTGTTTTAATCTTTATTTATTAATGTTCATGTTTAATTGTTATATTTGTTGTTCTGCATTTTATGATGCGGCATTGAATTATTGCCAAATGTAAGCAGCCCTGAGTCCCCCCAGGGGTTGAGAAGGGTGGAGTAAAAATGTTTGAAATAAATACTCTGCCTCTCAGATCTTGCACATGCGCATCTGCACCGCTTAACTGCAGTCTTCAGGAGCGAGATCTGAGAGGCAGAGGAGGTATGGTAATAGGATACAAGAGCGGGCCAGACAGGTAAAAGTTGTGTTTTTCTGGGCCCAGAGCCACTCTATCTCTTTTTTCCATATTCCGGGCACCCCAGACGTCTGCAGCTTGCTCTGCCTTCACTTACACTTTCTCGGTGAGGCGCCCCTTCACCTAACCATCGGGACCACATTAAGTCCATGAATCCTTTTTCTTCTGCCGTACTTGTACAACATCACTCTTAATGCTTTCATACAGTTGCTGCATACAGCAGGGACGTGGCCACTGCCATTTTTGGGCTCCCCCCATCATATGCGGCAAAGACAGATTCTCCAATCCAGATTGGAAATTTCAGTACCCTCTCTATAAGATGACACCTAGCGTATAAGACTACTCCCATGCATAAGGCTACTCCAATGTATAAGATGACTCCCGTGTATAAGACGACTCCCTCGTATAAGACAACTCCCTCGTATAAGACAACCCCTGACTTTTGAGCTCCCCCCACCATATGCGGCAACGACAGATTCTCCAATACGGATTGGAAGTTTCAGCACCTGCTCTATAAGACGATTCCCGGCATATAAGATGACCCCCGCGTATAAGACTACACTCGCATATAAGACGACTCCTGTGTATAAGACGACTCCCACATATAAGATGACCCCTGACTTTTGAGAAGATTTTCTTGGGTTAAAATGTAGTCTTATACACCAGAAAGTACGGAATATATTTATATTACATGTAATATTACTAATAATACTACAATATAATGGTATAGTACAATATAGTAATATTTAATACTGATATTGTACTATGCTAATAACATAATCTATTGTATGTATGTGTGTGTGTATCTATATATATATAAATGATCTGTGCATAATGAGTACCTTAAAAACAAAAGAACCAATGAACAAAATCACACCAAATTTGGCCGCAAAACGTCTCACAACACAAGGAGTGACCATCACTCAAAAAATTATGATTTTGTCATTTGGGAGTTGTAGTTGCAGGGCTTTATAGTTCACATACAATCAAAGAGCACTCTGAACTCCATCAACGATGGAATTGAACCAAACTTGGCACACAGAACTCCCATGACCAATAGAAAATACTAGAAGGGTTTTGGTGGGCATTGACCTTGAGTTTGAGAGTTGTAGTTCACCTACATCCAGAGAGCACTTTGGACTCAAACAATGATGGATCTGGACCAAACTTGGCACAAGCACTCAATACGCCCAAATATGAACACAGATGGAGTTTGGGGGAAACAGACCTTGACATTTGGGAGTTGTAGTCACTGGGATTCACAGTTCACCTACAATCAAAGAGCATTCTGAACCCCACAAACGACAGAATCGGGACAAACTTCCCATACAGAACACCCACAACGAACAGAAAATACTCAAGGCCATCCAATCCAACTCCCTTCACCAGGGCAAGAAAATGTAATCAAAGTCCTACTGACAAAGAGCCATCCAGCCATAGATATAGATAGATAGATAGATAGAGAGAGAGAGAGAGAGAGAGAGAGAGATATGATTCACAGACAGAGAGATATAGTCTCATAGATTTGAAAGGGACCCTTAAAGATGGACAATGATATCTTGCATGTTCCAGGGTGGGCAAACCAGACACTCTCCACATCAACACTGACAAAGAAACAACAAGAAATACTGTTTACCCACAAGCATAAAGACATTACATATATTAGAAACCAACACTTTCCCATTACTTTATTTTCCAGATTAACAGACTGCGCCACAGCAACGCGTGGCAGGGGACAGCTAGTATATATATATATATATATATATATATATATATATATATATCTTGTAAGCCTCTCTGAGTCCCCTTCGGGGTGAGAAGGGTGGTATATAAATGTTGTAAATAAACAAATAAACAAATAAATCTGTCCATTGATTTTTACCACTTCAGACTGACATTGGATAGTACATGATTAACTGAGCTGGGGGTAATGCTCTTTGATTGTAGGTGAACTGTGAATCCCAGTGACTACAACTCCCAAATGTCAAGGTCTATTTCCCCCAAACTCCATCTGTGTTCATATTTGGGCGTATTGAGTGCTTGTGTTAAGTTTGGTCCAGATCCATCATTGTTTGAGTCCAAAGTGCTCTCTGGATGTAGGTGAACTACAACTCTCAAACTCAAGGTCAATGCCCACCAAACTGTTCCAGTATTTTCTGTTGTTATCTTAGAAAAAGATGGGAGACAACCTTAAAAGATCCACTTGGATGGATGCCTCATGGCTGCTTCTGTAGCTTCATACACCTGCATGATATATAGCATGCAAACTGAGGCAGAGGTATAATAAAACACATTTCATTTCAAGTCCGCTGTACGAATGGAGGAGAAAAAATGGCAAGAAAGACAAAAGCAAACTACAAAAGAGAGACACTGAAAACACTCATTTATATGAGGTGCATGTACAACATTGCCATGGTGATTTCTAGCTCTGGGGCGTCACATTTGATGTAGCAAAACCAAATGCTTCCTATTGAACTTACTATATAATTCATCTGAAATCTGCTCAAGTATTCATGAAAAGTTGGTTAATATAGGGCAAAGTTTTTTCAGACTTTAAAGGTGAACCCAGTAAGTGCCTCTCTTATGCAAGAGGTGTTGAAGAAACATTGCATATGCCACATCATGCTGGGCAAGACATCTGCTATAGGATACACCCTTTCTCTGGTCTGTAAATGTATATTCCACTTCTCTTTGGGATTTCTGTGTATCCACAGGACATATACACAGCACTTATAGAATCATAGAATCAAAGAGTTGGAAGAGACCTCATGGGCCATCCAGTCCAACCCCCTGCCAAGAAGCAGGAATATTGCATTCAAATCACCCCCGACAGATGGCCATCCATCCTCTGTTTAAAAGCTTCCAAAGAAGGAGCCTCCACCACACTCGGGGCAGAGAGTTCCACTGCTGAACGGCTCTCACAGTCAGGAAGTTCTTCCTCATGTTCAGATGGAATCTCCTTTCTTGTAGTTTGAAGCCATTGTTTCGTGTCCTAGTCTCCAGGGAAGCAGAAAACAAGCTTGCTCCCTCCTCCCTGTGGCTTCCTCTCACCTATTGATACATGGCTATCATATCTCCTCTCAGCCTTCTCTTCTTCAGGCTAAACATGCCCAGCTCCTTAAGCCGCTCCTCATAGGGCTTGTTCTTCAGACCCTTCATCAGTTTAGTCGCTCTCCTCTGGACACATTCCAGCTTGTCAATATCTCTCTTGAATTGTGGTGCCCAGAATTGGACACAATATTCCAGGTGTGGTCTAACCAAAGCAGAATAGAGGGGTAGCATTACTTCCCTAGATCTAGACACTATGCTCCCATTGATGCAGGCCAAAATCCCATTGGCTTTTTTTGCCGCCATATCACATTGTTGGCTCATGTTTAACTTCTTGTCCATGAGGACTCCAAGATCTTTTTCACACATACTGCTCTCGAGCCAGGCATTGTCCCCCATTCTGTATCTTTGCATTTCGTTTTTTCTGCTAAAGTGGAGTATCTTGTGCCGTTACACCCAGACGTTATAAAAATAAACTAAGATGTGCTGCTCTCTATGTCTGAGCAAACTGCGAGTGTCTTTCTTTAGAAGTTTGAGATATTTTCAGCAATTGAGGCCATTAAAGGTTTTGAACATCAAAAAAGGGATATTTATTCTTCAAAGTCCTATCAGACTTGGCACAGTTCATCAAAGTTACAAACAGAACAGTCAATTGGTGAAGCAATAGAGATGATCTTTCTTTCCTTTCCTTGAGTTACTAAGGCAACCTTTCCCCAAAATGGCAGATAAGATTCTGAAATCTTTCACCCTAACCCTGAGCTGCTATGGTTCAGAAAAAAGCAGTTTTTTTCCCTATCTATAGCTCAAGGTTAGCTTTGGAGATGAAGTAATGCTCAATATCTCCATACTAAATTTATGTATGACTCAATCTTACTCAATATTTATCTATAGTATCTCAATCTATATCTGTTTCTCAGTATCTATCTATAATATCTCAATCTTCAACAGTCTTAATATCTCAATATCTCAATAGTACTTACAAAGTGATTTCAGCTTGAAATAAAGAAATGCATGATTTTCACATTTTTTAGTTTTCATTCATAAATAGCAAAACAATATTTTGCATTTGAATGAAATTGCTGATGTTTTGAAAAATGATGTTAAAATGTATTTATTAATCACTAGCCGTCCCCTGACACGCGTTGCTGTGGCCCAGTCTGTGTATATTTGTTTTGTGTGTGTATATATGTGTGCATATATTTGTGTATATGTGTATATATGTGTGTGTTTGCACATATATGTGTGTGTGGTTTTGTGCATGCATTGTAATGTATTTTTTATTTTTTTTGCTTATAAGTCTCTTCTGCTGTGTTTTTCAGTGTTTTTATGAGTGATGGTTACTTTTTAGCCTGATAGGTGTATTGTGTCCAAATTTAGTGTCACTTCGTCCAGTAGTTTTTGTGTTATGTTAATCCTACAAACGAACATTACATTTTTATTTATATAGATTTGAGGAGATAAAACTGTGTCCATTGTCATAACCTTCCAATATTACTACTTCCAAAACCAGAATGGAGTTTTAAAATTTATTTATTGGATTTATAATTCAAAAAAAGAATATAAATTGGTTCAGGGTGGAATTAAACTGAGTACATTCAAACCAAGGTTTGAATCCTTACTTGACCATGAACTGGGTGACCTTAAGGAAATCACACTCTCTGGGCTTCAGAGGAAGGCAAAGTTAAACACCTTCTGCCAAGAAAATTCTATGATGGTTTTATCTTTATTTTATTTTTATTTATTTTTTGTTGTGTCAGGAGTGTCCTGTTGTGAGAGAATTGGCCGTCTGCAAGGACGTTGCCCAGGGGATGCCTGGATTATTATTTTTTTTTGATGTTTTATCATCCTTGTGGGAGGCTTCTCTCATGTCCCCGCATGAGGAGCTGGAGCTGATAGAGGGAGCTCATCCGCCTCTCCCTGGATTCGAATCTGCGACCTGTCAGTCTTCAGTCCTGCCGACACAGGGCTTTAACCCACTGCGCCACCGAGGGATCCTGTTTTATCTTTAGAAATGACAACTATAACATGCTCCACCTGTGGCTAAAGGGGACCAAATTACATGGCTATGGTGAATTTTTGTCTTTAATGGGACAGAAATGCCTGTGAAATATCTATACATTCTGGAAACTTTTTCATATCCTCTTGTTAAGCTCGTCTGATCGCAGAGCAAACTCTCTACATAGTACTGTGCATTTGTTATGACATATGTGTGTTTGAAGAGTGGACCCCCGACCTGTGATGAACATTTCCAGTGACATTCAGCACAGTAAAAGTTGAAGCCCAAATACCAAGTCACAGATGAGCATGCCTCTCAAATGGGTCTGCACTTTGAAATAGAGTTGAGCGTTAGCATCTTCTTGAATGATTGTTTTGACACCGAAACAAAGATCAGAATGTATGCTGTACAGCCTTGGTTGCTCCGACTAACTTTAAAAACCCAAGCTAAACAATTTTTTTTAAAAAAAACCTGCATTGATCAGAGAATGGCTTTCTTTGCAAAAGATGCAATACTTCTTGTGCTTGAACCACCTGTCACAGCCATGCTCCATCCATCTATTAGGGAAATAATAATCACGAAAGTCACAACAGTCTGCAATAACTAGACAGTACTCATCTTGACATTATTCATAACATTCTGTTCTTTTGTTTCATAGCATCTGACAGGTTGTCAGGTGAAGAGGAGCAAAACACCTTCCTGCTTGCAATGAAAGGAGAAGCATGCCACTATAGTAAACTTAAACTGAAGACGGTGTGGAAATTATAACATTTAACTCCTGAAGTCAGGTTGAACTTACACTGGACTTGCACTATTTAAGCCATAACTAGTGATATGCCAGATGAACTCAACAGTGTGTAGTACTGGCCTATTACAGGGAAAACCAGCTGATCCCTAATCCATCTAAAACACAGACATGTGCCTTTCACCTTAAGAACAGACAAGCATCCCGAGCTCTGAGGATTACCTGGGAAGGGATCCCACTGGAGTATTGCAACACATCCAAATACCTGGGAGTTACTTTGGACCGTGCTCTGACCTACAAGAAGCACTGCCTGAACATCAAACAAAAAGTGGGGGCTAGAAACAACATCATACGAAAGCTGACTGGCACAACCTGGGGATCACAACCAGACACAGTGAAGACATCTGCCCTTGCGCTATGCTACTCTGCTGCTGAGTATGTATGCCCAGTGTGGAACACATCTCACCACACTAAAACAGTAGATGTGGCTCTTAATGAGACATGCCGCATTATCACAGGGTGTCTGCGCCCCACACAACTGGAGAAATTACACTGCTTAGCCGGTATTGCACCACCTGACATCCGCCAGGAAGTAGCAGCCAATAGTGAAAGGACCACGGCAGAGACATCTCCAGCTCATCCCCTGTTTGGGTATCAGCCAGCACGCCAACGACTTAAATCAAGACATAGTTTTCTAAGATCTACAGAGACAATAGCTGGACCACCCCAGCAAGCGAGAGTCCAAAAGTGGCAGGCCCAAACCCAGCACCTCAATCCATGGGTGATACAAGATGAGAGACTCCCCCCTGGGCACACAGAAGACTGGGCGACTTGGAAGGCACTGAACAGACTGCGCTCTGGCACCACGAGATGCAGAGCCAACCTTCAGAAATGGGGCTACAAAGTGGAATCCTCGGCATGCGAGTGCGGAGAAGAACAAACGACTGACCACCTGCTGCAATGCAACCTGAGCCCTGCCACATGCACAATGGAGGACCTTCTTGCGGCAACACCAGAGGCACTCCAAGTGGCCAGATACTGGTCAAAGGACATTTAACCAACTACCAAGTTTGCAAAATATCTGTTTTTTTTCTTTTTCTTTTTAATCTGTGTGTTTGTTTTGTTCTGTTAGAATTGTAACACAATGGTATGGTTGCTGATGACACGATAAATAAATAAAAGTACTGGCATGTACAATTAGTCTATTTGGTGCAGTACTCACTATGTAACATGAGGCAACTCTTCACAATCTCATGTTGCTACCCTGTCATACAATTTATATATTTATTTATTTACATTTATATGCCACCCTTCTCACTCCGAAGGGGACTCAGAGCGGCTTACAAGTAAAAAGTAAATACAATATATTATTATTATCATCATAGCACAATATTAATATTATATATTACATTGTACTATAACATTATACTGTAATATTAATAGTAATATTACATTTAATATAAAATATATAATTATAATATCATTTTATTATTAGTAGTCCTATATTGTATTACATTATATTATCAATATTATATGTATATACATTATATTATATTATAATTTTGCCTTTGCACAAATAAGACTCGTGCGCCAACTGCGACCGTACCTCGGGAAGGCGGATCTGGCCAAAGTGGTCCATGTCTTAGTCACTTCTAGACTGGATTACTGCAATGACCCAACGGGCGGCAGCCAGGTTGTTAACTGGGGCTCCTTACAGGGAGCGGTCAACCCTCCTGTTCAAGGAGCTCCACTGGCTGCCATTCATTTACCGGACCCAATTCAAGGTGCAGGTTCTTACCTATAAAGCCCTGAACGGTTTAGGACCCGCCTACCTGCGTGACCGCACCTCCATATATGAACCCACACGATCCCTTTGATCATCCGGAGAAGCCCTGCTCTCGAGCCCACCAGCATCGCAGGCGCGATTGGTGGGAACGAAAGAAAGGGCCTTTTCGGTGGTGGCCCCTCGACTCTGGAACGCACTCCCTAAAGACATCAGACAGGCCCCAACTTTGGCAGTCTTCAGGAGGAGCTTGAAGACGTGGCTGTTCCAGTGTGCCTTCCCGGAATAATGATCCCATAGCACTTTGTCCTCCAAAGCACTGGTTCTCTGGTTGAAGTAGTTTGCAGTGCCTTTCATGTTCCTTGATTCGTGTTTGGGCGATGCTGCGTTTGGTGGTCCCTATGTAGACTTGTCCACCTATGTAGGGACCACCAAACGCAGCATCGCCCAAACACAAATCAAGGAACATGAAAGGCACTGCAGACTACTACAGCCAGAGAAGTCAGCCATAGCAGAGCACCTGATGAACCAACCTGGACACAGCATATTATTCGAGAACACAGAAATGCTGGATCACTCTCACAACCACCATGTCAGACTACATAGAGAAGCCATTGAAATCCACAAGCATGTGGACAATTTCAACAGAAAGGAGGAAACCATGAAAATGAACAAGATCTGGCTACCAGGATTAAAAAAACTCTAAAATTAGAACAGCAAAGCAACAGAGAGGAAACAAACAAGGACATCTAATCACCTCTCAACAAAAGATTGCTCCAGGCACTGCCAGGCAATCAAATGCTAATCAAGGTGGTCAGTTGAAACATTCACACCTAGCTCCAGCAGACAGTCCTTTGTCTCACCCTGGTCATTTCACAGATATATAAACCCTTTTTCCTAGTTCCAACAGACCTCACTACCTCTGGGGATGCTTGCCATAGATGCAGGTCTGGCGGGGATGAGAGACAGGGCCTTCTCTGTGGTGGCCTCCCGGCTGTGGAACTCCCTCCCTAGGGATATTAGATCAGCCCCCTCCCTCCTGACTTTCCGAAAAAGAGTAAAAACTTGACTCTTTGAGCAAGAATTCAGAACCACGGAGTAAACAGACAAACTACAGTTGGAAATTGACCCAGGAATGGCTAAGACAATGTAACGGATGAAGATTTGAACAAGAGGACATCGTTTCTTTTTAAATTGTTTATTATGCACTGTCGTTTATGTTTAATTGCACTTGATGTTTTTGCTTTATTAATGTATGTAATTTGTTTCGGCATCGAATTGTGCCGACTGTGTCTACCGCTCTGAGTCGCCTTCGGGCTGAAATGGGCGGGATAGAAATAATGTAAATAAATAAATAAATAAACAATGCAGGCGAAATGTCAGGAGAAATGCCTCTAGAACATGACCATATAACCTGAAAAAACCTACAACAACCCAGTGATTCCGGCCATGAAAGCCTTTGACAATACAGAGCAGGAATAGCCCCTACAAGTGCTTGGTGCTGCCAAGTGTGGGAGCACCCTAACCAGGCCCGTAGCCAGGATTTCGATTCGGGGGGGGGGGGGCTGAGATTTTTTCAGGGGGGATTTTGGGGGGCTGAGTTTCGGGGGGGGGGGGGCTGAGTCTGAATGAAAGAGGGTCTACCCTAGCAAACCTTTTGTATTATTACCCCAAATACCCCCATGCATATGGGATATATTGAGTTTGGTGATCAGATCATGATATAAATAAACATAACAGTTTAAATAATGCACCAGTAAGGCCTTTTCGCAAACCACCATGAGAATTTCAGGGGGGGGGGCTGAAGCCCCTCAAGCCCCCCCCCCGGCTACATGCCTGACCCTAACCCTAAACATACCCAGAAAGAGACATATGCATGCCATAAAGTCCTAAAATCTTAGAAGAGAGAAGTCTGAAAACCTTAAATGTGTTCTTGTAGCAGGCCCGTAGCCAGGATTTTGATTTGGGGCAGTGGGGGGTGGGGGGGGGGGCTGGGTCTGAGTGAAAGAGGGTCTGCCCTAGCAAACCTTTTGTATCATTATCCCAATACCCCCATGCATATGAGATATATTGAGCATGGTGATCAGATCATGATATGAATAAACATAACAGTTTAAATAATGTACCAGTAAGGCCTTCTCGCAGACCACCATGAGAATTTTGGAGGGGGGGGGGCTGAAGCCCCCAAAGCCCCCCCCCCCCCCCCGCTACATGCCTGTCTTGTAGTATCCCTTTAAAATAGAAACACCCAAATCTGTGACCTTGAATGTGCAAAACATCTGTGCTATGCATATGTACAATGTTTTAAAGGCACAGAATGGCATGCCAGGATTTGAGTTTACGAAGTAGGACAGACTTGTTTCACTTGCCATGCACAGTATTTCCATTCTGGCTGCTCCTTCGATACATTGGTCAAGCAGTTGCGGAAGTTGAAATACGCACACACATACACAATATTGGATTTAATTCATTCTTTCAAGAGGGGGTCAATTTTTTGACAAACATGGTTGCAGAGATATGGCGATTTCAAATCGAGATAATGATGACTGGCCTCTACTAGTCCAATTGAGTAGTTATGCAAGAAATTATCCATTATCCATAGTTGCACAGATATCTTTTCTTTGCAGAGTATTCCTCCTTCGGGGAAAAAAAGGTCTAAGGCAGTTACGCCTCATTAAGAGGGTCTGCTATGGACTGATTTAACCTTTTATTCCAATCTAATAGCCACAAAGTGTTGCTTTAAAACAACCCTCAAACACATATAACAAATATAGAGAAGGGCATGTCTTGACCTTCAGTTTCTACAGAGCGGAGAGCAGAACTGTCTCTGTCTATTTAGCATATGTTTCATTTTAATATGAAAAAAAAATTTCAAAGGCCAACTCATTATAGTTTCAGCTTCTGCTTCTTAGACAAAAATACTGAGAAAAATAACACCTCAAAACAGGTTTCTAAAAAGAACAATCCTCAAGAACGGTGGAACATTTGTCTTCAGATCAAGAACACACTTTTCAGTTTAATGATGATAAAATAAACATATTGTATATTTGGGAAATTTGAAAATAGAAGGCAATTCTCATGGATGTCACTACTTGTGTTTACTGATGGTCTCTGCTCTCTTTTTAAGTAACTGGGGATATTGTTCAAATTACCGTATATACTCGAGTATAAGCCGACCCGGATATAAGCCGATGGACCTAATTTACCACAAAAAACTGGAAAAACATATTGACTTGAGTATAAGCCAAGGGCGAGAAATGTAGCTGAGGGCGAACAAATTGAAATTGAATCCAGACAAGGCAGAGGTACTCCTGGTTAGTTGTAAGGCCGAACAGGGTATAGGGTTACAGCCTGTGTTGGACGGGGCCGCACTCCCCCTGAAGAAGCAGGTTCGCAGCTTGGGTGTGATCCTGGACTCATCGCTGAGCCTGGAACCCCAGGTTTTGGCGGTGACCAGGGGAGCATTTGCACAGTACCTTGGGAATTCTGACTTGGCCACGGTAGTCCACTCTCTGGTTACATCCCGTTTAGACTACTGCAACGCTCTCTACGTGGGGTTGCCTTTGAAGACAGCTCGGAAGCTTCAATTGGTTCAACGTTCGGCAGCCATGATACTAACAGGAGCGGAGTACAGGGAGCATACAACCCCCCTATTGCGCCAACTCCACTGGCTACCGATCTGCTACCGGGCTGAATTCAAAGTGCTGGCGTTGGCCTTTAAAGCCCTAAACGGTTCCGGCCCAAGCTACCTATCTGACCGCATCTCTGCCTATGAACCCACCAGGAGTTTAAGATCTTCCGGGGAGACCCTGCTCTCGATCCCGCCTTCTTCTCAAGCTCGGCTGGCGGGGACGAGAGATAGGGCCTTCTCGGTGGCGGCTCCTCGGCTGTGGAACGCCCTTCCTACGGATATTAGACTAGCACCATCTCTAATGGTATTCCGGAAAAAGGTGAAGACCTGGATGTTTGTGCAGGCGTTTGAGTAATTTAGTGCAATCTGGTAATGGAACATAGGAATGGAACAATGGACGACTAACCTGGACTACGCTTGGATGATGAGAAGATTGGGTACGGTTGTTTTTTGTAATAATTGTGCATTGTAATTGCTTATTGGTAATTTATGGATAATGTGTTAAGTCAATTGTTATATGTTGTATGGAACCACTGCTGTTTCTACTGTTTTTACTGTTTGTGAACCGCCGTGAGTCGCCTTCGGGCTTGAGATACAGCGGTATATAAGCAAAGTAAATAAATAAATAAATAAATAAATAAATTCTCATGGATGTCACTACTTGTGTTTACTGATGGTCTCTGCTCTCTTTTTAAGTAACTGGGGATATTGTTCAAATTACCATATATACTCGGGTATAAGCCGATCCGAATATAAGCCGAGGTACCTAATTTACCACAAAAAACTGGAAAAACATATTGACTTGAGTATAAGCGAAGAGTGAGAAATGTAGCTGCTACTGTTAATCATCAGTAGGTTAAATGTTTTTGAGTATTTACACAAAACTGTAATTTAAGATAAGACTGCCCAACTCTGATTCAACCATTATTCTAACCTCGTTCAATATAAATGGGCTTACCTATTATTGTTCTACAAATTTTCCCAGTTACAGAAACGAAATGTGTCGTTTCTTAATAAATTTAACATGCTGAATTCAAATATAATAATTAAATGTGTTAATTGGCTCTGGTTTTTATGCAACAGCTATTTCAATTTTCTCCACAATTGGTAATTCGTTAATATTATGATAATGCGCCTAACCTTACTGCATGTATATAAACCGTGAATATTTACTAAAGTTTAGTCAAATTATATTGCCAATAGTTTATAAATGAGAAATATTTTTAATTAGTCTATTGTTTATGTTTGTGCAGCAAGAAACTATATTAGTAGGCCTAATGCAGTTGAAAAGTCTGAAAGTTTAAAAGTCGCTTTAATTGTGACTTTAGTTTATATCCTGTTTGCTTCTCTTGACTTTTCTTTTGTATTCAAGGAAAGGATTGTCTCTTACAATGCTCCAGCAGTAGTCTGACAGCATTGACGGAGTCCATTTGCCTTGATATCTTTTTTCCATAGTGCTTTATTTACACACGTGCGAGGCATAACTACAGTAAAAAGAACAATGTAAAACGATGTTTAACGATACTGTCTCAGTCTTCAACTGACTGACCCTCACCGTTCAAAAGTCTGGCCTTATATAGGGCTTTCTGGCTTTTGCACACGGCACTAATACTGCGTCATCAAACTTTCTAGAGTATTCTAGAATCTTCCATAGTGTAAGTCGCAACATGCATTTTTTCAACCATACGTGATCACGTGATTGCTTATATCATAAAAACTAGAGCCAATATACATTTTTAAATGTCATTTTCATTTTCAGCACCCCAAAATCATAAAAGAACAGCTATTTTCAGGCCTGCAACTTTTTCTCCGTTGAACAGTGTTACCTATAATGATAGAATAAAATAATAACATGCAATAACATGCAATAAAAATAATAATAGAGTAAATAATGGAAATTTAATAATAATAGTAATAATAATAAAGTAATAAATGTAATAATAACGATAATAGAATAAAATAATAAATGCAATAAATATAATAATACAGTAAAATAATGAAAATGTAATAATAATAGAGTAAAATAATACATGTAATAATAATAATAATAATAGAGTAAAATAATAAATGTAATAACAATAATACTAATAGCAGAGTAAAATAATAAAGAACCTTGACTCGAGTATAAGCCGAAGGGATTTTTTCAGCCTAAAAAAGGCTTATTTATTTATTTATTTATTTAAAAGTTTTGTATACCGGCCTTCTCGCCTCTCTTGAGGGACTCAGACCGGTTTCCAACCATAATATCACATACAATCAATAAAACATCATAATACATATTAGAGTAAAACATTAAAACAGCAATTACAATCAATAACTATAATGGTCAGTCGTCACACTAAAATCGTTGTTCAACATCCTCCATAACCAAGTATACTCGAGTATATACAGAATACTGTATATACTCGAGTATATACAGTATTCTGTGCCAATTGGAAAATTGCTGGAATTTCTGCAGTTTCAGATTTTTATGTATCTTCTAACTCTCTGAAACAAGAAGCTCAAAACCCACTGTTAGTTGAATATGGGTTCCATTAAAATGAAGGAAACAAATAGGTTCCGTTGATTTCAATGGGAACTAAGTGCAACTAGCTTATCTGGACTCAACTCAATATGCGTATGGGGTTTCTTAGTAACAGGAGCAAGAACAGCAATTGTAACAATACTTCTGACAAACTCCTATTTGCTTTAATGGGATTTGTGCAGGGAAAGGGCTCAATGGATTACTCCAGTAATTGTAAATAAACTGTGCTTATGCAGATTTCTGTAATCTTGTTATCTGAAGACCACACTTACAAAAGGTTTAGTAATCAAAGGGTGATGCCAAAATAAACTGGAAAGCCATCTGCTTTTATACTTCCTATGTTAACCAAGTGTCGAGTTAAATGTGGATTGATATTTTTGACATAGTGGGGGTGACCATCTGATTTACTCTCACAATCCCATAGGAAACTAATTTCCTTTCTTGTTCTTACTTCAGAAATTAATGTGTGAATTGAATAGTCTGTCTTGTTTTACTGGTTTGTCTCCTGTGCTTTTACAATATCCAAGGCATCAGGCTATACCAGAAAATTACCTTATTAGAGTCTTATGACAGCAAAGTGAATGAGGCTCATAGATCACTGCTATACCAGAGCTAGAGTTATCTCTATTTTGTATTAATTATGAAATTCTTTTCCCCCTCTGATTTATTTCTGTCTTATGTAGGGAGATATCTGCTTCTACTTTGCTCACAGTGAAAACTCTCAGAAGGGGACTGTTCTGGTATGGCTGTACCAGGAGCTCCAGCTTCTTTTTCTTTCTTTGAGTGTTTGCATGTATTTCAAAGTTCCATGCATTTTGCAATAAGGTGGTTTCCCTTGTGTAGTGAATTTTATGATCTATGTTTTATTTTTGGTGTGTAGCTCTAGGTTACAATATGGTTGATAGGGAAGAATTGGCTCAAATAGGGTAGCAACAGTGAAGGCAGGATTAATTTGCATATGTGAAGCCGATTGGTCGTATACAGATGAGATTATGCCAGGATTTGAAAAGGCCGCTGAGCCAAAATGGCAGTTACAGAACTGAACATTCTAAGGGGGCGGAGTCAAGTTTGAAAGAGGCAGTTAGAGATTGTCAGTTAAAAAAAAAGTAGGAGCAGTTAGGAAACTCGGTTAGAGAGAAGCAGTTGGGAAATGGAGCTCAAGGTTTAAGGAAAAATAAAAGGTGCCAGTGTGGCCTAAGTCAGAATATAGTTCAGCCAAGAGTATACGAAGAAAGTAACATTTTTGTTGATGTGAAACAGTGAAAGTTTCATAGGAAAAGTTAACCAAGTGAATGATACTGAATGTAAGACTCGAGACTGTAACAAAACACACATGTAACCATAAAGCATTGGAACCAGAAACTATAAATAAATTTTGTTACTTTGTTGCTTACCAGAGTGTCTCAAGCCTGTGATATAAAGCACAAAGCACAGAGCTCACAAGAAAGCCCCAGCCAATTTAAAAGGGAAACTGCAGCAGTATAAGACGGTAAAGGGATTTAGAAAGGAAATTCTTTTCCCCCTTACTGAGTCAAAAGGAAAGGCACCTGTAAAGGACAGAAACAGAGTACATCCCAGGTATTAAAGTGGTGACAGAAAACTACATATGTGGTGTGGCATCACATATTCAGTTATGTGCAATGTTACGCCCCACACTTTGGTTTGCAATTATAGGGCCAATGACCCATCAATCATCATTAGGTTCTTTAGTTCCACCCCTTTTTCTGGGTTTAGGAGGGGAAAAAGGGACCTCTAGTTCAGTTCTCACAGAGAAGCCTTTCGTACAGGGCGTGAGTCAGTTCCACCTGTAGAAAGCTTAGTCTTTTACAGCTTTTCCTGGGGGAATTCAGTCCCACAGCTTTACAGCCAGTCTTCGCTGGGAATTGAAGACCTTCTTTCCTCTTGGAAATCTACAAAAGGACTCTGTTTGGTAAGGACCACTTGCGGCAGCCATAACGCAGTTTGGACCGGGTGTAGGGGCCCATGCCAGCAGAGCCTAAGACAGATTGCCCAGGTAGAGGTCAAAGATTTCCCTGATAAAGAAGAAACAGTTCATGAAGATAGTTGCCTATCCCTTGTGGACAAGATTAAGAAAGCCACCAGTTGATTCAAAGCCTTGAAGTATTTGTTTGATTTATTGAAGGCCTAAGCACTAATAAAGAACTTTGTTAAACTTTCCAAGTTTCTAAAGACTTTGTTTAGGGAAATCTATAGGGCTTCTAATCCAAGGCATCCCAGGCGACCCGTTGGGCATACAGAGTTTAAAGACGACACCAAATTGGGAGGGATAGCCAATACTCCAGAGGACAGGAGCAGGATTCAAAACGATCTTGACAGATTAGAGAGATGGGCCAAAACTAACAAAATGAAGTTCAACAGGGACAAATGCAAGATACTCCACTTAGGCAGAAAAAATGAAATGCAAAAATACAGAATGGGGGACGATGATGCCTGGCTCGAGTGCAGTACGCGTGAAAAAGTTCTTGGAGTCCTCGTCGACAACAAGTTAAACATGAGCCAACAATGTGATGTGGTGGCAAAAAAAGCCAATGGGATTTTGGCCTGCATCAATAGGAGCATAGTGTCTAGGTCCAGTGAAGTAATGCTACCCCTCTATTCTGCTTTGTTTAGACCACACCTGGAATATTGTGTCCAATTCTGGGCATCACAATTCAAGAGAGATATTGACAAGCTGGAATGTGTCCAGAGGAGGGCGACTAAAATGATCAAGGGTCTGGAGAACAAGCCCTATGAGGGGCGGCTTAAGGAGCTGGGCATGTTTAGCCTGAAGAAGAGAAGGCTGAGTTAGAGAAGGCTGGTTGTAGATATGTGAGAGCAAGCTTGTTTTCTGCTTCCCTGGAGACTAGGACACAGAACAATGGCTTCAAACTACAAGAAAGGAGATTCCATCTGAACATAAGGAAGAACTTCCTGACTGTGAGAGCTGTTCAGCAGTGGAACTCTCTGCCCCGGAGTGTGATGGAGGCTCCTTCTTTGGCGGCTTTTAAACAGATGCTGGATGGCCATCTGTCAGGGGTGATTTGAATGCAATATTCCTGCTTCTTGGGAGGGGGCTGGACTGGATGGCCCATGAGGCCTCTTCCAACTCTTTGATTCTATGATTTTATATCCCTGGGGAGAGAGTTCTACAGACGGGGGGTCACTGCTGAGAAAGCCCGGTCTCTCATTCCCACCAATCGCGTTTGCGATGCTGGTGGGATCGAGAGTAGAACCTCTCCTGATGATCTTAAACTTCATGATGGTTCGTAACAGGAGATACATTCGGACAGGTAGTATTCTCGATTCAGAAACAACCACAAGCAAGGACAGTTAGTCATAGGTCAGGAGATGTTCTTTCAGCTAAGTTAGCTACAAGACATTTGGTTTAAACTTTTTATATTGACCCTAACACTAGTGAATCTTTCCCCCAGTAACTGTTCTAGTCGGAATTCTACAAGGGACACTCTTTTCTAAATGTGTTTTTCCTGTTGCCGTTAAAGGCATCACTTCACAAATGCATTACAGCAGTCTAAACAGGAGGCCACTAGAGCTTGGATAAGTGTGGCAAGAGTATTAAACAATAGGTGATGGGACTACTTGACTGTATTTTATTTAACAAATTTAGCTTAAGTGAAATAAATCCTTCATGCAGAGAGATATTAAACATCTGCCAGATGAGCTCTTTGATGCCCAAAATGCAAAACCTCAAAGTCCTCCATTTATAGAAAGTATTACCTGGCCATTCAAACTGAGAAATGATTTGAGAGACATAAAAGCCTTCCACAATAAGCAGATCATTAAGTCACTGTCTCACAATTTGCTAAAGAAAGCAACAAGCATGATAAAATTGAAATTTTACTTCTTTTCAAAGAAATCTGCACTAGATACCTACAGAAAGAGAGGAAAAGAGAGGACTTTTTAAAAAAAACATCACAATCCTGTGTGCAAAGAGATCTTTGCTATTCACATAGTTCTAGTGTAAAACCAGCAGCAACTGTGCTGTCGCATGTTGGGCCTGTGCATAAGACTGTAGACGGGACATAAATTCTGTGTGCCAAACAGGATGCCGGGGCTGCCTCAGATTAAAGGCCTTTGGATTACCTTAAAACAGAGTCTTTAGATTGCTTAAAGGTTCAACAAAGTTCTTTATTATTGAAAACAAACAGGTACGTTAAGGTTTTCTTAACAGCCTATTGGCTCTCTCTCAATCTTGTCCACAGGGAACAGGCACTATCTTCATAACTGTAACTAATGGGGAAATCCTTAACTTCTAATCTGGGCAGTCTGTCTTTGCCTCTGTTGGCGTGGAGCCCCTGCACCCGGTACCAACTGCTTCTGGCTTCTGCGAGTGCTTTGTAGACTTCCAGGGGGAAAGGAGTTCAGGTTTCGGTGATGGTGTGCTGAAGTCCCTCAGCAAAGTAGCTGTAGGGCTGTATAGCCCTGGCCAAGCTGTGGGCTGTATATCTCCCCTGCCAAGCCGTAGAAGACGAAACTTTCTACAGGAGCTCTTGGTATTATGTCCTGCATGGAAGGCTTCTCTGTGTGGACTGAACCCAAACTGGCTCCTATTCCCTCCAAAACCCAAAAAGGGGGCAGTACCAGGGAACCTAACTATAATTGACAGGTGGCTTGCCCTATTATTGCAGCCAAAAGAAGCCACCTATCTGCAGAGTCCCTGAAACCTAGGACTACAACAAACATTCAATGCAAAGCAAACAAAATTGGAGCTCCTGGAACAGTTGTACCTGCACAGCAACCATTTCATACTTTAAGCCAAGGGTCCTTGAACTAAGGCCCAGGGGCTGGATACGGCCCTCCAAGGTCATTTACCCGGCCCTCGCTCAGGGTCAACCTAAGTCTGAAACGACTTTAAAGCACACAACAACAACAACACCAATCCTATCTCATCAGCCAAAAGCAGGTCCACACTTCCCATTGAAATAATAATAAGTATATCTATATAAATAAAAATGTAATGTTCGTTTGTGGGATTAACAAAACTCAAAAACCAGTGGGCGAATTGACACCAAATTTGGACAGCATACACCTAACAACCCAATGTATGTCCTTCACTCATTTTTTTTTTTATTTTGTCATTTGGGAGTTGTAGTTCTTGGGATTTATAGTTCGCCTATAATCAAAGCATTCTGAACTTCACCAATGATGGAATTGAACCAAAGGTGACATACAGGACTCCCATGACCAACAGAAAAGACTAGAAGGGTTTGGTGGGCATTGACCTTGAGTTTGGGAGTTGTAGTTCACCTACATCCAGAGATCACTGTGGACTCAAACAATGATGGATCTGGACCAAACTCTACACAAATACTCAATATGCCCAAATATGAATACTGGTGGAATTTGGGGAAAATAGAATCTTGACATTTGGGAGTTGTACTTACTGGGATTTATAGTTCACCTACAATCAAGGAGCATTCTGAACCCCACCAACAACAGGCAAACTTCCCACACAGAATCCCCATAACCAACAGAAAATGCTGTGTTTTCTGGTGGTCTTTGGCGACTCTCCTGACACCCCCTCGCAACCCTCCCCCCCAGGGATCCCCACCCCCAGGTTGAGAAATGCTGCCTTAAGGCCATCCAGTCCAACTCCCTTCACCAGGGCAAGAAAACATAAAGCCCTCCTGACAAAGGCCCATCAAGCCATAGATATAGATAAATATATATGATTCACACACACACACACACACACTCACAAATGTTTAAGACAGATATAGTACCATAGATTGAAAGGGACCTCTAAAGAGAGACAATTATGTATTGCGTGTTCCAGAGTAGGCAAACCAGACAATCTTTACATCAGCCTTGACAAAGAAACAATGAAAAATACTATTTACCCAAGAGGATAGAGTAATTAAATATATTAGAAACCAACACTTTCTCATTACTTTATTTTCCAGATCGCCAGGGGACCTCTAGTATTTGTTAAAATTGTTCTTCATTTTAGTTATTGTATTGTTTGTAAGTATTTTTTGCACTACAAATAAGATATGTGCAGTGTGCATAGGAATTCATTCATTTTTTTAAAAAAAATTATAATCTGTGCCTCCAACAGTTTGCGGGACTGTGATCTGGCCTTCTGTTTAAAAAGTTTAAGGATACCTGCTTTAAGTCATAACTGTTTATTTATATGTTTGAGAGTAAGTCATTAGACCCAGTAAGCTTTAAATTGGGAGTAGATAATATTATGTTGCCCTTAAAATTTTGTTGGACCAACTTCCATCATCCCTTGCTAGCATTATAAATCAACTGACATATGGAAGGCTACAGTTGCTTTCCTGTGTTATAAATCCTAATAAACGTACATAGGAATGTGCTATATGCAATTTGCTGATGATACAAAGAGTCCAGGTTCCCACAGCAGGTATAGTTGAATATTATAAAGATAAAAATGATTAGATACTATTTACATAACATTAAACTGTTCTGGTCCAGATTACCTGTCCCAATGTATCTCTTGCTATGAACCATCACGTAGCTTAAGATCATCAGGAGAGGCCCTGCTCTCGATTCCACCACTCTCACAAACACAGTTGGTGGGGACGAGAGACAGGGCCTTCTCGGCAGTGGCCCCCATCTGTGGAACTCTCTCCCTAAGGACATCAGGTTGGCCACCTCCCTCCTGTCTTTCAGAAGACAACTGAAGTCCTGGCTCTGGGGCTAGGCGTTCAACTAGAGGATAGTGGCAATATGGAAAGGAATTTTTGAATTTTTACGACATTGGATTCTCCCGGCTTGGTTTTGGCTGTACTGGCACATTAATGTATTCTTAAATGAATGTACTGATGATTTTGTATAATGTTTTAAAAATGATTTTACTGTTTTAATTGTAATTTTATGGTGTATATGTTGTTAGCATCATTTGATGCTTATGTGAGGCCGCCCTGAGTCCCCTTATGGGGAGAAGGATGGGGTAGACATGTACAAAATAATAAATAATAATAAATAATAAAGTGGATAAGGAAGACTTTGAAATGGTTAAAACTGCCTATATCTTGACTCAGTCATTAACCAGAATGGAGACTGTAGTCAAGAAACGAGAAGACTAATACCATGAAGGGACAAGAGAAGATTCTCAAGTGTAAAGATATGTCATTATATACCACAGTCAGAATCACCCAAGCCACAATATTTCCAATTTCATGCATGATTGTGAAAGCTTGAGTGTGAAGAAAGTTGACAGAGAACCAACTAATTTGAAACTGGTGCTGGAGAAGAGTGCTATAGATACCAAGGAGTGCTAAAAAGACAAATGCGTGTGTCTGAGAACAAATCAGGTCTGAACTCTTACGAGATTAGAAGACGACTAAACTGGGACTACCATCCTTTGGAAAATTCCTGAAATTGCAGGATCCATTGGAAAACATGATTAATTAACTCTAAAATTACAACAGCAAAACAGCAGAGAGGAAACAACCAGGCACATCTTAACACCTCTCAACAAAACATTTTCCCAGGCTCAGCCAGGCCTTCAAATGCTAAGGTGGCTCAGCTGAAACATTCACACCTAGCTTCAGCAGAGAAGAGCTCTGTGCCCCACCCCAGTCATTCCACAGATATATAAACCCATTTTCCTATTTCCAACAGATCTCACTACCTCTGAGGATGCTTGCCATAGATGCAGGCGAAACGTCAAGAAAAATGCCTCTAGAACATGGCCATATAGCCCGAAAAAACCCACAAGAACCTAACATGATTAATGCTTGGCTAAAAGTGAAAAATAATATGTATTTATTTATGTATTTCGAATCAAGATCATTGCATAAATTAGTATAAAACCGATAAAAATAGGAGTACAGGTGGGTAAATATCTTTTGACCAAATACGGGCAACAGCAACTGCATTGTCTGTAGCCTCCAACAATTCTCCCTCTGTACACGAGGCAGGGCACAATGGACAAGCATACAGATGCAGAGTTGTCTGTTCTGCTCCACAGACACACAAGCTATGGGATTGTTTTAGGTAGTGCCATTTTGCCAGGTTGTCTTTTGATGTGCTCACTCCACTTCTGAGTCTATTCAAGGACTTCCAGGTTACCCATTCTTGGTTTGCCCCTGGAGGAAGACCCTCGCGGGGGGCCATACAGTTGGGATTTCCTGGTTTAGCTGCCCAGAGGGATACCCTTGCTGTTGCTGGGGGGACGCCAAGAGGAGTGGTAGTTCTCATAAACTGGACTCATCGCTGAGCCCGGAACCCCAGGTCTTGGTGGTAGTCAGGGGAGCTTTTGCACAATTAAAACTTATGCGCCAGCTGCGCCCATACCTTGGGAAGTCTGACTGGGCCATGTAGGTCCACGCTTTGGTTACATCCCGTATAGACTACTGCAATGCTCTCTACGTGGGGTTGCCTCTGAAGACTGCCCGGAAGCTGCAACTAGTCCAACATGTGGCAGCCAGATTACTAACAGGGGCGGGGTACAGGGAGCACACTACTCCTTTGTTGCGTCAGCTCCACTGGCTGGCAATTAGCTTCCGAGCACAATTCAAAGTGCTGGTGTTGACCTACAAAATCCTAAATGGTTCCGGCCCAGTTTACCTGTCCAAATTGATTCTCCCCTATGAACCATCAAGGTTGCTAAGATCTTCTGGAGGGGCCCTGATCTCAGTCCCACCACATTCGCAATCACGTCTTGTGGGGACGAAAGACAGGGCCTTCTCGATGGTGGCCCCTCGGCTGTGGAACTCTCTCCCGATGAAGATTAGATCTGCCCCTTCCCTCTTGACCTTCAGAAAACTAGTGAAACCCTGGCTTTGGGACATAGCATTCTCAGAATGATTGGGAAGTTCAGCAATAGCTAATAACTACTGACCACACTGGCGGATTGAGATGAATGTGATTTTATCTTGGCGACTTGGCTTTATGTATTCATTCTGTTGTATCTAACTTATTCTGCTGTTATCTGGCCTGAGTCCCTCTGCGGAGGTTGAGAAGACCGGGGTATAAAAGTTCTAAATAAATAAATAAAGCTTTTCCTTGATTTGAGTCTACTGGGAGAAGGCTGGTAGCCATGTGGTGGATTACTTTCAGAGTATTCAACCTTATTTCTCTCACATTTAGCAGCAACTTCCCGTCACACATTAGGGGACAGGGGCAATGCCAGCTAGCTTGTAGAGTTTATCAACAGGTGTAGGTTTAAGACATCCTGTGATTACTCTGCAGGTTTCATTCAGTGCTATGTTCACCTGCTTTGCATGGACAGACCTATGCCAAACAGGGCAGGCATACTCGGCAGTTGAGTAAGACAAGGCTAGGGCTGATGTTCTTATTAATTTTTGGTCTGCACCTCATGTGCTGCCAGTAAGTTTTAGCAGGATGTTATTGCGTGCATCTACTTTGTGCTTGATGTTCAAGCAGTGTTTCCTATATGCTAAGGTGACACTGAGATATTTAGGATGGAAACAATGTTCAAGTTCTTGACCTTCCCAATTTCCTGTTGGCTTCAAAATAATATGGAAACAGGGAAATCACATTGGGTCAATTCACTCAAGGAAGACTGTTCTGGTACAGCTATACCAGGAGCTCCAATTTTGTTTGCTTTGCACTGAATGTTTGTTTGCAGTCCTAAGTTTCAGAGACTATGCAGATAGGTGGCTTCTTTTGGTTGCAGTTATAGGGCAAGCCACCTGTCCATCATTGTTGAGTTTGGTCCCGCCCCTTGCTCAGGGCAATTGGGAAGGGAAGGGGCCATTTTTCAGTTAGTCTCAGCAAAGAAGTCAATGTACAGGATGTGTACAGACTTTCTCCTGTACAAAGACTTCAACCCTTAAGACTTCCCGGGGGAGAACGGTCTTAAGAGCATCTAAAGATTCCCAAAGGTTCCCAGGGAAACAGCCTTACAGCCCTGAGGAATTTCGGAGGGAATAACAGCTTTAAACATCAAGAACTCCAGCTAAGTGACTACAGGCCTACTGGTTCGTCCACTCGGTTTTGAGACGCAGTTCAGCCCGGTAGTGGATGCACATCAGTCAGGTCTAGGTTTACAGTTAGCCTGGGAGGAGCTAAAAAGGGTTTTTCCTTGGAAGTAAAGCAAAGAAACAGTTAGAAGCCACCAGTTGTTTGAAACCTGGAAGCATTTGTTTAATCTTTGAAGACAAAAGAAGTTTCTGTTTAATTGTTCATCAATAAAAGACTTTGTTGTATTTAAGCTCAAGCCTTCTAAAGACTGTTTAATGGGGGGAAATTCTCTAAGGGCTTCTCTTCGGGCCCCCTGGTTTCCCGTTGGGCTAAAGTTGCACGTCCTGTTTTAAAGGCACTTTGTTTCATGTCCAGCGGTGACAGAACAAAGACACAGTGCTGACTGTGGAAGAACTTCAGCAGGGCTCTTGATGATCCCTCATTCACTATGAGTTAAAGTTGACTTGACAGAAAGTAACAAAAGCATTTTTTAAAAAAAAAAAACCAAATTTGAGATGTAATCTATTGTATGTTAAATATCGGTTCTGAGATGTTTGCAACTCAGTTTTGGATAGTAAGTGTAATTGCTGAAAGAAACATTGCTCAAATTCAACAATGTTTATTAATATCTATGTAAGACTACTGTTGCTGAATTCGAGTTATGACTTTTCTGATAATACAGCACAAAGGGTCACAAATGAATGCATCTAATGTTATTCCGGTTCTGCTTTCTATTTTTCAAAGGTGTGATAAATGTTTTCATTTTGTTATTCTTCCAGCACATAAGAGGGTCAGAATTAGTAAAATAACTAGAAAGGGTTAGCTATTACACAATTGGGATACATAAATTATTAATAGCCCAGTCAATGAAGCCACATGAGTTCTGATAATATCCTCTCTTTTAATTCATTTCACATCTCTATTAAAGTCCTTGTGTCTCCAAATCTGATTTTAGAAGCCTATTTTCCACTCTGATACCTTTTGAACATCACCTCCACTATTTCAGATGTTAAAATAAATCTTTTAGCTTGTTATCTGTTTTGGATAGATGTAGGACTTCAATTATCACAACAGAGCAATGTGCAACTTATCCTCTTATAATCCTTATAAGATAGGAAAATAGTTTTAGCACCATTTAGCAAAGATGAAATGGAAGCATAACAATCTATATAAATAAAAATGTAATGTTCGTTTGTGATACCATCAGAACTCAAAAAACACTGGGGGAATTGACACAAAATTTGGACACAAGACACCTAACAACCCAATGTATGTCCTCCACTCAAAAAAAATTGATTTTGTCATTTGGGAATTGTCATTGCTGGGATTTATAGTTTACCTACAATCAAAGAGCATTCTGAACTCCACCAATGATGGAATTGGGCCAAACTTAGCACACAGGGCTCCCATGACCAACATAAAAAACTGGAAGGGTTTGGTGGACACTGATCTTGAGTTTGGGAATTGTAGTTCACCCATATCCAGAGAGCAGTGTGGACTCAAACAATGATGGATCTAGACCAAACTTGGCACGAATATTCCATATGCCCAAATATGAACACTGATGGAGTTTAAGGGAAATAGACCTTGACATTTGGGAGTTGTAGTTGCTGGGATTCATAGTTCACCTACAATCAAAGAGCATTCTGAACTCCACCAATGATGGAAATCAACCAAACATGGCATACAGGACTTCCATGACCAACAGAACACACTGGAAGGGTTTGGTGGGAATTGACCTTGAGTTTGGGAGTTGTAGTTCCCCTATATCCAGAGAGTACTGTGGACTCAAACAATGATGGATCTGGACCAAACTTGACACAAAAATTCCATATGCCTAAATATGAACACAGATGGAGTTTGGAGGAAATAGATCTTGACATTTGGGATTTGTAGTTACTGGGATTTATGGTTCACTACAATTAAAGAGCATTCTGAAACCCACAAACGACAGAAATGGGGCAAACGTCCCACACAGAACCCCCATGACCAACAGAAAATACTTAAGGCCATCCAGTCTGTGCAGAAGTCATTGATACTATGTATATGTTTAACTGTTAGAGTATATGTTTGTGTTGGTAACAGTAGCTAAGACTAGAGTTATCTGGTTTAATCAACAGGGAGTGTTGCCAAGGAAACCAGGCAGGCTAGCTCAGAGAGTGAGAAGTGGGCGGAGCCAAGGGGGAGAAGTTATGTGCGTCTTTGGAAAAGGGGCAGTCTGAGTCTGAGAGAGTCAGTGTGTGAGAGTGGAGGCTTGAAAGGCCTGGGAGAGAGGTGTGTGTGAATAGCTGTAGGTTTTTCAGTCTAGGAGGGCTGAAGGGAGAAACCTGACCAGTTTCTTTAGTTAAAGTAGACTAAAGGAAGCTTGTAAGATCCCTAGTCGAGGAAGGACTAGAGATCAGATATTTGATCAAGGAAAGATCAAATTGGAAGGCTATTCATATTAGGAAGCATTGTTCACCAAAGTGCGTCACCTCAGTAAAAGTTAATCATGAGCTGTTTCATCTGGAAGAGTGGACTGTATTACAAACCAAGTTATATTCAAAGTTATATAAGTTATTTAACAGCCTGCAACCATACGCTTTGTACTCAATAAACTTGTTAACTTTTGTTGAAGACCGTCTCATCTCCATTAATCTGCGCCTGTACAGACAGATCTCATCAGTGACCTCAAATACCTCACGTTGGTGGCAGTTACCTTAATTTACAAACAATAATTGGCCTCCTCTATAACAAATTCTTATACATAATTGAGGCCTGAGATTAATTCCCTCCATAATCATCCACACCTGGACAAGTGGTGCGTGCGACCTGTACAATTGGTGGCAGCCCTGTACAATTGGCTCGCGACTTGTACAATTGGTGACAGCGGGTGGGATCTTTAAAGATAAAATCCCTATACCCTGTCTGTTGTTGGGTTTGCACCTTTCTACACAGTCCAACTCCCTTCACCAGGGCAAGAAAATGTAATCAGAGCCCTCCTGACAAAGAGCCATCCAGTCATAAATATAGATAGATAGATATGATTCTCTCTCACACACACAGATATAGTATCATAGATTTGAAAGAGACCCTTAAAGAAGGACTATGATATGTTGCATATTCCAGAGTAGGCAAACCAGACACTCTCCACATCAACACTGACAAAGAAACAACAAGAAATACTGTTTACTCACAAGCATAAAGGAATTACATATATTCCCAAATGACAAAATCATTTTTTTTTTAGTGGAGGACATACATTGGGTTGTTATGTGTCTTCTGTCCAAATTTGGTGTCAATTTCCCCAGTGGTTTTTGAGTTCTGATGGTATCACAAACAACATTACACTTTTATTTATATAGATTCTCAAGTTCGATCCAAGAATGAAAACCTTATTGACTCAAGCAGACCAGCTTCAAGATCCAAACCATATATACAAATCCCACAATCCAGAGCTTTGCATACATAATGCTTCCTATGGGCTGAAGAGATATGCAAATATATGGGGCTTATCCATGTAGCTAGCAAGAAGAGAGCCCTGTACCTTCTCTCTTGGATCTCAATCAAAATATGTAATTACATCACCAATGTTTAATGTTTTTCAGTTCCTTGTATGTGCCAGCGTATACAAAAATATCGTCATAAAATTCTTGCAAAGATGTTCAAGGTGAAAAGACTCACTCTTATAGCAAACTGGCACTTCATTTTGAATCTTCACACCAAACAAATACATGTATATTCATGGCTACTTACCACATTCCGAGTTCATATACTTGGGGAAATGTTGTGTTTGCCATATTCAAATAGGTGAACAGATTGCAGTTTATGTATATGTCTTTTCATGACATAAGGCACTCACTCATGGAGAAAAACTCTTCCCTGGGTAATTGCATTGTAATGCCCCATTTTAAATTTTATTATTTGGATTTCAATCTAGTTTCCCCCCACCAAGCTTGCTATTGCTTTAATGAGATCATTTTCATTTGGCATACGTGCATTTTAAAAAAAATTACTATCTGAAAATAGCGGCACCTTTTAACCCACCCGTGCAATCTGCAGCACTGCACACAGTGGTACAACCTTGCCTTCAATAGTAGCCTGATCATGCCCCAGATACATGCATAAGTAGTTATCAGAAACCAGGTAAAACCTTTTTAGTGTCCCAGACCTATAAGATTTTAAAAAACATTATTAGGAACACTTTGTTTCTCTTTTACTTTTAACTACAATTTCATTGTGTCTTGTTTTTGCCTTCACAAAATCTCTGATGAAAGCCAGTATATAATGCTTGATGGAAACACATGCATAAACAAACATGTAATTCTGCTGGTTCAATGGCAATCAATCAGACTGAAATCTTGCAAAAAGATCAGATGCTACTTACTAGGCAGTGCAATCCATGGTTCTAAACAAAACTCTTAATAAAACTTTCAAAATTTCATTATAAATGGCAGTTCCTAATTGGTTTTGTCATAAAAATAATCAAGAATGAAATAATGAAATTTTGAAAGTTTTGTTAGAGTTCTGAAATTTTCACCACCAGAACTTTAGCAACACTGTAGAAGCAAAGCACCAGCACCCCCTAGTTTTCACCACCAGAATTTTAGTTTTGTATGTGCTTTAGAATAATAATAATAATAATAATAATAATAATAACCCTTTATTTATACCCCGCTACCATCTCCCGAAGGACTCGGTGCGGCTTACAAGAGGCTGAGCCCAAATACATCAGTAAAAAAGCAACAACAACAATACAGACAATAAATCAACTCATAAACAAAGCAATAAACAGTAACAATAACACCACGACACATTAAAAACCTATGGCGGGCCAATTGTAATAATTAAAATTTTAAAAATGCTGGGCATGACAAGGTGACATATAACTAGGATGGCTATTTGGAGAGAGATGGAGCGAGCAGACAATCCTAGAACCATTTAGAACCATGGATTGCACATGCCTACTAATTACATGTGTGCTTGAAACACATATTTATATAGAAGTTGAGACTTTCTTATCCAAAATGCTAGGGACCAAAAGGATTTTGGATTTGTTCAGATGTTGGAATATCTGCTTTTGGGTATGTGTACATAATGGGATATCTTGGAGATGGGACCCAAGTCTAGACACAAAGTTCATTGAGGTTTTCTATACATTTTATGTATAAAGAACACACACACACACACATATGCCACCCCCTGCCATGCGTTGCTGTGACCCAATCTAGTGATCTAGAAAATAAAGTAATGGGAAAGTGTTGGTTTCTAATATATGTAATTTCTTTATGCTTGTGGGTAAACAGTATTTGTTGTTGTTTCTTTGTCAGTGTTGATGTGGAGATTGTCTGGTTTGCTTACTCTGGAATATGTAACATATAATTGTCCTTCTTTAGGGATTCCTTTCAAATCTATGATACTACATGTCTCTGTGTGCGTGAATTCTATCTATCTATCTATCTATCTATCTATCATCTATCTATCATCTATCTATCTATATCTATGGCTGAATGGCTCTTTGTCAGGAGGGCTTTGATTACGTTTTCTTGATAGTCTTAAACATTTTTAAAGCACAGAACAGAACCGTACAGGTTAGCTACAGAGCGGAAACTGAGCACAGTTGTTCCCGAGGCATGCCGGTACATGACGCATGCGCTCGTTGCGATATGCGTGTGAACTACTAGTGTCTACAACAAAACGGACCTTACTTTAAAAAATACCCCTCGTATATATATTTGTACATGAGACAAAGTGTTGTGTTCATTTAGGCAACAGAATGGAAAGGTGTCACTATCTAAGTGGATAATTTTAGTTTTTGAGCATTTTAGAATTCCAGATAAGAGATGCTCAACCAGTATGCATCTGCACAGATTGCATAGTAAAGTTATTCGCAGAAATATAATTTACTTTGGGAAAACATGAATTAAAATGATATATGGTATAGTTGATTATTACGGCAAAAATCCTATTGAATGTTGATGGAAGAGGAATTTTTAACTTCTTACATTTCCTTATGTCATGATCATGGTTGAGTAGATACAGGTTCCACTGGTCCACGAAGGCCTTGTAAAGCTTGTGGTACATGAGTAGTAGAAATGTCAAACCACTCACACAATCGTTTGTGGAGCAAGTGGTTTGAACCAAGAACATCTTGGTCTAGGACCACTGGGATGCCAACTAATAGGCCGGAAACAGTGAGGTTTCCAAACCTGAGAAATATTCCTTTTTTCCAGGATTGATTTTTTTGTTTGTTTGTTAACATTAAGACATATCTCAGTATTAAAAACAATGCCAATTATATTTGCTTTGACTACTGGAAGCATTGTGCATTCAGTGTGATTACATAATACTAAATACATTCAATTACAATTAATTTGATGCTTCTGGTTTCTTCAGATCAAATGCACTCAGCAGGCTTGTTATTTCAGAAAATTATGACTTCTGACAGAATAGCTTATCAACCAGGGTCAGATTTATGCCCATGGACAGACAATTTAGGAGAATAGGCAGACTAGGATCCTGCATTACAGAGAGCTATAAAGTTGAGATATAAAGAGATGTAAAGATCAGTAAGGCACATGTTTTGCACTAATCATACAGGTTAGTTTATAGTCCAGATTCCATCTATATTTGTAAGCAAGCCAGAGTTTAGCTAATACAGTGACAATTGCATAATTAAAGATGTAGTTATGACATATAGTTTTTGTCAACATAAATTATTTGCGCTTGCCCACAAAGACGTACTTAATTATAAGCACACTGCACATCCCAAAGTGTTTTAGAAAATCATTCTGCAGAAAATAATTTGTAGATATTGGGGGGGGGGGGGGCATGGACTTCAAACTGTGTCAGTTCAGGAAACCACAGCTAACAGATCCATAACTGATAGTGACTAAACCTTTGTGGCAAAACTGCAAAGAAGAAGAGTCTACCATGGGTTGTTGTAGGTTTTTTCGGGCTATATGGCCATGGTCTAGAGGCATTCTCTCCTGATGTTCCGCCTGCATCTATGGCAAGCATCCTTAGAGGTAGTGAGGTCTATTGGAACTAGGAAAGTGGGTAGCCAGATTTTGTTCATTTTCATGGTTTTTCATTCGAGAACACAGAAATGCTGGATCACTCTCACAACCACCATGTCAGACTACACAGAGAAGCCACTGAAATCCACAAGCATGTGGACAATTTCAACAGGAAGGAGGAAACCATGAAAATGAACAAAATCTGGCTACCAGAATTAAAAAAAACTCTAAAGTTACAACAGCACAACAACAGAGAGGAAACAAAAAAGGACATCTAATCACCTCTCAACAAAAGTTTGCCCCAGGCTCTGTCAGACCATTATATGCTAATCAAGGTGGTCAGTTGAAACATTCACACCTAGCTCCAGCAGACAAGAGTCCTTTGTCTCACCCTGGTCATTCCACAGATATATAAACCCACTTTCCTAGTTCCAACAGACCTCACTATCTCTGAGGATGCTTGCCATAGATGCAGGCAAAACGTCAGGAGAGAATGCCTCTAGACCATGGCCATATAGCCCGAAAAAACCTACAACAACCCAGTGATTCTGGCCATGAAAGCCTTCGACAATACAGAGTCTACCATCTTCCAAAGTAATTGTTGAAAAGTCTACCATTAGAAAGTTCTCGCTAAGCTTTAGTCATAATTTTCTTTCTTGTACTTTTAATCTATTAATTCATATCTTACTTTCTGGAGAAACTTAAAATGGGCTTGTTCTGTCTTTCACATGAAAGCCCTTGAGATGTTTCTCATGATATCATCTCTCAGTTTCCTCTTTTAGGGATAAAACATATTTATGTATTTATTTATTTATTTATTTACAGTATTTCTATATCGCTTTTCTCATCCCTAGGGGGACTCAAAGCGGTTTACACATAACTGACAAAACTTCAGTGCCATACATTGGACACTGACGCGATGCCAAACCATAACAACCACAATAATAAAACCACAATTAAACATAAATCATAACTAGACAGTACATAAGCAATCATTAAAACAATAAATAAAAGCTGCTCTTGGAAGTCAAATTTCATTTAAGGGGACGAAACTATTTACAGTATGTATTCCTTTCCTGCACACGTGGTTAAGGAGAGGGGTGGGTGGAATGAGCTGTCTGGAAGAAGAATAACAAATAAATTGAAGAAATTCAATGACTCACCACTTGGATTCGATTAAAAAGCATGGTGAATCAAGGAAAGAAGGATACATTGCGAGGAAAGGGCTAAAATTAAATATGGTTGCTACTTGTAGAACATCAGGGGTCATGCCGACACTGCCTGTTACCATTTCTAATGACATTTGCCAACTGAGGGTTTGATGCCCATGTTTTTCCTACAGAAAGCAGCAATCAGTCTAAATGTATGGCCATTAATTTACAATATGGCAACAAGGATGCTCTGAACTGTTGTAGTTTGCTTCCTGAAATGGCTCTGAGAACATCAATTGTTGGTCCCAGAGCAGACCTTTTTTTTTTTTTTTTTTGTCGTGTCAGGAGCGACTTGGGAGACTGCAAGTCGCTTCTGGTGTGAGAGAATTGGCCGTCTGCAAGGACGTTGCCCAGGGGACGCCCAGATGATTTGATGTTTTTATCACCCTTCTGGGAGGCTTCTCTCATGTCCCCGCATGAGGAGCTGGAGCTGATAGAGGGAGCTCATCCACCTCTCCCCAGCGACCTGTCCGTCTTCAGTCACTGGGGGCTCCAGCAGATCCAATGAATCAATGGGAATTAATGTGTTAACACAGATATTTGACCTGAACAGGATCTGCCAACAGTTTGTTTATTTTAACCTCTTTTATTTTAACCTCTCTTATACCGAGCATTGTATGTTGTATGACTATGTGTTAAATGTGTTATGTGTTAAATGTTTTGATACGGCCAATAGGCCAATCAATAAAACATATCTGTGCACTGCTATTTGTGTTAACATAATACTTATGTACTGTCTGTCAATTCAGTGAGTTAGGATACATAGATAGATTTAGTCCAAAAGTTTTGTTTGGGCCTCTTGTTAATCCTAAATGTAAGAAGATTGATGGTACTATGGGCACACATAGTACGGAGGAACTTCCACATTCTGAAATGGAATAATGCTTTCCTCTGTAACAGCTACTAAAGGCAAAATCCAAATAGAGTAAAATAATAAATGTAATAATAATAATAATAATAATAATAATAGGGGAAACATTATAAATATAATAATAGTAATGAATAGAGTAAAATAATAAATATTATTATTTTATTATTATTATTAACTTTATTTATATCCCGCTAACATCTCCCGAAGGACTCGGTACGGCTTACAAAAGGCCAAGGCCCACAATAAAACAACAGCATAACAAATACAACAATAAAACTCATAAAGCAAAACAAAAAAATAAAAATAAAGCAATAACAATAAACATTAAAAACAATAACACCACGGCGCATTTAAAACTAAGGCCAGGCCAAATGTAATGAATAAAATTTCAATGTGCTGGACATGAGAGGTGAAATGTATAGATTTTTAGAGGTAGTGATGTGTGCAGGCAATCTTAAATCTCTAGTAAAGTGCATTTGGGACATGATGCTAGGAGCTTCCTATTCTGCAAAGGCACACCGGAACAGCCATGTCTTCAAGCTCTTCCTGAAGACTGCCAGCATTGGGGCTTGTCTAATGTCCTTGGGGAGAGAGTTCCAGAGTTGGGGGGCTACCACAGAGAAGGCCCTGTCCCTCGTTCCCACCAACCGCGCTTGCGACGCAGGTAGGATCGTGAGCAGGGCCTCTCCAGATGATCGGAGAGTTCATGTGGGTTCGTATACAGAGATGCGGTCACGTAGGTAGGCGGGTCCCAAACTGTTTAGGGCTTTGTAGGAAAGCACCTGCACCTTGAATTGGGACCGGAAAACGAACGGCAGCCAATGGAGCTCCTTAAACAGGAGTGTTGACCTCTCTCTGTAAGGAGCATCAGTTAACAACCTGGCCGCCGCCCGTTGGACCAGTTGGAATTTCCGGGCTGTTTTCAAGGGCAGCCCCACGTAGATCGCATTACAGTAGTCCAATCTGGAAGTGACCAAGTAATAGTAATAACAGAGTAAAATAATAAATAACCTTGACTCAAGTATAAGCTGAAGGGGAACTTTTCAGCCCAAAAAAAGGGCTGAACAACTCGGCTTATACTCAAATATATAGGGTAAATGTTTTCTAGTTCCACTGAGACTAAACATAAGATATTTTTACAGCACAAACATAATGGTTCAGTGAAAAGGGCTTGAGATCCCCAAGAAACATTTTTAGGGTCCTTCCAAAACCACAGTTATTCCATTCTATAGGTGAAGTATAGAGTGTCTACTTTGAAATCAATTTTGTCTGGGAATTTTGCATAAAATGAAAGTTTTAGATAATGCATCAATAAAAAGAGGGGCATATATTGATTTATAGATGCATTTTGGAAAGAATTACTAACTAAAAAGATTCCTTTAAATTAGTCAAAGTAATAGACCATGACCCCACTGGATGAGGAACATTAACTACAAAACTAAATTAATCTAAACCAGAAAAAATGAAGAATGAAGTTCCCAATCAAGTTACAAAAGATATATAGTTTAACTTTGTTGTTTTAAAAGGGAATTGATTAAATGCAATTACTTATTGATAACTAGTTAGTCCCAAGCTCAAATTTAATTAGAAATAAAATGTATCTCACCAAAGTTGAGAGCCATGTGGCTTGGTGATTTGTACATCTGCTCATTCTACTGTGGTGCACAAATAACTCCACAGATGCTACTTTGAGGATCTTGAAAAAGTGACACATTGAAAATATGAAAAATGGTTCACAGTATTTATCTCATACACACACACACCTTACATATATAATAATCTGAAATTACAAAGAATTGTCTTCTCCTGGGAAGAATGCAATTTAGTTCCAATTAAATCTTGCTCTCCCATCACAAAGTACAACATTAAGAGTATGAAAGTAATAGTTTACATGAATGGCAAAGGAATATCTCTCACACTGTAGATAGTAACACTCCTTAGACTTACTTTTTAAGAAATGGAGATTAAAAAACCCCTGAAACAGAAGATCGCTATTCTTTATGTTCAAATTCACTCCAAACAGGATTTTTGGTAATTTCCAAGTCACATTATTGACCAGGTGTTGTAGTAGAGTGTGCTGATCAAGCTACAACTAGTAGTAGAAGGGGAAAGAGGGGTGCTCAGGTGTTGGATCAAGAGCAGCAAAGGAAATGAATTAGGGAGATATTCATGACACCTACAGATACTGAGTCGTTCGAAGGTTTCCCAGATTGTGAGATGGAGGAGGAGGGAGAGGAGTGTAGATGTTTAAAGCGGGTTACTCGGGAGCAAGAGTCAGACAAAGAACGAGAAAGAAAGCGGATCCGTGAAATACTTAATGCTCCAACTGAGGAGGAAGACTTTATGGGGTTCACGGGGAGTGATAACAGAGAAGAGGATGGGCTAGACTGGACCCATGTGTAAGAGATCAGGGACATATGTACTCAACCAACATCAAGTGATGAGTTTGAAGGGTTTTCAGGAGACTGGCAACCTGGAAATACATGGGGTGATCTAAGTCTTGATAGACACTGGAAAAGTTGGAGGGACAGGTGGTGGCGAGCAGCTGTGGAAGCTAAAGCAGCTGAGAGTGATGATGACAGGGTGGAGAGCAGTTCATCGTCCGATAATGAGTTATAGGATAAAAGAAGGTATCAAACATTGGAAACTTTGCAGTAGGCAAAGTGTTGTATTCGGGCTTGGGACTTTGTTGCTGCCATTACTTTTGCCTTGGGTCCTGGGACTGCAGATCGCTGTGTTTCCGTGCTTCTACTGACAGGAATCCTGTAAGTGCTGACTTCGGATTGTTTTTGGACGACAACATCGTGTTTTGGACTTTTACTTCTGCTTTTGGATGTGCCTCGACTTTGGACTGTTTTCTGACTACGTTTTTGCTTGCTTCCACCTTGCTACATTGTGTTTAGTAAACGCTGTGACTTTGAAGTAGTTTGCTTGAACTTTTTGTTATCCCAGATTATGCTCCAGTATAATCCGGATTATTTCCCAAATTGTGTTTTTTGCATAGAAGTTTGCTACAGACTTTGTTTATTTGCTAGAAACACTGAGTTAAGTGTTTCTAAGCTATTTTTGTTATATTAATAAACTTTGTTTGGACCTTTTACTTGTGTTTGGCTCCTTTAAGGTTTCTGTTCACGACACCAGGTTTAATAATAATAATAATAATAATAATAATAATAATACATAGTTCTAATGCAACCATAAAAGAATATTTTAAAACATAAAGGGAAAGATTTCTCCTTGACATTAAGTCTAGTTGAGTCCATCTCTGGAGAGTGGTGCTCATCTCCATTTCTAAGCTGAAGAGCATGTGGCCGGCATAACTGCATGGAGTGCTGTTACCTTCCCGCAGAAGCGGTACCTATTAATCTACTCACACTTGCATGTTTTTAAACTGTTAGATTGGCAGAAGCTGGGGCTAACAATGGGAGTTCACTGAGTCCCATAGATTCGAATAGCTAACCTTCCCGTCGGCAAGTTCTGCAGCTTAGCAGTTTAACCCACTGCACCACTTTGGCTCCCAAATTAAAACATATTAAAATATCTGAGACTGTTCTGCCGCGCGCTGGGCTTGAAATGAAGTGCCTTTAAAACAGGACATGCAGCTTGAGCCCAGCGGGAAACCAGGGGGCCTGAAGAGAAGCTCTTAGGGATTTTCCACCACAAACAATCTTTAGAGGGCTTGTGAAATATAACAAAGTCTATTATTGAGGAACAATCAAACAGAAATTTCTCTTGTCTTCAAAAGGTTAAACAAATGCTTCCAGGTTTTTGTGCAACTGGTGGCTTCTAACTGTTACTTTACTTTAAAGGAAAATCCCTTTCTAACTTCTCCCAGGCTGACTGTGAACCTAAACCTAACGGATGTGGGCTCCACTACCGGTTTGAACTGCATCTCGAAGCACCGAGTGGACCTACCAGCAAGGCCTGTAGTTTCTTCAGCTGGAGTTCTTTGATATTCAAAGCTGTTTTTCCCTCCGAAATTCCTCAGAGCTTTAGGGCTGTTTCCCTGGGAATCTTTGGATGCTCTTAAGACTGTTTCCCCCCGAAAAGTCTTAAGGATTGAAGCTTTTGTACAGGGGAAGCTTGCACACACCCTGTACATTAGTTTTCCTTGCTGAGACTAACTAAAAAATGGCTCCCTTTCCTTCCCAATTACCCTGAGCAAGGGGTGGGACCAAAACTTAACGACGATGGACAGGTGACTTGCCCTATGACTGCAACCAAAGGAAGCCACCTATCTGCAGAGTCCCTGAAACCCTGCAACGAAACATTTACTACAAAGCAAATAAAGTTGGAGCTCCTGGTACAGCTGTACCAGAACAGAGACAAAAGTTAAAACACCATAAACATAGAGTGTAATTTGAAAGTCATAATTAAAAGAGACTGGGTAGACCTGCCGAAAGAGATATGCTTTAAATTCTGACTCCTCATTCAGATGTCAGATATCTTCCAGTAGATCATTCAAGCCAAATTTTTCAAAATCCAATTGTCACAGGGACAGAAAGTGAGGTGAAAATTGCTGAACAGTGGTACGGACAGCAAAGGAAATACCACAGGGGTGTTAACCCTTCCCTATGCTATCCAAAGCTATAGTCAAATGAAATCAGGTCTTTGTCCCTTGTCCACTTCAATGTATTTATTATTTGGCTGGAGTTACACTTAAAAATGTACCTGTTTCAACTTACATACAAATTCAACTTAAAAACAAAGCTACAGAACCAATCTTGTTCATAATGTGGGGACTGCCTGCCTGTATTGTGCTCACAGACCAATGAAAAAGGAAAAGGCAATATTGGTTTATATTTCTAATATCCTCTTTAGTTGTAATTTCCAAGTCATTTTCTCTCCTCCTTTCCCCATCTACTTCCCCCTTCTACTCCCAAGCTGTGACTCCAATTGATTCTAGCTACTCAGAACATGCTCAGACAACAAGAAAATGGTTTCTCAGGCAACAGCAATTATGTGAAACCTATTTGTACCCTCCCTCCTTCCTAGTTCTCTTCACTTCTAGCTGTTCACAAATATACAACAATGAGGCACTAGACCTCTAGCATGTAATTAAAATTTATCAACATACATCACTGAGGACAGATTGCGTTCAATAGCACTATTCCTTGTAAACAATTCTGTATTGCATTTTTGCTTCATTCTAAGGTGCAGCTCATTACGACGGACAATGAAAACAAAATAAAAGAAAATGGTCAATAAATTTTAAGACCCAAATTGATTTCTTTTATGAAACAAGCCTGGTTAATCCTTGGAAATGCGGTATCATTATAAGCAATCTTTTTAAAATGATTTTAATCAGGCTGAAGATACAATTTTCTCAAAGTAGAGCCACCACATTCAGATCGTAGTATGTGATTAGATAATCTAGATTAACTAGGCAAAAATACATGTTTTGTGTTCTAATGATCAAGTATTGTCTTGTCTGGGGTTTACAAGGAATGGTTTTGATTCAGTATTCAATTGTTTTAATTTTACATTACTTCTTTTCACTATTCATCCTTCACAGGTACATTTCGATGATTATTCCATTGTTGGCCTCATATTAATTTCATTACTTATATTCATCTTCCTTTCTTCAGAGATATTTGTGCTATTTGTGCTGAAAGTGTGCTCCTTTAGATCACTTACTGGCAGCCACCTTTGTATTTTTGGAGAATGCTGCAAATATTTCAGGGGTTTTTTTTGTCGTGTTAGGAGCAACTTGAGAAACTACAAGTCACTTCAGGTGTGAGAGAATTGGCCGTCTGCAAGGACATTGCCCAGGGGACGCCTGGATGTGTGACGGCGCAAGTGGTGCCACCTATGTGTAGAACTGTTAGTTGCAAAATTTAAATTGTTAAATGGTATTTATTGTTCACAATGAGTTATCTTTCTCAGGCATAAGCTTGATGTTTCAACAGAGATAAAAGAAATATATTTTACAATCTCTGAAGTCCAAGGAGTTTGCAGCTGAGAAGCTTTTCCTGTTTCCTCTTTCCTCAATGGCTGTGAATATCGGAATAAACACAACCCCAGTCCAATGGCCTATGTTGAAGGGACAAGACCTTCCTCTGGTGCCAAAAGAACCAGTTTGAAGACGCTTGGGTCTCCTCAATGCTGTCCAGGACGATCTGGACATAAAGCATAAGTCCCAAGGGTAAAACACCTTAGAATTGGTGCTGAGAGGTAATTTAAGCAGGGGCTTTTAGAGCCAAGTCTCTTACTCACGTCCATCTGATAGAAACTCTGATGGCAGAATGAAAAAGGGAAGCACTCCCCTCCTCTAGGAAGAGGTGGAGCCAAACAATTGAGCTTGAGAAAGCAATTCAATTGGTGCAAACAACACTGATTGACAGCTAAAGATAACCAATCAATCCAACTATACATAAGCAGGGTAAAAAGGCAGGATTAAGCATGATACAACAGTTTAAATCTTGCAACTAACAGTTCTACACATAGGTGGCACCACTCGCGCCGTCACAAAGTGACACTTTGGACTTGGTAACCGATGGCACACTGATGGCAGTGACACTTTGGACTTGGTAACCAAGATGAAGAAAAAAATACTCCAAAATCCAAAATCACCCACAAAACAGACTATTTACTTAATAGATTTTTGTTTCCTTACTTACACACCTCCTTTAGCAAGGCCTTGCTAAAAATAAGCTTGATCTTTGCCTCTACCATGAGTAATATGATCTGTGTGCTATACTTCAGACTTACAGATTTTCTGTTTTTCCAGGCTGAGTCCTGCAGATTACCAGGACCAAAGTCAGTTTCATCACCTAGAGGTCCTAATTCAAGGTCATGCCCACCAAACCCTTCTGGTGTTTTCTGGCTCAATTGCATTGTTGGTGTGGTTTAGAATGCTCGTTGATTGTAGGTGAACTGTAAGTCCCAGTAACTACAACTCCCAAATGACAAAATCAATATCCCTCCCAACCCCACCAATATTCTAATTTGGGCGTGTCGAGTATTTGTGCCAAATTTGGTCCAGTGAATGAAAAAATATTTTGCATATAAGATATTTACATGATAACTCATAACAGTAGCAAAATTACAGTTACAAAGTAGCAATGAAAATAATGTTATGGTTGGGGGTCACCACAACATGAAGAACTGCATTAAGGAGTCGCAGCATTAAGAAGGTTGAGAACCACTGTTCTAGATCTATTCACAACTCTCAACAAAGCTCTGTGTAATGTCGAAGGCTTTCATGGCTCTGTGTATTGTCGAAGGCTTTCGGAATCACTGGGTTGTTGTAGGTTTTTTCGGGCTATATAGCCATGTTCTAGAGGCATTCCCTCCTGACGTTTCGCCTGCATCTATGGCAAGCATCCTCCGAGGTAGTGAGGTGTTTTGCTCTGTGTTTGGAAAACATGCAATTTTCCAAGAAGTTGCTGTGTCAATTGAAACAACAACTTTTAAGCTATTGATAGCTTGGGTCAGAATAGTTTGGGGGGGGGGGGGGGGGGAGGCTTCAATTCCAAACTTCTTTGATGAAGTAAAAGTTTCCTGAGAGAGCTATTTAGGGAATTTATCAAAATGAGTAGTAACTTCTTTTTAATTGAATTGTTTGATTCACATTAAATACCTGTAGCACAGGATGTGATGAGCTCCTTTCCTGTCAGAGGAGCACTCAGTTATAAATAGCCTCTTTTATCTGAAATCGCAAAGCGGCATTGCTTACAAGGCATGCCAAATTTCTTCCAAAGGGTGGGATGCTGTCATCTCTAGCAAACGTGCCTGTGGGCGTACTCTGGAAAACACATATACACAGACACACACCAGTATCAGCTACAGGCCCCTAAGCTATTAAAATAGTGATGTTATTCTAAGCCTGCTGTGTAGGTTTTAACAGGCACTGCAGAATAAGACAATCTCAATTTAAAGTATTGGTTGTCTATGACATGAAAGCAGGGATACAAACACAAATCTGTTGGGTTAAGACTCTCTTTACATCCCTTCCCTTTTAAGCAATTCACAACATGGCATGAATTTAACAACATCAGAAATGTATCTCAATAAGACAAAGATATTGGCCATGATTTAAACTCTGTTTTGAATTTGTCAACAGAGAATCGATTTGAACCTGAGCTCATTTTACGACTCTATTTATTTATTTATTATTCGAACTTATATGCCGCCACTCCACTGGGGCTCGGAGTGGCTTACAAGAATGGCTAAAATCTAACACAATTTAAAAACAATTTAAAAACAGCAATATTAAAAATCAAAGGCCTGTCGAAACCGGTATGTCTTTCATGCCCTGTGGAAAGCTGATAAGTCCTGCAAGGCACAGACTTCAGGTGGCAGAATATTCCAGAGTGATGGTGCCACTGCTGTAAAGGCTCTACGTCTGGTTGCTGTTAGACGCAAGGTCTTGACACTGGGAATTTCCAATAGATCTTGGTCCTCAGAACGGAGGGACCTCTGCGGTTGGTAGGGGGTGAGACGGTCCCTCAGGTACATCGGCCCCAGACCATGCAAGGCCTTAAAGGTGAGTACCATCACTTTGAAAGTGATCCGGTGCTCAATTGGTAACGAATGCAGCTGTAGTAAGATTGGTGTTATGTGGCATCTCATCGGAGTTCCCGCAAGAAGCCAAGCAGCTTGATCACCGACAGAGGAAGGCCATTGTAGAGGGCGTTACAGTAGTCCAGTCTTGAGATGACCGTAGCCTGGATCACCGTAGCTAGGTCATCCCTGGACAAGTAGGGGGGCAGCCGTCTAGCTTGCCGCAGGTGAAAAAAGGCGGTTCTGCTAACGGCGGAGACCTGGGCCTCCATCGTCAACAGAGGGTCCAAAAGGACTCCCAGACTCTTTAGCAATGATGACAGGCGTAGCGCCTCGCCATCCAGGGTAGGCAGCTGGATATCCCCACTGCCCGGTTAACCCAGCCATAGGATCTCCGTCTTTGCTGGATTCTTCCTCAACCTGCTGGCACGCAGCCATCCAGTAACAGCCTCGAGGCACTGATGGAAATAATCGGGTACAGAGTCCGGTCGGCCTACATATAGGGTCTCTGCATTCTATAAAAGGTAAGATGCCTTCTCATTCTAGAGAACACCAACCACAAAGTAGCTTCATGCAATAACATCCTGCGGAAACTTACTGGCGGCACATGGGGTGCAGGCCCCCAAATTAGTAAGAACATCAGCTCTAGCCTTGTCTTACTCAACTGCCGAGTATGCCTGCCCTGTTTGGCATAGGTCTGCCCATGCAAAGCAGGTGAACATAGCATTGAATGAAACATGCAGAATAATCACAGGATGTCTTAAACCTACACCTGTTGATAAACTCTACAAGCTAGCTGGCATTGCCCCCCCCCCTCCCCCCGGATGTGTGATGGGAAGTTCCTGCTAAATGTGCGAGAAATAAGGTTGACAGTGTTTACCCACTACATGGCTACCAGCCTTCTCCCAGTAGACTCAAATCAGCTGCATGCAATAACATCCTGCGGAAACTTACTGGCAGCAGATGGGGTGCAGACCGAAAATTAGTAAGAACATCAACCCTAGCCTTGTCTTACTCAACTGCCGAGTATGCCTGCCCTGTTTGGCATCCCCCCAGCAACAGCAAGGGTATCCCTCTGGGCAGCTAAACCAGGAAATCCCAACTGGATGCCCCCCCACGAGGGTCTTCCTCCAGGGGCAAACTAAGAGTGGGCAACTTGGAAGTCCCTGAACAGACTCAGAAGTGGAGTGGGCAGATCAAAAGACAACTTGGCAAAATGGCACTACCTAAAAGAATCCCACACCTTATGTGACTGTGGAGCACAACAGACAACTCCACATCTGTATACTTGTCCACTATGCCCTGCCACATGTACAGAGGAAGAATTGTTGGAGGCTACAGACAATGCCATTGCTGTTGCTCGTTTTTGGTCAAAAGATATTTAGCCACCTGCATTCCTTCTATTTTTATCAGTTTTATACTAATTTATGCAATGCTTTTTTAAAAATAAATTTTTATTAATCAGTTTGAAACATAAATACATGGAAAGAGGGGGAATATTCAGAAAGAAGATAGGTAAGTAGGAAATACATTCGGTAAAAGCAAATACCAAAAAGAAGAGAAGAGAAAAGAAGAAAAAAATACAAAAATCAAAAATAATTTTTAATTTTATTTTTGATTTATGCAATGCTTTTGATACAAAATAAATAAAATTCTTGAGCCTCAGCCCCAAATCTACTGTGTAAATTAGAAATCAGGAATATAGTCCATACTATATACAGCTTGCGAGTTAAAATGCCAGCTACAACTAGTAGTAGAATACCACTAGAACACATTTTCCTCTTACACTAGCACAATAATTGTATTGGGCACAGCCTTTCCACAGTTAATTTCTCATGTCTCCTAATTTCTTGTTTCCTTGTTCTCCTTTCCTTCCTGCAGTGTTTGTACACTTCCTTTTGCCCAACACCAATCTGCCGGAGTGTTAAGATCTATTTCCAAAGCACTTCCTGGCACTCTACCAGTAGTAGGAGTGAGATGGATATGTGACTGAAGATGAGGGCTTCTCAATATTGACATCTTGATTAGACAACTTTCCCTGCAGAGAGATTCACATGGGCTGAGCGTGTTATCTTTTCAGTGCCAAGTAACACCCTTTTTCTTTGGCCAGCATTTTATCCTTCTAAAAAATAAATAAATTGCTGTGCTTTACTAATTTGTTATTGCCGTTATTGCTGTTTTTAATCACTTCCATGCATTCCATTTTTATTGTAAAGTCGTTTAAGTATCCTAAGAGAAGAGAAACAAATTATGAAACAAAAGCTGAAATGCAAGTCTTCCTTCCTAACCTTTCAATTATTTATCATCTCCAACTTTCCTTCTTGTTTCATAGCAGAGCATTTACCTCTACGCCTGCAAATACTAACCATCTATATAAATAAAAATGTAATGTTCGTTTGTGGGATTAACATAACTCAAAAACCACTGGACGAATTGCCGCCAAATTTGACCACAAGACACCTACTAACCCAAGGAGTGACCATCACTCAAAAAAATGTTTTTGCTATTTGGGAGTTGTAGTTGCTGGGATTTACAGTTCACCTACAATCAAAGATCATTCTGAACTTCATCAAAGATGGAATTGAACCAAACGTGGCATACATGACTCCCATGACCAACAGAAAACACTAGAAGGGTGTGATGGGCATTGATCTTGAGTTTGGGAGTTGTAGTTCACCTACATCCGAGAGCACTGTGGACTCAAATAATGATGGATCTGGACCAAACTTGGGATGAATATTCCATATGCTTAAATATGAACACAGATGGAGTTTGGGGGAAATAGACCTTGACATTTGGGAGTTGTAGTTACTGGGATTTGTATTGTTATGTTGTGTATTAAGACCTTGGCCTTTGTAAGCCGCATCGAGTCCTTCGAAAGATGCTAGCGGGGTTAGGCCTGGGCGGTTTCGTTTCGTTAATTCGTAATTCGTTAGTAATTCGTTAATTTTTCCAATTACAAAACGATAACAAACCATTCTGGAGCAATTATTTAAAAAAACGAATTTTTAAACACGTTCTGTAAATGCTTCGTATTTCGTTATTGTATTCGTTTTGTTATTGTTCTGAGGTCGTTTCGTTATTATTTCCGCATGTCTGGGACAGTTTTATGGTTTAATTAGTGAAAAAAAATTATAATATCACACCAACAGTCAAGAACAGAGGGAGAGGGAAGCTTCAGAAGTTTTTGGAGGTTTTTTAGCGTATTTCGCGGTCGCGTCCGCCATTAACGAATTGATTCGTTATTGTTTCGGAAATCGATTCGTTAATTTTTTACCATTTACGAAATTTCGTAAATATCGAACTTTTTAAAAGGAAAATTTTGTAATTATTTTAAATATCGAAACAAAAAAAACCCCCCAAATATAAATCGATTTTAGAAACAAATGTTTCCGTTGTTACCCAGGCCTAAGCGGGGTACAAATAAAGTTAATAATAATAATAATAATAATAGTTCACCTGTAAGAAAAGAGCATTCTGAACCCCACAAATGACAGAATTGGGGCAAACTTCCCACACAGAACGCCTATGACCAACAGAAAATATTTAATGCTATCCAGTCCAACTCCATTCACCAGGGCAAGAAAATGTAATCAATTCCCTCCTGAGAAAGAGCCATCCAGCCATAAATATATAGAGAGATATATGATTCACACACACAGACAGATATAGTATCATAGATTTGAAAGGGACCCCTAAAGAAGGACAATTATATGGTGCATATTCCAGAGTAGGCAAACCAGACAATCTCTACATCAACACTGTCAAAGAAACAGCAAGAAATACTGTTTACTCATAAGCATAAAGAAATTACATAGATTAGAAACCTTTACTTTATTTTCCAGATTACCAGACTGGGCCACAGCAACGCGTGGCAGAGGACGGCTAGTCTATATAAATAAAAAATGTAATGTTTAATTAACATAACTCAAAAACAACTGGATGAATTGCTGCCAAATTTGGCCACAAGACACCTACTAACCCGAGGAGTGACCATCACTCAAAAAAATGTTTTTGCGATTTGGGAGTTGTTGCTGGAATTTACAGTTCACCTACAATCAAAGATCATTCTGAACTTCACCAATGATGGAATCGAACCAAACGTGGCATACATGACTCCCATGACCAACAGAAAACACTAGAAGGGTTTGGTGGACATTGATCTTGAGTTTGGGAGTTGTAGTTCACCTACATCCAGAGAGCACTGTGGACTCAAACAATGATGGATCTGGACCAAACTTAGCATGAATATTCCATATGCTTAAATATGAACACAGATGGAGTTTGGGGAAAATAGACCTTAACATTTGAGAGTTGTAGTTACTGGGATTTGTATTGTTATGTTGTGTATTGAGACCTTGGCCTTTGTAAGCCGCATCGAGTCCTTCGAAAGATGCTAACGGGGTACAAATAAAGATAATAATAATAATAATAATAATAATAATAATAATAATAATAGTTCACCTATAAGCAAAGAGCATTCTGAACCCCACGAATGACACCAATTGGGGCAAACTTCCCACACAGAACACCTATGACCAACAGAAGATATTTAAGGCAATCCAGTCCAACTCCATTCACCAGGGCAAAAAAAATGTAATCAAAACCCTCCTGACAAAGAGCCATCCAGCCATAAATATAGATAGATATATATGATTCACTCACACAGACAGATATAGTATCATAGATTAGAAAGGGACCCCTAAGGAAGGACAATTATATGTTGAGTATTCCAGGGTAGGGAAACCAGACAATCTCCACATCAACACTGTCAAAGAAACAACAAGAAATACTGTTTACCCACAAGCATAAACAGGGGTGGCTCAATCCATTACACAAAGTAAGCATTTGCAGTATAGTTGATTTTGCCCAGGGGCGCTCTTGAGGTGCTCTTGGGGGAAAATAGACCTTGACATATGTGAGTTGTAGTTACTGGGATGTATAGTTCACCTACAATCAAAGAGCATTCTGAACTCCACCAATGATGGAATTGAACCAAATATGGCACACAGAACTCCCACGATGAACAGAATATCTATCTATCTATCTATCTATCTATCTATCTATCTACCTATCTATCAGTGATTGGTTGGGGGGGGGGGGGGCAAAATACTGTTTGCTTACCATTGAAAATTACCTCTGAGCATAAAAAAATTACATATATTAGAAACCAACCATTTCTCATTACTTTATTTTCCAGATCACCAGACAGGGCCACAGCAACACGTGGCAGGGGATGGCTAGTATTTCTAGAATCATAGAGTTGGAAGAGCCATCTAGTTCAGCCCCTTGCCAAGAAGCAGGAAAGTAAGTCCTACAGAATACAACTGGACTTACTTCTAGCTGAACATGTGTAAGACTGTATTGTATAAATTATTAAGAAATTTGTTGTACATCTTCTTCTGCCAGTGTTTTGAGAAAGACTCCTTGCTCATGCAGATTATTTTCAAATTATTCCCACTGTAGTTTTTGGGAAGAGAAATAATAAAAGCTTTCATGTGAGTTGTGGGAACAATTTGTATGGAGTGTGTCAAGTTCTGGAAATATTAAAATCAGCCAATCTGTTGGGGGACAAATTGTCTGTGCTCAAAGGCCTAATGTTTGCAGCCAGGGAGCACAATTTAGGGAATAATTCCTCCTATTTAAAAATTATTGAAGAGAAATTGTGGAGGAGTCTTGAATGCACACTGTACCACCTTCAGGCATAGATTACCTCTGCAGCTCATCCTTCTGAGATTTCATAATTAATGCCATTCCTTCACTCTTTTTTTTTTAATGGAGGAAGCCATTTTCTCAGGTATGGAATCCTAATGTATGGGTATTAGATTTAATTATAGAGTCTTTAGTAATCAAATCAATGCAGTTTTTAGTACAGAAATGTGTCCTACCTCTTTCTTATTCAACATCTGTTATAGAACTGCAGTATGCTGATGACAACGTCGTCTGTGCGCATTCAGAAGAAGATCTACAAGTCACTCTAAACACCTTCACAGAAGCATACGAGAAGCTCGGCCTGTCATTGAACATTGAAAAAACCAAGGTGCTGTTCCAGCAGACACCAGCCAACCCCTCTCCAATGCCAGTGATACAGTTTGATGGTGTAACATTAGAAAATGTTGATCATTTCCGCTACCTTGGCAGCCACCTCTCCACCAAAGTCAACATAAACACCAAAAGACAACACTACCTGAGCTCTGCAAGCGCAGCATTTTTCCGAATGAAGCAGAGAGTGTTTGAGGACCGGGACATCCGAATGGGATACTAAGGTGCTTGTTTATAAAGCTATTGTCCTCCCAACCCTGCTATATGCCTGTGAGATGTGGACTGTCTACAGACGTCACATGCAACTCCTGGAACGATTCCATCAGCGCTGCCTCTGGAAAATCCTGCAAATCTCTTGGGAAGACAGGCGGACAAATGTCAGCGTGCTGGAAGAAGCAAAGACCACCAGCATTGAAGCGATGGTCCTCCACCATCAACTCTGCTGGACTGGCCAGGTTGTCCGGATGCCTGACCACCGTCTCACAAAGCAGTTGCTCTACTCAAGAACGGAAAACATAATGTTGGCGGACAGGAAAAGAGATTTAAAGATGGGCTCAAGGCCAACCTTAAAAACTCTGACATAGACACTGAAAACTGGGAAGCCCTGGCCATTGAGTGCTCCAGCTGGAGGTCAGCTGTGACCAGCAGTGCTGCAGAATTTGAAGAGGCACGAATGAAGGGCGAAAGGAGAAGCGTGCCAAGAGGAAGGTGCATCAAGCCAACCCCAACCGAGACCGCCTTCCACCTGGAAACCAATGCCCTCACTGCGGAAGAAGATGCAGAGCAAGAATAGGGATCCACAGCCACATACGGACCCGAAAGAATACTGGAAGACAATCCTCCTCGGAAAACGAGGGGTCGCCTAAGTAAGTATTCAATTGATTCAGAGGTATCTAAAGTCTCGAAATAACTAGCCCAGCCCCTAATACCTACCCCCATACCTTGTTGTTGTTCATTCGTTTAGTCGTCTCCGACTCTTCGTGACCTCATGGACCAACCCACGCCAAAGCTCCCTGTCGGCCGTCACCACCCCCAGCTCCTTCAGGGTCAGTCCAGTCACTTCAAGGATGCCATCCATCCATCTTGCCCTTGGTCAGCCCCTCTTCCTTTTACCTTCCACTTTCCCCAGTACCCCCATACCTTTCCCGCCCATTACCTACTCCCTGCCTATATTTCCTACTTTCCTATATATGTGACATATTCCTCCTCTTTTAAATATATTTCAGAAAAACCCTAAATAATAATAATAATAATAGAAATAACTAGCCCAGAAGTAGCTAAACAAAAAACAATATAACTGTTGAAAATAATGAGGATCTTTGCAGTTGATTCCAAATCAGCGGTATTTTAGAGAACTGAGAGATTTCCTTAAAAAACTGGATGTAACTTCATATTTTTTTAGGGTAGACTTGTTTCAACTTAATGCGGCATGTCTGATTGCTGAAATCCCATCATCATTTCAGACTGCTTCTAAAATAGATGGTGGGAAAGCAGCACAAGACTCAACACACACAAGTGCCTTTCAGATATGTCATGGAATTTAGTAATTTCAGCCATTCAGTTTACATCTAAATGCTGCAGCATGTACAAAAAGATCAGATACAACCCAAAAAAACAATTTGGAGCCCAGAAAATGCATTGCTGTAATGATTTCCCAGAAGAAATGAGTCTGCATCATTGGAGGTGGGTGAGTTGCCTGATAATTTACCATTTTGCTGCTTTCAACCATATCTAGCAAAAACTGCCTTTCTGTTAGGAAGAATTATTCACCGCCCCCTCCTATTCTTCTGTCATCTTGCATTTCAATCATTCCGAACATTCCTTCCTTTTGCCCCACATTTTTTCATTTTTTTTTCATCCAATCAGTTTATTGTTTGTAGTAGTGCAACAACCTGTTCATTCACAAATAATTCACATTTAGTTAAAAGGATTTTTTTTTGTCGTGTCAGGAGCAAGTCGCTTCTGGTGTGAGAGAATTGGCTGTCTGCAAGGATGTTGCCCAGGGGACGCCTGGATGATTTGATGCTTTTATCATCCTTGTGGGAGGCTTCTCTCATGTCCCTGCATGAAGAGCTGGAGCTGATAGAGGGAGCTCATCCGCTTCTCCCCGGATTCGAACCTGCGACCTGTCGGTCTTCAGTCCTGCCAGCATAGGGGTTTAACCCACTGCGCCACCGGGGGCTCCTAGTTAAAAGAGGTCCATTCCCAGGTTAAGTATGGCTAAGGCTGGATCTCCACTGCACTATATCCTAAGATCTGATCCCAGATTTATTTATTAATTTATTTGTTTATTTATTTATTTATGATATTTATATGCTGCCCTTCTCACCCCGAAGGGGACTCAGAGTGGCTTACAAGATATATACACATACAATATACATACAATATATTATATTATTAGCATAGTCCAATATCAGTATTATATATTACTATATTGGACTATACCATTATATTGCAATATTATTAATAATATTACATGCAATATAAAATATATATTATATTATTATATTGTATTACATTATAATATTATTTATATTGCATGTATATACAATATATTATATTATATTATATTATATTATATTATATTATATTATATTATATTATTAGCATAGCACAGGAGAGAAGGTGGAACTGTCTTCTGGCCCCCAGTGTCTTCACTCTGGCCCAGAGCAGAAGTTGGTGCTGGAGGGAGGGGTCCCCAACTGATGACATATGCAGGAGACAAGATGGAACAGTACCTTGCCCCCCCCTTCACTCTGGCCTAGAGCAGCAGTTGGTGATGAGAGGAGGGCCCCCCAACTGATGACATATGCAAGAGACAAGATGGAACTGTCCCCTGGCCCCTCTCTCTTCACTCTGGACCAGAGCAACAGTTGATGCTGAGGGGAGGAGTCCCCAACTATTTACATATGCAGGAGACAAGGTGGAACTGTCCCCTGGCCCCCCTCTTTACTCTGGCTCAGAGCAGCAGTTGGTACTGGGGGAGGGGTCCCCAACTGATGACATATGCAGGAGACAAGATGGAACTGTCCCCTGCCCCCCCCCCCTCTTCACTCTGGCCCAGAGCAGCAGTTGGTACTGAGGATAGGGGTCCCCAACTGATGACATATGCAGGAGACAAAATGGAACTGTCCCCTGGCCCCCTCTCTCTTCACTCTGGCCCAGAGCGGCAGTTGGTGCTAAGGGAAGGGTCCCCAACTGATGATATATGCAGGAGACAAGATGGAACTGTCCCCTGGCCCCCTCTCCCATCACTCTGGCCCAGAGCAGCAGTTGGTGCTGGGGGGAGGGACCCCAGATTATCTTCTTATTCCAGATTATCTGTCAGTGTAGACTCATAGCAGATAATCTGGGATCAGATCCTGGGATATAGGTCAGTGTAGATCTGGCCTAAGAGGTTCAGCCTAAGCGAAGGTTTGGACCATGCAAATGTATGCACTTTTACTTCTGAGCTGTCTATGTTGTTCATTTGTTCAGTCGTCTCCGACTCTTCGTGACCTCATGGACCAGCCCACGCCAGAGCTCCCTGTCGGCCGTCACCACCCCCAGCTCTTTCAAGGTCAGTCCAGTCACTTCAAGGATGCCATCCATCCATCTTGCCCTTGGTCGGCCCCTCTTCCTTTTGCCTTCCACTTTCCCCAGCATGTCTATACTGAGCTCATAGTGGAACTACCTCTCAAAAGCATCACATAAGAAATCAACACATAAATAAATGATTAATTATGTTGAATATTGATTGAGACATAATTACTTTCACTTCTAAATCAATTTTCAACAGCATGATGAATGCACCTATTTACTTACATTTATATTGTACTTTATCTTAATGGCATAGGGGAACAATAAACAGTTTTAAATAAGAAATGACATGTGGGTCATAGATTTCGCCATAGGTGAGAACTGACAGTCAGGCATAGCAATACGGTTGCTTGGAAACAAGAAGTGCAAGAAGCACAATTTTGCAGTCTTTGTATTTAATGCTTGAACTGGTTTACTACAAAACTGGGATCCGAAAGAAACCCTGAATGACCCTGGAGGGTAATTCACATAATTTTAAAGATGGTCATAGAGATGCGTGCACTTGGATGAACAACAGTAGACTGCTAGTATTTTAGGAAGTTCAGACATGCAGACAAGATCTACAAAAGGTCTGATCGGAGAGGTGAAAAGCTCGTGCAATCTACTCTATACAAATGTCTTATCATCTACATTCTACTTAAGGGCTATGGTCTTAAGTGAATTTCCCAAATCTATATAAATAAAAATGTAATGTTCGTTTGTGATACCATCAGAACTCAAAAACTACTGGGGGAATTGACACCAAATTTGGATACAAGACACCTAACAGTCCAATTTATGTCCTCCGCTCAAAAAACTTGATAATGTCATTTGGGAATTGTCGTTGCTGGGATTTATAGTTTACCTACAATCAAAGAGCATTCTGAACTCCACCAATGATGGAATTGGGCCAAACTTAGCACACATGACCAAAAGAAATAACTGGCAGGGTTTGGTGGACATTGACCTTGAGTTTGGGAATTGTAGTTCACCCACATCCAGAGAGCACTGTGGACTCAAACAATGATGGATCTGGACCAAACTTGGCACGAATATTCCATATGCCGAAATATGAACACAGATGGAGTTTAAGGGAAATAGACCTTGTCATTTGGAAGTTGTAGTTCCTGGGATTTATAGTTCACCTACAATCAAAGAGCATTCTGAACTCCACCAATGATGGAATTGAACCAAACATGGCATACAGGACATCCATGATCAACAGAACACACTGGAAGGGTTTGGTGGGCATTGACCTTGAGTTTGTGAGTTGTAGTTCACCCACATCCAGAGAGCACTGTGGACTCAAACAATGATGGATCTGGACCAAACTTGGCACGAATATTGCATATGCCCAAATATGAACACAGATGGAGTTTGGGGGAAATAGACCTTGACATGTGGGTGTTGTAGTTCCTGGGATTTATAGTTCACCTACAATCAAAGAGCATTCTGAACTCCACAAACAACCTTCCCATGGAGGTAAGATCAGCCCCCTCGCTAATGGTGTTCCGAAGGAGATTAAAAACTTGGATGTTTGAACAGGCATTTGGTTAATCAGTGCAATAAATGTGACGATTACAGGAATGGAAATATGGACGACGAATTTGGATCACGACTCTAGTTATGAGATGCATTGTGTTGTTATTGTTGTGTCAATATTGTATATTGTGCTCTAATGGTTTTAAATTGTATATCGTTGATTGATCTTATCCTTGTTGTAAACCGCGTTGAGTCGCCTGTTAGGCTGAGAAACTGTGTATACAAGTAAAGTAAATAAATAAATAAATTGGGGAAAACTTCCCACACTGAACCCCCATGGCCAACAGAAAATACTTAAGGCCATCTAATCCAACTCTCTTCACCAGGGCAAGAAAACGTAATCAAAGCCCTCCTGACAAAGAGCCATCCAGCCATAGATAGAGATAGATAGATATGATTCACACACACACAGAGATAGTATCATACATTTGAAGGGGACCCCTAAAGAAGGATAATTATATGTTACATATCCCAGAGTAGACAAACCAGAAAATCTCCACCTCAACACTGACAAAGAAACAAGAAGAAATACTGTTTATCCACAAGCATAAAGAAATTAGATATATTAGTAATCAACACTTTCTCATTACTTTATTTTCCAGATCACCAGACTGGGCCACAGCAACGCATGGCAGGGAATGGCTAGTTTAAAATAATTGTGCAGGAATGAGTGGAATTAGTTATTTTAAGCAAGACAAGCACAAACTAAATGAGTCCCAGAATAGAGTGAAAAGGAAGAACATGGGTGGGGTAAACATGGAGCAAGAAGAAAGGTTGGATAAAAAGGAAAAATAATCTTGGGATCGAAGTGGAATAAGTGAAGTGGAATATTTTCACTAGCACTAAATAAAATACAAATGATCAACCAGCTGTAAAATATCAATTCTTTGAGAGACAACATTGCATATTTTAATTTTATGAGTGGTTCTTACAATATTTTATAAAGGAATGTAAGTTTATATTAAAGGCATCTCCTCTTGGCTCTTTTCTTTTAATGCAATAAGGGCAAAGTACATTTTCTTTATTTGTTCTCCCAGTGAAGATAAGTATGTACAATTATCACCCTCTTACAAAGAACTGTAGCCAAAGAATAGTTGACCTATAAGATCAACTTCTCCTAAAAACCGTTCCATTAGTATAATTCTGAGAAAAAATAAGACCAACTAAGATTCCAAAACCAACTTTCCCATTTCTAGTATAGTGTTAGGTTTTTCCTAATAGTGCTCAAAACCACTTTTCTCAATTGATTTCATTCCTGGCAAATGCAATAATAGTTTTTATTCATGTTATTTAGCACAATAGGGGCAATTTGCCATCAAGTCAAAGTGCTGCAACCATTTTCTCAAATACACTGAAAGAAAGTGGCTTTTGTTCTACATTTTCTCAAATTTCTACAATAATATTTTCTCCAACATTGTGTTGTGTTGCTCAGGTTCTGTGCTTCTGTAATATTAATAATAATAAGAACAACAACAACAACTTTGAAAAAAGAGACGGAGGGCCTGATTCTGGCATCCCAAGAACAAGCCATTCGAACCAATGCCATCAAAGCCAGAATTGAAAAGTCAACAACAGATCCTAAATGTAGACTCTGCAAGGAAGCAGATGAAACAATAGATCACATCCTTAGCTGCTGCAAGAAGATCCCGCAGACCAGGCCCGTAGCCAGGATTTTGTTTCGGGGGGGGGGGCTGAGTTTGGTTCGGGGGGGGGGGGCTGAGTCTGAGTGAAAGAGGGTCTACCCTAGCAAACCTTTTGTATCGTTACCCCAATACCCCCATGCATATGAGATATATTGAGCAAGGTGATCAGATCATGACATGAATAAACATAACAGTTTAAATAATGTACCAGTAAGGCCTTCTCGCGGACCACCATCAGAATTACAAGGGGGGGGGGGGCTGAAGCCTTCCAAGTCCCCCCCCCCCCCGACTACATGCCTGATGCAGAAAGACTACAAGCAGAGGCATAACACCGTTGCTCAGATGATTCATTGGAATTTGTGCCATCTGCCTGCGACAAAGAACTGGTGGGATCACAAGCTGGAAAAAGTTGCAAAGAATGAACACGTCAAGCTACTCTGGGACTTCCAGATTCAGACAGACAGAGTTTTGGAGCACAATACTCCTGACCTCACGATCGTGTTAAAAAACAAAGTATGGATTGTCGATGTTGCAATCCCAGGCGACAGCAGGATTGCAACTGGAAAAGACGACACGATATGAGGATTTAAAGATCAAACTGCAAAGACTCTGTCACAAACCAGCAAAGGTGGTCCCAGTGGCAATCGGCACACTGGGTGCAGTGCCTAGAGACCTTTGCCTTCACTTAAACACAATCGGCACTGACAAGATTACCATCTGCCAGCTGCAGAAAGCCACCTTCTGGGATCTGCACGCATTATTCACTGACACATTACACAGTCCTAGACACTTGGGAAGTGTCCGACATGTGGTCCAATCAGGGGCAGCTCAACCCATTACGCAAATTAAGCATGTGCAGTATAGTTGATTTTGCCCAGGTGCGCTCTTGAGGCACTCTTTGGGGAAAATAGACCTTGACATATGCGAGTTGTAGTTACTGGGATGTATACTTCACCTACAATCAAAGAGCATTCTGAACTCCACCAATGATGGAATTGAACCAAATATGGCACACAGAACTCCCATGATGAACAGAAAATATATATCAGTGATTGGTTGGGGGGGGGGGGGGCGCCAAAATACTCTTTGCTTACCGTTGAAAATTACCTAGGGCCGCCTCTGGATTTAATACAACAGCCACCAGAGTGTCTGCTGTGGACTCATCTTGCTGTGTTTTAAATAATAATAATAATAATAATAATAATAATAATAATAATAATAATTTTATTTATACCCCACCACCATCTCCCATAGAGACTCGAGGCAGCTTACAAAATAGCACACGACAGTGCCATACAACACATCAAATGCAATTCATCAACATATATGATCAATAGCACATTTACATAAAATCAGACATGTAAAATTAACAAAAGAAACCTCTATTAAATAGAGTCAGTAAAATATGGCTATAGCCATTGATTTAAAAGATCCATACAATCAATTTAGCATCCCAGCTGTATAACCATCAGAAAATAGATATAAGGTGCTAAAGTAATTGACAGTCAGTCTGGTTACTATCTTAAACGTCAAAGGCCAAAACATAAGCATTTTTTCTCAAAAAATGTGTCATGATCAGTTTTGGAAAATTAATAACTTCTTTTCAGTACCAAAATACCAATATCCTTAATTTTGATATTAAAGAAATACTCTAATTCAAAAACATGTGTTTGTCTCCCAAATTTTCAAGCAATTATTCCCTGAATACAGGTTCAATTTGTTACCTGGAAGTCTGGGTTGGATTTAACCAAGCACTAGAAATGGCTCTCATTGAGGCTAAAGTCAAACATTATCAGAGCTCTGTAGGAGCTGATTTCCCCACTGTTATTTCTCATGTCATCTTGATTACATCTGTAAGACACAAAGTCTAAACTGTGTAGTGAGTCACCAACGAGAGCAAGCGGATGATCAAGGAAGCACAAAATGCTATGCTTTAAGGACTGGGGTTGGCCTCCGAAGTGGATTCCCCTTCTGTGGAGTGGATTATGCTTTTTGATCAACATGATCATCTCTGTGTTATTTGTAACTACATAAGACATAAGAGGAACATATGATTTGGACTTAGATCAATGCTACTTGACCTCCAAAGAGGGAAATCACTTGTAAAGAAAAGAATCATCCTGCTATTCTGTCATGATATAGGATGTGTTGTATTCCTGTATTCATTATATAAATATTAATTACATTGGTAAACTTTTGGTAAACAATTAAAAAACACAACAGACCTGATAACAAATGTAAGCAACAGGAACTGAATAATTTTCACCTACAATGTTGATAAAAATGAAAAGAAGGCCTGCCTTACAACAAGAAGAAGAACCACTATTTATTTTAACACAAAAACCAAATTTATTTTATTTATTTACTAGCTGTACCCGCCACGTGTTGCTGTGGCCAACCTTCCCTCTTTCTCTCCTTCTTTCCCTCCTTCCTTCCCTCCCTCCCTCTTTCCTTCCTTCCTGTCTTTCCTTCTCTTCTTCCTTCCTACTCTATCTCTTTCCTTCCTTCCCCCTTTTTCTTTCGCTTCTGCTGTCTCTCTTTTTTTCCTTCTCTCTTTCCTTCTTTCCTTCCCTTCCTCTTTCTCTACATCTTCCCCCTTCCTTTGCTTCCTCTTTCCTTCCTTCTCTCCCTTTTTTCTTTCCTTCTTTCCTTCCTTCTTTCTCTAACTTTCCTTCCCTCCCCCTTTTTCTTTCCCTCCCACTTTCTCTCCTTTCTTCCTTCTCTACCTCCTTCCTTCCTGCTTTCCTTCCTTCCTTCCTTCCTTCCTTCCTTCCTTCCTTCCTTCCTTCCTTCTTTCTCTCTTTGCTTCCATGCTTCCTTCTCCCTTTCCTTTTTATTTCCCTCCCTATTTCTTTTCTTTTCTTTTCTTTCTTTCTTTCTTTCTTTCTTTCTTTCTTTCATTTTTCTTTTTTTTCCTCCCCTTCCCTCCCTATTTCTTCCCTTTTTTCTGCATTGTCATTTAGTTTTTGTCATTTAGCTTTTTGGGCTTTTAAAGTCCCTTCTGTGTTTTTCAGTGTTTTTATGAGTGAAGGATGTACATTGGGTTGTTAGGTGTCTTGTGGCCAAATTTGGTGTCAATTCCCCCAGTGGTTTTTGAGTTATGTTAATTCCACAAACGAACATTACATTTTTATTTATATAAATTTCCTTTATTCATACCCTGCCTTTCTCCCCATGGGAACTCAAGGCAGGTAACAATCACACACTTTGGTCACAACTTAAAACAAAGTGAATGCAATTTTCTTTTAATAAAAAACCAATTAAATAACATTGTGTGGATTTAGGCTAAAATCCAGGTAAAATATAAAAAATATACTTAAAATAGCATTTAAAAATCACAACCCCCCCCCCCCCCATCCCATACGCAACCTCCTTAGCAGTGAGCTCTTTATCCTTCCCCAACTGCCTGCTGACAGAGAAATGTTTTCATCTGCTTTTGGAAGGCTAGCAGGGATGGGGCCATCTTGGTCCCTTTGGAAGGAAGTTCCAGTCTGAGAGCAACCACCAAAAAGGCCCTCTCCTGTGTTCCCACCAAATGTACTTGTGTGGGTTTTGGGACTGAGAGAAGGCCCTCCCCAGTTGATCGTAGATGTCTATCAGGTTCGTAGAAAGGGATACGATACTTCAGATAACTTGGACTGTAGCTGTATAGGGCTTTGTAAGACAGAAGCAGCACTTTGAATTGTGCTCGGAAACCTGTTGGCAGCCAGTGGAGCTGTTGCAACAGGGAGGTTGTATGCTTCCAGTAGCCAGCCTCAGTTAGCAGCCCTACGTGTTATTATTATTATTATTATTATTATTATTATTATTATTATTATTATTTAAATCAATTCTTTTTTAACCAGTTCATTCCCCAATTACTCTTATGCGACAGTGCTGCACCCTCTTTAGTAACTGCACATCATAAATAGTTTTGACTGGAGGGGAAAAAGGGGGGGGGGGGGCTAAGCACAAGTAACTTCCAATTAAACAAAACACTGCATAGCTAGTGTTGAAAACCTATTTAAGGTGGAATCAGGTGTCAAAATGGGACGTGTTATTTTCCCAACTTTATTTTCCATCTTCATCGGTATAATACTGCACCTTGCTGATGGGAAGTTTCCTACTGGACTGGAAATCATCTATCAGACAGATGGCAAGCTATTTAATCTCAGCAGACTGAAAGCCAAAACCAAGGTTACAACAACATTTGTTATAGAGCTCCAGTATGCTGATGACAACATTGTCTGTGCGCATTCAGAAGAAGACCTACAAGCCACTCTAAACACCTTCGCAGAAGCTTATGAGAAGCTCGGTCTGTCATTAAACATCGAGAAAACCAAAGTGCTCTTCCAGCAGTCACCGGGTAATCCCTCTCCAATGCCAGAAATACAACTTAATGGTGTTACATTAGAAAATGCAGACCATTTCCGCTACTTTGGCAGCCACCTCTCCACCAAAGTCAACATTGACACTGAAATACAACACCGCCAGAGCTCTGTGAGTTCAGCTTTTTTCCGAATGAAGCAGAGAGTGTTTGAGGACCGGGACATCCATAGGGATACCAAGGTGCTTGTTTATAAAGCTATTGTTCTCCCAACCCTGCTATATGCCTGCGAGACATGGACAGTCTACAGACATCACATGCAACTCCTGGAACGATTCCATCATCCTGCAAATCTCTTGGGAAGACAAGCAGACAAATGTCAGCATGCTGGAAGAAGCAAAGACCACCAGCACTGAAGCAATGGGCCTCCACCATCAACTCCACTGGACCAGCCACATTGTCCAGATGCCCGACCACCGTCTCCCAAAGCAGTTACTCTATTCCGAACTCAAGAAGGGAGAACTGAATGTTGGAGGACAGGAACAGAGATTTAAAGATGGGCTCAAAGCCAACCTTAAAAACTCTGGCATAAACACTGAAAACTGGGAAGTCCTGGCCCTTGAGCACTCCAGCTGGAGGTCAGCTGTGACCAGCAATGCTGTGGAATTTGAAGAAGCACAAATGGAGGGCAAAAAAGAGAAACGTGCCAAGAGGAAGGCGCGTCAAGCCAACACTGACCGGGACCGCCTTCCACCTGGAAACTGATGTCCTCACTGTGGGAGAAGATGCAGATCAAGAATAAGACTCCACCGTCACCTATGGACCCACCAGAACACTGACCTTGGAAGGCCATCCTACTCGGACAACGAGGGATTGCCTAAGTAAGTAAGTGGGCATAGGAATTCATTCATATTTTTTTCAGATTATAATCCGGCCCTCCAACAGTTTGAGGGACTGTGACCTGGCCCTCTGTTTAAAAAGTTTGAGGACCTTTGGTCTATACCATAGTCAAAAGCCAGTCCAAAGGTTCAAGGATTCCAAGATTACAGGAGACAGGTCAGGACACCAAAAAATCCAACAGACCTGGGGGAAAAACCAGCAACATCCACCACCAAAATGCAACAAATACTTTTCTCCCAAAGATAAGTCACAAAGTTAGCTCCTTAAATCCAGTAACACCCAGCCGCAACCCATCTCCTGCACACCTCCACCCTTAATTGCTTTTACCTGTAAACTGTTACTTACAAACTACTCAGCCTTTTAGAACTAAGACTTACATCAACGCTTCCATCACCAACTGCCAGATCTACCACCACCAACCACCATCAACTATGGAACATATGACATTTATACAGGAATCTTGATTTGAAATCTACTAACCTGTGACAAAAGATTCCCCTCAGGCACTTCCAAGCCATTAAATGCTAATCAAGGTGGTCAGTTGAAACATTCACACCTAGCTCCAGCAGACAAAAGTCCTTTGTCCCACCCTGGTCATTCCACAGATATATAAACCCATTTCCCTACTTCCAACAGACCTCACTACCTCTGAGGATGCTTGCCATAGATGCAGGTGAAATGTCAGGAGAGAATGCCTCTAGAACATGGCCATATAGCCTGGAAAAACCTACAACAACCCAGTGATTCCGGTCATGAAACCCTTCGACAATAACCTGTGACATATTCATGCACTGAAGGCATCTATGTCAAATGCTGTAAGTATCAGTTATGAGTAGGAGCGAAATCCATGTTTAAACATTCTAGCCTATGCAGATAAGTATTATAGATGAGGAGAATGCTCTTTAGTAAAGACTGACTATATCTTTCTTATTTTACAGTGAAGAGACACCAACCAATTCGACACTTACATTATAGATGTGAGGCGCTGACATATCTTAACAGGTTTGTCATAAGGAGATAATGCAATGTCATTAAGCTGACTCTTTCTAAATTGCTGTGATTGCCTGTGATAGCTAACATGGCCTGTCACAAGATCACAGAACTATTAATCTGGAGTGTGAGTGACAAAGTGCAGTGAAAATAAGCCATCATTCCACATTTCAACATGCATGACTTTTGTCATAATTTGTTTTTGTATGATTAAGATTCAGTCATTTGATTAATTAGCAGCTGGAGCACTGAAATGACTAATAGGCTAATACAAAAATAGATTTGTTTTCTTGCAAGTCTTCAATGTCACAGAGTTGCAATTAAGGTTAATGCTTACAAACAGTAAACAGTATCTAGCTCGTAGAGGAGCTTTGTGCTTAATAGATTTCTGCTGTGCGTTAGTATGTTTTTTTTTAATTCGTTAAATATATTTTAAAATATTTTAAAACTAGAGCAACATTCACATCTGTCATTCACCTTAATTAATTTTGAGGGAATTCATTGCGTATTTGGAAGAAGGGCCGGGGGGGGGGGGGGGGGAGAGCATTTGGAAGCAAATGAGAAGAGATCCGAGTAAGAAATGATTGTGGTTATTTTGTGAATTGAATAGTTGCAAATAATTTTAAAAATATTTTAAGTATGCATAGTAAAAGCAATGGTATTCCCCGTAGTCACCTACGGATGTGAGAGCTGGACCATAGGGAAAGCTGAGCAAAGGAAGATAGATGTGATAGGAGCCATGAACCAAAGTGACTCCATTTTGGATCTGTCTATCTTAATATGTGTCAGAAAAAGCATATTTCCAACTTCTCAATCTAAAATGCAACCTCTGCCTCTCTGTCTCTCGAAGCAGGTGTCGCAACAGCTTGGCAGCTTGTTCCAAGAAACAGTTTGTGGTCAGCCGATGTGGTCAGCCAGTTACTGTAAAGAATGTATGCAATATGTTATGCTATAATGAATGTCTATGGGGGATGTTGACAAGAACGGAAGGGTCTTACTAAATACAGAACGGTTTGTGGTGGGCCGATTCCCCAAAGTGTTTTCACTGAAATAGATGTTTGCTCAAACCGAAACCGTCCATAAGGGAAAAGAGGAACTTCTTTGTCGTAAACAAACCTTCTATATAAACCCCAGAACCAGAAGGTCTGGGGCAGACAGGACTTGGACTGGCATGCTATGTGCATGACTTTCTGTCTGTCTCCTATTGCGCAATATGAATAAACTTGTGCTTGCCTGCTAAACTGTTTGGACTCCTGCTTTGGATTCATAGCGGACTGGTAAGATCCTGGAAACTTTGGGTTGGAAACTGCGTTTTCCGCTACAGCTGCTTTTGAACTGTGGTGCTGGAGGAAAGTTCTGAGAGTGCCTTGGACACCGAGAAGATCCATCCAGTCCATACTTCAGGAAATAAAGCCCGAATGCTTATTGGAGGGAAGGATATTAGAGGCCAAGATGAAGTATTGTGATCACATCATGAGGAGACAGGAAAGCTTAGAGAAAACAATGATGCTGGGGAAAATGGAAGGAAAAAGGAAGAGGGGCCGACCAAGGGCAAGATGGATGGATGGCATCCTTGAAGTGACTTGACTCTGAAGGAGCTGGGGGAGGTGACGGCCGACAGAGAGTTCTGGCGTGGGCTGGTCCATGAGGTCACGAAGAGTCAGAAACAACTGAACAAATGAACAACAAAGCAGAACTTTCACATCACATCCTTTCAGTTAGGCATACCTATTAGAATTGTGTGTTTGATGCGGAAATACCCTTGATTCGGATCTAGTTTGGATGTTTAGCACTTTTCTGACATGCCTGCTTGCTTCCCCCACTATGGGAAAGCTTGGCTCCATGACCTCCACCATAATGAGCTCTCCTCTGCAAATAATCTGTTCTTGTTTTATCTCGCCTGAGTTTTTAATGTGTTTTTAACCAGTTTTTCTCTTATCCATTACATGTAGTTTGCCCATGTTATTGTGATTGTGCTTATTGTAATCCTATATTGTTATGTTGTCATTTGTTTTATGTAATTGCGCTATTATTGTTCATTATTTGCGTTTTTGGTTTTATTTTATGTAATTATTGTTTGGGGCTTGGCCCCCATGTAAGCCACACTGAGTCCCTATCGGGGAGATAGTAGTGGGGTACAAATAAAGTTCCCCTTAAAGTCACAGGTCCACAGTTTGGGTGTCCTCTTGGACTCATCACTTACGCTTGAGGCTCAGGCGTCGGCGGTGGCTGGGAGGGCTTTTGCACAATTGAGACTCGTGTGCCAACTGTAACCGTACCTTGTAAAGGCTGATCTGGCCAGTGTGGTCCATGCCTTAGTCACCTCCAGATTGGACTACTGTAATGCGCTCTACGTGGGGCTGCCCTTGAAAATGGCTCAGAAATTCCAACTGGTCCAATGGGCGGCGGCCAGGTTGTTAACTGGTGCTCCTTACAGAGAGAGGTCAACCCTCCTGTTTAAGGAGCTCCATTGGCTGCCGTTCATTTTCCAGTCCCAATTCAAGGTGCAGGTGCTTACCTACAAAGCCCTAAATGGTTTGGGACCCGCCTACCTGCATGACTGCATCTCCGTATATGAACCCACACGATCTCTCCGATCATCTGGAGAGGCCCTGCTCATGATCCCACCTGCGTCGCAAGCGTGTTTGGTGGGGACGAGAGACAGGGCCTTCTCTGTGGTAGCCCCCTGACTCTGGAACTCTCTCCCCAAGGACATCAGACAAGCCCCAAACGTTGGCAGTCTTTAGGAAGAGCTTGAAGACCTGGCTGTTCCAGTGTGCCTTCCCAGAATAGGAAACTCCTAGCATCATGTCCCAAATGCACTTTATCAGAGATTTAAGATTGTCTGCACTCTGCACCTACCTCTACAAACCTTACACTCCACCTGTCATGTCCAGCACTTTTAAAATTTTATTCATTACATTTGGCCTGGCCTAGTTTTAAATGCGTCATGGTGTTATTGTTTTTAATGTTTATTGTTATTGCTTTAATGTTTATTGTTTTGCTTTATGAGTTTATTGTTGTATTTGTTATGCTGTTGTTTTATTGTGGGCCTTGGCCTTTGTAAGCTGCACCGAGTCCTTCGGGAGATGTTAGCGGGTATAAATAAAGTTAATAATAATAAATAGTAATATTATTTATTATAAGGGGAGATGCGTTCCGACAGGTAAGTTGGGCCAGAACTGTTTAGGGCAGTGTTTCTCAACCTTCCTAATGCCGTGACCCCTTATTACAGTTCCCCATGTTGTGGTGGCCCCCAACCATCCAATTATTTTCGTTGCTACTTCATAACTGCAATTTTGCTATTGTTATGAATCGTAATGTAAACATCTGAGATGCAGGATGTATTCTCATTCACTGGACTAAACTTGGCACATATACCCAATACGCCCAAATTTGACTACTGGCGGGGTTGGAGGGGTTGATTTTGTCATTTGGGATTTGTAGTTGCTAGGATTTATAGTTAACCTACAATCAAATAGCATTCTGAACTCCACCAATGATGGAACTGAACCAAACTTGCCACGCAAAACTCCCATGTCCAACAGAAAATATTGGAAAGATTTGGTGTCTGTGACCTTGAGTTTTAGAGTTGTAGTTCACTTACATCTAGAGAGCACTGCGGACTCAAACACTGATGGATCTGGACCTAACTTGGCATGAATATTCAATATGCCCAAATGTGAACACTGGTGGAGTTTGGGGAATATAGATCTTGACATTTGGGAGTTATTGGGATTTATAGTTCACCTACAATCAAAGAGCATTCTCAACTCCACCAATGATGGAATTGAGCCAAACTTCTCACACAAGACTCCCATGACTAATAGAAAATACTGTTTTCTGATGATCTTTGGCGACCCCTCTGACACCCCCTTGCGACCCCCCCTAGGGTTCCCGACCCCCAGGTTGAGAAACACTGGTTTAGGGCTTTACAGGCGAAAGCCAGCACTTTGAATTGTGCTCTAGTTTCTATCAGGAGAAATAATGATATAATTTTAAGATATAATTTCTCTAAATGTATAATATAGTTAGGAAAACTGTATGGTAAAAGCAATGACATCATTTTCAGTCAACATTATAAATGTGTTTTAAGCCTAAATTGTACTAAAAACACGTGGGAATATATAAAAGCTAAGAGGGATATCTTTTCCTATGTTAATGCATTCTGTCATACCCAGATACTTTGCATTCCTTTAAAATGGAACATTTATGCATATCAGTACAATTTTGTTTCATCATTCATTATGCTATAAAACACAGACACTAATGAAAACAAATAGGAAACCACCTTTCAAGAACATTTTTTCTAATTTTGCAATGATGTTAGAGACCAGATTTAGTAAGGGAACTGCTGTCATGTGCTATCTCCCACTCATATAGCATCATTGCAAGACTCACGGTATAATCGTGTAATATTTATTGATCAGCTGTCTTTACGGGATGACCTCTTCAAAGGAACATTCCCTTATTGCAGGTCTTTGAGCAGATTCTAGTACATTGATAACAATAAACAAAATAGTACTTTTACCCACTACAACATTCCTATCCTTCTAGTTTCTGAGTCAGTTGTTACACCTAATTTGAAGCCCATGCACATCAAGTGACTTCCACAGAGGCTGTTTTATCCCAGTGGCAGCTGTCTCTACACAGTATGCAGTTTGTAGATAGGGATATTCTTTCTGCCACTGCAAATACCATTCATAATAGAAAGTGTTTGTTCTGGCATGGAGAAAATATTTTGTATCACTACTGTACACTATTGCCCATGAATTTTGTGCCTCGTGGAAATAGCTTTCAGGAATAAATATTGACAAATAAATTTATTTATATTTATTTCGAATATTTGTACCCCACCCTTCTCAACCCCCTGGGGGTGACTTAGGACGGCTTCCAATCAGCATCAATTCGATGCCTCAATATATACATAATAAAAACAAACAGTCAATAATTATAAATAGTTGAAGATGTAGCAATGAAATCTCTGTGAGGGATGAGGTAACTTCCTCTTTAAAGGTATTTTTATTGCCTTGGCTTGGCCATGTGGTGATTTTCTATTGCCCAGTCTCTGCCTTTGTCTTCCTTCCAATGAGGATGCATTTTGCCTTTCTCCAGGCAAAATGTAGCTGCATGGATATTTTGACTTTTTACCTTTTTTACCTTCCTTAGGAGATGAGCTTAGTAAGCTAATTCTCTCCAAGACCCTTTTCTATCTAGAATGGATTTCTTTTCTTGAATAAATATTTCAAACCTAAAGTTCTGTCTCTGCAATCTGTGCCATTCTAATGAATGGAAGCTAAACCTGACTCACCACATGTAAGTTTCTGCTGGTTATGACATGTGTTTTTGGCACTGCTATATTTATGGAGGAATCACCCCAAGTGAGGGTTATTTTTTGAGCCTATCAGCTCCAAATCAAAATATTTATTTCGGTCATTGACCAGCACAGGAAATAGTGTCACATTTCCATGCAAACCTGGCATGTTTGGTACATTAAAAATATAAATATAACTACTAAAAACACCATATGGGTGAGGGAGCAGAAGGGGGAACAGGGTAAAAACATACAATGCCCAGATCCATCACCAAATTGTAGATTCAGGGAAGAAGATTACTGGACACACAGTTGACTTTTGGAACTAGTCAGCTCAAAAGACTGGGTTCAGTGCTCGTCTTAGTCCATCTTGCGGAGCTTATCTTCTAGATGCCTGGCGGCCGGCTGCTTCCTATGATTTACTCCTGCTTCCTATGGGCAGCCAAACCAGGAAATTCCAACTGGATGGCTCACCACGAGGGAGGGTCTTCCTCCAGGGACAAACCAAGAATGGGCAACTTGGAAGTCCCTGAACAGACTCAGACTCAGAAGTGGAGTGGGCAGATCCAAAGACAACCTGGCAAAATGGCACCACCTAAAAGAATCCCACACCTTGTGTGACTGTGGAGCAGAACAGACAACTCCGCATCTGTATGTATGTCTACAAGGTCCTGCCTCATGTACAAAGGAAGAATTGAGGGAGACTACAGACAATGCTGTTGCTGTTGCCTGTTTTTGGTAAAAAGATATTTAGCCGCCTGCGCTCCTTCTATTTTTATTAGTTTTATACTAATTTATGCAATGCTTTTGATACAAAATAAATAAATAAAACAGGATGGATCGGGATTGCAGAGACAGAACTTTAGGTTCAAAATATTTATTCAAGAAAAAAATCAATTTTAGATAGAAAAGGTCTTGGAGCGAACTAGCTTACTAAGCCCATCTTCTAAGGAAGGTAAAAAAGGATAAAAATTAAAAATTAAAATCTACTAAGAATTCCCACTCTGATGGCCATTATAAGCCAAAAACTGTGGTTGGATGCTCCATCAAACTTATCCATAATCCATTTCCAAGCCATTGTCAACATTGTTATTGTCACTGTCCGCTTAATTACCCAAAGGCCTGGTCCCACATCCACATTTTTCACTTTTTTCTAAAGGTGAGGAGGGACGAAGATGACCTAATTTCCCCGGGGAATGAGTTCCACAAGGGGGAGGGGCACCACCAAGAAGGTCTTGTCCCTTGTCCCCGCTAAGCGTGTTTGAGACAGAGGCGGGGCTGAGAGCAGGGCCTCCCCAGAAGATCTTGAAACTTCGAGGTGGGACTTAGAAGGAGATACATTCGGACAGGTACGCTGGGCTGGAGCCGTACAGGTTTTATAGGTCAAAATCAGCACTTTGAATTGTGCTTGGAATTGGATCGGCAACCAGTGGAGCTGACATAACAAGGGGGTGGTATGCGGCAGGTTGCAACAGTCCTTTTACACACGCCAGCTCATCTGAGAAGAGCTTGAAGGGTAATTAGGAGGTCTGGTAATGAGGACATCTCCCCTTTTTCAGTCAAAGGACAGGCCTAGGGAAGATGCTTACTACCACATTTGCAGGCTGGTTACATGCCTGCCCTCATTTCATCCAGGCCTGTGAAGTATTTGAAAGTTGTGGCAATGCAGTCACGTAGAGCAGCTAAACCTAGTAGCCCACTCTTATGATTTAGCCACTTGTCAAAGCAAAATAAAGGACAGTGTTATGGGGCTGACCAGAGCATAAATATTAGGCATCGTTAGGTCCAGTCAGAAACTTCGTATTTCGGAATAAATTTGGAAAAATTACCTTTTTAAAGCGTTTTTGAACTTTTTTAGGAAACCAGAAGTCCCTTTGCCCCTCTGAAGCTAGTCTCACCATTTTTTCTTCTGACTCAGGAAGTGAGTCAAAAATTATTCTGGTCCCAGGCCTTGGCTCAAGCCAGAGAAGCAAATTTTAACCGGGGAAGACTGAATTTCCTCCCTTTGCCTTCTCTTCTTCTGCCTCAAGCCAGAGAAACCAGTTTTAAACCAGGGAAGGCTGAATTTCCTCCTCTTGCTTTCCCTGCTTCTGCCTCAAGCCAGAGAAGCCAGTTTTAAACCAGGGAAGGCTGAATTTCCCCCCTTTGCTTTCCCCGCTTCTGCCTCAAGCCGAAGAAGCCAGTTTTAAACTGGGAAGGAAAGAATTTCCTCTGCTTACTTTTCCCTGTTCCTGGAGGGAGAAAAAACAACTACTTTCAAAGTAAAGACCACCCACTGACACAGGAAATAACACTTTCAAACCATTAACGAAAGGTTTAAGAAGTCTCAGAAGTTTTGAAAAGTTTTGAACTTTTTTTTCTGTAAAAATCGGAATTGACTTTAGAATCGAACCACCTGCGCCCCCTACATCCGAAACAAGTTTTGAACCATATTTTCAATCAAACAAGTCTAGTAAATGGGTTGTTGTAAGTTTTTTTTTCGGGCTATATGGCCATGTTCTAGAGACATTTTCTCCTGACGTTTTGCCTGCATCTATGGCAAGCATCCTCAGAGGTAGTGAGGTCTGTTGGAAGTAGGAAAATGGATTTATATATCTGTGGAATGACCAGGGTGGGACAAAGGACTTTTGTCTGCTGGAGGTAGGTGTGAATGTTTCAACTGACCATCTTGATTAGCATTTAATGGCTTGGAAGTGCCTAGGGGGAATCTTTTGTTGAGAGTGATTTGATGTGCCTGATTGTTTACTCTCTGTTGTTTTGTTGTTGTAATTTTTGAGTTTTTTAATACTGTTAGCCAGATTTTGTTCGTTTTCATGGTTTCTTCCTTTCTGTTGAAATTGTCCACATGTGAAACATTCAATTATGTGTGAAACCACATAATTTAATATAGTCACAACTCTAGGATAAAAGCTCTCAGGCTAATTGTCCTTGTTTTTATCCTCCTATACCAGTGATGGGCAATCTTTTCAGCTTGGTGTGTCAAAATTCACCAAAAAACCGAGCATAATACAGGTGGGGTGCCACTTTGAGAAAAAAAATCACAATTCTGCGATCTTTATAGTTTAAATAACAAAAATGCATAATGGGAGGAGAAATTCTTTAACTAAGCTGCCTATTAGTGACTTTTTTGTTCCTGAATTTCATTGACTAAATGTTCAATTGAAGGTTGGTATTTTGTACACTTCAAGCCCAAGCAAGTGCTACTAACATCATCTGCCAATCTGTTTCTTTTGATGGTTTTGATATTATTTAACACTGAGAATAAGGTCTCATAAAAGTACGTAGAGGGAAAAATTGTGAGTAAAGCCATGTCAGACTACACAGAGAAGCCATTGAAATCCACAAGCATGTGGACAATTTCAACAAAAAGGAGAAAACCATGAAAATGAACAAAATCTGGCTACCAGTATTTTAAAAAACTCTAAAATCAGGACAGTAAAGAAAGAGCAACACTCAGGAAACAGAGGAATTCCAGACAAGAATCAGTCAAACCCAGCTAACACCTCCTAACAAAGGATTCCCCTGAGCAGGAAGGAGCCAGACTTTGAAGCTGCAAGGCCATTCAAGGCTAATCAAAATGGCCAATTGCCCTCTATATATGACTGTGAAAAGAAAGTTGAAAAAACAATGGGATGAGAATAGACATTAAGGTGAAGAAATGTATTGAAAAGATCCTGAGGTTGGAGTGGAAGTCATTTTAGAATAGTTGGATAGTTTTAGTGTATGTATTAGATGTTAGTTAGATATTGTTGTTTTTTGGTTTTTTTTTATGTATGTGTATCCTTGCCCTTTCCTACTTTTCTATTGTCTTGTTATTGTTCCCCCTCTTTCCTTGTGTGGATTTGTGAAAAATTCAATAAAAAATTATTAAAAAAAAAATGGCCAATTGCAACATTCACATTTGCCTCCAACAGACAAGAGTTCTTTCTCCCACCCTGGACATTATTTCACAGGGATATAAACACCACTTGCCTAGTTTCCAACAAACCTCTGAGAATGCCTGCCATAAGATGTGAGAGAAACGTCAGGAGAGAATGTTCCTGGAACAGAGGGGTTTAGCCGAGGACACGCATGTCATAGGTTCGCCATCATGGTCCTATACCATCTGCTAGATGGTAACAATTCAAAAAAGATCCTTAAAAATATTTTGAACTTTTTTTAATGCAGAGGAAGTGATACCATTCTTCCAAAGAGGGGAGAGGGCAACTAATAATTCTCTAGGCAATAGTGGTTGAACAGTGGTTGAACAAGAGTATCTACTGAAAAAGTGTCACAAAAATTAATATACCCCTCATTAACCTTAGAGGGATGCTTTACTGGGTCATCAGAAATATTTGGCTTTACCCGTCAGCTGCATGTCTGCAAAAAACCAGCGACACACAATACCTTGCATCGCCATGTCAACTGTTGATATATGACTGTTGTTAAGCTGTTAAAATCAATTACTTTGGCCTATTAAAAGAAAGATCACATTTTAAAGATATTTCATTAAATGAGATACTGGAGGGGATAACTGTAAATCTGCTTGGTTTTACAATGCCCTGACAGTTGGAAAAGAGACTACCACATAATATACATGAGAAAATGAAATTAATTAACTACTATAAATTCTATATCATATTCTATCCAAACTACCTAAGCTACATTATTGTCCAGGTAGAAGTTTCTATTGCCAGGGGAAAAAATTCACCCATCTGTCATACCATTCTTAGGAAACCTGCACAACTTTCAGGAAAAAAAGTTAACTCTTAAGTGACACCACCTTTGAGAGTGAAGCTAACACTGTCTGGTTGAGTGTCAAGTGTGGTAAGATATAAGCTGATTTCTCTGATTTCTCTTGGTATTTTTAAAACGGATCCTTATAAGCTCACGTCCAGTCAACCTATTCATAAGAAAATATGTCACCTATAGTAGTCTTGTTAAAGAAAGTTTTTGTCATGTTTATGGACAGATACTAAGATTATTTAAGCATGAACCAAAGAAGAATGAAAGTTGATAGCCTTAAAATATATCAGACTTTTATTATCATTCGGGGAAAATGAGGAAGACTGCTCATGGGGAAATATTTGGAAGAATGTCACTTTAGCTTATTAGAAGTATATACAAATATATTTAATTCCTCCTTCTGTATGTATTATTAATACACTGCAGCGTGGAAATGATAAATCAGAATAACAGATTTAGAAATGCTTGAGTTGTTGACGGAATGCCACTTATATCTATATAAATAAAAATATAATGTTCGTTTGTGGGATTAACATAACTCAAAAACCACTGGACGAATAGCCGCCAAATTTGGTCACAAGACACCTACTAACCCAAGGAGTGACCATCACTCAAAAAAAATCCCCTGATGTCATTTGGGAGTTGTAGTTGCTGGAATTTATAGTTAACCTACAATCAAAGAGCATTCTGAACTCCACCAATGATGGAATTGAACCAAATGTGTCACACAGGACTCCCATGAACAACAGAAAACACTAGAAGGAGTTGATGGGCATTGACCTTGAGTTTGGGAGTGGTAGTTCACCTATATCCAGAGAGCACTGTGGGCTCAAAAAATGATGGGTCTGGACCAAACTTAGCAGGGATACTCAATATGCACAAATATGAACACAGGTGGCGTTTGGAGGAAATAGACCTTGACATTTGGGAGTTGTAGTTACTGGGATTTATAGTTCACCTACAATCAAAGAGCATTATGAGCCCCACCAATGACAGAATTGGGCCAAACGCCCCACACAGAACCCCCATGACCAACAGAAAACACTTAAGGCCATCCAGTCCAACTCCCTTCATAAGGGCAAGAAAACATAATCAAAACCCTCCTGACAAAGAGCCATTCAGCCATAGATATAGATAGATAGATAGATAGATAGATAGATAGATAGATAGATGATTCACACACATATATCATAGATTTGAAAGGGACACCCAAAAAGGACAATTATACGTTGCATGTTTCAGAGTAGGCAAACTAGACAATCTCCACATCAACACTGACAAAGAAACAGCAAGAAATATTCTTTACCCACAAGCATAAAAAAATTACATGTATTAGAAACCATCACTTTCTTATTACTTTATTTTCCAGATCACCAGACTGGGCCACAGCAACGTGTTGCAGGGGACGGCTAGTTATTCATATAATTCTATGGACTGATATTAAAGACTGTATTATACAGTACTCTTCCCTAACCAGTTGACCTCCAAATATTCTGGCTTCTGTTCTCACCAGCCTTAGTCAAATAACCCACTGTCAGGAATGATGGGAGCTGTAGTCCAAAGCACTGGGCCTTAAGAAAAACTGCTTTATGAAAACCACACATTCAATTTTTTTTTCATCTGAGAATGGGAAGGTCCAACCTGAATGGTTTATTTTAATTTATTTTATTTATTTCTCGTGTCAGGGCAGCCAGTCAATTATATTACATTTCTAACAGAACAAAGCAAACAAACAGACCAAATACAAAATGTGTGAGTTTGGTAGTTGATTAAATGTCCTTTGACCAGTATCTGGCCACTTGGAGTGCTTCTGGTGTTGCTGCAAGAAGGTCCTCCATTGTGCATGTGGCTGGGCTCAGGTTGCATTGCAGCAGGTGGTCTGTGGTTTGCTCCTCTCCGCACTCGCATGTTAAGGATTCCACTTTGTAGCCCCATTTCTGAAGGTTGGCTCTGCATCTCGTGATGCCAGAGCGCAGTCTGTTCAGCGCCTTCCAAGTTGCCCAGTCCTCCATGTGCCCAGGGGGGAGTTTCTCATTTGGTATCAGGCAAATGAGGTTCTGGGTTTGAGCCTGCCACTTTTGGACTCTCGCTTGCTGAGGTGTTCCAGTGAGTGTCTCTGTAGATCTTAGAAAGCTATGTCTGGATTTAAGTCGTTGACGTGCTGGCTGATATCCAAACAGGGGATGAGCTGGAGATGTCTCTGCCTTGGTCTTTTGGTTTATTTTAATGACTGATTGCTTAATGTTTGATGTTTTTGGTCTTTCTAATATCAGTGTTAACCTAAATCAGTAGAGGTGTTTGTGCAGTATTAAAATGCATCTTCTTTCTTCCTCTGTACTGGGTAAGGCATCGATACTGTCACCAAATTTATTTATAACTCTTTTCTTCGACCTCCTTGAAGCAATGACAAATTATCGTGAGTCAAGTAGGGATTTATATGAAGCAATGAACAGTAGGTCACTGAGCTACTTTCCCTAGGTAAAAAAACCCAGAATATTCCTTTTCTTTTTCTTTTTCTTCCTTTTCTATTACAAGGTCTTCATATATTTTATGGTTTAAATGATATATAGTGGGAAATAGTCTCTTTGTTAATGCAACCAGGCAGAAAAATACATCTACAAATGATACTGTACAATTTGCTGATCGAGATTCAATATACACTTTAATAGGTCTGAGAAAAAGCAGACACACACACACACATAAAATTATCTGCCTGAAAATGGAAAGGTTAGCATCTTTCGGAGAGGCAAGCAATAATAGACAATATTCTGGACAACATGCTGCAAGATAAGATAAGCATAACTTTTCTATTTATATTTATGAAGGTTAAATAGCAATTCAGCAAACTTCAGGCTCCAGTTTATCTCCATTTAAACACTTGGTGGGTTTAGCAGAAGAATGAGCATTTTATATAAAAATAAAAAAATCAGAAAGGATTTACCCCAAAACGGATAATGAAACTGAATATCTTCCAAGTTGACTGGAAGGCAGCATCTCAGTAATTTACCCTAACTTTTGGTTTAAAATAATCTGAAGAACAAGTAATAATAATAATAATAATAATAATAATAATAATCTTTATTTATACCCCACCACCATCTTCCCAAAGGAGACTTGGGGCGGCTTACATGACGCCAAGCCCAGTATTGCATTACAACAAAATAAAACCAAAAACACAAAACAAACATCGCAATAAAGTAAATAAAACATAAGAATACAATAAAACAGTGCAAAAAATACAATCACAATGAGTAACGCCCTCCACAAACAACATTTTAACCTCAAAAAAGTTATAAAGATTTTTGGATGCAGCATGTACTATTGTTTGCCTACATCATCACCCTAAACATAAATATTATATGAGAAAGAGAGAGATCATGTACACATACCCTTAGTTCTGAGAAGAAGTCATGGAAACCGATTCACTGCATGGATCATAAATCATTCTTACTTCTTGTATCACTTTAATCCAAAAAAGAAGCAACAGTCGCAGGGGCAAAGTTTTAAAATTTGCTCTCAGGAATATTACAGTAGTTATCTATCTGATGATCCCAAATAATCCCAACAAACAAATTGCTATGCTGGATAAGACTATGGGTTCATTTACACTGACTACAGTGTACAGCTGGATCAGCTCTGTGATGACTAAATGGTGCACAGGGATGATACGGCTTAACCTGAGGCAATGATAACCCTGTCAGGATGTGCCTTCATGTTTGAGATTCCACGAAGCCTTCTTCCTGACACCAGAGGGGGCAGTCATGATGGATGGGTTTATGGCAGGACATCTGGGCATAGGTTTTGGCTTTGAAGCTGTGGGAAAAGGGATCTTAGACTAAACTGTGATAAGGAAGGGGGAGAAGGAGGAGGCAAAGCCAGGAGGGGAGATCTGGGGCTTCTGGGCGGGAAACTTCAGTTCTCGCTTTGTTTTTGCTCTGTATGGACTGAAATAAACTCCAAATCCGAGTACCTACTTGTGAGTGCGAGTTTCCTTTCTAAGATCCAGCGGATCCTGACATAAAGCGAGAACTCACAACTTCTTGTTCCACCCGTGAGGACTCAAGCTATCCGGGACAGGAGCATGTACCAGGAAGAGGAAATCCCGATGGGAGCTGGAGAGAGCATCGGCCTTTCCCCCTCCCCGGGGCTGGAAGACGAGGAGTTCGGGGACGAGGGAGTTCCCCAAGCCGGAGACCTGGAAGAGGGAGGAGGGATCCCCGCGGCGGCGTCTGGGACCTGGGGAGCCCCCCTGACATCCACGCAGAGGCCTCCGCAAAAGGACATAACTGTGCGGCGCAAGTTGCCCATGTTGGGGCCGAGGGAGCCCCACACAGAACCCTCGCCCCTCGGCGGCGCCCAGGGCCCTCCTGCGCAGCACCTTGGGGAAAAGGTGGACGCGATGGAGAGGATGTTACAGACTTTCTCATTCCAACTGGAGGAAATGAGAAGAGAGGTGGCAGCATCTTGGAGAGCCACGCTGGAGGAGAGAGAGACGCGACGCTCCCTCTCGCAAGGTATGGGACGGGGATATCGGCCCTCGGGGAGAGTGGCGTTTGCCACGGAAGGGGAACCCTCGCACCCCCCGCCCGGGACCTCCACATTCACATCAGGATGGGGAGGGAGAAGCCATCTCCAAGGGGGCCCTGGAAGAGGAGAGCTACGTGTGAAGTTCAACGGGGACCCCAAGCAGCTCTCCTATTTCATCACAAACGTGAGGCATTATATGGAAGACTACGGGGATTCCTTCCCCTCAGAGGGGGCCATGATCCACGCAGTGGGGGCCAACTTGAAGGAAGCAGCGGCCGATTGGCTCATGCAAATGTACGACACCCGGGCGCCGGAGTTGAGGAGGTTGGACGACTTCCTGAGGGCGCTGCGGGAGAGATTCCAGGACCCTTTGGCAGAAGAGAAGGCAAAGGGTCAGCTCAAGAGGATAACTCAGGGCAATAAGACTGTTTCTGAATATGCCCTGGAATTCAAAGCCATCGCGGGCCGGATTAGAGACTGGTCGGATGCCACTAAGCTCGAATACTTCCGAGCGGGCTTGCGCCCCGATGTGTTGGAATGGTCTCTACACCGGAGTAACCCGCCCACGCTCGAAGAATGGATTGTGTTGGCCGGGAGGGTCGAGTGCGACCAGGAGCAGATGCCGCGCAGGGCGAGAGAGAGAGGCCGAACTCGACACCCCGCAGCGGGCCCGCAGGGGGGGCCGCGACGCCCCTCGCCCAGAGGAAGGTCGGCTAGCCGAGAGAGGAGAGGGAGGAGGGGCCCCTGCTTCGCGTGCGGCCAAGAAGGGCATAGAGCAGCAGAATGCCCGAGAGGACGCACTCCTCCCAACGCTCCCAGGCCGGACAAGACGCCCCCTCCCCCGAAGCCAGCACCAGGATCCAAACCGGTAAAGGGGAAAGCCTCCACGGCCGTGGAGACCGCCCTGGCCCCGTACCAGCTCCCCGCGGAGGAGGAGACGGAGCCGGAGGGCGCAGACCGAGACTTCTACTCGGCGGGAAACGGACAAGATCTCCCGTAAGGACCGCCGGCGGGGAGATCGTGAAGGCGACAGGCGGTGAGTTGAAAAAGTTAAATTATGACGTGCTTAAAATGACTGTGGCCCTGACCAACCCCAACACGGGACTAAAAGTAAAAACTGTGGCAATGCTGGACTGCGGGTGCACCAGGTGCCTAATCACCCCCTCCCTGGCCGCCAAACTGGGAGTCAGGCCCCTGGCATTAAGGACCCCCGTGGTTTTCTCCCAACTGGATGGGACAGCAGCACATGGGGGCCCCGTAAGGGAAAAAACAGACTACCTTCATCTAGAAATGGGAACTCACAAAGAGACCTTGCAGTTTGTGATATCTCCCATGGCCCATCAGCCAGTCATATTGGGGATCCCATGGCTGAGATGGCAGAACCCTCAAATTAACTGGGCGGAGGGGGTGCTCTCCTTTGCAGATGGGGAGTACAAGCCGGAGGGACTCAGCCGGCCACAGGATCCCCCTCCCCCCATGCAGCTACGGGGAGCACAGGCAGAGGCATCTCCGGAGGCCTCAGAAGCCGACATCCCAGAGGCTTATCGGGAGTGGGCAGACGTTTTCAGCGAGACAGAATGTGATCAGTTGCCCCCGCATAGGAAGACGGACTGTGCTTTAGAATTTGAGCCGAACGTTAAGCTGCCCAGCCCAAAGCTTTATGCTATGTCGGAGCCAGAGAGAAAAGCCTTAAGGGAATTCTTGGACAAAAACCGGGAAAGGGGGTTCATAGTACCTTCCACGTCACCGGTGGCAGCCCCAGTACTCTTTAGACCTAAGGCTGACGGGACGCTAAGGCTGTGTGTGGATTATAGGGGCCTGAATGCCATATGCACCACCAACCAGTACCCCCTCCCACTCATGTCAGAGATTTTGGGCCAATTGGGCAAAGCCAAGATCTTCACAAAATTGGACATTAGAGAGGCTTTTTACCGCCTGAGGGTGAGGGAGGAAGACTGCTGGAAAACGGCCTTCAACACCTGTTATGGGCAGTATCAATGGGCCGTAATGCCTTTTGGCCTAAAAGGAGCCCCAAAGGTGTTCCAACAATTCATAAACGACATCTTCCGAGAGATGTTATATGATGGCCTGCTGATCTATCTTGACGACCTGTTGATATATTCAGACTCCATAGACCAGCATATAAAAACCACACAAAAGGTGCTCCAAATCCTAAGAGAAAACCAGCTTTATGCTAAGCTTTCAAAGTGTGAGTTCCACAGCACCGAACTCACTTATTTGGGGTTCCGAATATCCACAAAGGGGCTAGCCATGGACCCAGCTAAGATACAGGATGTGCTAGCGTGGGAACCTCCTCGTACCCGAAAACAGCTGCAGGGGTTTCTGGGGTTTGCAAACTTTTACCGCCAGTTCATCAAGGACTTTGCTGAGGTGGCGCTGCCCCTTACCGAGTTATTGAAAACAAAGGGGAAGGGAGAAACTAAAAAGGCAAGGACCCCAGGGGCAAGGCTGGAATGGACCCCTGAGTGCCAAAGGGCTTTTGAGGTCCTAAAAGCAAAATTCACAAGCCAGCCCGTCTTAACGCATGTCCAGCCCTCCAAGCCTTTTGTAGTGCAATGTGATGCCTCAGAGGCAGCCTACGGGGCAGTGTTGTTACAAGCCGACGAGTCGGGCCGGCTTAAGCCATGCGCTTACCTATCAAAAAAATTCTCTGAGACTGAAAAACGTTGGCATGTCTGGGAAAAAGAGTCTTTCGCAGTGCGGGCGGCCCTGGCTCACTGGCGACATTTCCTTGAGGGCACCCAGACCCCTTTTGAGGTGTGGACGGACCACAAAAACTTACAGGCCCTGCAGACCCCGCAGAGACTTAACGCCAAGCATCTCAGATGGGTCCAGTTCTTCCAGCGATTCAATTTTCGCCTTAAGTTCGTCCCAGGAAGGACAAACCAAGTCGCTGACGCACTCTCGCGTATGCCTGAGGCAGACTATTCATCCCCCACCGAGTCAGGCACACTCTTTGACAAACAACAGTTGGGCCTAATAGTGCAGACGCGGGCCAGTCTCCGGGACAAGCCCTCGCCTCCCAGCCAGCCAGCCGAGGTGCTACAGGGGTTAAAGGAGGCAGCTGAAAAGGATGAGTGGCTGCAAAACCACAAAGAGGAACTAACCCAGAGGGGGGAACTGTGGACTTATGGATCCAAATATTACGTACCGGCCTCCATGCGAAAGGACATTATGAAAAGGGGCCATGATTCGCTGCTGGCAGGTCATTTTGGGTTCACTAAGACTCTCAAACTCTTAGCCCGCCAATTCTGGTGGCCCCATATGCGCAGAGATATAAAAGACTACACCCAAGAATGCCCAACATGTGCCAAAAACAAACAAAAAGTGGGAAAGCCCACGGGGTTGTTACAACCAGTAGCCAACCCCTCACAACCCTGGTCAGAGATTGCCATGGACTTTATAGTGGAGCTGCCTGATAGCCAGGGGTACAATACCATATGGACTGTGATTGATTTGTTTTCTAAACAAGCCCACTTTGTGGCCTTAAAACGACTCCCCTCAGCCCCTGAATTGGCTAAGTTGTTTCTCCACCATGTGTTCCGGTTACATGGTTGCCCCAGCAGGATTATAAGTGACAGAGGCACACAGTTCACCTCCAAATTCTGGAAGTCCTTTTTATCCATGCTGGGGACTGAGCGGGCACTCAGCACGGCCTTCCACCCTGAGACTGATGGTGCCACCGAGAGGGTCCAAAAGACATTGCAACAGTTCCTAAGGTGCTATTCCACCTATCAACAGGACAATTGGGCTACCCTCTTGGACTTCGCCGAGTATAGCTATAACAATAGCGAACATGCATCCACAGGTGCTTCGCCCTTCAAAGTCGTGGGGGGTAGAGATTTTCCTCCCTTCCCTGGCTTAGAGGCCCCCGGCCCAGGAGAGACCCCTAATAAATGGGGTGAGTCCATCGCAGCGGCTTGGCCAATGATCAAAGAGACTCTAGACAGGGCCAAAATGGATTACAAAAAGTTCGCTGACAAGAAGAGGTCACCTCAGCCCCAGTTTAAAGTAGGTGACCTGGTCTACCTGTCCACCAAATATCTGAGATCCACTCAGCCTTCACGTAAGTTGTCAGCTTTGTTCATTGGACCCTTTCCCGTTCAGGCCGTGGTCAACCCTGTCGCGGTCCGACTGGAATTGCCCCACACGTGGAAGAGGGTCCACCCGGTGTTTCACGTGAGCTTACTCAAGGCCGCAACTGCCACCCCAAAGTGGTCGGCGGCTGACTCTCAACCGGTCCCCATCATGGTGGGGGCTCACACTCACTTTGAGATCAAGGACATTCTAGATTCAAAAAAGACTCGAGGAAAACTTTATTATTTGGTCCAGTGGTCCTCTAAGGCTATCCATCCCGAATGGGTGTTACAGGAACACGTCAAGGCCCCTCGCCTTGTAAAGCGGTTCCACTCTGCTTTTCCTCTGAAGCCCAAGCCTTGAATTCTGTGTCTCATCCTGTCTTTCTTTCTTTTTCAGATGGGGGCCATCTTCCGAGGGGGGGGGGAGATATGTCAGGATGTGCCTTCATGTTTGAGATTCCACGAAGCCTTCTTCCTGACACCAGAGGGGGCAGTCATGATGGATGGGTTTATGGCAGGACATCTGGGCATAGGTTTTGGCTTTGAAGCTGTGGGAAAAGGGATCTTAGACTAAACTGTGATAAGGAAGGGGGAGAAGGAGGAGGCAAAGCCAGGAGGGGAGATCTGGGGCTTCTGGGCGGGAAACTTCAGTTCTCGCTTTGTTTTTGCTCTGTATGGACTGAAATAAACTCCAAATCCGAGTACCTACTTGTGAGTGCGAGTTTCCTTTCTAAGATCCAGCGGATCCTGACAAACCCAAACTAAACCCTCAGCAAAGGACAAGAGGGATCCTCTCACTTCTGCAGGAGTCTACCGTATACTATGCAGCTGTGGACAAGTCTACATAGGGACCACCAAACGCAGCATTGCCCAAACACGAATCAAGGAACATGAAAGGCACTGCAGACTACTTCAACCCGAGAAGTCAGCCATAGCAGAGCACCTAATGAACCAACCTGGACACAGCATATTATTCGAGAACACAGAAATGCTGGACCACTCTCACAACCACCACGTCAGACTACACAGAGAAGCCATTGAAATCCACAAGCATGTGGACAATTTCAACAGAAAGGAGGAAACCATGAAAATGAACAAAATCTGACTACCAGTATTAAAAAACTCTAAAATTACAACAGCACAACAACAGAGAGGAAACAAACAAGGACATCTAATCACCTCTCAACAAAATTTGCTCTAGGCACTGTCAGACAATTATATGCTATTCAAGGTGGTCAGTTGAAACATTCACACCTAGCTCCAGTAGACAAGAGTCCTTTGTCTCACCCTGGTCATTCCACAGATGTATAAACTCTTTTTCATAATTCCAACAGACCTCACTACCTTTGAGGAAGCTTGCCATAGATGCAGGCGAAACGTCAGGAGAGAATGCCTCTAGACCATGGCCATATAGCCTGAAAAAAACCTACACCAACTCAGTGATTCCAGCCATGAAAGCCTTTGACAATACATCAAACCCTCATTGCTAAGGACCTTTTTCTAACTTTAGGGTTGTCAAGACAGCTGGGACATCGGCAGACACTCCCTTGTTGTTCCTCCATTTTTGTGGCTGTTGCAAACTGGGGCACCCCACCTTTCTTGCTCTTCAGAGGTAGGATGTCACAAATGATGACAGCAGTGACGTGGGGGACAGGGGACCCCTAAGGTGGCTGCTTAGCAGCCCCGAACCATGTTCAGTGCCACTGGACAGTCGAGATTACATTTTGCCTCTGAGGCAGTTGAGGATATCCCTCTTTGGATGCTATTTGAGGCTTATTTGGGTGCACTAGCAGTCAGTGTAGAAGGGTCCCAAGCCTGATAGTCTTTGAACCACAGGCTAATTTAACTATTTTTGGAAAGCCATGGTAGCTTTGATGCACACAGTAATTTGTCTTTAAAAGGTTATGCAATGCATACCACACATACATAATGTTACAATACAAATTTCAATACATAATTTTAATATGGAAGAGCTACATAATATGCTAACAGCTCCACTGGCTGCCGATAAGTTGCTGAGCCAAATTCAAAGTGTAGTTGATGACCTATAAAGCCCTAAATGGTTTGGGACCCACCTATTTCCATTATCACATCTCCCTCTATGAACCGGCATGGACACTAAGATCCACCGGGGAGGACCTCCTCTTGCTCCCACCACTGTCTCAAGCTTGGTTGGCGAGGACGAGGGAGAGGGCCTTCTCGGCTATGGCCCCCAGCCTTTGGAATGCCCTCTCCAAAGAGATAAGGATGGTCCCATCCCTCACCTCCTTCCATAAGAACTTGAAGGCTTGGTGGTTTCATCAGGCCTTCGATAATGACTTGCACAAAGCAAAAAGTGGAACTGGTTTTAAATTGATTTTAATGTATATGTTGTGTTAATAGTTTATGCCTATGTTTTTGTTTTATATTGTATGTTTTTGTATTATTTTGCATATGTGGAAACCGCTCTGAGTCCCCTTGGAGAGATAGGGTGGTATATAAATAAAGTTTTATTATTATATTATGTTCAATAAACTAGAAAATCGTCAGATTTTACTGTTAATTGTAATAAAATGCAACGCCTATTTGCCTAAGTAATATCTGAATCTAGGAAATGAGAGATGAACAAATCTATATTTTGATGTCTTAAAAACTTTCTGTTCCTTTTATTGTGTTAATGAAAGTAATTATGCACTCAGCACAATCCACTGCAGGTTTGTGCACAAACCAATGGATTTTTATATAGGCCATGGATAAGTCAAAGGCCATTCTATGGAGAAAGATACATACTGTGCTGTCGCGCGCTGGGCTCCTATAAAAGACTATAAACAGGACTTAATTTCTGTGAGTCCAACTGTATGCCGGAGTTGCCTCAGAGAGAGGTTTTTTGGGATTTTCCTGAAAAGATGGGCTTCAAAGTCTTTAAAGATGCAACAAAATCTTTATTACTGAACAAATAACAAGGCTTCGACGATTGGATTCAAAGTTTTCTTAATAAGTTGTAGGCTTTCTCGATCTTGCCCCCAAGGGCAGGCAACTGTTCCTTCACTGTTGGGAAAATTCCCGACCTCTACCCTGGGCAATCTGTCTTCTCTTCTGTTGGCGTGGGGCCCCTACACCCGGTCCAATCTGCTTTATGGTTGCCGTGAAGGCCCTTACCAAACAGAGACCTTTGCAGAACTTCCAGGAGGAGGAAGATGTTCACTTCCCAGTGATGGCTGGCTGAAGCGCTGTGGGACTGGATCCCTAGCAAGAGAGCTGAGAGGCTGTAAGTTCCTCAGCAAACTGTAAAGTCCCCGGCAAAAGCTGTGCTGAGACAGTATATCCCTGGCCAAGCTATGGGGCTATTTCTCTCCGACCAAGCTGTATATGATGAAGCCTTTTACAGGAGGTCCTGGTTTAAGTCCTGTAAGAAAGACTTCTCTGTGTGGACTGACCTAAAATGGCTCCTATTTCCTCCAAAACCCAAAAAGGGGGCAGAACTAGGAAAACTAATGATAATTGACAGGTCATTGACCCAATAATGCAAAGTAAGGAAAGCCATCTAACTGCAAATGCATAGAACTTTAAAAAACATGCAACACTCAACAAATAGCAAGATAAGCTGGAGCTCCTGGCACGGCCGTACCAGAACACATACCAATGCTATCTCAGGGGGCTAGCTGCCCCTGACCATAACTATCTTTTCCCTGCCTAGACATTCAAAAAGACCAGAAGCAGTGCTACAGTAGGGAGTAAGTGTTTGTGCCTCTTTTAGGTTCTCTCGGGATGGACAAAGCTCTTGCAAGGTTCCTGTTTTAATAAGAGTTAAGATACAGTACTTACATTGACTCTTGGATCAATCAACCCAGATGTTTGGGCCAATTTTATAATTAAAACTTCCAGACTTATACATGAGTATATATAGTAACAATTTTGCATGTTTTAAATCCATTCTTTTGCTATGAAGAGTGTTTTTGTACATTTTCCAATAAAAAAATCAAACAAGCAAAAAACAAAAACATTCCGGGTCTCCCCCCTTCTTCAGAACATTATGCCCAAAAAGATAGGCAGGTAGTACAGAAATTAATTTTTAGATTGATCAAAAACAAACAATCTGACAAGCTGATCAGCAAAAAAAAATAGGATGTAACTTTAAGTCAGAACTCATAGCTTGCTATTCACACAAATTGAATTAAGTCAGTATTTCACAGTGTTCATGCTGATTTATGGCTGATGATGTCTGACTGCAATAAGGGTTATTTTTAGTGTTATTAGGTTAAATGAAATCTCAACATTTATCAAGTGTCAGGACTTATGCTTTGATCTTTGGACCAAGTAGTCCACCCAAGAAAGAAAGAAAAGTGATTAAAATATGACCACATAACAGAGTCTTTTAACAGAGTCCATGTATATATAACGATGAATAAGGTTTCATGGAGAAAAACCTACTACTAAGTACCACAGTTCTCCCTTCATAAGTTTTTCATACATGAGTGTCTGCACAGGACTTAGAAAAATGCACATTAAAGATTCATTCTGAACTTAGTATGAAAAGGCCAACAAAATTAGAAGTAGAAGTGTTTGATTCAAACCTACACACATAAAATATTGAATCACTTTTATCCCATGAAAGCTAGATTATTGCTATGTTCAAAAAATGCTGGGCAAATGGAAATTTCCTATTTTGTTTGACAGGAGGAAATGTATCCTTCAGTTAAATGAAATCAGTAAAAGATATAATTTATTTATTTACTTACTAGTATACCGCCTTTCTCAGCCTATCAGCGACTCAAGGTGGTTTACAACAAGTTAGTACACACAATAGCAAAATACAGATTAAGTATTAAAACAATATAAGACCACAATAGGAAAAATAAAAACCAACATCATTCTCATTAGTGTCTCCTAGTTAAAAACGTTGTCCAAATTCCATTGTCAAGTGATTCCAATTCCTATGTCAGTTACTTTGCATTTGTAAACGCTTGCTCATATAACCATGTCTTAACTTGTCTCCGAAACATTAAGAGTGAGGGAGCTGATCTAATCTCCTTAGGGAGGGCATTCTATAGCCAAGGGGCCCCCACAGAGAATGCCCTGTCTCTTGTCCCCGCCAAACATTCTTGTGATGAAGGCGGGATCGAGAGCAGGGCCTTCCTGGACAATCTTAAAGTCCTAGATGGTTCATAAGGGGAGATGCTAATACTAAGAGGGACCATCTCAGATATCTCATTTATTTATTTACTTATTTATTTATTCAATTTGTATACCGCTACTCCCAATTTGGCTCAGAGCGGTTTACAGAAACAGATTAAAACAATACAATTAGCTTTAAAAAATAACAATAACAATAAGCAGCGAGAACAGGCATAGCCCGGATTGTTCGCCCATCAAAAGTTCCCAGAAAAGAAAAGTTTTACAGGTGTTTCGAAAAGCAAGTAGGTCTCGGATGGTTCGAGTTTCAACAGGCAAGGCATTCCATAAATAAGGAGCTGCGATTGAGAAGGCTCTATGCCTAATAGATGACAAATGATAGGTCTGGATGTTAGGGACTGCAAGCAGATTTTGGTTTTCAGACAGGAGTAATCTCTGGGGTTGGTAGGGGGATACGCAGGCCCTTAGGTATGCTGGCCCCAGACCATATAACACCTTAAAGGTTAATACCAGCACCTTGAAAGTGATTCGGTACTCAATCGGTAGCCAGTGAAGTTGGAGAATTGGGGCAATACAACACCTCACCGGCACCCCGGCGAGAAGGCGAGCTGCCACATTTTGCACCAGCTTCAGTTTCCGGATTACTGACAAAGGAAGGCCAAATGTAGAGGGTGTTACAGTAGTCAAGCCTCGAGATGACCGTCGCCTGGATCATGTAGCTAGGTCGTTCCTAGATAGGTAGGGAGCCAGTCACCTAGCCTGACATAGATGGAAAACGCAGATCTGCTCACAGCAGAGACCTGGGCCTCCATTGTGAGCAATGGGTCCAATAAGACACCAAATTTTTTTTACAGAAGATGACGGACGTAGTGTCTCGCCATCCAGGGTAGGCAGCTGGATCTCCTTCCCACCCAGACAGCCCAGCCGAAAGATCTCCGTCTTCGCTGGATTCACCCTCAACCTGCTGGCACGCAACCATCCAATAACGGCCTCAAGGCACTGATGGAAATTTTCGGGTACGGAGTCCGGCCGGCCCTCCATCCTCAGAATGAGCTGAGTGTCATCAGCAGACTGGTGGCACTCAAGTATATACTAATATATATATATATAATATTAGTATGTAGTCTGAGACTTCTCATTTCATCATAGTTCTAAGCCTAGACACTAGAAATGGGGTGTGAAGATTAAAGAGGGAATGTGGACACACATGTCTTTATCATCTTTTAAACTTGATTAATTGTAATACTATCTTCTCAGTTATCACCTTCCATAGATATCAGACCAAGACAAAACTGGAGGGATGTCTGGGATATTCATTTCTGCATAAATCCTCCTGAGGGACATTAATATGGTGTTTGCATTTAAGAGTAGGATAGAGAGAGGTTTGATGATAGAGGGTGATGGAGAAATTTGGGATGTGGAAAGAATGCAGAACCATTAAGGCCAGAGGACAGGTAAGGCAGTGCATTTGGTGACTAAATTTATGTTGTAGAATTAATTCAATTTCACCATAGCTCAATGCTATGGAATCTTGGGGTTTGTAGTTTTTTTTGAGGCAACAGAACCAGCAGAGATGGACACAGAATTTGTAAAACCATAAACCCCCATGATTCCATAATGTGGAACCATGGTTGTTAAATGGTATCAAACTGAATTAATTTCACAATGTAGAACAGGGGTCCTCAAACTTTTTAAATAGAGGGCCAGGTCACAGTCCCTCAAACTGTTGGAGGGCCGGATTATAATTTGAAAAAAAAAATGAATGAATTCCTATGCACACTGCACATATCTTATCTGTAGTGCAAAAAAAGCTTAAAAATAATTAAAATGAAGAACAATTTTAACAAATATAGACTTACTAATATTTCAAAGGGAAACGAGGGCCTGCTTTTGGATGATGAGATAGGATTGTTGTTGATGATGTTGTGTGCTTTCAAGTCGTTTCAGACTTAGGTTGACCCTGAGTGAGAGCCGGGTAAATGACCTTGGAGGGCCGTATCCGGCCTCCGGCCCTTAGTTTGAGGACCCCTGATGTACAAGCACCACTACTCTTCCACACTTGGAAGAGCTGAACTCAATATTCATACCATGTCAGGTCCAGATAGAATTCAACATCACTTCGTCTACAAGAAGTCAAAATCAAGGTCAATTTTTGTTATATGTTGCAAAAAGATAGAACTATGAGGTAGGTGTCCCTGCACACTTTTCTTAAACTATCACCATCCTATGAGTTATTTCCTATGTGAAATACTTGGATGTAAAAATACTGAAAATGAGGTACACCTAAAGCTAGAGCAAGCACCTTGTGGCGCTCCAAGTATTGTTGAGCTCTCACCACATTAGTCAAAACTCATGGGAATTCTAGTCCAATGTCATAGGGAAGAACATTTGTTGCCTACTATGGCTTAAAACATCACTGTCTCATCCATGTATTGGTTTATTTATTTATTTCAAGCATTTATATCCTGTCCTTCTCAACCTTCCAAAAGGGACTCAGGACGGGTTACAACAGGCGACCATTAGATGCCAACACAATACAATTAAAATAATAAATACAATTAACCACCAAACGCAGCGCCCAAACATGAATCAAGGAACATGAAAGTCACTGCATACTACTTCAACCAGAGAAGTCAGCCATAGCAGAGCACCTAATGAACCAACCTGGACACAGCATATTATTCGAGAACACAGAAATGCTGGACCACTCTAACAACCACCATGTCAGACTACACAGAGAAGCCATTGAAATCCACAAGCATGTGGACAATTTCAACAGAAAGGAGGAAACCATGAAAATGAACAAAATATGGCTACCAGTATTAAAAACCTCTAAAATTACAACAGCAAAACAACAGAGGGGAAACAATCAGGGACATCTAATCACCTCTCAAAAAAAGATTATCCCCAGACACTAACAAGCCACACCAAACAACTGCCAGGCCATCAAATGCTAATCAAGGTGGTCAGTTGAAACATTCACACCCAGCTCCAACAGACAAGAATTCTTTGTCCCACCCTGGTCATTCCTCAGATATAAAAACCCATTTTCCTAGTTCCAACAGACCTCACTACCTCTGAGGATGCTTGCCATAGATGCAGGCGAAACGTCAGGAGAGAATGCCTCTAGAACATAGAATCATAGAATCATAGAATCATAGAATCAAAGAGTTGGAAGAGACCTCATGGGCCATCCAGTCCAACCCCCTGCCAAGAAGCAGGAATATTGCATTCAAATCACCCCTGACAGATGGCCATCCAGCCTCTGCTTAAAAGCTTCCAAAGAAGGAGCCTCCACCACACTCCGGGGCAGAGTTCCACTGCTGAACGGCTCTCACAGTCAGGAAGTTCTTCCTAATGTTCAGATGGAATCTCCTCTCTTATAGTTTGAAGCCATTGTTCCGCGTCCTAGTCTCCAAGGAAGCAGAAAACAAGCTTGCTCCCTCCTCCCTGTGGCTTCCTCTCACATATTTATACATGGCTATCATATCTCCTCTCAGCCTTCTCTTCTTCAGGCTAAACATGCCCAATTCCCTAAGCCGCTCCTCATAGGGCTTGTTCTCCAGACCCTTGATCATTTTAGTCGCCCTCCTCTGGACACATTCCAGCTTGTCAATATCTCTCTTGAATTGTAGTGCCCAGAACTGGACACAGTGTGATTCCAGGTGTGGTCTAACCAAAGCAGAATAGAGGGGTAGCATTACTTCCTTAGATCTAGACACTATGCTCCTATTGATGCAGGCCAAAATCCCATTGGCTTTTTTTGCCGCCACATCACATTGTTGGCTCATGTTTAACTTGTTGTCCACGAGGACTCCAAGATCTTTTTCACACGTACTGCTCTCGAGCCAGGCGTCCCCCATTCTGTATCTTTGCATTTCATTTTTTCTGCCAAAGTGGAGTATCTTGCATTTGTCACTGTTGAACTTCATTTTGTTAGTTTTGGCCCATCTCTCTAATCTGTCAAGATCGTTTTGAATTCTGCTCCTGTCCTCTGGACTATTGGCTATCCCTCCCAATTTGGTGTCGTCTGCAAACTTGATGATCATGCCTTCTAGCCCTTCATCTAAGTCATTAATAAAGATGTTAAACAGGACCGGGCCCAGGACGGAACCCTGCGGCACTCCGCTCGTCACTTCTTTCCAAGATGAAGAGGAAGCATTAGTGAGCACTCTCTGTGTTCGTCCACTTAACCAATTACAGATCCACCTCACCGTAGTTTTGCCTAGCCCACATTGGACTAGTTTCCTTGTTGTAGGTTTTTACATGGCCATATAGCCTGAAAAAACCTACAACAACACAATTAAACAGTTAAAACAATGATAAAAATCAATTAAAACAGTTCGCCAGATCATAATCCAGATTTATACAATTGCAGTCCACTAAAAATATTCTCTTCTTGGTTGATCCATTTATGTACAATCCCTATTTCAAACAAGGCAGGCTAAAAATTATGGGACAAACACACATTCTTGAAGTGTGACTAAAGACAGCCTTGGGTAGTTTTCATGGTTAACCACGGCTCATGGTTTTATCCATTTCTCAAACACAAAGCAAATCCAGGCTGTGCCAATCTTAAATGCAGCTATAGTTCAAAGACCTATTATTAAGTTAGGAATACACGTTCCTGTTATTATCTCATTACACCAAAAATTCGCTCCCTGTGGCAAATTATTACTGTCCTTGCAAAATGTATAAAACTTCTACTAGAAATGAAAAGTATATTCAGAATCTCAAAGGGAAAAAAACAGATAGGGGATTCTTGAGTATCTGAAAACCTCAAATCTTGTGAAGCTTGTATTCCATTCCCCTCCAGTACATCTGCAGACCTCACAAGCAACTCCTAGAACGATTCCATCAGCGCTGTCTCCGGAAAATCCTGCAAATCTCTTGGGAAGACAAGCGGACAAATGTCAGCATGCTGGAAGAAGCAAAGACTACCAGCATTGAAGTGATGGTCCTCCGCCATCAACTCCACTGGACCAGCCACGTTGTCTGGATGCCCAGCCACTGTCTCCCAAAGCAGTTGCTCTACTCTGAACTCAAGAATGGAAAACAGAATGTGGTGGACAGGAAAAGAGATTTAAAGATGGGCTCAAAGCCAACCTTAAAATCTCTGGCATAGATACTGAGAACTGGGAAGCCCTGGCCTGTGAGCGCTCCAGCTGGAGGTCAGCTGTGACCAGCAGTGCTGCAGAATTTGAAGAGGCACGAATGGAGGGCGAAAGAGAGAAACGTGCCAAGAGGAAGGTGCATAAAGCCAACCCCGACCAGGACCGCCTTCCACCTGGAAACCAATGCCCTCACTGTGGGAGGAGATGCAGATCAAGAATAGGGCTCCATAGTCACCTACGGACCCATCCTGGAGGATTATCCTACTCGGACAATGAGGGATCACCTAAGTAAGTAAGTAACTAAGTTAGTAAATAGTACGTCTATTCCCTCCAACCCAAAATTATCTTTTTTTCCTTCCTTCACATGGAGGAAGGAAGCTAAGTGAAGAGGATTACTGTGGGCTCTGTTCTGACAGATAGCCAGTGGTGATGAAATTGGCATGAACATGAACCAGCTATCACTAAACAAACAGAAAGAGCAATCTTTGCTCAGTTGCACATCAACCTGTGACATTAGAAGGGTTGAAGACATGCCAATCATGAATGGCTATGGCCTCCACAATTCTTGCTTGACTTCTCTTAATATTGTACAGAATAGAAGGTGAGGTAGGGAGTTTTTGGCCGAGTATTATGGAAGGCTATTGCTTTCCTCATCCTCGCTCAAATCCCCTTCCTTCCCCAGCATGTTACAGGAGGATCCCCTTTCCCCAAGTGAGATCTCTTTAAAAATGGATCAGTTTAAAACATTTTGCAAAAAACTCTTTCTATACTGACTTTTGGTGTGGTTCCACAATATACAATGTCTGTTTGTCCCAAAGATAGGGTGGGATTGCGATTGTGTGGACAATTTGGCTCTTATAACTGTGATGATAATGTTTTTAATGTTTATGGTGTTTATATTTTAATCGTGTAATGATGTTGCATTGTGTTGTTATTGTATATTTTTGTATGTTAACACATGTTGTGAACCGGTCCGAATCCCTCTTTGAAGGTGAGAGGGTCGGTATATAAAACCTCGAAATAAATAAATAAATAAATATAACCAAAAATCAATCTCAACTTTTCCAGTCCAATCTTGATATACAATTCAGTTGGACTCACTGAGGGATATCTTTTTTTGGTAGCACTGACCCATTAGTTCAACAACTGAATACATTCACATCTAGATAAATTACCTTGATTTAATGTTTCTACTCCAGCCGGTTCTATAAATTTGATTGGGACCATTTGCATTTAATGTGGCAAAAATTGTACTACCATGGGTTGTTGTAGGTTTTTTTTCGGGCTATATGGCCATGGTCTAGAGGCATTCTCTCCTGACGTTTCGCCTGCATCTATGGCAAGTATCCTCAGAGGTAGTGAGGTCTGTTGGAACTAGGAAAGGGGTTTATATATCTGTGGAATGACCAAGGTGGGACAAAGGACTTTTGTCTGCTGGAGCTGAGTGTGAATGTTTCAACTGACCAACTTGATTAGTAGGCCTGGGTAACAACGGAAAAAATTGTTTCTAATATCATTTCGTTTTTAGGGTGCCTCAGCGTTTTGTATTTAAAAATATATCCGAAATTTTCCATTAAAAAAAGTTTGGTATTTACGAAATTTCGTTAATAATTACAAAACGTTTTGTAAAGATGGCGCCCGCGGTTGCGCATGCGCAAAGCATCAACGAAATTTTTTAATTTAATTTTTAATTAAAATTTAATTATTAATTTTTTTTAATAATAATAAAAAATATTTGGCAGAAAATGCTTGCCAAAAAGAGCCACAGGGCAAACAGACTGAGCCTCCCCGCTGCTCCCAGCTCCGTCCCACCCTCCTAAGTCCTGCGGGCTCTCTCTCTCTCTCTCTTTCTCTCTCCACCAAGAGGAGGGAAAGGAGAAGAAAGAAAAGAGGAAGGGAAAGGAGGGAAGGCGCTGCCGCCGAGTCGGGCCGGCTCCTCCGAAGCAAAGCACACCCACCGCAAAGGTGAGGAAGGAGAGACGGGGCCGCCTTCCCGCTGAGGGTCGCTTGCCCTCTCACTCGCTTGCTCAGCCGGCGCCTTCCCCGCCCTCTCCTCCTCCTCCTCCTCCTCCTCTTTCAGGCTCTGACTGGCTAAGGAGAGGAGAGAGAGGAGAGCTCCCAGCAAGCATCTTACGTATTTCCGAAATGGACGGAAATACAAAAATATTTGGCGCATGCTGTTTCGATTTTGAAAATACACTTCCGGGTTTGGAAAAAAGTTTGATATCGTTTCGTATATGGGAAATTAACGGAAAAAAAACGATATACAAAATTAACGAACGAAACCGCCCAGCCCTATTGATTAGCATATAATGGCCTGACAGTGCCTGGAGTCAGACAGAAAGTGCTGCTTTAATTAAATTGTTTTAATTCAAACTGGGTGTTAGTTTGATTCACCTCTGCCAGAAATAATGGCCGAGCCCTGGCAACATGTCACATGACACAGCACAAGTCAGTAGTTGAAACAGATATTTTCTTCTCCACCTTTTAGTAAAGCCAGGGTGCCATAAATATAAATGTAAATAAAAAGTGACATCATCCCTCCTTAAGCTACGATCATCATCTATTTTAATTATAAAATGCCTCATTAATTACAAATCAATTAGTTATGCCACTAATTACTTCCACACTTAGGGAGAGACTCGAGTATCCACTTCTGACTGGCTATATGGGGGTGCGTAATGGCTTGCTCTGTGTCTTACTAAACCTCAATGTGGAAGGTAGGTAGTCTGCATTAGCAAGATACAATTCCATATTTTGAACTCGATTATCAAAAATAGTAGACATGACTAACTTTGTGCAGCATCCATGACAATGAGAAAAGAATAAATTTCCTTTCTATTTCAATAATGACTTTTTCAAATGCTTCCTATAGATCAGAAGAAGAAAAGACAAAAAAGTGGTCATTCTTGTTCTTTTCTACTTTCAAAAAAATCTGTTTTGTGGCTTTATATGATGTGCAGCCATGCTTGGAAATAACTGCTACTGTCTTCCCCATTGCATTGCTCTGAAAGTTTAAGAATAGCTGTAGGTGACACATGTCATTCTGGGAGTCAAGCAAAAGAAACAGGTCTAAGATAGATGGATGCTTTATCTTGTAGTAACTGAATAGAGCACGGAACATCAGACACATCTTAAATGACACGGTTTCATTCTTGCTTTACTGAACAGGTCTAATCTCACATTTTCCTTGACACCTACATCTTTAAAAACATGTTCAGGTGGCTGTTTGAACACAACAGATTACCTGACAATGTAATTTTACAAGCTGGTTGTTTTGACAAAGGTTACAGCACTGCAAACAGAGAAAACAATAATTTATTGTGATTTTTGCTCCTGTGACAATCCTGGCCATAAGAAATTGAATATTCTTGTTTGCACCTCGCTCTTTTGCTACCTATACAGTCTAGAATCATAGAATCAAAGAGTGGGAAGAGACCTCATGGGCCATCTAGTCCAACCCCTGCCAAGAAGCAGGAATATTGCATTCAAATCACCCCTGACAGATGGCCATCCAGCCTCTGTTTAAAAGCTTCCAAAGAAGGAACCTCAACCACACCTCTAATATGCAAATGATACACCATGCTCTTCCTCAACACACTATCATGAAACAATAATTACAAATAAGCATGCCATTGAGAATCCAATGTCATGCTCATTTCCTCAAGAAGATAGCACAATTCTATTATTTATTTTTGATTAATTTCCAAGGAACATATATGATATATAGTACAATGATATTTCATATGAAATGTCCATTTTCCAGCCAAATGTTCAAGTTATTATTATTATTATTATTATTATTATTTCAGACATTTATATCCCGTCCTATCTCGTCCTCCACAGAGGGACTCAGGGTGGCTGACAACAAAAGCATAAATATTTAATGTATTGTCGAAGGCTTTCCTGGGTTGTTGTATGTTTTTTCGGGCTATTCCTCTAGTAGACCATGCCTCTAGACCATGGCCATATAGCCCGAAAAAACCTACAACAACCCATAAATATTTAGCTTAGGTAAAAACAGTATAAAACATTATAAAACATCTTTAAAACATTAAAACATTAGAACAATCACTAGAAGTAAATCGTCGTCCTACACACAGTCCATTCGAGTCCATCAGAATACATTAAGCCATAGCTCTACTAACATGTTGGTCTAGTCCGCAAAGGCCTGATCACACAGCCAGGATTTCGCCTTTTTCTGGAAGGTCAGGAAGGAAGGAGCAGATCTGATTTCACTTGGGAGGGAATTCCATAGCTGAGGGGCCACCACAGAGAAGGCCCTGTCTCTTGTCCCCACCAACCTCGATTGTGATAGTGGGGGGACAGTGAGAAGGGCCTCCCCGGATGATCTTGAGGTCCTACATGGTTCATAGCGGGAGATACATTCGGACAGGTAAACTGGGCCAGAACTGTTAAGGGCTTTATAGGCCAACGCCAGCACTTTGAATTGTGCTTTGGAAGCTAGGCAACTGAACACTGCTTTCCACTGCTGACCATCTTATCTAATACTAGGTCCTTGGGAGATGATTTCATAACTACTTATACATGTCCAGGATTTTCTTCATAGAAATTATTATCAGTGTAAGGGCCCTTCCACACAGACATATAACTCAGAATATCAAGGCAGATAATCCACAATATCTGCATTGAACTGGGTTATTTGAGTCCAGTTCAGTGGATTTTATACAGCTGTGTGGAAGGGGCCTAAGTCTAACTCAGTGGTTCTCAACCTGGGGTCCCCAGATGTTTTTGGAATTCAACTCCCAGAAATACTAACAGCTGGTAAACTGGCTGGGATTTCTGGGAGTTGTAGGCCAAAGACATATGGGGACCCCTGGTTGAGAACCACTGATCTAACTGATCAATTGCCAGTTGAGCTGCCATATAGCTCTGACAAAACCGCAGAAATTAAAAGAGCAAATCCAAGGTTTATTTGGCACAAGTTTTGGGGGACTCCATTCCACACTCTCAAGATTCAAAATAAATACGGGTATATTCATAAATTTCCAACATTATGGCTGGAATATTATACACATCACAGGGAGCAAATCCCACTGAAATGAGTGTGCCCTACTTTGGAGTAAACATACAAAGGGTTCAGTGTAAGTCCCAGTTTCTTCTTACATTTATGACTATGGCCATAGCTGAATGTTTTGAAAGAATGGGTTGGGGAATCCTGCACTAGTTCAGTTAATGTTTTTAAACATTTTTTATTTATTTCAATTGTATTTTGATTGATTAGTTTTAAAAAATGTACCCATTTAATTCCATTTTAATATTTATCTTTTTGTACATTTTAAATTGTTTTGCTTTTTAAGTGTGAGTCACTTTGGGTCTCGATTCTGAGAAAAAGTATGGTGTAAATGAATGATGATGATGATGATGATGATGATGATGATGATAATAATAATAATAATAATAATAATATCCTAGGCCCTTGGGAGAATGATTGACAACTGGGAAATAGGAGGGAGAAAACATGGAGGCAGTGACAGACATTGTATTTCTAGGTGCAAAGATTACTGCAGACGCAGCCAGGATATCAGGAGATGCTTACTTCTTGAGAGGAGAGCAATAACCAATCTTGATAAAATAGTGAAGAGTAGTCCACCACTCTCACAACCACCATGTCAGACTACACAGAGAAGCCATTGAAATCCACAAGCATGTGGACAATTTCAACAGAAAGGAAGAAACCATGAAAATGAACAAAATCTGGCTACCAGTATTAAAAAACTCAAAAATTACAAAAGCAAAACAACAGAGGGGAAACAAACAGGCACATAAAATCACTCTCAACAAAAGATTCCCCCCAGGCCCTTCCAAGCCATTGAATGTTAATCAAGGTGATCAGCTGAAACATTCACAGCTAGCCCCAGCAGACAAAAGTCCTTTGTCTCACCCTGGTCATTCCACAGATATATAAACCAATTTTTCCTACTTCCAACAGACCTCACTACCTCTGAGGATGCTTGCCATAGATGCAGGCGAAACGTCAGGAGAAAAATTGCCTCCAGAACATGGCCATATAGCCCGGAAAAACCTACAACAACCCAAAGATGAAGTACTTTGGCCACATCATGAGAAGAAAGGAAAGCTTAGAGAAGACAATGATGCTGGGGAAAATGGAAGGAAAAAGGAAGAGGGGCCAACCAAGGGCAAGATGGATGGATGGTATCCTTGAAGTGACTGGATTGACCTTGAAGGAGATGGGGGTGGTGACAACCGACAGGGAGCTCTGGCGTGAACTGGTCCATGAGTTGGAAACGACTGAACGAATGAACAACAAAAAGGCCCTTGGGCAGAGCCTGATATTCAGAGACGAATCCCATACACTTGGACCTGTGTGCTGTATTGTTATGATAGCAGCTTTCCAGTTAATTCACTGGGATCTAAGAGGCAGCCTCTTAAATGGACGGGATGCATGTGTCCTACTTTGTATCTCAGTGAAACCAACACTCCTTTCATATGATTTATGTTGTACATAGTAGAAGGCACTGTTCTCACAGGATATTACATTGTGCCAGCGTGTTTTGATGAATTAATGTAGGCATAATTAGTAGTTAGACTGGCTTGGGGAGATGGCACTAGATGATAGAACATTTGTTTTTAGGGAATTGAAAGTAGTTTAAAGCAAGACAGACTCAGATGTGATCAGAAAACACTATTCTTCATTCTATCCTTAGTGGAATCCAGAGTGGGTGATTATCAGTCATCGGAGATGGAGCACACATTATAGATCTATATTAAATATCTTAAAATAAAAATCTTTCCAGGCTGAAGGTGGAAGCCAATGAGGATCTGAGCTTGGGGATTTTTTTTAGTACATGCCAGGTGTGCTATTCTGGAAGTTATGGTCTAAAAAAAGTAACAATGGCAAAGGTTTCCTAAGCAGGGGATAGCGATGAGAAAGAGGATTTTTCGCATTTCTTGGCTGTAGTAGCAGTTTTCAATAATGCATCCTTGGCATTAACCATATACAATTTTGTATCACTGTCCTTATTTTGTGGGGGTTTGAGCACTCTTCGTTTACAATTCTGCCAACAACTGTAAACTGTCCAGTTATTTAGATTCTTGGCTGTGGATCTGACTGCTAGTGCTTAATGGTCCCTTTAAAAAATAGCTACGATAGAGTCATTTTATGTCCAGTTGTGTGGCTGCTTTTTGAGATGGTTATGGAAGTGTGTGTGCATCTGTGTGTTTGTCTGTCACAACTTATTTTGTCTGTGTTTTGAGAGTGGCTAACAAAACAGCAATGCAGTTGGCACTGTGAGGGATGTGAGGCTTTTGTTTCACAGTGAGTTAATACTATTCCTTTCGGCCCAGTTTACATCTAGATGACAGTAGCAATAACAACAATAAAGGAGCAAACAAAAACTCCACATGGGAGGAAACAGAATTTGCATCTAGTTCATTAAGATTTTGCCACAGGAGCTTCTTTGGAGAGGCAAAAGGATATTTCACATTTAAAGGTACACCGAGGGGGAAACAAGAGCCATCATGGGTTTTCTCATAGCTATGTTGTGAAGTGCACCTTCTGGCAATACGTTGTGTGGCATGGCAGGGGAAAAATCGAGGTAAACTTTCTTATTTTATTTAAACCAAACTGGGATTAATTAATCTGAAGATGTTTTTCCAGGCATAGCTTGTTGCACCTAGGGTACTCTATAATCAGTATTGTTTTGTTTACAAGAAATGGAAGACCAGAGCATTCTTGTTAATTTTCTTGGTGTTTTAACAAACTCTCCACAACCTTCTAAGATTGGTGTCAGCTTTCCTAACAGCATCATTCTCCTATGTCTTTAGTGGATTGATCGCTGAGCCTGGAGCCCCAGGTTTCAGCGGTGACCAGGGGAGCATTTGCACAGCTTAGGCTTGTGCGCCAGCTGCGCCCGTACCTTGGGAAGTCTGACTTGGCCACGGTAGTCCATGCTCTTGTCACATCCCGCTTAGACTACTGCAACGCTTTCTACGTGGGGCTGCCCCTGAAGACGGCCCGGAAGCTGCAATTAGTCCAACGCGCGGCAGCCATGATCCTAACAGGAGCGGAGCGCAGGGAGCACACAACCCCCCTGTTGCACCAGCTCCACTGGCTGCCGATTTGATACCGGGCTCAATTCAAGGTGTTGGTATTGGCCTATAAAGCCCTAAACGGTTCCGGCCCAAGATACCTATCTGACCGCATCTCGGCCTATGAACCCACCTGGACTTTGAGATCGTCCGGGGAGGCCCTGCTCTCGATCCTGCCGGCCTCCCAGGCATGGTTGGCGGGGACGAGAGATAGGGCCTTCTTGGTGGTGGCTCCTCGGCTGTGGAACGCCCTTCCTACAGACATTAGGCTGGCACCATCTCTCATGGCATTCCGCAGAAAGTTGAAGACCTGGATGTTTGTGCAGGCGTTTGAGTAATTTAGTGCAATCTGGTAATTGAACATAGGAATGGAACAATGGACGACGAATTTGGATCATGCATGGATGATGAGGCGATTGGGGATGGGGTTTGTAATAATTGTGTATTGGGATTGCTTATTAGTTATTAATGAAAAATGTGTAAATTAATTGTCATTGTTTATTGAACTATTGCTGTTTTTATTGTCTTTACTGTTTGTGAACCGCTGTGAGTCGCCCTCGGGCTTGAGATACAGCAGTATGTAAGCATATTAAATAAATAAATAAATAAATAAATAAATAAATAAATAAATAAATAAATTTTTGGCCTATAGAACTGGCAAATAAAAATATTTATTTATTTATTTATTTATCTATTTATAGCTTTCATATTCTGCCCTTCTCACCCCACAGGGGACTCAGGGCGGATTACAGTGTACACATATATGGCAAACATTCAATGCCAATTTTTGACATACGAACTGTAATGGACTCATACCTTTGTAGGCCAAAGCCGAAGCCTAAAAGTCAGTAAGCCGGCCTCCATGTTAGTGAGGGAATACCAGGAGAGTCAGATCAGCAGAGGGGAGGAGTTTAGCTATCCCAGGATTGGCTAGGAGAGATGGGAGGAGCTGGAGCTATGAGTGTAAAAAAGGCAGGCAGCTTCTGACAGGGAGAGAGATTGGATTTTAGATCTGAAGGGAGAGGGTGGATTTTCGAATGAGCTGAAGATTTCCTGAGGGAGAGTGTTTAAAGGCAGGTGTGGCTATAGAGTGGTCTGGAGGGTCAATAGCCGCCTGTGAACTGGTGTGGGTGCAAACACACTGGTTGTTTTTACTCTCTAAAGGACAGGGTATTCTAGGAAAGCTAGATATGCTGAGGAGACAGATAGGTTTAGTCTGTCAGAGGGAATTTGCTCATGTTGAAGAACAGATACCCAGTTGGGGAGTCCAGTAAGCTTGTTAGAACTTAGAAACCGTTTGAGAAGATTGTGCTGTGCTGACCATATACGCTTATGTAACACTAAGAAGAATTCAATTGTTTGTTCCAGTATATGTAAATAAACTTTATTCTAGTTCAACTTTCCATAGAGTCTTCATGTTGATTCATCCCATTAGGTCTGTTCCAGTAATTTCTGACATCTTTTGACCTCAGACACTTTAAAGGGAGTTAAAGGAAGGGCTGGGGCACAACAAGCTTTACCTCAGACATAACATCAGGATAAATTCTCAAATCTATTTGAGTGGTGGCAGTAATTCCTCAATACACATTGAGCTTTGTGACAGGTGTCCAGTTGGAGCCTTAGAAAATAAAATCATCTACTCTGAACCTTCAAATTGGTGCCAATGGCCGAACAGTCATTCAGTTTCATTTATATTGGTGACCAGCTGTGAGCAATATAACAGCCGAAGGAACGTGTGGGTGTGTGTGGTAGGGAATATATTAGTTAAGTATTATTCCCTTGGGCTCTGGCTATCGTTACACAAACATATACAGACATAGACAGAGGCTATTTAACTTTTTCTGGCCACCAGGGGAGCTGTCACTTTCATCGTCCATCTGCGACACTGATGAAGCACTTCCGCATTCCCCGCATGCTTCCCCGCTGGAATGCTTTGCTGGAGTCTTCTTTATGGCCTAATAAATCAGTTAATTTAGCCTCCCCACACTTTAAGGTGGTACCTAATTTTCCTACTCGACAGATGCAACTGTCTTTCGGGTTGCAAAGGTCGACAAAGGCTACACACAATTGGTTGGAAACCCACTCCAAGCTGGGTTGGCTTCGAACTCATGACCTTTTGGCCAGAGTGATCTCAATGCAGCTGACACTCAGCCAGCTGCGCCACAATCCCGGTGCAGATATCCCCAAATCCTGAAGATGTATTTTGTTGAGTTCCTTTTGCAGCATCCCATTGACTATGCTGAATGAAGGACTCTTGGAGCTGGATGCCAAAAAAAGAACCAGACTTTTCGCAAGCTCTCACCTATTTCTTTCTGGAAATGAAGCTATTTTTTAAGGCATAGCATGTTAGTACATGGTTTATGTGAAGTGAAATATTGCTTATAGTTTAAACTGTGTGGTTTAGTAATGCATGAGTTAATACATAGTTGTTATGAATTGTTGGAATGTAACTCTGACAGACTTTGTATTTCTAGGTGCAAAGATTACTGCAGATGCATACTGCAGCCAGGAAATCAGAAGACGCTTACTTCTTGGGAGGAGAGCAATGACAAATCTCTATAAAATAGTGAAGAGAAGAGACATCACACTGACAACGAAGATCTGCATAGTCAAAGCAATGGTATTCCTCATAGTCACCTACGGATGTGAGAGCTGGACCGTAGGGAAGGCTTAGCGAAGAGAGACTCCCCCCTGGGCACACAGAAGACTGGGCGACTTGGAAGGCGCTGAACAGACTGCACTCTGGCACCACGAGATGCAGAGCCAACCTCAAGAAATGGAGCCACAAAGTGAAATCCACGACATGAGAGTGTGGAGAAGAGCATACCACTGACCACCTGCTGCAATGCACCCTGAGCCCTGCAACATGCACAATGGAGGACCTCCTTGCAGCAACACCAGAGGCACTCCAAGTGGCCAGATACTGGTCAAGGGACATTTAATCAACTACCAAACTTGCAAATTTTGTGTTTTGTCTGTTTGTTTGTTTTGTTCTGTTAGAATTGTAATACAATTGACATGACAAATAAATATGGGCGCCGTCAGATTGTGTATTAATGTACAGTTCAGCATCTCTACATCAGGATGTAAACTAGTCAGTCCCTCAAATGCTGGACTTACATTTGACTTTGCTGGCTAGGAATGCTGGGACTCACAATCCAGCACCATTTGGAGGACAATATGATTCCTATCATTGCCCTATTTCATTCTCCCTAAGAATTCACTGGAAGAAGAATTTGGAAGTATCACATTGGCCAACACAAATTTTGTAACCTAAAATGTTATTATCATTTCTGGGTATATTTGACCTGTTGATTCCAAAAATGGCATCATTTTTCCCTTATCAACTCAACATATGCTATATACCAGCTGCCAGCTGCTCACTCATAGAAAATCACAATAACCTAATCTAAGAACTAGAGCTGATGTAGTTTATCCAATGCAATTTTCTTAACCAGAGCCCCAAATAACCTCAGGAACACATCTACAAACCAAGACATCAAGGTTTTTTTTTTTTTAGTTGGGCTGTCTTATCTATCTGACTATTGGAAGAGCAGGGCAATTTTATCACAGATTCACTGTAACACAGAGACCTACCTATTAGGGCTGGGCGGTTTCGTTCGTTAATTTCGTAATTCATTTTTGATTCGTATTTAAATTAGTTTACGATCCGATATTGAGCCATGCAGGAGCAACTAAAAATCGAAACGAATTTTTCAATTTATTTCGTAATTGTTTCGTAATTGGTTCGAAATCGTTTCGAAATCGTTTCGAATTGTTTCGTTATTATTTCTGTGCAAGTTTTATAGTTGTTGTTTGTTTTATCAGTGATAAAAAAATAAATTATCACACCAACAGTCAACAACAGAGAGAGAGGGAAGCTTCAGAAGTTCCCCCTGTCCCATTTGGAGGTTTTTTTAGCGTATTGCGCAATTGCGTCCGCCATTAACGAATCGATTCGTAATTGTTTCGTAATTTATGAAATTTCATATATTTCGAACTTTTTTAAAGAAAAATTTCGGAATTCTTTTAAAAAACGAAACGCAAAAACCCCCTAAAAACGAATCGAGTTTAGAAACAATTTTTTCTGTGGTTACCCAGCCCTACTACCTATAATTGTCTGTATCTTAGTTTAGGGTTAAAATCTATTCTCCTTTCTTTTATTCAGAGGACTTTAAGTAGAATAACTGTATGCTGCTTTGTATGTTAAATGCTTATATAAATGTTCCAGTAATATTTTAATTTTATTGTCTTTTTGGTAGGCGGCTTTATAAAAATGGTTTGCCCTGAGGTTAGTTATAAACACAAAAACATGTTTTGTAAATCCATCTTTCATGTACTGTACTCATATACCTTCAAGGATAAAACTCTTACGTTAATTTACTTTTGGAACCCTTTGAGATATAGATAGATAGATAGACAGACAGATAGATGTTTTAGTCAAGGCTCTCCTTATTACCCAATTACAATGATATTTTGAATCACATGGTCCCATCTACATGCCCTATCAGCATCCACTGTTGATTTTATTATGGTTGGGTTTTTATAGTCACAGTTTTTGTTAAATTTTCTGGTATTTGAGCTACAATATTGTGTGATCTGGTATGGGAGGATGTCAGGTTTTACAATGTATTGTAATGTAATATAGCTGAGTCATGCACTGCTAATAGGCTTCTATTGGAAATGCTGAGGCATGCATTAACTGTATATAGGAAATCATTTGGGGAATGTGTTCTGGCCTAGTCCAGGTGATTGTGAATGATGTAATCCTGGGTCTGAGTTAAGTTAATGAGTTGGGAACCAATCAGACATTGCTATGTGTAATTGTATAGAATTGTATATAAGGAAGTCATGTAGAGTGTATACTCTCTCCTTGTGCTGTGATGCTGTTCGTCGAAGGCTCTATGTAATTGATGAAAAGAACCTGTCTGCTAAGACAAGATATAACCGTGTGCTGTGGTAAGTTTGTAGTATCATCTAGATTGGAGGGGGAAACAATAGTAAAACTGACAATGGCCGGGCATGTGCTCAAGTGTCTGTAAAAGAGTTCCAGAGTGACTACAGTTTGTGGGAGCAGTTGACTGAAAATACTGTGCAGGAAGAAGCTACTGGAAAGCACTGAAGTTGTGCAACTGATCTGCTGCTGAATTGTGAAATTAATCTCAACAGAGGAGATAATTGGGAGTAACTCCATGAGTTACTGCACCTGGCAGTGATAACTCTAGTGATAGCACCGAGTATCTTAGTGTCCTCTTCAAATACTGAAATAACAATTTAATGTATTTAATTTCAAGCATCTTGTTCTGAAAGAGAAATCTATATAAATAAAAATGTAATGTTCGTTTGTGGAATTAACATAACTCAAAAACCACTGGACAAATTGACACCAAATTTGTACACAATACACCTATCAGTCCAACAAGTGATGATCACATAAAAACACTGAAAAACACCGCGGAAGAGACTTAAAAGCCAAAAAACAAAAAAATTATTACAATGCATGCACAAAACTACAGATATACACAAACACACATATATACACATATACACAAACATATACATAAACATATACACACTCACAAAACACATACACAGACTGGGCCACAGCAACTTGTGGCAGGGGACGGTTAGTTGCTAATAAATTATCTCAAATAGACAGAACGGGGAGATGCAAGGTTGTGTTGTAGACATAAAGATAACCTGCTTTTATTCTTAACTCTTTTATTTTTCCTACATAAATAAGAATAATGAAAATAAGTGTTTTTGGAACATAACCACTGCTATTAAGACAGAGAACAAAGACAAAGAGTCCATCAGAAGTATATACGCTATTAATTCTGGGTCATGGTATTAAATGGACTGAAAAGGGCTCTATCAGTAGGACAATTCACATTCACTTGACCTATCCAGATAAGTTCAAAATTATCTTCAGTTGAACAAGAAATGAGATGGGCTTCTACTACTCATTGAAGTTGTTACTCGCTGAGAAGAACTGATTACCAAGTGACCTGGATGCTCTCAGTTTTGATGATACTGCAGGAAGTATCTTAATAGGGTAGAATAAGGGCTCTTCTACACAGCCATATAACCCAGAATATTAAGGCAGAAAATTCTACAATATCTGCTTTGAACTGGTCCATACTGCCAAATAATCCAATTCAAAGCAGAAAAAGTGGGATTTTATTCAGCTGGGTGGATGGGGCCCAAGTTGTAACTAATAAAATGCCTAAAAATCATGAACATGTGAATTTCTGTATTTCTGAGGTGTATTGTTCCATTTGCAATGCACTCTACGTGGGGCTCCCCTTGAAGACGGCCCAGAAATTACAACTTGTTCAACGCTTGGCAGCCAGATTAATAATAATAATAATAATAATAATAATAATAATACTTTATTTGTACCTCGCTACCATCTCCCCAAGGGACTCAGTGCAGCTAACATGAGACCGAGCCCAAACACAACAATACAAGCAATAATAACAACAATACAAGCAATTAAAAACATAGACAATAACATACACAACATTATCAATAAAACAACACACAATTAAAAACAGTGGGAAGGCCAAATGTAAAGTTAAAATTGGAAATAATGCTGGGACATGGACGAAAGGTGATAGTGGTGTTTGTGGAAGGGCATACGAACAGACCTAAAGAAATGTAAAGTGCTTTGGAGGACAAAGTGCTATGGGATCATTATCATCCACCCAGCCACCACCAAAAAAGGCCCTCTCTCTCGTCCCCACCAATTATGCCTGCGAAGCTGGTGGGATCGAGAGCAGGGCCTCTCTGGATGATCGAAGGGATCATGTGGGTTCATATACAGAGATGTGGTCACGTTCTACTAAGGACTGAAAGTCTGAAAGTCTTGATTAATGTAATGAGTTTTGTGCAAATAGAGTTCTACAAATATGCATTCTGGCATATTTGTGTTGCAGAGATAGACAAGAATCATGTGCACATAACAATACGTCTGCTTGAAAACAGCCAAGTGACAGTTTCAGAAAATGCTGCATGAAAAATAGTGAAATCCCATTTCTAGAAGAGTACAAAAATAGGTAAAGAAGTGATACCTTCTGGAAACCTCTGTGCAAACAAACAGATAATTCAACAGGGTGAAACCATGGAGAAAAACTCAAATTATCTTGGATGAGCTAAACCTTTTGGGATGAATTAGGTAATTATGTAGTGAGTCTATATGTGTATCCACACATTCAAATCCCAGAAGTTTCCATTACTGTTACTCTAAACAGTTCCTTGCCATATTGAAAAATCTATTGCTGGAAGTGTTAACTGAACACACTGAGCATTTCCTGAACTGATCCTATAGAAAAGCAGTATATAAGTGCAACTCTGATCACAGTAGACTATGCTGCATTTTTTATATTGAGAGAAGGGCTCTTAGTGTCAGATATACTACATGAATAGCAGGTATGAGAATGAGTTTGGGAATAAATATTTAGTGATAATTAGCTACCTAAATTAACTCTTTATCCATAACTTTGATATAATTAAATAAAATCACAAGGACACTTGAGAGGGTGCAGTGACATGGTTATTTTTAAATATGGTTGTAATCATTACATGGACGTTTCCTTACTAAATGGCAGAAGAAGCACACTACTGGTTCAAACGTTGGTTCATGCTGTGCTTTTTATTGCTGCTTCATGTTCTGTTTAGGATGCTAAGGTGACAACAAGAAGCACAGAAGGAGAACATTTTCTTCCACCATCCATCGATTTTAAAATTATCCCACTTTTGTATTTTTCTATGGGCTACCATGCCAGTTAGTCTCAATATTTTGGGTTTAGTTCCCAGGGCCCAGTCCTGGCTCTGAATGAAAGTGACGCAAATAAATAAATAAGAAATCAAAATGATTACTTAGTGTCTGGAAAAACTTTTTTCTAATCAAATAAATATTTCTTGAACATTATGATTGATGGTTAAGGTATCAAGATTACTGATCTGCTTCCTATAACACAGCAGGTGCCTGTCGAGGTTCTTAATCTTGGCTGCAAAATCTCAGTGTTGTGATAGAGTCTGCTGGCAGTGATAGTAACACTAGTTGTATTAGGAGAGGCAGGAAAACTACTCACGGGCAAGACTATGATGATGAGCAACAGAGGAAAAGAATCCGGGACATACTTATTGAGCCAACAGATGAGGATTCTTTTGAAGGTTTTGATGCAAATGATATGGATGATGGGATATCAGACTCTGGGTCTGATGGGTTGGATTGGACATGGGTTCAAGAGATTCGGGATATTTGTGCTGAACCCACAAGCAGTGGCACATTTGAAGGTTGGAGTAGCAAAGGCATGGATGGGTCTTGGGGAACTTCAGGATTAGACCAGAGATGGACTACTTGGAGGAGTGGTGGAAGAAGCACAGCTGGGGATGGGTTGGGCCAAACTAGGGGCGACTCCAGTTCGGATGAGGAGTTTCAACAGGATGCAGCTGGGACAAGGGTGTTAACTGAATCGAGTTCTGATGAGGACTTGTAGATAAAATGGGAGTGTTTGCAATTGTAACTTTGCAATCGGCAAAGTGTCTTGTTGGGCGCTTTCTGGATCATTGTGTTACAGAAGATGGGTTTGGAAGAAGACTTTGGGACGTAAGTTATGCTCTGGGTTTTAGCAGCAAAGGGGGCTGGAACTGTGTGGGCTTCTGCTGGACTGCACTGTTTTGATATTTGCATTAGCTGCCGTATTGCCCCCGTTGCTTTGGCTCCTTGTGACTTCCATTGGATCGGGACCTGACCTTGCAGCTATTCGTTTCCCTTCGGACTGGACTGGACTTCAACGTTCGGCGTTACTCTCCCTTCCACATCTGCGGCTGTGCTTCTGGAGCTGGCGTTATCATCCCTGTTAATTATCATCATTTTGTTTTGGGCTGTTTTGTGTTTGTTTGAACAATAAACTATACTTCTTTAATCGGCTGGCATCTGACCTTGACACTCAGGGATTAGGATATAACTGATCAGATAACGTTCTTGCATATTTCTAGGAGAATGAAGGAACAATCATTCCTTCTTTTCCCATTTCCAGCATTCTTTGATATAACTCCTTGGTTCACCAGTCTAAACATGTGCATAATCCTTTCCACAACAATCATTCTGGGGCCCTTGGCACTTAAAAAAAACCTGGCAAGATTTTGGAATTATGCATATTTACAAGAAACAGAGACACTGAAACAACTCGGCATGGGGACATTCTGCTGAGGACAAGCAAGACACCTGTGTGTGTCTGTGTGTGATCTGTGTCCACAAAATGAACAGTAGCTCTTTTTGGAAAAAGCAGGACAACAATGAAGGACTTAGCAGCATCTGGCCATGATTGGAAGAGGATTTGTAAATGCCCAGCAGGGCTCTTAATAAATACCTGGATGTGACAAGCTTTCACAGATGGCTGCTGCTTGGAAATCTGCCCAGTAATATGCAGAATATTGTGTACCACGGTTTGTTTACAAAAGAAAATGGATAAGCTGATCATTGGTATTAACTCTAACTGCATCATCACTTTAAAACAATGGATACCTTACCAGTAAAGTGGTTTGAACACAGTTCGGAAATGACTAGTTACATACAAATAATTACTTGCAACTAATTCCTTTCTGCAAAATCTGCAATATTACCCAGATTATATTGCAACTGTAATTTAACGAAAGAAGAACCATAATAAAAGCGAATGCTACTCCTTTTACAGTGTAGTTGTAACTTTTAAGTTTTTGGTAGTGACTGGGTGTGGCCTCACTGAATTATGGAAGATCTCCATGGCATTCTCCTGGGTAAATGGGAATCTTATTAGTTCTAGTCCAAGGGGCTACAGGTAACATGGCACCCCAGATCTGTTTTTGTCATTCCTAAGGCACCCAAGGGTTCAATATTTCGCCACACATTTCCACTATATCAGGAAGCCCTCTGTACCCCAAATTTTAAAAAAATGCATTTTTCATTCCCAAATGCCCATTAGGTGTGTGGGTGGAGTAGGGGGGGATTTCCATCACATTTCCCCTCCATCCAATTTAAGACCTGGAAAATTCTTTTTTTTTTTAAAAAAAAAAAGGGGGGGGATGACTTGTGTTCCCTTAAATGTCCCAGGATAACTCCAAAACATGCCTCTTATGGAGTTGATATTTTTGTATGAAGGTTGGTCTGGTGGTATGTTTGGTCCTTCAAAGTCTGCTAGGGAGCTAGTGTATCATCCTAGTTTTCCACACTTGTTCACTCCTGATTTAGATCATGGTCCCAACTCCAAATGCCAAAAACTGGCAACAATTAAAGGTTTTTGAATGTGATCTAGATATTTACATGAATCTGTTTAGCAACAACATGTAGACTGTGCAGAAAATTCTTCTACTGTATTTCATAAAAAAGAAAATCAGTCTTACTAAATTGCAAGCCTTGCAAATGCTGGTTTATTACCAGCCAATGTTTGATTTTATATATTTTATATACCTTTATTCCCAGAGTCATGTAAAAATTTATCAGGTGGAAAAGGGTCACAAAGTAATTTATCAGGCAGAAAGGGGGAATGAGTAAAAAAAGTTTAAGTCTTGTTCTAGAGAACATAAATGAAGAAGTAGGAGTGTAGAAGATGGCTCGAGACTAGAATATCTGAAGGCCCACATTTTGGCCCACATGAGTATGCCCACATTTTGAGATTCTCAGGGAAGAACCACTTGGATGTCCCACCACACACACAAAAACTTGGGTTTTGATAATATAAGACATTATTTTATTTGTTGTGTTGTGGCATTTTGGTTGTGGAATTCCTTCCAAAGGGAAATTAATGTGGATCCTAAAAACTAGATTTGCCTTTTTGGACTGTTTATAAAATTGTCTGTTATTAAAACTGACCACCAATCAAATTGTTTTTTCATTGTTTGAAAATAATGAAACTAAAGATAGATAGAAAGATATGATTCACACATACACAAATACAGTATCATAGATTTGAAAGGGACTCCTAAAGAAGGACAATTATATGTTGCATGTTCCAGAATAGGCAAATCAGACAATTCCCACATCAACACTGACAAAGAAACAGCAAGAAATACTGTTTACCCACAGGTATAAAGACATTACATATATCAGAAACCAACACTTTCTCATTACTTTATTTTCCAGATCACTAGACTGGGCCACAGCAACGTGTGGCAGGGGACGGCTAGTATTTAATAAAAAATAAGACACCCCCTGAAAATTAGTCATACTGTGTCTTCTTAAGGAAAAATAAATATAAGATAGTGTCTTATTTTTAGGGAAACACGATAGTACTAATCTTGCTATGATGTCTTACTTGCCAAAACAAGTTTTAAAACACTGCTGATAATTTACAATGTTAATGAAATGAAATACATACACACACACACTCCCAGATGAGCAAATACTAAAACGGAGTGAATAATACTGAAAATAAGCCCATAAAAATGAATTGAAGAGGCTGTAACATTCGGTTAGGATGCATGAAACCAATGTTGAGTTTTCCACTTTAGCAAAAATGTCAGAGAAGTCAGGATTATTTTTCCTGACACAAAGATGATCAAATTTGTCTTATAACAGTGCAGCAAATCCCCATCTCCCAGTAATTTGATATGGACACTGAAGTAAAAATACACTCATCTTTTGCTTAGCAGAGAACATTTATTCTTTGAAGGGCTGCTCAATATGAGCAAAGAACCCCCAAAAAGGGAGAACAGAGGCCTTAACATGACTTTTGAGTTTTGGAGTTGCAGTTCACCTACAGTTCACCCATAAACAGATGACCTGGAGAGCAAACTAAACAGGCATAGAATTGCCTAAGCATGGTCTTTCTATCTGTGGTAGTGAGATTTCTGTATAGTCAAAGGCTTTCATGGCCAGAATTACTGAGTTGTTGTAGGTTTTTTGGGCTATATGGCCATGTTCTAGAAGCATTCTCTCCTGACATTTTGCCTGCATCTATGGCAGGCATCCTCAGAGGTTGTGAGTAAGATTTCTGTTTGACAATGAAAAATTATTATTATTATTAACTTTATTTATACCCCGCAAAATCTCCTGAAGGACTCGATGCGGTTTACAAAGGCCAAGGCCACAACAAACAACAACATACAAATATAACAGTAAAAATTGAGCAGATTGGAGAATCTGTGCTTGCCGTATATGGTGGGGGGAGCTCCAAAAAGGCAGTGGCCGCATCCCTGCCGTATGCAGCGACTGTATGAAAGCATTAAGGGCGACGCTGTACAGGTATGGTAGAAGAAAATCCATTCATCAGGATTCGTGGACTTAATGTGGTCCCGATGGTGAGGTGAAGGGGCACCCCACCAGGGAAGTGTAAGTGAAGGGTGGAGGAAGCTGCAGGCATCTGGCCCGCCCTTGTATCCTATTACCGTACCTCCTCCTCTGCCTCTCAGATTTCGCTCCTGAAGACTGCAGTGAAGCGGTGCAGGTGCGCATGTGTGAGATCTGAGAGGCAGAGAAGGAGGTACAGTAATAGGAAAATTATTGAAATAAAATCTGATGCTTTTAAAATTTTTATTTGGTATGCGTTGGAAGAGGGGTAGTCTTATACGGCGAATATATCCCAAACTCAATATTTTAACTGGAAAAGTTGGGGGAGGGGGTCATCTTATACTCCCAGTCGTCTTATATGCCAGAATATACGGTACTTTAAAATTTGTATATGCCAAATTAGTGCAGATTTTGCATCCCCTTGCATAATGCATGTCCTTTTTTTGCTGATATGTAAAAGGCAACTAAAAGCAGATCCTGACCTAAAGTTGATTGAAAGAGTGAATACTGATGGTGAAGTCACTGTTAACAGAGAGACAGTGAATATTTTTACACTAAGTTCCCAACACAGGGAAAACATCCCCTACCTGTCTGTTGTTTACTATACTATGGCAAGAAGGTGACAGTTCAAATTATTTGTGAGCAGCTTAAGCTGGCATTGCTATTGCAATGTAGTAATTGCTGAGAAAGCCAAAGTTAAAAGAAAAGCACAATGCCCTTGTAACCATTTGCACTCGGAGGCACAGGAAGAAAATACTACTCTAGTTTTCACACTTTATTGCCAGAAATGTCATTGTCCAGTTTTGCATAGTGGCCAGAAAACAGTGTGAATAAACCCTCCACTTTTTATTCTACATTAATCATTTTTAGCAAGTGCTGTAGGCTATGTGTGCAGCACACATAGCATATAATCCAGTGCCAAGAAACACTGAATGAATAAACCAAGCCAAAAATGTGCATTTTGGAGTGCGGATACTGGCCTAAATCCAATATTACTCCTATCTAGAGTAGAATTAAATGTAACATATATGTTGGTTAAAATTTGCTTCAATTGGTCTACTTTGGTTGTTATTGACACTAGATTTAGTTCATTGAAACTTGTGGAAGAACTAAAGAATATATATCAAGTCCAAAAAATGTTAAAAATTGACTTTTTGATGAAACTAGAGTATTACTTTTAGGGATGTTGGAGCAGGAGTGTGCTGGTACGTCTGTACCAGGAGCTCCAACTTTATTTTTTTTCTGTTATCTGTTTGCAGTCATAGGGCAAGCCTCCTGTCCATCATAATTAAACTTTGGTTCCGCCCCTTGTTCAGGGCTCTGGGAGGGAAAGGAGCCATTTTTTTGGACGGTCTCACATAAGGAAGCTAAACTATAGGACGTACACCAGCTCGTCCCGTAGAAAAGCTTCTTTTCTCAAGAACATCCGGGGAAACAGAAACAGAAATTCCAGAGAAAAGGTCCCAAAGCTCTGGCTGAGAGCTCACAGCCTCTCAGCCTCACAGCAACAGAGGGAAAACAGCCCTGAAGTTCTCAAAGAATTCTCTGAGGAAGGACAGCATTACAGATCCACGGAACTTCATCTGAAATATCTACAAGCCTTGGCTGGTAGGTCTACTCGATACCCAGACGCATTTGGAATCGGTAGTAGGACCCACACCGATGAGGCATAGATAGTAAACAGCCTGGGAGAGGTTAAAAAGGGTTTTTCCTACAGAGAAAGTGCAGTTAATCAAAGTCAGGTACCAGTCCATTGAGGACTAGACTAAGAAAGCCTTGAAGTGTTGTTTGAACCATTGAAGATTTGTTGTTTGTTCCATAATAAAGACTTTGTTGTATCATTAAAGACCATCACTTCAGAAAAATCCCTGAGAACCTCTCTTTGAGGCGCCCTGGCTTCCTGCTGGGCTTAAAATATACGTCCTAGAGAAAAGACAGCTGTTACAGGCCCAGCGCGCGACTGAACAGGGAGACCTTTAAGGATACTAACATGGACAAATTATTATTTTTTTACTACAGTGGCTAGAATGGTATTTGCAAAATTGTGGAAACTTGACTTATTTCCCTCCAAATCACAATGGATAGACAAAATATTGGAAATAAAAGACATCTATCTATTAAAACAAAACAATGGTGAAGGAGTAATATGGACGGACTGGACAACCTTTGATGATTATATTAACAACTAGCTGTACCCACCATGAGGTGCTGTGGCCAACCTTCCCTCTCTCTTTCTCTCCTCCATTCTTTCTCCTTCCTTCCCTTTTTTCTTTCATTCTCTCCTTCCTTCCTTCCTTCCTTCCTTGTCTTCCTCTTCCCTTCCTTCCCCCCTTTTCTTTCTCTTCCTCTCTCCCCCCTTTCTTCTCTACCTATTCTTGGACTGCAACTCCCAGCACTCCTCCAGATCAATCTATCTACATACCTATCTATCTATCTATCTATCTATCTATCTATCTATCTATCTATCTTATCTACCAGCAGGATTGCTGGGAGTTGCAGTCCAGGGATAAGAAATTGGAAACATACAGGGATTGGGATGATCTCAAAGAAATCCAAGGAGAAGAAAGCTTGCAGCTTGGAAGCAGTGCATTTTGATCATCATTACCCTCTCCTAAAGGGCCGGGTCTAGGGGCTGCTGGGAGCTGTAGTCTGGAAGAGAGTGTGGATATACTATTGTGTATTTGTTTGCCAGGGGGAGTTATGTTTGCACATGCGCTGTGGTGCCTTTTTGTTTTTTTGGCTTGTTAAGTCCCTTACACCGTGTTTTTCAGTGTTTTCATGAGTGATGGTCACTTGTTGGCCTGATAGGTGTGTTGTGTCCAAATTTGGTGTCAATTTGCCCAGTGCTTTTTGAGTTATGTTAATCCCACAAATGAACATTACATTTTTATTAATATAGATGAGGATAAATAATAAGTACGTAACTGAATGACTGAGGGAAAATTGTATTTCTTTTTGGAAGTATATAGACACAGATTTTTTTTGGGGGGGGGATAAGAACAACAGTAAGTCAACATTTATTTTTATTTATTTTTATTTATTTATTTTTCCTTTTTTAATCCCCCCCCCCATTTTTGTAAATAATATTTTTTCTTTGAACCTTTCTTTTTTCCTACTTTTCTAAAATCATATTGTTCTCACACTTTCATTTCATTTTTTTTCTATTTTCAAAATTAAAAACTTTCTGTCTTGCTCTTTCTTCTTGGAGCAATCTTTTCTTTCAATCAAAATTTAAAAAAGAAAAAGAAAAGAAACCCTGTTTCAGGCAATAAATGAGCTCTTTGAATTTCACAACCAGTGCTCAAATTCTAATAAGCCTATCTTTCCAGTGACAAGGGCTATAATCTTCTTGTTTAGACATTAAAAAAACTAAATAATAAAAATAGTAAAATCCTTATCTTATCCGGAAGCCAGCTTCAATATCTTCTCTGCCTGGACCTATTGACAATGATGGATGCTTCTTATTTTTACACTTTCACTTCGACTGAACCCAGAATATCTTTCTTATGCTAGGTATTTTGATTGTACTTTTTCTGCATGGCAGGGGATTGGACTAAATGGCCCTTGTGGTCCCTTCCATCTCTATGATTCTACTAGCTGTGCTCTGCCACGTGTTGCTGTGGCCTATAGTAAGAATTTTCGAAGTAGAGGTAGATATCTGGACTATTATGAAAGAGCGGTACCTACCTATTCCTTCCCCCCTTTTTCTTGCCCTTTCTCTCCTTTCTTTCTTCTCTGCCTCTTTTTTCATTCCTTCTTTTGCTCTTTGGTTTCATCCTTCCTTCTCGCTTTCCTTCCTTTCTTTTCCCTTTCTCTACTTCTTTCTTTGTATCCTTTCTTCCCTCCCTGTTTCCTTCCTTCTTTCACTTTTTATTTCCTTTTCTCCTTCCTTCCTTCTTTACCTCTTTCCCGCCTTTCCTCCCCTTTTTCTTTCCTTTCTACCTTGTATTCACAGGGAAGCCACAGGGAGGAGGGAGCAAGCTTGTTTTCTGCTTCCCTGGAGACTAGGACGTGGAACAATGGCTTCAAACTACAAGAGAGGAGATTCCATCTGAACATGAGGAAGAACTTCCTGACTGTGAGAACCATTCAGCAGTGGAACTCTCTGCCCCGGAGTGTGGTGGAGGCTCCTTCTTTGGAAGCTTTTAAACAGAGGCTGGATGGCCATCTGTCAGGGGTGATTTGAATGCAATATTCCTGCTTCTTGGCAGGGGGTTGGACTGGATGGCCCATGAGGTCTCTTCCAACTCTTTGATTCTATGATTCTATGATTCTATTCTTCCTTCCTTCTGTACCTCTTTCTTTCCTTCCTTCCCTCCTTCTCTCCCTTCCTTCCCTCTTTCCTTCCCTCCTTCTTTCTTTCCCTCCATCCTTCTCTCTTTCCTTCCTTCCCCCTTTCCCTCCTACATTCCTTCCCTTTTCCCCTCCCTCCTTTCTTCTTCCTTCCTGTCCTCCCGCAATACTATGGTAGAGTCCCTTCTAATTCTATTCTATGAGTCTATTTAATATAGTAATATTTTGAATGTAAAGGTATTTTTGTGGGGTTTTTTCTTGAGTGATGGTCACTCCTTGGATTGTGAGGAGTTTTGCTGCCAAATTTGGGGTCATTTGGCCCAGTAGTTTTTTTTTGTTTTTAAAGTACTCATAACGCACAGAGCATTTTTATATATATAGATGATTCTAGGTGCAGTACTTGCAAGCTCTCTCTTCCTGTGGAAGTCTGAACCTAACAAACAAAGACTCTTTCACGATTCATAAGAACATCCCTGGACCCTAGTGCTGGTGTTCTGTCGCCGCTGGAGCTAAAATTAAATGCTTCTAAGAGAGGATGCAAGGCTTGCGTCCAGTGGGAAGCCCGGGGGCCCGAGAAGGAGCCTTTAGAGGAACTTTCCCTACTAAGCAGGCTTTAGGAGACTTGAACTTAAATACAACAGTCTTTATTAACGAACAAACAGGAATTGTAAGATTTCTAAATAGTCTATTGGGTCTTGCAGTCTTGTTTACAAGAAACAGGCACTATCTTCAAGAAACTTTGTTGAACAGAAAAATTCCCCTTTAAAGCTCCTCCCAGGCTGCTGTGAACTTAAACCTAACTAGTTTGAGTCTGCTACCGGCTGAACTGCATCTCAGAACCGAACAGACATACCATCAGGCTTGAAATCACTTAGCTGAAGATGAAGAGCTATTATTCCCTCCAGAGGTCCTCAGGGCTGTGAAGCTGTTCCCTGGAACCCTTTGGGAATCCATAGAGGCCTTTAATCTGTTCTTCCCCAGGAACTCTTAAAAGATTAAGCTTTTGCACAGGAAGAACGTCTGTACGCATCCTCTGCCTTGGCTTCCCTTGCTGTAACTAACTGAAAAATGGCCCTTTCCCTCCAAAAAGCAAATAAGGGGGCGGGACCAGGGATCCTAACTATAATTGGCTGGTGGCTTACCCTATGATTGCAGCCTATAACAGGAAGCTACCCTGCTGCAAAATCCCAAGCCTGGGATTGCAAACAAACATTAACTGCAAAGCAAACAAAATAGGAGCTCCTGGTACAGCTGTACCAGCACAGCTGGCATCCCGCATTGGCAGACACTTTTCAAGGAATCAGCAGAGGTCTGAGCCTTGATTCTTGGTATTTGTTGAACCACAGAAGCAGTATTCAACCTGCAAAACATATCCTTTATGACCCACCCCCAAACTAATCTGTAATCTTCCAGTGAACACAATATTAGCAAGTCTACTGCCCTTGCCCTCTGCATGCTGATATCTCTACCATTATTGCTTCTGCTGATGTAACTATAGGCTTGCTGCGATGTAGAAAAGAGGAAAGCAATACATAACATGGAAAAAATTGTTTCCTCAGATTAAACACATTCAAGTTTAGCCACATGCTTTTAAACCATTATTTTACAAAGAAGTTATTCTCAGCCCAGCTTCTGATGGTTTAGAAATCCATATTACTCTTATAGTAACATGAAATAATATTAGCTTTGACTATTACAGCTTGGTTTGCAACACATATATTTATTATCAACATTAGAAAAGGAAATTGGGAAAAAACCTGGGGTTGCAATCCCAGTTCAAAGCCATGAGTAAAATTCCCTGCTCTATGGTTGCCAATCACAATCATCTGGAGGGGCCCTGATCTCAGTCCCACCATCTTTGCAGTTGCGTCTGGTGGGGACGAGGGACAGGGCTTTCTCGGTGGTGGCCCCTCGGCTCTGGAACTCTCTCCCATTGGAGATTAGAACTGCCCCTTCCCTCCTGACCTTTAGAAAACCTGGTTTTGGAATCTGGCATTTGATGAGTGAGGCAATGGCTTTTGACCACATGGACGGATGGGGATGAATAGTGATTCTTAACTACTGTACTTTGTATAATTATATGATAGTACTTTAATGTGTTTATATTAGTGTATTATTGATGTGGTGTTTTTAAATCATTGTGTATGAACCCCTTGTTGTAAACTGGCCTGAGTCTCTCGTTGGAAGTGAGAAGTCCGGTATATAAAAGTTCTAAATAAAACAATAATAAATAAATAATATCATAGATTTAAAAGGACTCCTGAAGAAGGACAATTATAAGTTGCATATTCCTGAGTAGGCAAACAGACAATCTCTACATCAACACTGGCAAAAAACAAGAAGAAATACTGTTTACCCACAAGCATAAATAAATTACATATATTAGAAATCAACACTTTCTCATTACTTTCTTTTCCAGATCACCAGACTGGGCCACAGCAACGCATGGCAGGGGACGGCTAGTGTGAAATATTTTCACAGGCAGACTAAAATATGAGGACCAGAGTGTGCATGTTGTACAGACAACATTCCAAACAGAACTTCTATGTTTCCCCATCACAAACTTTGAAACTCTCACAGAAAGTCAGTCCGTATGATTGGTCATACATCAAATTATAATCTTTGAAGTATACATAAACACATTTGTGATATGGCCCAGAATTTACCCAGTGATATGCATCGCTCCCTGCCACCAGGAAAATTGCTCACGAAGATGGAACTGCCCTCAAAAGCTGCATTCGGCAGCATATAACCATGGTAACTGGGTTATTTTGATCATCCTTGTCCCCCACTTTTTGCAGGAAAGAAACTGCTGAAAAGGAAAAGCAGATAAGAAGCTATATGCCCAACGTAACAAGTCCTTAGAGAGTTCTCAGAAATGATGTCTTTTGCAAGGGCGTGCCAATAAAAAAGACTCAGCTGAGAGTTAATGTTTTGAGCTAAGAGCCTGAAAATGACAAAAGGGTCACCTGTTTGTATCAAGGATTCATTGAACTAATGACTATTATCTGCTCTAGTGGTTTCCCTCACGGCTATCACTCCAAATGGCATTTAGCAGAAGATTTATGAAGTCACATTTTTATAGGATTTGTGAGTTAGGACCTCTTGGACCTCCATCGAAGGCAACGATGCAGTAATACACATGATCAGAGGTGCTTTTCTTCTGTGTGCTTTTAATTTTATCATCTTTTTTTTTTTGACAAATTGCTTCTTTTTGTTTTTATTTTTCTATTTTGTGAATAGGTAAAGGTAAAGGTAGTCCCCTGACATTAAGTCCAGTCATGTCTGACTCTGGGGTGTTGTGCTCATCTCCATTTCTAAGCCGAAGAGCCAGCGTTGTCCGTAGACACCTCCAAGGTCATGTGGCCGGCATGACTGCATGGAGCGCCGTTACCTTCCCGCCGAGCGGTACCTATTGATCTACTCACATTTGCATGTTTTCGAACTGCTAGGTTGGCAGAAGCTAGGGCTGCCAGCGGAAGCTCACGCCGCTCCCCGGAATCGAACCTGTGACCTTTCGATCAACAAGCTCATCAGTTCAGTGCTTTAACCCACTGCACCACCGGGGGCTCCATATTTTGTGAATAGTAATAATAATAATAATAATAATAATAATAATAAACCTTTATTTATAACCCGCTAACATCTCCCGAAGGACTCGGTGCAGCTTACAAGAGGCCGAGGCCCAACACATCAATAAAACAACAGCATAACAAATACAACAATAAATAAACTCATAAAACAAGCAATAAGCATTAAAACAATAGCAATAAACATTAGACAATAACACCATGACACATTTAAAATTAAGGCCGGGCCAAATGTAATGATTAAAATTTTAAAATGCTGAACATGACAGGTGAAATGGATAGGGTTTTGGTGATGTGGCGACAAAAAAAACCAATGGGATTTTGGCCTGCATCAATAGGAGCATAGTGTCTAGGTCCAGGGAAGTAATGCTACCCCTCTATTCTGCCTTGGTTAGACCACACCTGGAATATTGTGTCCAATTCTGGGCACCACAATTCAAGAGAGATATTGACAAGCTGGAATATGTCCAGAGGAGAGCGAGTAAAATGATAAAGGGTCTGGAGAACAAGCCCTATGAGGAGCGGCTTAAGGAGCTGGGCATGTTTAGCCTGAAGAAGAGAAGGCTGAGAGGGGATATGATAGCCATGTATAAATATGTGAGAGTCACAGGGAGGAAGGAGCAAGCTTGTTTTCTGCTTCCCTGGAGACTAGGATGAGGAACAATGGCTTCAAACTACAAGAGAGGAGATTCCATCTGAACATGAGGAAGAACTTCCTGACTGTGAGAGCCGTTCAGCAATGGCACTCTGCCCCGGAGTGTGTTGGAGGCTCCTTCTTTGGAAGCTTTTAAACAGAGGCTGGATGGCCATTTGTCAGGGGTGATTTGAATACAATATTCCTGCTTCTTGGCAGGGGGTTGGACTGGATGGCCCATGAGGTCTCTTCCAACTCTTTGATTCTATGATTCTATGATAGGTGCGATGTGCAGACAATCTTAAATCTCTACTAAAGTGCAATTGGGACATGATGCTAGGAGTTTCCTATTCTGGAAAGGCACACTGGAACAACCACGTTATCAAGCTCCTCCTAAAGATTGCTTGCAACGGGGCCTGCCTGATGTCCTTAGGGAGAGAGTTCCAGGGTCGAGGGGCCACCACCGAGAAAGCCCTATCCCTCGTCCCCACCAATCGCGCTTGCAATGCAGGTGGGATCGTAAACAGGGCCTCTCCAGATGAATGAAGAGATCATGTGGGTTCGTACACAGAGATGCGGTCATGCAGGTAGGTGGGTCCCAAACCATTTAGGGCTTTGTAGGTAAGCCCCTGCACCTTGAATTGGGACTGGAAAATGAATGGCAGCCAGGCCAGTGGAGCTCCTTAAACAGGAGGGCTGACCTCTCCCTGTAAGGAGCACCAGTTAACAACCTGGCCGCCGCCCATTGGACCAATTGAAATTTCCGGGCCATTGTCAAGGGCAGCCCCATGTAGAGTGCATTACAGTAGTCCAATCTGGAAGTGACTAAGGCGTGGACCACCCTGGCCAGATCCACCTTCCCGAGGTATGGTCACAGCTTGAAAGATTTACTCATTGGACAACTGTCATATTTTAAAAATGGTACAGTACAGTGAATGTGTTAAAGAGAGTGATTGGAGTATGACCCTGACCCCTTCCTCCCTTATGAAGAACAAGTTGTGTTCTTTGGAGGGAATTGTCTTTTCTAAATCCCGCAGGGAAGGTCTAGTAGGAAAGGCAAATTGCAGGAAAGTATGCCTTCCATTTGTGCAACATTACCCAAGGATCAAAACCAATATCTCAGTTTTGTCTTTCATTGGCAGATTATTATTCAAGCAGCATCCCAGCCTATATATTTGACACAATATGCCCAAAGCAATTTGAGATTCAGCAACTAATTCATAGCGTGGCTTGAAGGCTATGTCTTCAATATATTTGCAACAAGATGGTTTAATTCAAGAGGTTTGCTTCCAGAGTGTAATACCGCCTATTAACAAGGGATGAGTGTATTCCTGCAAAACAAACATATGTCTGAAATGCGTGGAAGCTAGTCCCTGTGTCCCCTAAAGTGGGTACCCATAAAAGGATAAGGTGTGATTATTATAATGAACAATCATACTTCAGTTCCAGTTCTCTGCCTACACAAGCTATGATTTTTTTAAATCCATCATTCCAATTTTAATTTGCTTCTCTTCCTTTCTCTCCCTCTTTCTCTCTCCCCTCCCTCACACATTAATTCAAATTTATCATTTTGATCAGGTCACTTTCAGTCTTTTGTCACTTAAAATAATGTAAATGATGAGCAAAAAAAAAAAGTAATTTGCACACCAAAGTACATGCAAAGGGCATTGACTGAAACCCACACTGTTGATGTATGGATACCCCTGTCGTTTTTATTCAGTGCAAAGTTTACTTATAGCTTGGTGTCAGGATCCAGTTTCCGTAGCCCTGATTTCGGCGCCGAAAACTAGACTCCTGACACTCCTAACTGATAACGACCCTGCAGGTGGTGGCCTTGGAATACAGCAGTTCACTTGGTGGCGGGAAGCTTTGGCGGGAGTTTGGTGGTTGGCGGGAATGTATGTTTCAAATGTGTAGGAGGGTATATAAGAGGTGGCCTGCAGCCATCTAGCAATTCCGGCTTTTCTATGTTACAGTATCTGACAGTAAAGTTCTTTGATTGACATGATGCAAGTCTCCTGTCTTCATTGAGCCTAGCCATCGTGAGCTGACATTAAGCCGGAATTCCTAGCACCGTCCTGCAACCGCAGTGAGGTGGTATGATGGACGAAGGGAACGAATCCCCTGCAGAGGAGGAAGAAGACACCGTCCTCGGGGCGATGGGAGGAAAACCAACATCGCTTCTGGGTGAGGCTGAAGCAGAACTCGAAAGAGTGACTGCACTCGCTTCATCAACAGCGTTCGCTAACCCTAACGGAGTCACCCAAAGGCGAGCGAGGGAGATCGCAGGGGGAGGCAGCAGCGACATGGACTTTAACTCTCCCCAGAGGCAGGGATACCTAGAAGAGAGAGTGGCTGCCATGGAAACCACGCTATCCGTGATGTCCCGACTAATGGAGCGCCTGGCCCCTCTGCTGGAGGAACAACCACCCCGCACGGAATCCCCGTGGGATACCAGTACAGGGAGCAACCAGATCCTGGGAGCGAGACGCAAGACCCAAGCGGCATCAAACGAAGGGGGAGACGGTCCGGCCCGAGGAGTGACAATAACCCCGCAACCCCTTCCCATGAGAACCGGAACAGGACGCGGAGCAGGGCAATTAGAGGCACCATTCGGGCAGGCCGCACCCCCAGTAGGAATGATGCAAGCAGGCACACAAGGAATGCAATTCCAGCCTTTACAACAGAGGAGGGAGGATCTACGTGCCGAATTTGGAGGGAGGCCTGAAGACCTTGACTTCTTCCTGACACTGGTAAGAGGATATCTGGAAGATAATGCACATACCTTCAGGTCGGAAGCCAGCCGAGTGAGAATGGTGGGAGCAGCGTTAAGGGGAGGCGCAGCAAGCTGGTACGTGCAACTGCACGCTCGACACGACCCATGCCTAGGGTCGGTGAGAGCATTCCTGGCTGCACTAGAAGCACGCTTCCGAGACCCCCTTGAACGCATCAAAGCAAGAGACAAGCTAAGAACGATTACACAAGGGCAGAGGAGCGTATCGGAATTCGCTGAGGAATTCCAGGTGCTGGCTGAACGGGTCCCAGATTGGTCTGCCCAGACTAAAGTGGAAATCTTCAAGGAAGGTCTGAGGAAGGAGCTGCTGACATGGGCTCTACATCGCGACGATCCAGGGACGGTCCAGGGCTGGATCCAACTAGCCGGACGAGTGGAGACAACATTGAGCCAAATCGAGCGACACCGAGGAGCTACCATAACATCCAGACCGCAGAGGAGAGAGGACAAGAAGCCATCTGGAGAGCCGCCAAAGAAGGAGCCAGCGAGCAGAGAGAAAAGCCGACAAACCGGATGTTATGTCTGCGGCCGTGTCGGCCACCGAGCAGCTGCATGCTGGCAGCGGAAGGGAGGGGATCTATCACGGCCAATACCAAAACCGATGGCCGGGAGGAAAGCAGAAGAATGCTCCCTGCCTGAGAACATTAAGGGATCTTTGGTGAGTCAAAGCAATGGGATGCTCATCTTCCCCATAAGACTAGAGGGATTAGATAAATGGGCCAGTTGCAAAGCTTTCATAGACTGCGGATGTTCTAGAAATATCATGACCCCTGAACTAGCTGAAGAGCTAAAATGTAAGACTATAGCTTTGCAAACCCCCATAGCGTTTACCCAACTAGATGGGTCAGTAGCTTCTGGAGCCCCAGCTAAATATGGGGTCGGAGGAGTGAAATGCAAAGTAGGCGACTGGGAAGGCGAAGTAGCATTTGTGGTGGCCCCATTAGCGAACTACCATGTAATCTTGGGGATGCCATGGTTACAAGGAGCAAACCCCCAAGTAAACTGGGAGGAGAGGAGCCTGAGCTTCTCACAACCAAAGATGGGTGGCAGATGTGAGGAAAACGAATCAGAAGAGTGGGTACAGAACATTCCACCACAATATAGAGACTTTGCCGATGTCTTTGATGAAAAGGAGGCCGACAAACTACCCCCAAAAAGAAGGGTTGAGGTTAAAATTGAAATTAATAAAGGGGCAACGCTTCCAAAAGCAAAAATATACCCAATGTCGGCTAGGGAAATGGAGGAACTGAAACAATACATAGACAAGAACCTAGCGCGAGGATTCATTGAACCTTCGGACTCCCCCCTCGGGGCCCCCGTACTGTTTAGACGGAAGAAGGATGGGTCATTGCGCTTGTGTGTAGACTATAGGGGGTTAAATGCGGTGAGCACTACAACTTGTTACCCTTTACCATTAACCAAAGACCTACTATCTAGACTGTCGGAAGGGAGGATATTTACAAAACTGGACTTGGTGGAGGCTTACCACAAAATCAGAATCAAGCCAGAGGACAAATGGAAAACGGCTTTTTCCACCGCAATGGGATTATTCCAATTTTCCGTGTGTCCCTACGGGCTAAAAGGCGGGGGAGGGGCATTCATGCAAATGATAAATGAAGTGCTACACCCCTTGTTGTACCGGGGTGTGTTTTGTTTTATAGATGACGTAATAATTTTTAGTAAGAATGAATTGGAGCATTGCCAGCTGGTGAGAGATGTGTTACAAAGGCTAAGGGAGGCAAAATTGTTCGCCAAACTAGCCAAATGCGAATTTAATAAGAGGCAGATTGATTTCTTGGGATACAGAATATCCCACAAAGGGATTGCGATGGACCCTACAAAAGTAGAGGATGTGAGGGTCTGGGAGCCACCTACCACACGAAAACAATTGCAGTCATTCCTGGGATTTGCAAATTTCTATAGGTCCTTCATAAAAGATTTTGCCCAGCTGACATTACCCCTTACGGAACTACTCAAAACAAAAGGGAAGGGAGAAACAGCTAAGACACGATCCCCGGGGGCAAAGTTAGTGTGGTCAGACGAATGTCAGAAAGCATTCGACCAACTTAAGCAGAGATTCACTGAGGAACCACTTCTAACCCACCCAGATATGGCCAAACAGTTCGTACTCCATTGCGACGCCTCAGATTGGGCATATGGGGCAGCGCTCATGCAAAGAGACTCTGAAGGAGCCTTGAGACCTTGTGGGTTCCTATCCAAAAAGTTTACCGAAACAGAACGAAATTGGCCTATCTGGGAGAAGGAAGCTCTCGCTATTATGAAAGCATTAGAGTGTTGGAGACACTTGCTAGAAGGGAGCGGCACCCCATTTGAAGTTTGGACTGATCACAGAAACCTCCAATATCTCACATCCCCCCGTAAATTGTCGGCCAAACAAATCAGATGGGCTCAATACTTCTCACGTTTCCAATTTGAATTAAAGTTTCATCAAGGAAAAAGAAACGTCCTCGCAGACACGCTGTCACGTATGCCCCGACAAGAGGGAGGAAGAGAACGAGCCGCTGAGAGCCTCATATCGGTCCAAAGGGGAAACATGGCCGTAGTAACTAGAGCCCAAGCTGAGCGCAATCGAGAGATAGTGGGAGTAGAAGGTGGAGGGGGAGAGAGTTGGGAAGAAGAGTTGAAACAGGCATATAAAAAAGACGAATGGTTAAAAGATAATGAGGAAAAAGTGGAATGGAAGGGTGGACTGGTGTTTGTGAATAGGAAACTGTACATTCCGGAATCATTGAGGGGGAAAATGTTGAAGAGATGTCATGATAATAAAAGTGCAGGCCATTTTGGGGTCACCAAAACAACAAAATTGCTGGCAAGGCAATGTTGGTGGCCAGGAATGAGGAGTAACACTAAATCATATATCTCACACTGCGAAATGTGCGCTAAGAGCAAAGCCTCCACACAGAAACCCGTAGGATTTTTGCAAAAAGTAACCGAGCCTACGAGACCGTGGAGTTCGATTGCGTTTGATTTTGTTGGGGAACTTCCACCAAGTAAGGGGCAACGTTACGTTTGGACCGTCCTAGATCTATTCTCAAAAAATGTACATTTTATTGCACTCCCAAAACTTCCGTCCGCGGAAAAACTAGCAGAATTGTTCGTTAAACACATTTACAAATTACATGGGTGTCCGGACCAAGTCATTAGTGACAGGGGAGTCCAATTTACTGCGAGGTTTTGGAAAGAGTTCATGAGGTTACTAGGAGCTGAGAGGACATTGAGCTCGGCTTTCCATCCCATGACGAACGGGGGGGTGGAACGAACTCAACAAACTCTCGGGACATTCCTCAGAACATACGTAAACCAACAGCAAACCAACTGGGTAGATATCCTCCCCTTCGCAGAGCTAGCATACAATTCAGCCCCACATTCCACAACCCGGGAGTCGCCTTTCAAAATAATTTATGGCCAAGAAGTAGCCCCCCTTCCTAGACTCCCAGAATGGCCGGAGGGAGAACAAGAAAGAGGGGAGGGTTGGGCCCAGCAAATGAGAGATAACTGGGTAAAGGTGGTAAAAGCATTGCGAGAAGCACAAAAACAACATAAGCTGTTCGCAGATCGCAAAAGGAGGGAGGGAGACAAACTAGAAGAAGGAGGATTGGTATGGCTGTCCACAAAAAACATCAAACTTAACACACCATCGAAGAAGCTCACGCCACGATATATAGGCCCATTCAGAATCATTAATCAAATAAACGAAGTCACATATAGACTGAAGCTACCAAAGGATTTGGGAAAAATACACCCGGTATTCCACTGCGGACTGTTAAAAAAATACTTGGGGCCCCTCGACCCGGAAAACGATTAGATATATGTTCCGTTTCCCTTTCAGGAGGAAGAAGAGGAGGAGGACGTCATGTCAGGATCCAGTTTCCGTAGCCCTGATTTCGGCGCCGAAAACTAGACTCCTGACACTCCTAACTGATAACGACCCTGCAGGTGGTGGCCTTGGAATACAGCAGTTCACTTGGTGGCGGGAAGCTTTGGCGGGAGTTTGGTGGTTGGCGGGAATGTATGTTTCAAATGTGTAGGAGGGTATATAAGAGGTGGCCTGCAGCCATCTAGCAATTCCGGCTTTTCTATGTTACAGTATCTGACAGTAAAGTTCTTTGATTGACATGATGCAAGTCTCCTGTCTTCATTGAGCCTAGCCATCGTGAGCTGACAGCTTGGCATATAGCTTTACTTATAGGTTACCAAGGACATTGTTGCATGAAGCTACTGCAGTTGCACAATCATCATTAAGAGCAACACACTGGGTGCACCCTAACTATTGCACCCCTCAGCATTTGCAGAACTTCAACAATTTGCTGATCTGTAATCCCACAGCTATATTTCCACTTAACCATGTAACTCCATCGTTCAGCACCACTATCCCATATATTTTGCAATTACTATTGTAGCAAATTTGTTGATCTATGTTAAATTTTTGATGTATAGCTCTATGTTGCATGTGGCAGAATTGGCAGAAATAGGGTAGCAACAGAAGAGGCAAGATTAATTTGCATACATGCAGCCGATTGGTCGTATGCAGATGAGTGTAGGCCAGGATTTGAAAGGGTCACTGAGCCAGTATGGCAGTTGGGGGGAAGAGAGCTGAACATTCCAAAGGGGCGGAATTAAGTTTAAAAATAGGCCATTAGAGAGTCAAAAAGTTTGAGTTAGGGATTCCTGTTTGTGAAGGACAGTTAGGAACTTCTGTAAGAGAAGAGCAGTTAGGAAAATGGAGCTTAAGTTTTAAGGAAAATAAAGAAGTGCCAGTGTGGTTTAAGGCGGAATATAGTTCTGTCAAGAATGTATGAAAAAGTAACATATTGCTGATGTGAAACAGTTGAAGTTGGATAAGAAAAGTTAACTAAGTGAAAGATATTGAATGTAAGACTCAAGACTATAACAGGAAAACGCAAATGTAACCATAAGCATTGGAGCCAGGAGCTATAAATAAACTGTGTTACTTGGTTTACTACAAGAGTGTCTCAAGCCTGTAATATAAAAGCCTCAAGGAAAAAGCTCGCAAGAAAGTCCCAGCAAATTTAAAAAGGGGAAAAATACATCAATACAAGGGAGTAAAAAGATTTAAAAGAAAATATTCCCCCCCACATTGTCACACATAAAAAGACACCTGAAGAAAGGACTGAAGTAGTGAAATGTCGCCTCATGTATCTATCTATCTATCTGTCTGTCTGTCTGTCTAGTATCTATCTATCCATCTATCTATCTATCTATCTATCTAGTAATGTTGCAATTCTAGCTAAAGTTAGTTTTTTTAAAAAAACACTTCAAATCAATGAATTAATGCCTGGAGAATAGTGAGGAGGAGCAGGGAGAGGGGGAAAGGAGGACAATCCTGCCCCTTGATGTTACTTCAGTGCCAGCATGCCAGCACAGAAGTAGAACAGGCTTATGTCACCATGTAAATACTGTGATTTGTAACTACTGATAGGCTATTAAGAGATTTAGCAAAGATGTGATGACACGTCGAAGGAAAAGGAAAACTATATGTCTGGCTATTCTCAGTGGCTATCAGTATACCCTCTGATGAACTTCAGTTCTTTAAAAGAAAGACTTTTGAGACAGGATTAAAGTTAACCAAATAAGTTTACTGGAAACAAAAGGGCAAAGTTAACTTCAGTCAGGGTTCTTGAAAGGTGAATCAAAATAACATTTTACAAAGACAAAGTTAGTTACACTGGTAGTAAACAACTATACTTAAAATATGAGGTAAAATACTTGGCTATGTTAGTTACAGTAAGGTACTTGTCATTTTTTTTAGTAAAGCACATATATTGGCCTGATAGGTGTATTGTGTCCAAATTTGGTGTCAATTCCCCCAGTGGTTTTTGAGTTATGTTAATCCCACAAACGAACATTACATTTTTATTTATATAGACTAGCCGTCCCCTGCCACGCATTGCTGTGGCCCACATGGGGGTTCTGTGTGGGAGTTTTGACCCAATTCTATCATTGGTGGGATTCAGAATGCTCTGTGATTTTTGGTTAACTATAAATCCCAGTAACTACAACTCCCAAATGTCAAGATTCTATGTTCCCCAAACTCCACCAGTCTTCACATTTGGGCATATTGAATCTTCATATAGAGTTTGGTCCAGACTCATCATTGTTTGAGTCCACAGTGCTCTCTGGATGTAGGTGAACTACAACTCCAAAACTCAAGGTCAATGCCCACCAAACCCTTCTGGTGTTTTCTGTTGGTCATGGGAGTCCTGTGTGCCACATTTGGTTGAATTCCATCCAGAGGCGGCCCTAGGTAATTTTCAACGGTAAGCAAACAGTATTTTGGCGCTCCCCCTCCCCGCAACCAATCACTGATATATATTTTCTGTTTGCTGTGGGAGTTCTGTGTGCCATATTTGGTTCAATTCCATCATTGGTGGAGTTCAGAATGCTCTTTGATTGTTGGTGGACTATACATCCCAGTAACTACAACTCGCATATGTCAAAGTCTGTTTTTCCCCAAGAGCACCTCAAGAGCGCCCCTGGGCAAAATCAACTATACTGCAAATGCTTACTTTGCGTAATGGGTTGAGCCGCCCCTGATTCCATCCTTGGTGAGGTTCAGAATGCTCTTTGATTGTAAGTTAACTATAAATCCCAGCAACTACAACTCCCAAATGACAAAATCAATTTTTTGAGTAAAGCACATACATTGACCTGATAGGTGTACTGTGTCCAAATTTGGTGTCAATTCCCCCAGTGGTTTTTTAGTTCTGTGAATACCACAAACGAACATTACATTTTATTTATATCGATTATTTCCTTTTTGCCTTTATAATACCTTTTTTCCAAGATGTATTTTGTAAATTGTATGATGCCTTCTTCCTCTTTAAAACTGCTCCAACATGCCAGGAAAGAAGTTGACAAACATATTTTAAAGATATATCCTTTTTTTAAAAGGATCCTATAGACATACCAGAGGTATTGTGGACATTAATACCTATAATGCCTTCTGTTACACATTTTCAGTTGCTAGAAATAAGCCTTCAAAAGATAGGGGAGTGCCAGATAGGAAGGCATGCTTTTATATCAAAGGAAAGGAAGTATGAAACACTTACCATTGTTTATACTGCCATACACAGCTAAGCTACTTTGAAACGTACAGATCTTTCAAAGAGAAGAGAGGGTTTGAAGTACCTCCACGTTGAAAGGGATGGGTTGGGGAATTATAGAAAATATTTTTCTTCATGCTTTCACTTCTAAGTATTTTGTCGTTATTTATGCAATGATATTTCTTTATTTGTATAATTCTCTGAGTGCTGGTTATGCAAACATAATGTATCCGACTGCCCATTCTTCAGGAGGGCTTCCTGAACCGTCCTTTTTCTTCTTAAGCCCTTATTACACAAATAGTTCTTTTTATAGGAAAATCAGTATTTCTGGCAATTCAATGCTTGTTGCACAGAGTGTGCTCACTGCAAATTGATCCTTACCATAATGCAGCAGGATTATTCTAGACAAGTCAGTGACTCAGAATTATCACAGCAAAGTTCCAGCAAAACTATTCATGCTTCACCCCAGATTCATGACTAATCTGTTATCATTGACCAGTACATATCCCCGGTAGCCATAAAATGTTGCTTCGTATATTGCCCCATTGCTCTTGACATTAAATAATAATCAGGATATCACATTTTGTGCCTTGGCATGGTTGATACAGAGCTTATAAATATTTAAATTTTAGTCTGAACAAATGGTAGCACCTTCTTCTCTCTTCCAGCAACAGGTCATCTGAAGTTGATGTGATTTGTGGAGTGAAATGTTTCAATTAGAACTGAGGCTCAGACTCATCCCCTCTCTCAACCTCTGCCTTTTCCTTGATGAGTAGCCACATTCTACACGGCCAGTGTGACGGCGCGAGTGGCGCCACCTATGTGTAGAACTGTTAGTTGCAAGATTTAAACTGTTGTATCATGCTTAATCCTGCCTTTTTACCCTGCTTATGCATAGTTGCCTTGATTGGTTATTTATAGCTGTCAATCAGTGTTGTTTGCACCAGTTGAATTGCTTTCTCAAGCTCAATTGTTTGGCTCCACCTCTTCCTGGAGGAAGGGAGTGCTTCCTTTTTTTTCATTCTGCCATCAAAGTTTCTATCGGATGGACGTAATTTAAGCCCCTGCTTAAATTATCTCTCAGCACCAATTCTAAGATTTTTTACCCTTGGGACTCATGCTTTATGTCCAGATCGTCCTGGACAACACTGAGGAGACCCAAGCGCCTTCAAACCAGTTCTTTTGGCACCAGAGGAAGGTTTTGTCCGTTCAACATAGGCCATTGGACTGGGGTTGTGCTTATCCCAATATTCACAGCCATTCAGGAAAGGGGAAACAGGAAAAGCTTCTCATCTGCAAACTCTTTGGACTTCAGAGATTGTAAAGTATATTTCCTTTATCCCTGTTGAAACATCAAGCTTATGCCTGAGAAGATAACTTATTGTGAACAATAAATACCGTTTTGAGTTATCTGTTGTGTTTTGATCTCTGGGAGTTCCAGTTTCCTATAGGAGGGCAAGAAGCAATCCCCTGGGGAAAGATGCCACGTCTTTGTCTCTTTCACTAAGAGTTATAGCCCCCAGGCGCGACGGCACAGCCAGGCCCGTAGCCAGGGATTTTGATTCGGGGGGGGGGGGGGGATGAGTCTGAGGGAGAGAAGATCTACCCTAGCAAACCTTTTGTATCATTATCCTAATACCCCATGCATATGGGATATATTGAGCATGGTGATTAGATCATGATATGAATAAACATAACAGTTTAAATAATACATGTTATTTATTTACTTTCATTAACAAAATGTTTAGAATATTTTTTGATTTATTTTTTTACTTTACAGCAACAGTCTTCTTTTCTTCTTCTCCGCCATTTTATCAATTACTTTTTCTGGTTTGATAGTGATGTCCCGATGGCTGGAAATCACTGCTAGTCCACTAAGTCTGTGCTCGGTCACTAAACTTCTAGATACACTTTTCACTCTCTTCATGGTTGAAAACAGGCAGGGGTTGGGTTAGGGTTAGGGAAGGGGACACAGAGCGGCTTATAATATATATTTTCATACAATATATTATATTATTAGCATAGTACAATATCAGTATTATATGTTATTATATTGTACTATATACCATTATACTGTAATATTGCATGTATTGTAAATATATAATTATAATTATATTGTATTAGTATTACTAGTATTATATTGTACTACATTATAATATTATAAATATATGTATATACAATATACTATATTATATTATTAATAAAGACATACAGGACAGGGATTGGGTGTGATTGACCTTGGATCTGGGAGTTGTAGTGCACCCTTATCCAGAGGGCATTGAACCAAGCCAACGCTGGATCTGGTGTAAACTTGGCACAAAGAGCCTATGTGCCCAACTGTGCATAGAGGCAGGGATTGGGGAATGATTGCCCTTTTTCAAATGGGAGTTGTTGTTTACCTGGACCCAGAGAATCTCAGAAAGCAGCCGATGGGCTCGACACACTCCACTCCCAGCCACGAGTGTGGCAAGACTTCAATGCACAGGCACGAAGGCCTGCTGAGTTCACGGGCATGAAGGCCTATTGTGGCCTCCGAATGGTCTGTGGTGCGGTGGCATCCTCTTTGGTGCCTGGGCTGTCCACGCACTCCCCTTCCTCTCCCAGCACCAAAGGCTGAAACCAGGGACACCGAAAAGGAAAGTGAGTGTGCCGAGGGCCCAGGCACGGACAAGGACGCCACTGTGCCACGTACCAGTAAGGCCTCCTCGTGGACCACCCTGAGAATTTCGGGGGCGGGGGCAGGCGGGTGAGGTTGAAGCTGAATCTAGACTTCACCAAACAAGGAATTTGTTGATTTCAATATGTCTGTTCTAAGAATGGCCGAATCTGGCTCCCAACCCTATGTTGAAAACTGACTCTTGACTCAACAAATTCAACCATAGTAGCTATCTGAATACATAAGATGATAGAATTGAATTATTATTATTATTATTATTATTATTATTATTATTATCTTTATTTGTACTCCGCTACCATCTCCCCAAGGGACTCGGTGCGGCTTATTTCTGAAAATAAAATTAATAGCCACTCGTATAGTCCTCTTTGGTGCATTCAGGCTTCACATCTAAGCTTCTGATATTGTGAAGGCTTAACAGTAGACTCTGTCAATATAACACTGCAAGAGCTGCCACCACAATGTTAATCCTGTCTTACATAGTTATTACAATTGAACATAATGCATTGTCTCGTGTTTTGTAGATACAAACAAAAGGAAACCCGGCACAAAATGGAGTCTCTTTTAAGAGCCACTGCCCTGAAGAAATGCAACATGTCCATAATGGTTTAGTGAAACTTTTGTAAATGGGACTAGCAAAAGAATTCAGTCATGCTTAACACACACACACACAATTGTCTTTCTTTTTTCAAGTTCTGTATTTCACTTTATTTCAAATAAATTAAATGTGCGGCTAAGTGACAATGCGGAAAGAAGCCATATGATCATTTTTCAGATGAATTACTACTATTTCCTTAGTTGTCCATATATGCTAATGACCTAGTTTTATATATGCTGATGACCTAGGCCTATCAACACAAGCAAAAGACTTTGAAACAGTCGAAATCCAACTTACTAATGCATTGAAAGATCTCTTCAGCTACTTCAAAGATAACCTTCTCCCATCGTCGGAGGTCGCAACGACCAGCCCAATGCGACTTACTCTATATACCGGGTCCTAGAGAAGCGCACTTGGAAAGTACCAGACGCAGGGCTTTTTCTATTTCTGCCCCTGCCTTATGGAATTCCTTGCCGCCCTATATGAGAGCCATGCGTGACTTAGGGCCTTTTACTCTAGCACTTAAGACCTGGCTTTTTACTAGAGCATTCGATCCCTGTTAATTTTTTTGTATGTATGTATTTTATCTTTTACAATTTAGTTGTAAATCGCCTAGAGCATTATCGGATAGAGGGAGATTAATAAGTAATTAAATGATGATGATGATGATGATGATGATGATGATGATGATGATAACCACCTGAAGCCTAACCTGCCAAGACACAAGTGTGTGGTTTCCACCAACGCAACCATGAAGCCAACAGGAAATTGAACATTACCTGAGAAGGTCTAGAGTTTGTACACTGTTTCCATCCTAAATATCTCGGTGTCACCTTAGATTGAACACTAGAATATAGGAAACACTGCTTGAACACTAAGAACAAAGTAGCTGCACACAATAACATCCTGTGGAAACTTACTGGCAGCACATGGGGTGCAGACCCAAAATTAATAAGAACATTAGCCCTGGCCTTGTCTTACTCAGCTGCCGAGTATGCCTGCCCTTTTGGCATAGGTCTGCCCATGCAAAGCAGGTGAACATAGCATTGAATGAAACATGCAGAATAATCACAAGATGTCTTAAACCTACACCTGTTGATAAACTCTACAACAGTGGTTCTCAACCTCCCTAATGCCGCGACCCCTTAATACAGTTCCTCATGTTGTGGTGACCCCCAATCAGCAAATTATTTTCATGACAACTACACAACTATAATTTTGCTACTGTTATGAAGCATAATGTAAATATCTGATATGCAGTATGTATTTTCATTCACTGGACCAAATTTTCCACAAATACCCGATAGGCCCAAATTTGAACACTGGTGGTGTTTATTTATTTATTTATTTATTTATTTATTGCATTTATTGACCGCCCCTCTCAGCCCGAAGGCGACTCGGGGCGGTGAACAACAACAAAGAAGACAGTGTACAGCGGGTCTAGACATACAAAACAGACCAATACAACACAACATATACTTAAACTAAAGATCCGCTTCGTCAAGTCCTGGGGTCATAGCCAAAATTCGCAGTCCTAATTCATTCCAGTGTCAATTAACTATACTTAGTTGAAGGCCTGCTCAAAGAGCCATGTTTTTAGGCCCCTACGGAAGGCCATCAAGGAGGGCGCCTGTCTAACTTCAACCGGGAGAGTGTTCCACAGCCGGGGGGCCACCACCGAGAAGGCCCGCTCCCTCGTCCCCGCCAAACGTGCCTGTGAGGCGGGCGGGACCGAGAGAAGGGCCTCCCCGGATGATCTCAAGGCCCTCGTGGGCTCGTAGGCCGAGATGCGGTCTGCAAGGTATTTTGGGCCGGAACCGTTTAGGGCTTTGTAGGAAAGCACCAGCACCTTAAATTGGGCCCGGTAGCAGATCGGCAGCCAGTGGAGTTGGGACAGCAGAGGCGTTGTATGCTCTCTGCGTCCAGCTCCCGTTAACAACATAGCTGCCGCGCGCTGGACTAGCTGAAGCTTCCGGGCCGTCTTCAAGGGCAGCCCCACGTAGAGAGCGTTGCAGTAGTCAAGGCGGGATGTGACCAAAGCGTGTACCACCGTGGCCAAGTCAGACTTCCCAAGATACGGGCGCAGCTGGCGCACGAGCCTGAGCTGTGCAAATGCTCCCCTGGTCACCGCTGAAACCTGGGGCTCCAGGCTCAGCGATGAGTCCAGGGTCACACCCAAGCTACGAACCTGCGCCTTCAAGGGGAGTGCGACCCCGTCCAGCACAGGCTGTAACCCTATACCCTGTTCGGCCTTGCGACTGACCAGGAGTACCTCTGTCTTGTCTGGATTTAATTTCAGTTTGTTCGCCCTCATCCAGACCATTACAGCGGCCAGGCACCGGTTCAGGACTTCGACGGCCTCCTTAGTAACAGGTGGGAAGGAGTGACAGAGTTGGACGTCATCTGCGTACAGGTGACACCGCACCCCGAAACTCCGGATGATCTCACCCAGCGGCTTCATGTAGATGTTAAACAACAAGGGGGACAAGATGGAGCCCTGAGGAACGCCACAGGTCAACGGCTGCGGCGTTGAACAGGAGTCCCCCAATAACACCTTCTGAGTACGACCCTCCAGGAATGACCGGAGCCACTGCAGAGCAGTGCCCCCAAGGCCCATCCCTGCAAGGCGCCCCAGAAGAATACCGTGGTCGACGGTATCGAAGGCCGCTGAGAGGTCCAGGAGCACCAACAGGGACACACTCCCCCTGTCTAGCTCCCGGCGCAGATCATCCACTAAGGCGACCAAGACCGTCTCGGTACCATGTCCCGGTCTGAAACCAGACTGTGCCGGATCCAGATAATCCGTGTCTCCCAAGAATACCTGGAGTTGTGAGGCCACCACGCTTTCCATGACTTTGCCCAAAAAGGGAAGATTGGAAACAGGCCGAAAGTTGTCCAATTTAGTGGGGTCAAGTGATGGTTTCTTCAACAGCGGCTTTATAATAGCCTGTTTTAGGCTCGCTGGAATCTTGCCCTCCCGAAGGGAGGCATTAACCACCACCGTTACCCACTCGGCCAATCCCCCTCTGGCCTCCTTAAGAAGCCAGGATGGGCAGGGGTCTAGGATGGACGTGGTGGGCCTCATTCCTCCAAGTATCTTGTCCACATCCTCGGGTTTCACAAACTGAAAAGAATCCAACAAAAACTGACAAGCAGGTGCTTGTGTCACATCCACAGAGACTGCATCTAATGTGGCGTCCAGCTCAGAGCGGATCAAAGCGACTTTGTCTGCAAAGAACCGAGCAAATGCTTCACAGCGCGCTGCCGAGTTGTCAGGGCTCCCACCCGTGGGAGGAGTTAAAAGACCTCTGACAACCCGGAACAACTCCGCCGGACGGTTTTTTGCAGACGCAATAGTGGCCGCAAAGAAAGTTTTCTTTGCGGCCTTTATTGCCGCGGCATATGCCCTCAAAAAGGACACAAACCGTGTTCGGTTTGACTCGTTTGGGTCCGATCGCCACACGCTCTCTAGAACCCTCTTCCTTCGCTTCATCGCTGCCAGCTCCTCAGTGAACCAAGGAGCTGGTTTAGCTCGGTTACTTGAGAGGGGACGTTCCGGAGCGATCTTGTCAATAGCCCTGGTCATCTCCCCATTCCAGAGAGCGACCAAGGCCTCGACATTATCACCTACCGCGGTGGCGGGAAACTCCCCAAGAGCCGTCAGGAATCCGTCCGGATCCATAAGCCTCCTGGGGCGGACCATCTTAATGGGTCCTCCACCCTTGCGGAGGGTAGGGGGCGCAGTAAGCCTAAATCTAATCAGGAAGTGGTCGGTCCATGGCAACGGAGAGATGGACAACTCCTCCACACCGCCACCCTGCTCCCATCCCTGACAGAAAACCAAGTCCAATGTGTGTCCAGCGCAGTGGGTGGGGCCAGTTATTTGTTGGGACAGCCCCATGGTTGCCATGGCAGACATGAAGTCCTGAGCCGCACCTGTGAGGGTTGCCTCGGCATGGATGTTGAAGTCCCCCAGCACAAGGAGCCGTTGGGACTCCACCGCCAGGCTCGAGACCACCCCCGCTAGCTCAGGAAGGGAGACTGTAGTGCAGCGAGGTGGACGGTACACTAGCAGAATCCCTATTCTGTCCCGGTCACCCACCCTCAGGTGGACGCATTCGAAGTTTGTGGTCTGCGGGATGGGGCTCCTGGTTAGATGGATGGAATCTCTATAGACTACTGCGACCCCGCCTCCCCGTCCTCCGGCTCTAGATTGGTGTTGCACGGAGAAACCTGGAGGACAAAGCTGGGAGAGATTTACGCCCCCCGCTTCATCCATCCAGGTCTCCGTGATGCACGCCAGGTCTGCCCGCTCCTCCAGGATTAAGTCCTGAATCCAAGTTGTTTTTCCGTTGACAGACCTGGCGTTCAACAACACCACCTTCAAGCCAGAGGGCCCGCTCACCTGGTTACACCAAATTCCCTTAGGAGACCTATTTGGAATAGTTAATTTGGAAAAGCGGTCCGAATTAGGCCGAATTCGTGGTCTCCTTCTCCCGCATCTCCTCCTTCCCACCACGACCTCTATGGGGGCCCCTCGGCTAGTGGAACATCTCCCCCCCTCCATGCCGCAGTTCTGAGCCATAAGAGTATTTTCTCCTATGCTTGTTGTTAACCTTATTAGTTCTTGCCAGCATCCCCTCTCCCCCTCCTCCCCCCTCCCCACCACACTCTCAATCCCAGGCTCCGGGCCACCTCTTCTTCCGCCCCCACCACCACACCAGAGCAGCGTAAGCAGTATCCAAAGGGGGGCAGGGGGCCACATGGGTAGCGGCGATTCGGATGGTGGTATCGATATAGTCAGTTCTTAAAGTGCAAAATATCGCCAGGCCTTAAAGTGCCAATTCTTAAAGTTCTTAAAGTGCAAAAATTCCGGGAATGGTCCGTCAATAAACAAAGATGATCGTAAATTTCTTAGCAGCAACACACATTCAACGTTCGACACATATGGTGAGTGCTAGATCTAAAGTGCTCTACTTACGGTAAAGTGCGGCACAGAGGGATCGGGAAGGGGTGAAAGTGCTGATGCAGTCTAGCAGCAGAGAGCCGGCGCCTAGATGTTCTAAATCGTTCTTATTACAATGATAGCAATGACAACAGGACTGCCGGACAGTGTTAGTTGGTAATTATACGACTACCCGTATGCGATAATGGTGGTAGTTAACTAAAATTGCTATGACCCCAATAGGACTTAGACGGTTGGAGAATCAGCGGATAAGCTTCCGGAGTTGATATCTCGGGGGTGGGTCAGCATAGGTGGTTATTCACGCTTGCTCAGTAGAGTACTCGGTCTCTCCTTCCGACCAGTTAGTTGGTACTAATACTGAGGAGGCCGGGCCCCAAAAACCTACATGGGCCAACTCGAGGTCTACACAATATTAGGTCTACACAATATTAGCATGAGGACCACACAATATTAGGCCAGCGCCAGGTGTTTACACAGGTCTACACAATATTAGGGCTACACAGTCTTATCACAAAGGTCTGGTATTTACACAGGTCTACACAATATTAGAACTACACAATCTTGGCACAAAGGTCTACACAATATTAGGCCACAGTATTGTGGCAGGTGGCAAATCAGTTGGCAATAGCCATGATGGAAGGCGGCCGCACTGGCGGGGTCACCCCGGTCGCTGCAGCGATGACAATAAGGCGACAAACGCGATGGAGAGGCGAGGCGTCTAGGAAGCTGCAGCAGGTGGCTCAGCCCAGCAGCTCTGTTGGGTGGGGGATCGGTTTTGTCATTTGGGAGTTGTAGTTGCTGGGATTTATAGTTCACCTACAATCAAAGATCATTCCGAACTCCACCAATGATGGAATTGAACCAAACTTGGCATACAGAACTCCCATGACCAAGAGAAAATACTAGAAGGGTTTGCTGGGCAGTGACCTTGAGTTTTGGAGTTGTAGTTCACTTACATCCAGAGAGCACTGTGGACTCAAACAATAATGGATCTGGACCAAATGTGGCATGACAATCAATATGCCCAAATGTGAACTCTGCTGGGGAAAATAGACCTTGACATTGGGAGTTGTAGTTACAGAGATTTATAGTTCACTTACAATCACAGAACATTCTGAACCCCACAAACGATAGAACTGGGCCAAATGTCCCACACAGAACCCCCATGACCAACAGAAAATATTGTGTCTTTGGCGACTCCTCTGACACCCCCTCGCGACCCCTCCAGGGGACCCGACCCCCAGGTTGAGAAATGCTGCTCTACACGCTAGCTGGCATTGCCCCCCCCCCCCCCTCGCGAGTGCGACGGGACATAAGCAGGGGGTTGGACTGGATGACCCATGAGGTCTCTTCCAACTCTATGATTCTATGAATGTGACTCTTCCTCACTCACCAACCTGATATACCTTGATTTTAGGATAGCTAAATTCTATTACTAGTATCATTGTTCTGATATGTGTATATATTTCTTGATCTGAAATGAATGACAGTTAGGGAAGTTTATACAAACATAGGCTCCCAACTTCTGTTGCTTCTCTCTGTTATCAATCTGCTCTTTAATATTTCACCTGTCAGCCCTAAATTACAAAACCCTCAGAGATGCAAACATCATTTGTAAAGCTGTGTTTATCTCTGATTTCCTTTTGACATTATTGCAACAATGCATCTGTCATTTTTGCGACACTTGAAAGCCAATAAGGAGAACCAAACTGATAAGAGGATTTTTCACTCGCAGATTATCATCTTTCTTTCCATCAAGATTGAGGGATACTTTATTCTTAAATTTGCAGAAAGAAAGAATGATTGCTTTGTCATGCTGGATCTCTATATTTCATGGCAATTGATGGGTCTAGCCTTCTTGGCGAGGGAAGATTGTAAATGTATCATTCACGAGCTGGTTCCTCATTACTGGTGTTTTCACTGCAAGATATATCATTAACACATTAAACTGTTATCTTTGCCCTTCACTCTAGCAAAAGATTATTATAACAGCAACAGTCAGATAAATGTAAGCTAAATAACTGAGTATACTAGTATTACACCCACTCACATATCAACATCAAAAAATAAATGAGGGAGAGAAAGCATGGATTGACATCATTTTTAATGCATAGGCTATTTCTGACACATAATGAGATATTTTGAAAAGTTCACAACAGTGCTATTGGAGATGGATTTTTAGGTGCATCTCTTTGACATAGCTGTGATATTTAATGGGTTTTCCCCTGCAAAGCAAGATCATATAGGTTCTTGTGGGTTTTTTCGGGCTATAGGGCCATGTTCTAGAGGCATTTCTCCTGACGTTTCGCCTGCATCTATGGCAAGCATCCTCAGAGGTAGTGAGGTCTGTTGGAATTAGGACAATGGGTTTATATATCTGTGGAATGGCTGGGGTGGAGCAAAGAGCTCTTCTCTGCTGGAGCTAGGTGTGAATGTTTCAACTGACCACCTTCATTAGCATTTGAAGGCCTGGCTGAGCCTGGGAAAATCTTATGTTGAGAGGTGTTAAGATGTGCCTGGTTGTTTCCTCTCTGCTGTTTTGCTGTTGTAATTTTAGAGTTTTTTAATACTTGTAGCCATATTTTGTTCATTTTCATGGCCTCTTCCTTTCTGTTGAAATTGTCCACATGCTTGTGGATTTCAATGGCTTCTCTGTGTAGTCTGACATGGTGGTTGTTGGAGTGGTCCAGCATTTCTGTGTTCTCAAATAACATGCTGTGTCCAGGTTGGTTCATCAGGTGCTCTGCTATGGCTGACTTCTCTGGTTGAAGTAGTCTGCAGTGCCTTTCATGTTCCTTGATTCGTGTTTGGGCGCTGCGTTTGGTGGTTCCTATGTAGACTTGTCCAAAGCTGCATGGTATATGGTAAACTCCTGCAGAGGTGAGAGGATCCCTCTTGTCCTTTGCTAAATGTAGCATTTGTTGGATTTTCTTGGTGGGTCTGTAGATTGTTTGTATGTTGTGTTTCCTCATCAGCTTCCCTATGCGGTCAGTGGTTCCCTTGATGTATGGCAGGAACACTTTTCCTCTGGGTGGATCTTCATCTTTACTCTCGTGGCTTGTTCTTGGTCTTGCAGCTCTTCTGATGTCTGAGGTGGAGTATCCATTGGCCTGGAGATCCCAGTTGAGGTGGTTCAGTTCATCTTGGAGGAGGTGGGGTTCGCCATCTACGTATATGTGCCTTTTGACCTGTGGGGTCCTGCAAGGTTCCATTGTATCTCCCATGCTTTTCAATATCTACATGAAACCGCTAGGTGAGGTCATCCGGAGTTTTGGAGTTGGTTGCCATCTCTATGCAGATGACACACAACTCTACTACTCTTTCCCACCAAATTCCAAGGAAGCCCCTCGAGTGCTGGACAAGTGTCTGACCGCTGTGGCTGTCTGGATGAGGAAGAAGAAGCTGAAGATCAAGCCCGACAAGACTGAGGTCCTCCTGGTCGATCGTAAATCAGATCGGGGTATAGGATGGCAACTTGTGACTCCCCCTGAAGTCACAGGTTCGCAGTTTGGGTGTCCTCCTGGACTCATCACTGTCGCTTGAAGCTCAGGCATCGGTGGTGGCCGGGAGGGCCTTTGCACAATTAAGACTCATGCGCCAACTGTGACCGTACCTCATGAAGGCAGATCTGGCCAGGGTGGTTCACGCTTTAGTCACCTCCAGATTGGACTACTGTAATGCACTCTACATGGGGCTGCCCTTGAAAACAGCCCGGAAATTTCAATTGGTCCAACGGGCGGCGGCCAGGTTGTTAACTTACAGGGCGAGGTCAACCCTCCTGTTCAAGGAGCTCCATTGGCTCCCATTCATTTTCCAGTCCTAATTCAATGCAGGTGCTTACCTACAAAGTCCTAAACGGTTCAGGACCCGCCTACCTGTGTGACCGCATCTCTGTGTACGAACCTACACAATCTCTTCCTTCATCTGGAGAGGCCCTGCTCACAATCTCACCTCCATTGCAAGCATGATTGGTGGGGATGAGGGATAGGGCCTTCTTGGTGGTGGCTCTGGAACTCGCTCCCCAAGGACGTTAGACATGCCCCAACTCTGGCAGTCTTCAAGAGGAGCCTGAAAACGTGGTTGTTCCAGTGTGCCTTCCCAGAATAAGGAACCCTAAGCAACATGTCCCAAATCGCACTTTACTAATGATCTAGGATTGTCTGCTCACTCTAGTTCTCTCCAAATACCCATCCTAGTTATATGTCACCTTGTCATGCCTAGTATGTTACAATTTTAATTATTACATTTGGTCCTGCCATAGGTTTTTAATGCGTTGTGGTGTTACTGTTACTGTTTATTGCTTTGTTTATGAGTTATTTATTGTCTGTATTGCTGTGTTGTTTTATTGATGTATTTGGGCTCGGCCTCTTGTAAACCACACCAAGTCCTCCGGGAGATGGTAGCGGGGTAAAAATAAAGGTTTATTATTATTATTATTATTATTATTATTATTATTATTATTATTAAAAGCCTCAGTCTTCAATGCAGTTATAATTCAAAGTACTTGAAAATTAGTGCTTTGATGACTAAACTAGCTTGAATTTTGTAAACAAAAGAATGGCCAAATAAGACAAAAAACCCCACGTGTGTACATTTTAAACATATGCCAGGTAATCCCTTGCTTTGAACACTGATCAAAATGACCATTTTTAGCCTCTCTTTGGGATATATTTCAATGCATCCTGTTAAGATATAATTGGATTTGTTTTACTTCGTATGTACCTAATCAACTCAAAATCAAAGAATTGTAAAATCTTCCACAATGTAAAGATGATGGAATTTTATTTCTGGAAGAGAAACTGAATGTATTTAAAATATTTACTAGATGTCCTAAAACGGCTCTTCTTCAAGCAATTTATACCGAAAGCATTTTTGACACTGACATTATCTGCTTTCTAGATAATGTTTAATTAAGAAAATAATTGTCAAGATGGGAGGCAGAGGCAATGACCGAGACATATGTAACATGTTTTGCAATAATCAGTGCTGTTCTAGATGTGATAATGAGGGAAGAATTCAATTTTTTTACACCAAATAGATGGATGGGTGCCAGCCATTTCCTCACACTAAGGCATAAGAGCTGCTGACATAAATTTTAAAGGCTTTGAGAAGTGCATTCAGGATGATCTTTTCCTTAATCATTCTTTAAGATTTGAGATTATCATATTTTTTCCCCACAATCTCAGTATTCATCTATGGAAATATGCCTCTGTGGGGATTTTACTTAGAATCATAGAATCAAAGAGTTGGAAGAGACCTCATGGGACATCCAGTCCAATCCCCTGCCAAGAAGCAGGAATATTGCATTCAAATCACCCCTGACAGATGGCCATCCAGCCCCTGATTAAAAGCTTCCAAAGAAGGAGCCTCCACCACACTCCGGGGCAGAGAGTTCCACTGCTGAATGGCTCTCACAGTCAGGAAGTTCTTCCTCATGTTCAGATGGAATCTCCTCTCTTGTAGTTTGAAGCCATTGTTCCGCGTCCTAGTCTCCAAGGAAGCAGAAAACAAATTTGCTCCCTCCTCCCTGTGGCTTCCTCTCACATATTTATACATGGCTATCATATCTCCTCTCAGCCTTCTCTTCTTCAGGCTAAACATGCCCAGCTCCTTAAGCCGCTCCTCATAGGGCTTGTTCTCCAGACCCTTGATCATTTTAGTCGCTCTCCTCTGGACACATTCCAGCCTGTCAATATCTCTCTTGAATTGTGGTGCCCAGAATTGGACACAATATTCTCTGCATCCTTCGATACTGTTGACCACGGTATCAGTGGTGCTTGGCCACTGTGTGTTGTGACTCAGCTAGATTCACAGAGTGTCTCTGATGAGGATAATGGGACTCAGGTTCACAATCTGGTTCAAAATGTCCCTGTTACAGACAGTGAAGAAGTGCAGTTTCTCACAGCAAGGAATGAGTGTGTTGATTCTGAAAACAGCCAGGTGCAGATGCATATTGACTCAGAGAAGGAGGACAGTTCTCAGCCTGATAATAAGCAAGCAGGGAAACAGGCTGACACTAACGAACAGACTGACCTAGATGAAATGGGAACCTTAGATCGGGCTGACCGTTTGGTATTCCGCGTTCGAAGGAGTGAGAGAATAGCTAACAAGAGGGAGGCCAGAGACCAAAGAAATGCCTTCATGTCTTGCAAAGGATATTAAGCCATGTGTTTGAGATCACACTTTTGTCAAAGCAATCTTTTCATTCAACTAAGAAGCTTGCCTTTGTTTGTCTGGATTATCTTCTTGTGTTCATGGTTTCAGGACTCATAGAATCATAGAATCAAAGAGTTGGAAGAGACCTCATGGGCCATCCAGTCCAACCCCCTGCCAAGAAGCAGGAATATTGTATTCAAATCACCCCTGACAGAGGGCCATCTAGCCTCTGTTTAAAAGCTTCCAAAGAAGGAGCCTCCACCACACTCCGGGGCAGAGAGTTCCACTGCTGAACGGCTCTCACAGTCAGGAAGTTCTTCCTCATGTTCAGATGGAATCTCCTCTCTTGTAGTTTGAAGCCATTGTTCTGTGTCCTAGTCTCCAAGGAAGCAGAAAACAAGCTTGCTCCCTCCTCCCTGTGGCTTCCTCTCACATATTTATATATGGCTATCATATCTCCTCTCAGCTTTCTCTTCTTCAGGCTAAACATGCCCAGCTCCTTAAGCCGCTCCTCATAGGGCTTGTTTTCCAGACCCTTGATCATTTTAGTCACCCTCCTCTGGACACATACCAGCTTGTCAATATCTCTCTTGAATTGTGGTGCCCAGAATTGGACACAATATTCCAGGTGTGATCTAACCAAAGCAGAATAGCTGTCATGCTCTCTTGGGTTTTGCTTTGCTGATGCCTTTTCGGATTAACCTTCAAGTTCTATGTCTTATTGATCTTTTGGAACATTAAGCTTTGCCTTTAAGAACCTTTTACCTTTTATTTTTAACAAACTATAAAGACTTCTGGCTGTGTGCAGTTTGGTATTTTCACCAAGGTGAATCTACTCTTAGGTGCGACACTGTGTCGGACTGGATGAGGGCTAACAAATTGAAATTGAATCCTGACAAGACAGAGGTCCTCCTAGTTAGTTGAAAGGCCGAACAGGGCATAGGTTTACATCCTGTGTTGGAAGGGGTTATACTCCCCCTGAAGACGCAGGTTCGCAGCTTGGGAGTGATCCTGGATTCATCGCTGAGCCTGGAACCCCAGGTCTTGGCAGTAGCCGGGAGTGCTTTTGCACAATTAATTCTTGTGCACCAGCTGCGCCCATACCTTGGGAGGTCTGATCTAGCAACAGTGGTCCACGCTCTTGTTACATCCCAAATAGATTACTGCAACACACTCTATGTGGAGCTGCCTTTGAAGACTGTTCGGAAACTTCAACTAATCCAACCAGCTGCAGCTAGATTACTAACTGAAGTGACATACAGGGAGCACACCACCCCCTTGTTGTGTCAGCTCCACTGGCTGCGGATCCACTTCCAAACTCAATTCAAACTGCTGGTTTTGACCTATAAAGCTCTATATGGTTCTGGCCTAGCTTACTTGTCTGAACGCATCTCCCACTACGTCCTGCCTTGCAGTTTAAGATCATCCGGGAAGACCCTGCTCTCGCTCCCGCCAGCATCGCAAATACGTCTGGTGAGGACGAGAGATAGGGCTTTCTCAGCTGTAGCCCCCCGCCTGTGGAACTCGCTTCCCAATGAGGTAAGATCGGCTTCATCCCTCCTGTCTTTTAGGAATAAATTGAAGTCTTGGTTCTGGGACTAGGCTTTTGGAAAGCAGGCATAAATAGCACTTTGGATATGGAATTTGCCTGGAATGGTGATACTGCATGTTGGGGTTCAGCCTGGTCCTGATCTGTGTGAACCAGATTCTCTGATAGTTTTTCCAACTGAGCAAGCTCTCCCTGACCCTGACAGTATGGAATCTGTTGTTGATGCAGAGGTCAGCGGCGATGAAAACGAAACTCAACAGCTGGAGGAAAATGTTTTGGAAGTTAGCCGTGATATCTCTCCACCTGGGGTTTTTAATGAGGACTGAAGAGAACAGATAGTTAGAGACAGAAATGTTTCCCAGTTTCTACGAAGGTCACATCTTTTACAGGAGAGACAGGCCCAGACGTCAAAGTCAAGGGGCGTTTCAAAGAATAGCTTCTTTGGTTTAAGAGGCTTCCTGCCAGGTGCCTCTTTAGATCAAGCAACGTTTGGGACTGTGGCTGTGCCTTGGCAGAATTCCTGTGTTTCATGGCCGGTAATCCCAGAGGCTTAGTTATCAAGTTCATGGTTAGTAAAAGGCTAACAGATTCCTGGTTCTTGTATTGTGGCTTTTGAAATTTTGCTCAAGTTCAGAGATTCTACTGACTGCTGTGTTTTTCTGTGGCTTTTTGACTTTGCATTTACCTTTCTTTTGTAACCAATTTTTCATCAATAAACAAGGATTGCTTTTCCTACAGTCCAGTGTGGTGGATTTAATCTTATGGTCTCATTTCTTGAACTGGGATGCAACACTGCAGTTAATACTGTTTGTATTGTTTTAATTAATGTTGTATTTATTGCTTTAATTGTTGTTATGTTGCTTTGTTATATTTAGTGGCATCAAATTGTGCCAAATCTAAGCCGTCCTGAGTCCCCCTTCGGGGATTGAGAAGGACGGGGTAGAAATGCTGGAAATAAATAAATAAGTCAATTGCTTAACATAATGAAAAATGTATCGCAAAATGGCAGTGGAATGGATGGAGGATGAATTTCTAAACTAAAATCTATATCATTTTGTCCTGTGTTTGTGTCATGTTTACCTTGAACACATGATAAGACATTTGGCTTGAAGCAATTGCAGACAGAAAAATCAGTCACAGATGGATTGACTATGTGAATGTACTCATGCATATATAGTTAACAAGCTGGATATGCTACTAGGGATCTGTTCAGAGAACGAGCTCGCTACAATAGTAACAAAAGATATATTCTGACCTAAGAGCCATTTCTCAATATTTGTCTTCCATTCTAGAAATAGCACAACAGAGGGGAAACATCATTTATATATTTCACTTCCAATGTTACATTTCAAACCAAAAAATTCACCTAAAACAAAATAAAACACAAATATTTGGGCTGCTTTATCCTCCACTTCTATAAAGTAGGGAAAATATACTGTATATTCTGGAATATAAGATGAATGGGCGTATAAAACGACCCCAACTTTTCTAGTTAAAATATAGAGTTTGGGATATACTCACCATATAAGACTACCCCTCTTCCAACGCACACCAAGTAAAATTTTAAAAACATCAGATTTGATTTCAATCTGGTAATTTTCCTATTACTGTATTTCCTTCTCTGCCTCTCATATCTTGCACATGCGCACCTGCATTGCTTCACTGCATTCTTCAGGAGTAAGATCTGAGAGGCAGAGGAGGAGGTACGGTAATAGGATACGAGGACGGGCCAGACAGGTAAAAGAGGTGTGTTTTTATGGGCCCAGAGCCACTCTATCTCTTTTTTCCATACCCCGGATGCCCCAGATTCCTGCAGCTTGCTCTGCCCTTCACTTACACCTTCCCGGTGAGGCGTCCCTTCACCTCACCATTGGGACCACATTAAGTCCACGAATCCTGATGAATGGATTTTCTTCTGCCATACTTGTACAGCATTGCCCGTTAATGTTTTCATACAGTGGCTGCATACGGCAGAGATACGTCCCCTGCCATTTTTGAGCTCCCTCCACAGCAGCAACCACAGATTCTCCAATCCGGATTGGAAATTTCAGCACCCACTCTATAAGACTACTCCTGGTGTATAAGACGATCCGGCCGTATAAGACTACTCCTAGCATATAAGACTACTCCCAGCATATAATTCTAAGAAGATTTTCTTGGGTTAAAAAGTAGTCTTATACACCAGAAAATACCGTAATCTCCCCAAAAAGCAAGTTCTCAGGGTTATTGTGGCTATTTTTACTACCTTTCCTCCTATCTCTTTCTTTCAGCTGGGTCCTTGGTGGCTTAGCTGCTAGCTCCTGCTATTCTTCCTTTCAAGAGGATGCCCTGCTCCTCGGGCCATCATCCTGAAGGCAATTTTTGAATCAAAACACTCTCATAATCCCTAAAACAGGAATAGCTAGGTGTGGGGCTGTTCACTATTCACCAGTGTGGTTGGCAATGTTCTCCTTTCCACTCTATTTTATATGAACTAAATGAGAGATAGAGTAATTAGCTGAGATTGGATTTGGAAAAGATATTAAACATGTAGGATAAAATGAGATGAAAGCAAGTAAGGAACCACATAGAATGTTTTTTAAAGAAAGAAGAGTCTTCCACATCTTCCCAAAACATTTCCTACTTTATCTGTAAAATTTCTGTGAGAGCAGGACCTCCCCGGATCATAGAATCATAGAATCAAAGAGTTGGAAGAGACCTCATGGGCCATCCAGTCCAACCCCCTGCCAAAAAGCAGAAAAAATCACATTCAAAGTACTCCTGACAGATGGTCAACCAGCTTCTGCTTAAAAGCCTCCAAAGAAGGAGCCTCCACCACACTCTGGGGCAGAGAGTTCCACTGCTGAACAGCTCTCACAGTCAGGAAGTTCTTCCTAATGTTCAGGTGGAATCTCTTTTCCTATAGTTTGAAGGCATTTTTTGCATCCTAGTCTCCAGGGCAGCAGAAAACAAACTTCCTTTTCCTTAAAGTGTATAGAACTTTAGCCCAATTTTAAGAAAAGGCATGAAAATGATGATGATGATGATGATGATGATAATAATAATAAGAAGAAGAAGAACAACAACAACAACTTTATTTTTATACCCCGCCACCATCTCAGGGGAGAGGCGGATGAGTTCCGACTGTCAGGTTTGACTCCCCATGCAGGGGCATGAGAGAAGAGTCCCACAAGGATGGTAAAACATCAAAAGCATCCCCTGAGCAACATCCTTGCAGATGGCCAGTTCTCTCACACCAAAAATGATTTGCAGTTTCTCAAGTCGCTCCTGACACACACACACACACACACACACACACACACACACACAAATCATTGGTTTTAATTATTGTTTTATTGCTTGTGGGTGTTAGGTTTTAATTTGATTTATGTCTAATTGTAGTATATAATTGTAATTGTTTGTACTGGCATTGAATTTTGCCATTACTTATGTGTAAACCGCTTTGAGTCCCCCTCAGGGTGGGAAAAGCGGTATACAAATATTGTAAATAAATATGTATTCTGATTTGTTTTTATTGCTTTTAACCAATGTATGTATTTATTTATGGCATCCAATTGTTGATCTGTACGCCGCCCTGTCGCCTTCACGCTGAAATGGGCGGGATAAAAGTAAATAATGGACATAGTTGCAGTAACATTCCTCTTGTTTCACCTTTCAGTGACCTATCAACAACCATGCACATCCCTCCTACAAATAGTTTTACCATTTAGGCAGCAGATGGAAATCTGGGAGTCCAGATTGTGCTTATTCTGCAGTTTGTGAAATCAACATATAGTGAAGCTTCTTGGCACTGAAGATCAAAAGAGCCAAATGCAACCAAATAGTTTTCCAAACTGGGGGCCACCAGGAGGCAGTACAGTACAATCGGAATGGGCGCATCTAAAACAGAGGACATACAAATCTTTATTGGCTTTACAATGCCCGTATCACGTATTAATATGAGTTAATGATACTGCTAAGCTTGTGCAGGACGAAAGAGCTTTCCGCACCACATTGCTATGGCAACCCATCGATGCATCATCATTTCATCTGTGGCTGCAACTGTTCCTTTCGCAGCTTTTCAGCTCGAGACCGTACTCCTCTTGGGGAAAGGCTTAGAAATGAAAGGGGCGGGGAGGTTGAAATTACTTTAACATAATTGCAGCAAAAGCTAGGCTATCTTCAAAAGCTCGAGAAAGACTTATCAGTTAGCGTGAGCACTGTAGCGAAGCTTCCCTTGAAGCTTGAGACAGTTTGCCAGCTTTAAAAAAAAGGAGGAAGGGGGTCTAAAAAAGTGACTCATTTGAGACAGCTACAATCTCGAGGTAGATTTGCATGCTGTATGATAAATCAGTATGATAAAGAAAGCAACCAGTAATTTAAGCAATTTTCTTCCCACTGTGAGGAATTCAGCTTTGCACAAACACCTTTAAAACTCTTTAAAACTGATGCTGTACAGAAATATTATTTTTTCCGCAGAAAATGATGTTTGCGGTGCAGAAAATGCTGATTTCTGCAGGATCAAAGCATAAGTTTGTTATCACCATCTTAATTCCCCCCTCTGTAATTTCCTTGTTTAACATTTCTCTCTGTTCGTCCGATATTTTCTGGAGTCCTCGCTTACTTAAATATTCTACTATATCATCTATGGCAATATTTTCTTTACTGTATAAATCTGCCTGTGACCTCGGGAGGAGAAGGAGGAAGTCCTGCTGCTACTCCCTCACCCCCAAAAGCCGGCTAAGAGGAGAAAGGGGACTGAGGAGGAGACTTTAAAAGCACCTGTCTCCTTGCAGTTGCTTACTGCATCTGCCTGCCACCTCAGGAGGAGAAGGAGGAAGTCCTGCTGCTATTTCTCCCCAAAAGCTGGCTAAGAGGAGAAAGGAGACTGAGGAGGAGACTTTAAAAACACCTGTCTCCTTGCAGTTGCTTACTACATCTGCCTGCCACCTCAGGAGGAGAAGAAGGAAGTCCTGCTGCTACTCCCCCCAAAAGCTGGCTAAGAGGAGAAAGGAGACTGAGGAGGAGACTTTAAAAACACCTGTCTCCTGGCTGTTGCTTACTACATCTGCCTGCCACCTCAGGAGGAGAAGGAGGAAGTCCTGCTGCTACTTCTCCCCAAAAGCTGGCTAAGAGGAGAAAGAGGACTGAGGAGGAGACTTTAAAAACACCTGTCTCCTTGCAGTTGCTTACTACATCTGCCTGCCACCTCAGGAGGAGAAGGAGGAAGTCCTGCTGCTACTCCCCCCAAAAGCTGGCTAAGAGGAGAAAGGAGACTGAGGAGGAGACTTTAAAAACACCTGTCTCCTGGCTGTTGCTTACTACATCTGCCTGCCACCTCAGGAGGAGAAGGAGGAAGTCCTGTTGCTACTCCCCCCCAAAAGCCGGCTAAGAGGAGAAAGGGGACTGAGGAGGAGACTTTAAAAACACCTGTCTCCTGGCTGTTGCTTACTACATTTGCCTGCCACCTCAGGAGAAGAAGGAGGAAGTCCTGCTGCTCCCCCCACCCCCAAGCCAGCTAAGAGGAGAAAGGGTCAGAAAGCACTGAATGTAATTATTCCCAGACATCTAAGATGACCCAATTACATATTAATTTATCCTCTATGGAACTGAATTAATGTCATAGTACCAATCACTACCAAAGAGGTAGTCTCATATTTTAAGGGTAGAGAATATATCACTTTTTTATTCCTTTAGGTGATTTTGATACTTTAAAACAGGGGTCCTTAAAAACTAAGGCCCGGGGGCCAAATACGGCCCTCCAAGGTCATTTACCCGGCCGTCACTCAGGATCAACATTTCTGGATTTCAATGTGCTCCATTTTGTCATTTTGTCCCATGAACTCCAGGAACATAGCAACAGATTTCAACAGGAACTGTTGTTAAGAACATGAAGCCACAATAAATTACAGCAAGCCTACAGAGTAAATGGCCCATTTTTGCAGTAAAGATGTGTTCCTGCAGCAGCTGCCAATATTTTCATCAGCTTCTCCCCCTAAAAAGGTCATTTGGAGGCGTGGGGCAGGCGGCAGTTGTGCACCATTTTAGCCTTTGAGATGAATCATTACTACTCTGCGCAATAAAGCAGGAAAACCACTGCTCCTCTCAAATTATAATCCTTTGTGAGAGTGATGCTCTGAAGCTGCTCTTTTAATCTAGATTCCTGATCTCAAATTGAAAACCTTCTGTGAACAGTTCCTTTAGGTGGTTTTAAAATGACAGATCTCCTTGCTCCTTCTCAGACGAGCCAGCAAATCAGATATACGAGTCTACTTTTTCACTGCTGAAATCAAATCTTGAAGATAGGAATTTTGCTTGGGGAACACAGTACACATGAGGCTCCTCTATCAAATCCTTCTAGGCTATAACGCTAACTCTTGAAAAACTGATAAGTCTTTGAAGAGAACAAGTGTCTTTTTTCCAGCTAAAATTAGGGGATCTTCACGGTAATATTAGAGTAACAGAGACAAAAAACTGTTGTATGTAAAGCAGACTTTTTGGTGTTTGCCATCAGAAATGGGACCTTGGGGTAAGGTAAAGAGTAAAATGACTTCCTATGAGCAGAGAGAGATTTCCTTTCACTTCTTGGAGAAAAGAGGCTGCTATTTGTTTTAGTCTTTCTCTCACAAGAACCCGAACAAACCAAGGTGTACAGAGAATCAGAACAATACTAAGTACATTGAGAGAGAAACCATGTACAAGTGAACCCTTTCACACTATACAATTATAGTACTGTGATTCTTTTTTAACTGCCATGACAACAATGTAGAGCAGTGTTTTTCAACCTTCCTAATGCTGTGACCCCTTAATATAGTTCTTAATATTGTGGTGACCCCCAATCATAGAATTATAGTTAGGGGTCACTAGACATAGTTTTCTAAGATCTACAGAGACACTCGCTGGAACACCTCAGCAAGCGAGAGCCCAAAAGTGGCAGGCTCAAACCCAGCACCTCAACCAATGGCTGATACCAAATGAGAGACTCCCTCCTGGGCACACAGAAGACTGGGCGACTTGGAAGGCATTGAACAGACTGTGCTCTGGCACCACGAGATGCAGAGCCAACCTTCAGAAATGGGGCTACAAAATAGAATCCTTGGCATGCGAGTGTGGAGAAGAACAAACCACTGACCACCTGCTGCAATGCAACCTGAGCCCCGCCACATGCACAGTGGAGGACCTTCTTGCAGCAACACCGGAAGCACTCCAAGTGGCCAGATACTGGTCAAAGGACATTTAACCAGCTACCAAACTCAAGTTGTGTATTTTTCTGTTTGTTTGCTTTGTTCTGTTAGAAATGTAATATAATGGACTGGCTGCTCTGACACGACAAATAAATAAATAAGGGGTCACAACAACTTCTCACTATAATTTTGTTACTGTTATGAATTGTAATGTAAATATCTAATATGCAGAATGTATTTTCATTCACTGGACCAAATTTGACACAAATTCCTGATATGCCCAAATAAGACTCCTGGTGTATACGACTACTCCCGCATATAGGATGACTCCCATGCATAAGGCTACTCCAGCGTATAAGACGACCCCTGACTTTTGAGATTTTCTTGGGTTAAAAAGTAGTCTTACACGCCAGAATATACGGTACTTGTGGGGTTGGGAAGGGATTGATTTTGTCATGTGGGACTTGTAGTTGCTGGGATTTATAGTTCACCTACAATCAAAGAGCATTCTGAACTCCAGCAACAATGGAATTGAACCAAATTTGGTACACAGAACTCCTATGACCAACAGAAAATACTGGAAAAGTTTGGTGGGCATTGACCTTGAGTTTTGGAGTCGTAGTTCACCTACATCCAGAGAACACTGTAGACACAAACAATGATGGATCTGGACCAAACTTGGCACAAATACTCAGTATGCTCAAATGTGGACACTTGTGGAAACTAGAACTTGGGGAAACTAGACCTTGAAATTTGGGAGTTGTAGGTGCTGGGAATACAAAGTTCACCTACAATCAAAGAGTATTCTGAACCCCACCAACAATAGAATTGGGCCAAACGTCCCACTCAGAACCCTCATGACCAACAGAAAATACTGTGTTTTCTGATGGTCTTTCGTGTGGAAGATTTTTTGAAAATGTTTCCGTTAAACAACTACCATTTATTTATTTATTTATTTATTTAAAACATTTATATACGGCCCTTCTCACCCCGAAGGGGACTCAGGGCGGACACAGCATATACACAGCAAACATTCAATGCCGGGAAACAAATTCACATACACATACATAAGCATTAAAAAAACATTCATCAAAATATTAAAATAAACCATTTATTTATTTATTTGTAATTCAAACTTATATACTACCATTCCCCTGGGGCTCGGAGCAGCTTACAAGAACAGGCTAAAATCTAACACAATTTAAAAACAATTTAAAACCGTCCTAGTTATTCACGTCAAATCTAATTGGCCTGGTCATCTTTCCTATTGCCATTTTATTGCCCTGTCCCGAAAGCTTAACCCCACAACCAAGATTTTACCATCCTTCTAAAGGACAGGAGGGAGGGGGCCGACCTGATCTCATCAGGAAGGGAGTTCCACAGCCGGGGAGCAATCACCGAGAAGGCCCTGTCTCTCGTCCCCACCAATCGCGCCTGTGACAATGGTGGGACGAAAAGCAGGGCCTTCCCGGAGGATCTTAATCTCCGCGATCATACATAGTGGGAGATGCGTTCGGACAGGTAATTTGGTCCGGGGTCCCTTCTTGGAAATTTTGGATTCAACAAGAAAGAATTAAAACAATTCCATGAAAGAAGTCGTGTTTCAAGTTTTAAGAGAGAGAAAAAGAGAATGGGTATCAATCTGTCCATGCTTCAACTGCTCATCTCCCCCACCCATCACCAGTTCTAACTGGGTTGTTGTAGGTTTTTCGGGCTATATCGCCATGTTCTAGAGGCATTTTCTCCTGACATTTCGCCTGCATCTATGGCAAGCATCCTCAGAGGTAGTGAGGTCTGTTGGAAGTAGGAAAATGCATTTATATATCTGTGGAATGACCAGGGTGGGACAAAGGACTTTTGTCTGCTGGAGCTAGGTGTGAATGTTTCTAACTTTTTATGTCACTTGTTCTAACTTTTTATCTCACTTGAAATCTGGCTGCAGAGAAAATCATGCAAGGAAGGAGATACTAAATACAGAGGGTGATCCTTCATTTCCATGTTTTCTTGTTAGCTAAAATAAGACACTCTTCCCTCTTCTCTCTATATCCTTGAAGCAGTCCCACATCTTAATAGATATAGCTCTGTCAAATGTCAAAGCAAGCAGCAAAACCAAGCAACAAATCCAAAATTCTGTTTTCTACCAGTGATGTGAATGATCTCAATTACCATGCTTCCAGACTGTGCTCCTCTACAGCCATACAGTTAACAGTCCCGCTACAGACAAAATGCCACTGCTTTCACTCAGCCTTCTGTATATTTTAAAACAAAGAATTATGCAACCATACATTTACTCCCAGCACAGCCTTTCACATAAAGAATTATTTAGTGCAGAGCTTTGAACCTTTTTTTTTTAAAAAAATATGCAACAGATTCTATATTGCTCATTAATTTTACCCAGAGTAATGCATTAGCCATTACACACTGCTTTAGTGATGCATTATTAATGAGCTACTTTTTAATTATGTTAAAAATTATTTTTGTTTACCAAAGTACAAATAGAAAAATAGCTTCTGCAGTCAAGCAAATGAACCCCCCTAAGCTACGATACAGTAAGACTACCAAAGCATAAGGCAGAGCCTCAACTCCGGGCCCAATCCAACTCTCATTGGTTCCTTCCACATGGTTCTTCTGAATACCAACATGCAATTCTACGACCAAAAGATTTATTTATTTATTTACTTCATTTATATACTGCTTTTCTCAGCTCTTAGGCGACTCAAAGCGGTTAACAACAGCAATTACAAAACCATTGGAGCATTTAAAAACAATAGCATAACAACAATTAAACATCAATATGACAGATCATTCACGTCTCATCAATAGAATCAGAATCCAATCTCATTATCCATTATTCCGTGTTCCTATCATCAATTACACTACCTAATCGAATGCCTGTTCGAACAACCAGGTCTTCACTTTCCTCCGAAATGCCAATAAGGAGGGAGCCAATCTGATATCTGTAGGAAGGGTGTTCCACAGCCGAGGGGCCACCACTGAGAAGGCCCTGTCTTTCGTCCCCACTAGGCGTGCCTGTGATGCCGGCGGGACCGAGAGCAGGGCCTCCCCAGATGATCTTAATGTCCTAGCTGGTTCATAGGAGGAGATGTGTTCGGAGAGGTAAGTCAGGCCAGAACCGTTTAGGGCTTTATAGGCTAAAGCCAGCACTTTGAATTGTGCCCAGTAGCAAACTGGCAGCCAGTGGAGCTGGCGCAACAGAGGAGTTGTATGCTCCCTGAGTGCTGCTCCTGTTAGCATCTTGGCTGCCGAGCACTGGACCATTTGAAGCAGTCTTCAAAGGCAACCCCACGTAGAGAGCGTTGCAGTAGTCTATACGGGATGTAACCAGAGCGTGGACTACCGTGGCCAAGTCAGACTTCCCAAGGTATGGGCACAGCTGGCACACAAGTCATTTCCACCTTTTATATCCCCCAAAATGCTAATACGCCTCCCCGAAGATTTACTTGTTAGCAGTGAAAGATTTCAGCTCAACATATTAACTGTAACTAATAGCACTACAGAGCAGATACCTTTAAGGCTGGATGGACATCTGTCGGGGGTGCTTTGAATGTAATTTTCCTGCTTCCTATCTCACCCAGGATTTAAAATGTTTTTGGCATTTTATCTTGCACACTTGGCTCGCCCATTGTGACTGCTTTTACTATGTTTTCTATTGCTTATTTTATGTTGATGTATTTTGTATTTGCTGTATTTATTTTCTATTGTCTTGTATATTATTGTGACGGCGCGAGTGGCGCCACCTATGTATAGAACTGTTGTATCATGCTTAATCCTGCCCCCTTTACCCTGCTTATGTATAGTTGTATGGATTGGTTACTTGTAGCTGTCAATCAGTACTGTTTGGCTCCACCTCTTCCTGCAGGAGGGGAGTGCTTCCTTTCTTTTTCATTCTGCCATCAGAGTTCCTACCATATGGACATGAGTAAGACACTTGACTCTAAAGGACCCTGATTTAAGTTACCTCTTAGCACCAGTTCTGAGGTTTTTTACCCTTGGGACTCATGCTTTATGTCCAGATCGTCCTGGATAACATGGAGGAGACCCAAGCGCCTTCAAACCGGTTCTTTTGGCACCAAAGGAAGATCCTGAGTCTTCAAAACATAGGCCATCTGAACTGGGGTTGTGGTTTGCTCCGGCATTCACAGCCATTGAGGAAAGAGGAAACTTGGTGAAGCTTCTCAGCTTCAAACCCCTTGGACCCAGGACTAATTGAGACTGTAATGTATATTTTCCTTCACCCCTCTGAAGTTTCCAGCTCATTGCTTTAAGAAATAACTCTTTGTGATCAATAAAACTTATTTTGAGTTATTTACAGCGTTTTGGGTTTTTGAGAGTTCCAGTTTTCTATAGGAGGGCAAGAAGCAATCCCCCGGGGGAAAGATGCCACGTCCATTCCTCCTTTATTAAGAATAATAGCCCCCGGGCACGACGGCACAATTATTTTGTTGTATTATGTTTTGGGTTCAGCCTCATGTTAGCTGCCCTGAGTCTCCATTGGGGAGATGGTGGTGGGGTATAAATAAATTATTATTATTATTATTATTATTATTATTATTATTATTATTATGATGTCAGGCCTCAATAGAAGAGCCCTACTCTCTCTACCTCTGGCCTGACCACCTTGGGCACTGGACATCCCAGAGGCCCCTCTACCAGAGAAAGTGAGCAAGGGAAACTTTCATCTGTCCTTTGTCTCTGGAATCATCCACGACCAGCAACTTCAAGAACAACCAGAGATGGCCCTAGGTAATTTTCAACAGTAAGCAAACACTATTTTGGCACACACTCCCCCCAACCAATCATCAATATATATTTTCAGTTCGTCATGGGAGTTCTGTTTGCCATATTTGGTTCAATTCCATCATTGGTGGAGTTCAGAATGCTCTTTGATTGTAGGTGAACTATACATCCCAGTAACTACAACTCGCATATGTCAAGGTCTATTGCCCCCCAAGAGTGCCTCAAGAACGCCCCTGGGCAAAATAAACCATACTGCGAATGCTTACTTTGAGTAATGGGTTGAGCAGCCCCTGTGGCTGCATTATGTAAATGGAAAAGGGGTATTTTTGGTCTGTGTTACTTATATGCAACCATGACATCACTTCATTTTCACATACATCTAAATTCTGAAAGTCTTCTTAAAGCATAATATAAAAAGTATTTAAATGCAAAATAATATTCAAATATCTATGAATTTCATTTCATAAAACGGATTTCAATGTGCATGTTTAAAATACTAGGAAAAGCATAAAAACCCGGTAGATATGAGCGTCACATAATTTTGGATTATAAAAGACTAGATTCTTCCAACATCCCTACATATGACAGATAAATTAAGCCATGCTCTTAAGACATTTATTTTCTCTTAAAGCTTGATAGTGATTTCCATAGGACAATACATACAGAAATAACTGCTAATGGAAGCTTAGCTTTAGATAATGTGAACTTAGGTCTGTTTTGGAAAGATTCACAGTGGAAATTCATGACCATTTGAAAACCTACCTGTTAAATTAATATCTTTTAAGGCAAATTGAAATAATGTTAACATCAAAACCATCAAAATCATTAGAACTGTGCTGGTACAGCTGTACCAGAAGCTCCCACTTTATTTGCTTTGTATTAAGTGTTTGCTTGCAGCCCAAGGCTTGGGATTCTGCAGAAGGGTGGCTTCCTGTTAGTTTGCAGTTATAGGGTAGGCCCCCTGTCCATCATCGTTAAGTTTGGTTCCGCCCCCTGTTCAGGACAATTGTGAAAGGAAGGGAGCCATTTTCAGTCAGTCTCAGCAAGGAAAGTCAATGTACAGAACATGTACAGAATTCTCCTGTACAAAGGCTTCAACCCTTAAGACTTCCCGGGGGAGAACAGGCTTAAGAGCATCTAAAGATTCCCAAAGGTTCCCAGGGAAACAGCCTTACAGCCCCGAGGAATTTCCGAGGGAATAGCAGCTTTAAACATCAAGAACTCCAGCAAAGTGACTACAGGCCTACTGGTAGGTCCACTCAGTTTTGAGATGCAGTTCAGCCCGGTAGTGGATCCACATCAGTTAGGTTTAGGATAACAGTTAGCCTGGGAGAAGTTTGGAAAGGGATTTTCCTTTAGAGTAAAAGCAACAGTTAGAAGCCACCAGTTGCACAAGGCCTGGAAGCATTTGTTTAACCTTTGAAGACAAAAGAAGTTTCTGTTGATTGTTCACCAATAAAAGACTTTGTTATATTTTACAAGCCCTCTAGAGACTGTTTATGGTGAAAATCCTTACGAATTTCTCTTTGGGGCCCCTGGCTTCCTGCTGGGCTAAAGTTGCACGTCCTGTTTTAAAAGCAATTCATTTCAAGCCCAGCACGTGACAGAACAAGAATAGTAGACGTGGGTCTTAATGAGACATGCCACATTATTATGGGGTGTCTGCACCGTACACCACTGGAGAAATTACACTGTTTAGCCGGTATTGCACCACCTGACATCCACCGGGAAGTAGCAGCCAATAGTGAAAGGACCAAGGCAGTGACATCTCCAGCTCATCCTCTGTTTGGGTATCAGCCAGCATGTCAATGATTTAAATCAAGAAATAGTTTTCTAAGGTCTACAGAGACACTCGCTAGAACACCTCAGCAAGCGAGAGTCCAAGAGTGGCAGGCTCAAACCCAGAACCTCAATCAATGGCTGATACCAAATGAGAGACTCCCCCCTGGGCACATAGAAAACTCCCCCCTGGGCACATAGACTTGGAAGGTGCTGAACAGACTGCGCTCTGGCACCACGAGATGCAGAGCCAACCTTAAGAAATGGGGCTACAAAGTGGAATCCATGACATGCGAGTGTAGAGAAGAGCAAACCACTGACCACCTGCTGCAATGCAACCTACATGCACAATAGAGGACCTTCTTATAGTAACACCAGAGGCACTCCAAGTAGCCAGCTATTGGTCAAAGGACATTTAATCAACTACCAAGATTGCAAACTTTGTTTTGTTTGTTTGTTTTTTACTATTTGGTAACTATTCGGTTTGCTCCTGACACAATGAATAAATAAAATCAAAATCATTTAAAAAAATAAATAAAACATGTCATCAGAAATCCTCACAATACATCTTGGAATGCAACAAAAGATCCTGAAGGGCCAATGGCAATCCATTTCTGACTTCTGTTAATGTCTTCAAGCAATGCCATAACTATGTTAGATATGTATTGTTGAAGGCTTTCATGGCCAGAATCACGGGGTTGTTGTAGGTTTTTTCGGGCTATATGGCCATGGTCTAGAGGCATTCTCTCCTGACATTTCGCCTGCATCTATGGCAAGCATCCTCAGAGGTAGTGAGTATGCTTGCTATAGATGCAGGCTAAACGTCAGGAGAGAATGCCTCTAGAGCATGGCCATATAGCCCAAAAAAACCTACAACAACCCTATGTTAGATATCTTTAATAATAATGAACATATTTTCATAGGGACACGCTTTCCAAATGCCCTTAATCAAGACATAATCCCTGACAGGAAGGCAAATAAGAAGGAAGCCACCAAGAAATGGCAGCCCTGCAAGACGCAAAACTGCTTGACTCACATTCATGACAAATGGAACATGAATACAGAACGCCATACAAGATTGCAGCCTCAGTCTGGTGTCTGAGTTAGTCAGAACTATTGTCCCTTCACTTGTAGAATCCTTAGTGAACAGAGTGCTCTGAGTACGCACAGTCAACAATTCTCTCATTACCAAATGACCAGAGATGGAAATAATATTTCTAATTATTTGTTTCCAGGTCAAGAAACAGGTTTCCTGACAGTTAGGAATCCCCATTGAGAAGAACAATAGCCCAGTTAGAGCTTGACACAGTTTTCTCTTGGTACTTAAATGCACTCCTGTGTGACGGAGGAATGATTCTGCAGAGAAAAATGGGAAGATGGAGACTTGGCACCAAAAATATAAAAATACAGAAAATAGACTGCCTCCATAGAAAACAGGTTTTGGGTGCAAAAAACCAGGTGCTTTCTCCTTTGAATAATTTCTTTGCAATGCAAAGGGTATTCAAATATAGACAGAATACTTCAAAGATGTCTGTGTACGTGTGTGTACGTGTGTGTGTGTGTGTATACACACACACACACAAGCCGCCTCCTGCCACATGTTGCTGTGGCCCCGTCTGGAGATTTGGGAAATAAAGTAATGAGAAAGTGTTGGTTTTTAATCTATGTAATGTCTTGATGTGTGTGGGTAAACAGTACTTCTTGTTTCTTTGCCAGTATTGATGTAGAGATTGTCTGGTTTGCCTACTCTGGAACATGCCACATATTATTGTGCTTCTTTAGCAGTCCCTTTCAAATCTATGATATTATATCTGTCATATACATGTGCGTGTGTGTATCATATATATCTATCTATATCTATGGAGGGATGGCTCTTTGTCAGGAGGGCTTTGATTATGTTTTCTTGCCCTGGTGAAGGGAGTTGGACTGGATGGCCTTAAGGCAGGATTTCTCAACCTGGGAGATGGGACCCCGGGGGGGGGGGGGGTAGGGTTAGAGTCAGGAGGTGTCAGAAGGATCGCCAAAGACCACCAGAAAACATAGTATTTTCTGTTGGTCGTGCGGGTTCTGTGTGGGTGGTTTGGCCCAATTCTATCATTGCTGGGGTTCAGAATGCTCTTTGATTGTAGGTGAACTATAAATTCCCAAATGTCAAGGTCTATTTTCCCCAAACTCCATTGGGCATATGGAGTATTTGTGCCAAGTTCGGTCCAGATCCATCATTGTTTGAGTCCACAGTGCTCTCTGGGTGTAGGTGAACTACAACTCCCAAACTCAAGGTCAATGCCCATCACACCCTTCCAGAATTTTCTAGTTGTGGTAGTCCTATATGGTTCAATTCCATCCTTGGTAGGGTTCAGAATGCTCTTTGATTGTAGGTGAACTGTAAATCCTAGCAACTACAATTCCCAAATAACAAAATCACTTTTTTAGTGATGGTCACTCCTTGGGGTAGTAGGTGTATTGTGTCCAAATTTGGTGGAAATTCATTTCGTGGTTTTTGAGTTATGTTACTCCCACAAACGAACATTACATTTTTATTTACATAGATAAATGCAATGTTCGTTCATGAGATTAACATAACTCAAAAACCATTGGACGAATTGACACAAAATTTGGACACTACACCCCTAACAGACCAACGAGTGACCATCACTCATAAACCCTACAAATGAACATTACATTTTTATTTATATAGATAGAGATAGATAGTAGGTAGTTAAATCAATCAGGAGGACTGCTGGGAGTTGCAGTCCAAGAATAGGTAGAGAAGGAAGAAAGGAGAGAAACAAAAAGGGAAGGAAGGAGAGAAGGAAAGAAAAAAAAGGGAAGAAAGGAAGGAAGGAGAGAAAAACGAAAGAAGGGGAGAAAGAGGGAGGGAAGGTTGGACACAACAACACATGGCGGGTACAGCTAGTATGTATACATGTGTCACACACACACATATATATAATTTTTTTTGGTCATGTCAGGAGCAACCACTCCTGTTGTGAGAGAATTGGCCATCTGCAAGGACGTTGCCCAGGGGACGCCCGGATGATTTCTGATGTTTTATCATCCTTGTGGGATGCTTCTCTCATGTCCCCACATGAGGAGCTGGAGCCGATAGAGGGAGCTCATCCGCCTCTCCCGGGATTCGAACCTGCGACCTGTCGGTCTTCAGTCCTGCCAGCACAAGGCTTTAACCCACTGCGCCACCGGGGGCTCCATATATAATAAACTTTATTTATACCCCACCACCATCTCCCCAGAGGGACTCGGAACGGCTTAAATGAGACCAAGCCCAGCAATACAATAAAACAATATATAACAGAACACAGCAAAAAAAATAAAATAATATAAAATACAATACAAACCCATTTTAAACACATCAACAATATAAAATCTACACACACATACATACACATACTGGCAGTGGAGAGAGAGCTGCCATAATTATTTAGCCTCACAAATTAAGATGAAACCATGGCGCAATGTTATGGAATCATGGGAGATCTAATTATACAAGTCTTAAGCTTTCTCTGCCACATAATGCTGATGCCCCACCAAAATACAATTCCCATGATTCCATAGCATTGAGCCAAAGCAAACTGCTGTCCAACTGCATTCATTCTGCAGTGCAGGTACATCCTAGAAAGCCTCCACAAAACCTTGACTGATGATCCTTTCCATCTCTTCATCTCAATCTCTCTCTTTTAATAATTGAAGTATTCTTAGCTGCTTTAGCTTCACTGATAGATGTCATGTTCCTAATGATTCAGGAATAAATGGTTTCCTTTAAGCAGCAACAAAGTCATCAGGATTTTTTATTAGGTCAATTAAAATCATCAATAGGTTTCCCTCCCCCTTGCCAAGGACACCTGAAGGAAGGAGCAGGTCTAGTTCCTCACTGCAGCTTTCAAGGCAAAGAACTGAGCGGGCAATTCTAAATGTAATAGGTAATAACCTCACAATTGGGAAGCATAATTACCAAGTGCCCTCCCTTCCACTAACTCAAGGTTATAACTAGGATTAAAGCACTGGGATCGCTGACTCTGCAGAATCACATTGCAAGTTTCCCAAATGGCAACCCCCTCCTAGATGAGAAGCTTCTGAAAGCAAACTGGGTTAGCTTAACTTCATTTTGGTTTAGAATCACAAATGACTGAAGATTTAACATAATACACATCTATTGAGAGCAATGCTCACAGAGACAATGAGAAAAAATAAGAAACATGTATTTTCTTAATATAATGTACTAGCTGTCCCTTGCCATGTGTTGCTGTGGCCCAGTCTGTTGATCTGGAAAATACAGTAATGAGAAAGTGCTGATTTCTAATATATGTAATTTCTTTATGCTTGTGGATAAACAGTATTTCTTGCTGTTTCTTTGTCAGTGTTGATGTGGAGAGTATCTGGTTTGCCTACTCTGGAACATGCAACATATCATTGTCTTTCTTTAAGGGTCCCTTTCAAATCTATGATACTATATCTGTGTGTGTGTGAAGCATATCTATCTATCTATCTATCTATCTATCTATCTATCTATCTATCTATCTATCTATGGCTGGGTGGCTCTTTGTCAGGAGGACTTTGATTACGTTTTCTTGCCCTGATGAAGGGAGTTGGATTGGATGGCCTTAAGTATTTTCTGTTGGTCATGGGGGTTCAGTGTGGGAAGTTTGCCCTGATTCTGTAGTTCATGGGGTTCAAAATGCTCTTTAATTGTACGTGAACTGTGAATCCCAGTGACTACAACTCCCAAATGTCAAGGTCTATTTTCCCCAAACTCCATCTGTATTCATATTTGGGCATATTGAGTGCTTGTGCCAAGTTTGGTCCAGATCCATCATTGTTTGAGTCCAGAATGCTCTCTGGATGTAGGCGAACTACAACTCCCAAACTCAAGATCAATGCCCACCAAACCCTTCCAGTATTTTCGGTTGGTCATGGGAATTCTGTGTGCCAAGTTTGGTTCAATTCCATAGTTGATGGAATTCAGAATGCTCTTTGATTGAAGGTGAACTATAAATCCCAGCAACTACAACTCCCAAATGACAAAATCATAATGTTTTGAGTGATGGTCACTCCTTGTGTTGTGAGACGTTTTGTTGCCTAATTTGGTGTGATTTCGTTCATTGGTTCTTTTGCTTTTAAGGTACTCATTATGCACAGAGCATTTATATATATATATAGATAAGAAAGACAGGAAAGCTTAGAGAATACAATTATGCTGAGGAAAAAGGAAGGAAAAAGGAAGAGGGGCCGACCAAGGGCAAGATGGATGGATGGGATCCTTGAAGTGACTGGCTTGCCCCTGAAGGAGCTGAGGGTGGTGATGGCCGACAGGGAGCTCTGGCGTGGGCTGGTCCATGATGTCACGAAGAGTCGGAAACGACTTAATGAATGAACAACAACAACAATTTTAAAGAAATCAACCTCCCTCCCTTCCTCCTCCTCTGTGTGTCAGAAGAAGAGAGGGAGAATGAGAGAAAACTATTATGTCATAGAATCATAGAGTTGGAAGCAACCTCATGGTGTCTTCCAAGATGCAGGAAAATTGCATGGGGCTGAACAGCAGTCCCTCATTGCCATTCTTTGGAATGATCTTGTAGATAGGAGCTGAATCACTGTAATGTTGTTTAACATATACATGAAACCGTTGGGAGAGATCATCCGGAGTTTTGGGGTACGATGTCATCTGTACGCAGATGATGTCCAACTCTATCACTCTTTTCCACCTACCACTAAGGGGGCTGTTCAGGTCATGAACCGGTGCTTGGCCGCTGTCTCGGACTGGATGAGGGACAACAGATTGAAACTAAATCCAGACAAGACAGAGGTACTCTTGGTCAGTCGTAAGACCGAACAGGGTATGGGTTTACAGCCTGTGCTGGACGGGGTCACACTCCCCCTGAAAGCTCAGGTACGCAGTCTGGGAGTTCTCCTGGATTCATCGCTGAGCCTGGAACCCCAGGTCATAGCGGTGGTCAGGGGAGCGTTCGCACAATTAAAACTTGTGCGCCAGCTGTGTCCGTACCTTGGGAGGGCTGACTTGGCCACGGTAGTACACGCTTTGGTTACATCCTGCTTAGACTACTGCAACGCTCTCTACGTGGGGTTGCCTTTGAAGACTGGCCGGAAGCTGCAGCAAGTCCAACGCGCGGCAGCCAGATTACTAACGGGGGCTGGGTACAGGGAGCACACCACTCCACTGTTACGCCAGCTCCACTGGCTGCCAATTAGCTTCCGAGCACAATTCAAAGTGCTGGTGTTGACCTATAAAGCCCTAAACGACTCCGGCCCTGTTTACCTCTCCGAACGTATTCTTCCCTACGAACCATCAAGATTATTAAGATCATCTGGAGAGGCCCTGCTCTCGGTCCCACTGGCCTCGCAAGCGTGCCTGGTGGGGACGAGGGACAGGGCCTTCTCGGTGGTGGCCCCGCGACTCTGCAACTCTCTCCCTCTGGAGGCCAGAACCGCCCCATCCATCCTAACATTTAGGAAACGGGTGAAGACGTGGCTGTGGAGTCAGGCCTTCGATGAATGAGACAACACCATAGGACCCTGGATGGAAGTTGATGCAGATCCATCTTAATAGGACGACTAATCACTGTAGTTTTATATATAGTGTTTTTAAAGTTGTTTTTGTAATTGTGATATATGATATTTTAATGAGTGTATATGTTTTTTATGGCTGGAAACCGGGCTGAGTCCCTCAATGAGGTTGAGAAGCTTGGTATAGAAAACTGTGAAATAAATAAATAAATAATACTTATCTGCCAGAGCAAGAATGCTATGACCAATGTATCAAAAGCTACTGAGAGATCCAGGAAGATCAACAGGAAAGCACTCCCTTGACTTTTCCCCAGAGTCAGAACAACCATGGCTGTCTCAATACTGTATCCTGGAGCCAGACTGAAATGGGTTCAGTTAATCCCCAAGAATCTGAATCTGCAAACCCAATTATGAGATATTGGTAATAGGGTAGGTTTCTGACATAATTTTGGATCTAAGGAGACAGGAGAGAGTGCATCACTGACCTCTTTAAGACAGAGGCACTTCCTCCTCACATAGTGAGGCATTTATCATACCACAGACTCAGCCTAACAATCCATGTCTGAACCAAGATGGGCAAGGGTCATGACTATATGTAGTGGGACACACTGATTCAAGTGTTTTTTCTGCATTATCAGACGGCAACAAACAGAAACTGATTGCAAGATGACAAATCTTCATAGACTGCAGTAACTGTAGTGTCAACTTCTGAATGAATACAAGTGACTTTTTGGGGGGGGGGGGGCTCCAAAACATCTAGAGCATCTGCCAGATTCTGCTTTAAAGGAATGTGGAATGTAAACTGGAACACAAGCAATATAGTCCCATTCTCTACTTGTTTTAATGAACTGATAGCTAGCCCTATGCCATGATCAAAGCAGTAGTGAAAAGTTATGTCCACTGTTTTGCCATGTTCAAAGCGTTATTTGTTCTGCAAGAGAAAGCAGCCTTTGTTTCCTGTTGCATAATGAATCATTCTGCTGGTCTGTCATTGTTCTGCCATCATCATCGCTTATGTATTCGACTGGAAGGCTCATCAGAGGCATATGATGTACATTGCAAAACTTTCCAGGGTCTTTCACCCTATGTAAACATTACAGCTTTATTTGTAAGAGAAATTCAAATGCGACAAGTTTGTCAAAAGAACATATTTACATATAGGAAAACTTTGGATTTTAGATTTTTTAAAAACGATTTATGGATAATCTTCCAGCTACACAGATGACCTATTGGAATTTTTTTATGCAATGTTGGGTATTATATTATTGTTGTGTGTCCCTTGGTCAAAAGGAGGAGGAGTGTTTGAGTAGCCTTTCAGGTACTCATCTGCAGAATTTGAAGAGGCACGAAAGGAGGGTAAAAGAGAGAAGCATGCCAAGAGGAAGGCGCGTCAAGCCAACCCCAACCAGGACCACCTTCCACCTGGAAACCAATGCCATCACTGCGGAAGAAGATGCAGATCAAGAATAGGGCTCCATAGTCACCTACAGACCCACCCTGGAGGATTATCCTACTCGGACAATGCGGGATCGCCTAAGTAAGTAAGTAAGTAAGTAAGTAAGGTACTCATCTATTGTCTGGAATTTTGTGTCAGAAGGAGTAAGACCAAAAACCAAGGTTGATTTGATATTGGGACATAGCCCATTTTCACAAATTTGAGTACATCTCCTGGTGTTCCATTATGTCATTTAATTGCTTGACCATTGTTTCTGAAGATAATATAGCTACCTCTGGTTCATGTTCAACTTGACAATCTTCTGGTCAAATACAACTCTCATTTTCTTAACTAGGAAGATTTCTTGGAGGTGCTTCAGTCGGAATCCCAAATTTCTGCTGTTTGTTCTACTAGAGAACATTGATCTCACATGAGGTCATGCAATGAGGGTTCAATGTTCTCTATTGCTGCTATGTCAAGTCTGCCAATCCTCTCTTTAAGGGTGTTAACAATTTCTTTGTATGAAGAAGACTGTCTTTCCAAAGATGGTGGAGGAGTCACTTACATCAGACCTGGGTTGATAAACCAATTACCAGCACCTTTGTTTAGTGAAAATAGGGAGATATTCTCTGTCTCATCACCATCATTCATTACCTCAGCTGTTACATGAAGGTATTAGATCTGTCCAATGTAGTCCAATGTAGTCAAATCTGTGAATTCTTGATTCAGCTGGTGTTCACTTGCTTCTGATTCTTTCTAATATTTAGAATCTTTCTGATTCTAAAACTGACTTTTGAACTAGGGTAGGCCTACTCTAGTTCAAAAGAGTGTTTACAGTAGAGGTTTTCCATAGCTGGGCCTGTATAAAGACCACTTTATTATTTATTTATTTATTTATTTACAGTATTTATATACCGCTGTAGTGAAATTGCTACTCTGTGTTAAAGTTTTGGTGTATAGCTCTATGTTTACATATGGCAGATAGGGGAGAATAGGCACAGGCAGGGTAGCAACAGCAGAGATAGGATTCATTTGCATATGTGAAGCCGATTGGTCATATGCGGATTAGTGTAGGCCCAGGATTTGAAAAGGCTGCTAGGCCAAAATGACAGTTGGGGAGAGCAGAGCTGAACATTCCAAAGGGGCGGAGCCAAGGTTCTGAAAGAGGCAGTTAGAGTGAGGGAGTTTGAAAATGACAGTTAGGAATCTGTGTGTGAAGAGGAGAGTTGGTTTTTGAGTGCCTGATAGAAATAAGCAGTTATGAAGATGTGTTAAAGACTTCTGATATAGAGAAGCAGTTAGTTAAATAGAGCTCGAGTTTTAAGAAGCATAAAGAAGGATAGTGTTGCCTTAGTTCAGAATATAATTCAGCCAAGAGTGTGTAAAGCAAGTAACATGTTTGTGAATGTGAAACATTCAGTTTATTCAGAAAAGTTAACCAAGTAAATGATACTGACTGTAAGCCTCAAGATTGCAACAAAACACAAATGTAACCACAAGCGTTGGAGCCAGAAGTTATAAATAAACTGTGTTACTTCGTTATATACAAGAGTGTTTCATTGCCTGTGATATAAAGTACAAAGGTTTAACAGCATACAGAAAGTCACAGCCAATATAAAAGAAGAAACTGAATCAGCATAAGGCAGCAAAGTGTTTTTTTAAAAGAGAAAATAGTCTATCTCCCTCGCCACAACCGCTTTTCTCACCCCTAGGGGGATCTTAAGGCTTTGAAAGCTTATAATGCATAAAAACAAAAGCCTTTAACCCTCCTATGCTCTGTACCTTGCTACTTTTCCTTTTAGAATTTTATCCTTAAAATTTTAGTTATTGCTATTACTAAAAACAGTAAAAATATGTTCCAGAAATATATCTCATGTTGAATAAGTAAAATAGCAAAGTAGTAAAAAGTAGCAAAAACAGTAAAAAAATAAAATAATAAAATGCTTGATTAACACAATAATAAAATTATAGTAAAAATTATAAAATTACCTAAATGCTAAAAATTCTCTACAGATTTGCATTGTAAATACAAAAAACTTTGAAAATGTCAGAGATAAAACAAATCCAAGAGTAATTGTATAGTCCAGGCAAAGGTTTATAGAACAATGTCCATTCTTTGAAGGAATAATTTCACTAACCAGCAACCTTTTGTGTCAATTGCCTTTTTCTGACTGGTTCAATTGTAAGTATCCCTCCAGCTACACCTAAACACATTTGTCCCACAATTCTGATACTTCCAACAAACTTCATTATGGGGGCCACTGATGTTGGGCAATGCTTGACATCTCTAAGTATAACGTCTGAAGAGCATAGAGTTTACCGTAATTCATAAGTTTGGTCGTTCCTACTCCAGTTGATTTGTAATGAGCAAATTCTGTCTGATGGATTCAAATTTGAATTGGTAGCTCTAAAAATAATGACACACTGTCCATTTCCTTGATGTGCTATTTTGGAGCTGGTACATTGTAGTCTAAACACCCTAAAGCATTAGATAATGTCTGATCTTGGAAGCTCTGGTTAGTATTTAGATGGGAGTCTGCCAATGAATAGCTGGAGTTGTAGATTGCATCTCTGGAGGCAGAAGGAAATGGCACATCACCTCTGTGTATTCCTTCCCTAAGAAATTCTATGACTTTCTTAGGGTCACCATAAGTGACAGCCTTTCCTTATAGCATAATTTCACACAATTTTGTCACTGTGCGAAAAAGTAGAGCTACAGTGTCACTCCAGCTACCACACAGTTACCCTTCTCACTCCTGCCATCACAATCAACTTCCACAAATCCCTGGCTATAAGAGCAGCCTTCTGCACAGCTTGGCTTTCTAGGGAAAATGCGCAGGTGACTGCCTGCGTCAATTCTATAGCCAGTCTCCTGGGATGCATCTCTCACAAAGTCCGGCTCTGAGCAGGAGCCAGGCCTTTGAGATGTACTCCCCAAAGAACCAAACTAAGGACTTACCATTAGCCCTCAAAATTTGTGGTTTTGACTTTTGTGGATTTGATAACTCACAGATTGGATTTAAAACATTCTTTCTAGGAATTTCTAAGTCCTACAGTACAACTCTATGGTCACCTTCTGCCAGAAGTTGATCATAGAGTCCTGCTGGAGGGCTTAGAGATTCTAGATAGCTATGCCCTCCAATGTGATTCTATGGTCAACTTCTGGTAGAGTTGTACTGGAGAGATTGACCTAGAGATCCCTACTAAAGAGATTTCTCAACACTTTTTTTAATTCAGGGTTTCTACTTTTGCGGGGGTCTTGTACCCCTAACCCCATTGAATGTAGAACAGGGAAGCCCTGGCCCTTGAGCGCTCCAGCTGGAAGTCAACAGTGACCAGCAGTGCTGTAGAATTCGAAGAGGCACAAATGGAGGGCGAAAGAGAGAAATGTTCCAAGAGGAAGGCGCATCAAGCCAATCCTGACCAGGACCACCTTCCACCTGGAAACCAATGCTTTCACTGCGGGAGACTGCCTGAACACCAAGCAAAAAGTGGGTGCTAGAAACAATATCATACGAAAGCTGACTGGCACAACCTGGGGATCACAACCAGACACAGTGAAGACATCTGCCCTTGCGCTGTGCTACTCTGCTGCTGAGTATGCATGCCCAGTGTGGAATACATCTCACCACACTAAAACAGTGGATGTGGCCCTTAACGAGACATGCCGCATTATCACGGGGTGTCTGCGCCCTACACTACTGGAGAAATTACACTGCTTAGCCGGTATTGCACCACCTGACATCCGCCGGGAAGTAGCAGCTAATAGTGAAAGGACCAAAGCAGAGACATCGCCAGCTCATCCCCTGTTTGGGTATCAGCCTGCACGTCAGTGACTTAAATCTAGAAATAGTTTCATAAGATCTACAGAGACACTCGCTGGAACACCTCAGCAAGCGAGAGTCCAAAAGTGGCAGGCTCAAACCCAGAACCTCAACCAATGGCTGATACCAAATGAGAGACTCCCCCCTGAGCACACAGAAAACTGGGCAATTTGGAAGGCGCTGAACAGTCTGCGCTCTGGCACCACAAGATGCAGAGCCAACCTCAAGAAATGGGGCTACAAAGTGGAATCCACGACATGCGAGTGTGGAGAGGAGCAAACCACAGACCACCTGCTGCAATGCAACCTGAGCCCTGCCACATGCACAATGGAGGACCTTCTTGCAGCAACACCAGAAGCACTCCAAGTGGCCAGATACTGGTCAAAGGACATTTAATCAACTACCAAACTCACAAATTTTGTATTTTGTCTATTTGTTTGCTTCGTTCTGTTAGAAATGCAATATAATTGACTGGTTGCCCTGACACGACAAATAAAACTGCGGGAGAACATGCAGATCAAGAATAGAGCTTCACAGTCACCTACAGATCCACTGTCAATACACTGATCTTGGAGGACCATCGTCCTCGGACAACGAGGGATCGCGTAAGTGAAAAGTGAAGTGACTGTGGAGGGCTGACTGTACACTTAAGAGAATTTGTAGAAAAATAATGGACCCAATGGGACTCTCCAAAGCTCCTGGTGCGATAGTATCTGTAAAACACATTTTCCTGTCACTGGCAGATCCCTCTCTGCACCAAAGTCCCTGAAGTTCCAAGGTACAATAGTACCATATAATTTCCCACTATAGCCCTGGCGTGGGCTGGTCCATGAGGTCATGAAGAGTTGGAAGTGACTGAATAATAATAACAACAACAACAACAACAACAACAACAACAACACTTTATTTGTACCCCGCTACCATCTCCCCAAGGAACTCGGTGCGGCTTACATGAGGCCGAGCCCAAACACAACAATACAAGCAAATAAAATAAAAACATAGACAATAAAAATATACAACATTATCAAAAAGACAACACACAATTAAAAACAGTGGGAAGCAGGCATGTAGCCGGGGGGGGGGGGGCTCGGGGGGCTTCAGCCCCCCCCCGAAATTCTCATGGTGGTTCGCGAAAAGGCCTTACTGGTGCATTATTTAAACTGTTATGTTTATTCATATTATGATCTGATCACCATACTCAATATATCCCATATGCATGGGGGTATTGTGGTAATGATACAAAAGGTTTGCTAGGCTATACCCTCTTTCACTCAGACTCAGCCCCCCCCCGAAACTCAGCCCCCCCCGAAACCCCCCCTGAAAATTTTTTAGCCCCCCCCCCCCAAAACGAAATCCTGGCTACGGGCCTGGTGGGAAGGCCAAATATAGAGTTAAAATAGGAAATAAGGCTGGGACATGGACGAGAAGGTGATACTGGTGTTTGTGGGAGGGCATACGAGCAAACCTAAAGAAATGTAAAGTGCTTTGGAGGACAAAGTGCTATGGGATCATATTCTGGGAAGGCACACTGGAACAACTACGTCTTCAAGCTCCTCCTAAAGACTGCCAGAGTTGGGGCCTGTCTGATGTCTTTAGGAAGAGAGCTCCAGAGTTGAGGGGCCACCACCGAAAAGGCCCTCTCTCTCGTCCCCACCAATTGCGCCTGTGATGCAGGTGGGAGCGCGAGCAGGGCCCCTCCAGATGATCAAAGGGATCGTGTGGGTTCGTATACAGAGATGCGGTCACGCAGGTAGGCAGGTCCCAAACCGTTCAGGGCTTTGTAGGTAAGAACCTGCACCTTGAATTGGGTCCGGTAGATGAATGGCAGCCAGTGGAGCTCCTTGAAGAGGAGGGATGACCACTCGCTGTAAGGAGCCCTAGTTAACAACCTGGCTGCCGCCCGTTGGATCATCTGAAATTTCCGGGCCGTTTTCAAGGGCAGCCCCACATAGAGTGTATTGCAGTAATCCAGTCTAGAGGTGACTAAGGCGTGGACCACTTTGGCCAGATCCGCCTTCTGAATGAATGAACAACAACATAGCCCTATGAAGCATGGTATATCAGCTAATGCTCTCATCCCAAAGAAATATGCATTTTTTTCTAGCGCACACACCCCATTTTTCAAAAGCCAAAAAAGAATGCATTTTGTCTGATTTAGATGTGTTTTACAGAATAAATATCTGGAGTATCATAACTTCCAGCACTATCCTTGCTGAATTAATAATATGTATAGCAGACAATTTCCTGCTTGTTTCCCGAAGTGAAAGAAAATATTCAAGACTTGTCCTTACCTTCCTGACATTTGATTTTCTGCTAATTCTGTTCTAAACAACAAGTCACTGCAATCACATCAATGGTGCACAGAACATTCAACAATTTACCCTTGTCTGTTTCATTCACACTGGCTTGTTTATGGCCATTTGGGTTTTTTTTCCCTTTCCCTTTCCCTTATTTTTTGTCAGCTTTGCTGAATCCCTGTATAAAAAGAGCCCGCATCTGAAAACTAATCACTTCCTATTTAGCATTTGCTTTTCATTGTTTACAGTTATGATCATATATGCTTGGAAATCAGCTGGATTGTTTGGCATCCAAGACTGCAGCTGCCTTGCTCCATGCGCAAATGTTGTCAGCTGAAATTAAGCATCTGGAATTTCTTCACCACTCCAATAATTTACATCCGGTTTATGGGAGATATGTAATGTTGACATAATGTTATTTCTCTCCTTCCAGTAGCATCATAGGAGACTTTTCCCTGGCATCGCGTTCTCTTTTTACATTTTCCCACAGTGTAAATCACATGGCTCTTATCTGAGTAGGCCATTTACGATCATGAAATTATCTAGGTTGATAAAAGCTTTAATCAGACCACATGTGTGCACTTAAAGATCCATTTCTACCATTTTCTCTGATGAAGTGGAATTACATCCCCAAGCTTTTCGTTGTGTGAAAATGAACTAAAGTAGGCATTGGAGAAGAGTGTTTTGATACGTTACACCATTTCCAAACACCATCCAAAAGGTTGTGCCTTTTAGACTGGGTAATTGGCACCACATTTGTGCCACTAGGAGAGAAGCACTGAAAATGACTGCTTCCAGTCATATTTAAAATCCAATCGAGGTTGTTCCATTTGCAGACTCATTTCTAGGTGTTTTGTGGTGGTGTTTTTTTAAATGCTAATTTCACATTCATAAATCAATCTCTGCACTATTTTTGGAAAGTATATCCTTAGTCATCCCATTTCTCCAGCCTACACTTATGCTGGGAGCTAATATTGTGACACTTTAACTCTTGCTGAGCGCTGCAGGAGTGAGAAGGAGATTCTGTTTCCTCTTAAGCCAACTCCAATAGAGCTCAGCAAATCATATCACACATGGCATGATGGAAGAATAGAAAGACAGACAAGTTTATGCCCCAGACTTTCCGCTTCCGCAAATGTTCAACCTTTTGCATGTGCTTCCTTGTTCCTGTTATCCAGTATATAGAGACAAATATCAACAACAATAGAGGAAATTTGCCAATATTCAAATGTTCCTTAATCTCAGTGATTTTGTAGGTGATTTTTTTTCCTTCTTGCAAAGAAATCTTTGCAAGAAATCTCACAAGCTCGTCTTGTGGGCACACAGCCTTCTCTGCTGTGGCCCCCCGACTTTGGAACTCTTTACCTGGGGAGATCAGGAAAGCCCCTTCACTGGAAACATTTAAAAAGAACCTCAAAACCTGGCTTTTCCGCTGCGCCTTTGGCGAGTAGGTGCACACCATGATATTTTACACCCTCTCAACATTTTCGGCTAATGGAGTTCGTGCCCTCCAAATAGGATGTTCTGCCCCACAACTCTGTGTGTTTTATGAGTTCCATTTAAACATTAAACGTTCCTATTTTATTTCATCATAGTCTGTTAATTGCTTTTTTAATTCGGAATATGTGGCCCTTTGTCACACATTCCGAATATGTCATCTCTATCGTAGACTGACCTTGAAGGAGCTGGGGGTGGTAACGGCCGACAGGGAGCTCTGGCGTAGGCTGGTCCATGAGGTCACGAAGAGTCGGAGACGACTAAACGAATGAACAACAACATCGTAGAATCATAGAATCAAGGAGTTGGAAGAGACCTCATGGGCCATCCAGTCCAACCCCCTGCCAAGAAGCAGGATTATTGCATTCAAATCACCCCTGAGAGATGGCCATCCAGCCTCTGTTTAAAAGCTTCCAAAGAAGGAGCCTCCACCACACTCCGGGGCAGAGAGTTCCACTGCTGAACGGCTCTCACAGTCAGGAAGTTCTTCCTCATGTTCAGATGGAATCTCCTCTCTTGTAGTTTGAAGCCATTGTTCCGCGTCCTAGTCTCCAAGGAAGCAGAAAACAAGCTTGCTCCCTCCTCCCTGTGGCTTCCTCTCACATATTTATACATGGCTATCATATCTCCTCTCAGCCTTCTCTTCTTCAGGCTAAACATGCCCAGCTCCTTAAGCCGCTCCTCATAGGGCTTGTTCTCCAGACCCTCCTCTGGACACATTCCAGCTTGTTAATATGTCTCTTGAATTGTGGTGCCCAGAATTGGACATAATATTCCAGGTGTGGTCTAACCAAAGCGGAATAGAGGGGTACCATGACTTCCCGAGATCTAGACACTATGCTCCTCTTGATGCAGGCCAAAATCCCATTGGCTTTTTTTTGCCACCACATCACATTGTTGGCTCATGTTTAACTTGTTGCCCATGAGGACTCCAAGATCTTTTTCACACGTACTGCTCTTGAGCCAGGCGTCCCCCATTCTGTATCTTTGCATTTCGTTTTTTCCTGCCTAAGTGGAGTATCTTGCATTTGTCCCCGTTGAACTTCATTCTGTTAGTTTTGGCCCATCTCTCTAATCTATCAAGATCGTTTTGAATCCTGCTCCTGTCCAATCTCTATCGTGATTGTGTCTATTGGAATCATTATTATTATTATTATTATTATTATTATTTTATTACTTTAATGTCATTTTGATAATGTTGTTGATGTTTGTTGTATATGCTTTGATTTTATTGCTGAATTATGTTGGCCCCATGTAAGCTGCTCTGAGTCCCCATCGGGGAGATGGCGGCAGGGTAGAAATAAAGATTATTATTATTATTATGCTATTATTATTATTATGCTATTATTATTATTATGCTATAAAAGTAAGACTATTTACCTTCTTCATTGCCTAGTGGAATGTGACCACAAGCTTCCTCTTTCAAATCCCTGATCAGAGACCTTACCATAAAAGCGCTTTTATTCATTCAGAAACGGATTCTATTTTAAGGACTGGTAGCTACACCTTTAACTTGAGTGCTCTTTTGTATATTTTACCCCATCTTTCAAATGGGTGACGTATTAGCTAAGTCACATACATTTAAGACACCCTCTCTCCCCCATTAATACTGTCAGAGGTAATGTCATCAGTCAGTATTCATACACCCCTTCTATAATAAATATTTCCTGTTTACTCAGGCAGTCATTTTGCCTTCAAGTATCTAACCAAGAGGTATATATAGAACGCGTGCGCGCACACACACTAACGTTTTCCCCTCTACTTGCCCACCCATTCTGGAGTATCACTGACAATGCACAAGACAGATTTCAAATAAGTGAACTGAAATTAACCGGAGAGGAAGGCTCTGCATAGCACAGTGATTAGAACAAACAATTGTTCCAGAGAAATGCACGGCTACTCAGAGACCATAATCTTGCAACTCAAGAAGAGATGTGGAGCCATTTTTCACCAGGTTCACAAGAAAATGTCAGCATGCAGCTGCTCCACGCATTGTCAGACTGCATCTTACTTTGGCCAAAGGGAAGACACAGCTAGTCATCCCATCAAGGGGAAAAAAATGTAAAGGACCTATCACAAATTTGATTTATTACCATGCTCCTAAGGCTGTGTGCTGCAGATTTCCATTGGAAATGAAGCCAAATGTCAGCCGCCGCTAAAGGTATGTTCTCTGTGTATTTGTGGAAAGAGAAATTCAAAACATTCTGGATACCAACCAGCCACGTACCCCCTTCCCATCTCTGCATCTTTCTCAATAACTCCAGACAGTTTACTTCAGTAACAAGAAGATAACCTAATACACAATGGGTGATTTGTACACATAGCTCTGGCTAACATTAACATAAATACAAAGCCGTTATGCATTCAGATGCAATGCTTTTGGGGGGTTGGTCTTCCAGAGGCAAAGGCATGTTCAAGAACAAAAAGGAAATCCATTTTTTAAGCAAAAAGCAACCAAATAGCCTCAGATGAGGCAGATGCAGCCAACCTTTATCTGACACAATGACAGCTACACTGAAGCAGACACAAAAGTCTTACATTAAAATCCCATACAGTTATTTTAAATGGTTGCTCTCCTCTTTATTGTTGACAGAAAGTGACATTCAACTGGGTGCAAGCTGATTTTCCTCCTGCTGGAGAATGGTGCCTCCAAAAGTTACCTGTCTTGCAATTCAGACAGTGTGGACAAACAGCTGGATTAAAATTTTACCTTCACTTCCAAATCATGCATTGTATTAAAGGCATTTTTTGTTGCTAAAAGCCCCAGTTTAGCTTCCCGATTACTCTGGAGATGTATTCTTTATGGTCCCTATATAACAATAATCTGACACTTCCTGAAGGAAAGAGAAAGGGGTCTCTGTCTGTATGTATGCATGGAAGTGTGTGTTTGGGTTCATCACATAAACAACAGCACAGTAAATAATTCCCAACGTCCTTAACACAGCCAAGGGAGACTCTGAATCACATTTAGGTTTCCCATCTGCTCAATTTCAGGTAGCTTTCTCAATTCCGAGCTGGCATTGTAGGATTTAAATGCCCACAACTGGACACCCTCCCTCCTTCCCCAACCCACTGAAACATTAGCTCCAGGCAAGAGTACTAGGAAGGAAGGAAGGAAGGAAGGAAGGAAGGAAGGAAGGAAGGAAGGAAGAAGGGGGTGGGCGAAAGAGACAAGAGACAAACGAAAGGTGGGGGACACCCGAAAGAACCTTTTCCCTACCTTTCCATGGTCATCTTTCAGCCCGTCTGCCTTCTCCTGAGATTGAAGCCACCTGTACTGATCCAGCCCATTTCGAAGGGGAAGAAAATAATCTTATGGAAATGGGGAAAGCCTCAGCTAGGCTTGGGAATTTTCAGAATGGATGTCTAGAATTTTCTGCTTAAGCCAGACCCAGCAACAGAAAATTGCAGCTGAGCGCTTTTGTTTTCCCTCCTCTGTAAAGGCAAAGCAAGCAAGCAAGCATGCAAGCAGCAGCGGCTCCCTTAGCCTGCCTGCTCTCTCTCATTCACACAGACACACAGGCAGACACACACGCAATCTTCCCAGCCCCCACCAGCAGCCTAACTCTCTCCTCCTTCAGTCAGGGTCCTTTACGCTTCTGAACAGTGATGACCTATTCTGTCCCCATCTCTATCTATTACTCTTGCTTTCTTTTTTTAAAAACAATGATTTTTATTGATTTTATAGAATTTACAACGAAAGTAGGGGAAAACATGAGTGTGCATTAGAGGTAGCACTAAAGCGAAGTAAAGTAGGAAAAAGAATTTAGAGTATAAAAAATAACAAGAAGAAAAAGAAAAGAAATTACACCAAACCCTAAACCCATTAGTGCATGTGATGCGACTTCCAATGTCTTCTGAGAATATTAAAACATTTCTCCTTATGGTGTCTTCAATTCACTATACTGGCTTTGCTTCCACTATTTGTCTTTTTCAGATGCTGGACAAGTCTATCATTAGTAGAATTTCCCTTGCTGAAATAAAGTCTTTGAGTCCTGACCAATCCGTCTTTTTATTTACTCCATTTAGTCTCTGGGATAAACCTTCCATTTGGACTATGTCAAATATTTTCAAAATCCATTCTTCCACAGTGAGTGGAGAGGGAAGGTCTGGTCTCTGAGAGGGTTCCTCAGGGGGCCATTCCCTCCCCTCTGTTGTTTAACATCTATTGCGACCACTTGCTCAGCTGGTTCGAGGTTTTGGGCTTGAGTGTTATCAATACACCGATGACACTCAGCTGGTGCTGAAGATGGAAGGCCGACCGGACTCTGTACCCGATTGTTTCCATCAGTGCCTCGAGGCCGTTACTGGATGGCTGCATGCCAGCAGGTTGAGGGTGAATCCAGCAAAGACGGAGATCCTATGGCTGGGTCGACTGGGCAGTGGGGATATCCAGCTGCCTACCCTGGATGGAGAGGTGCTACGCCCGTCATCATTGGTAAAGAGTCTGGGAGTCCTTTTGGACCCTTTGCTGACGATGGAGGCCCAGGTCTCTGCCGTTAGCAGAACCGCCTTCTTTCATCTGTGGCAGGTTAGACGCCTGGCCCCCTACCTGTCCAGGGACGACCTAGCTACGGTGATCCAGGCCACGGTCATCTCAAGACTGGACTACTGTAACGCCCTCTACATTGGCCTTCCTCTGTCGGTGATCCGGAAGCTCAAGTTGGTACAAAATGCAGCTGCTCGGCTTCTTGCAGGAATTCCGATGAGATGCTACATAACACCAATCTTACTACAGCTGCATTGGTTACCAATTGAGCACCGGATCACTTTCAAAGTGATGGTACTCACCTTTAAGGCCTTGCATGGTCTGGGGCCGATGTATCTGAGGGACCGCCTCACCCCCTACCAACCCCAGCGATCCCTCCATTCTGAGGACCAAGATCTATTGGAAGTCCCCAGTGTCAAGACCTTGCGTCTAACAGCAACCACAGAGCCTTTACAGCAGTGGCACCATCACTCTGGAATACTCTGCCACCTGAAGTCCGTGCCTTGCGGGACTTACCAGCTTTCTGCAGAGCATGTAAGACATACCTGTTTCAACAGGCTTTTAATGTTTGATAGTGTTGTTTCTAAATTGTTTTAAATTGCTTTTAAATTTTGTTAGATTTTAGCTATTCTTGTAAGCTGCTCCGAGCCCCAGGGGAGTGGCGGCATATAAGTTTAAATAATAAATAAATAAATAAATAAATAAATAAATATTTGGTATTCCTTTCTGTTTTCATGAATTAGCTAATAATAGTCTCGCAGCAGTGCACAATAGGAAGAGTACTTTGTCCTGATTTTCATTTAGTTATTTAGAGGATATACCAAGGAGGTACGTCTCAGGTGTTTGGGGAAAGTTGATTTTTAGAATTTTTTGGACTGACTGATGAATTCCTTTCCAATATTTTTTTATTTATTTTTTCAGGACCACCATAAGTGGAAGAAAGTCCCCTTCTCCTTTCCACATTTCCAACAGCTATTTGAAATATTTTTATTAAATTTAGCCAATTTTTCTGGAGTGTAATACCATCGGAAGAACATTTTGAACCAATTCTCTCGTAGGTCACTAGCTATAATATATTTTAATTTGGTGTTCCAGATTTCTTCCCATTGATTTGTTAGAATGCTATGCTTTATGTCCTTAGCCCATTTAATTTGGCAGTTTTTTATTTGTTCCTCTTCTGTATACCAGCTTAACAGCTGTTAATATAGGATTCTAATTTTTTTTTTTGCTTTTCAATAAAATTATGTCCCATAGACCTTGGTCTTGGTTGAAGCCACTTTTCCCGCCTTCCTTAAATCAATGATTGATTTGAAAGTATTGCAACCACGTTATTTTCGCCTTTAATTGTTTTATCTCTTCTAACGATTTTATTTCAAGTTTCCCACCCTCTTTTTTATTTAGAATTTCATGGTAAGTTAGCCAATTTTCTTCTCCCAATTCCCTCTTATGCCTTGTCTCCACAGGGGATATCCATAATGGCGTTTGTGATGAATCTAACCTTTTGCCAGGAAGGCCGAAGCCTGAAGTCAGTAGCTGACATGTTGGGAGATAGGCTGGAAAGTTAAGAGGCATGAGGGAGGAGTCAGCCGACTCCTGATTGGCTAGAGCAAACAGGGGAAGAGTTAGCTTTTAGAGGGAAAAAAGGCTGTGTCTTTTTGACAAGCTGGGGAGAAGAGCTTTAAACATCGAAGAGTGTAGAAGGATAGTTAGGAAGAGGGAGCTGAGAGGAATTTAGACAGGGAGAACTTTTGAAGTGAGCCTTGAGATTAGAGCATAGGGAAGGCAAAGATTCCTGGATCACTGTACATAGGAGAGTCAGTGAAGGGAAGCCTGTTTGCTCTGTGAGGCAGTCAGTGGGCTGTTCTCAGGGACACACTGTGTCAGAGTTAGTGAACAGTGTGAAGCAAGGAACTCATAGGGAACAAAAGTTAAAGTCTTAAGAAAAGACTGCTTGTCTAACCAGCTAAGCCTCAAGTAACCGCATTACGCTTTTGTACCACTCTTATTAAGAGTTGATTTGTTCACCAAGTTTAAATAAACCTGTTTCTAATTTTCATCTTAAACTGGTGTCTGCCTCGGTCTGTCACAATCATTAGATCTCAGCTAGACTAAAGACAAATCAATTTCAGTCCAGTCAGCGAATGAAGCAGTCATTGAAGAAGAACCTAGGGCTTAAATACTCTTTACCTATTTCACATTCACACTCATGTTTTCCTCAGACATATAATTGAGGTGGCGGCGGCGAATCTACCTAATACATCGATCATTAACATCGTTAATACAGTTGGTCACTTAATAATAATACTGAGGTGGGATAAGAGAGTCTTTCCCCCTTGTCATAGTCATTTATCTTCGTTTAAGTAGTGTCCAGCTGAACGTTAACTCTTCACACGGGTGACCAGAGGTGGGATTGTCTTCCCCCCTGCCCAGTGTGTCGCTTATCTCCTTTATAGCGTTCTACTATATAATCTTGGCTTATATTTTTCCCATGTTTTGATTAGTGTTGCTCTAATGCAGGGGTCCTCAAACTACGGCCCGGGGGCCAAATACAAGGTCATTTACCCGGCCCTCGCTCAGGGTCAACCTAAGTCTGAAATGACTTGAAAGCACACTACAACAACAACAACAATCCTATCTCATCAACCAAAAGCAGGCCCACACTTCCCAATGAAATACTAATAAGTTCATATTTGTTAAAAAAAAATCTTCATTTTAATTATTGTATTGTTCTAAAGTGTTTTTTTGCACTACAAATAAGATACGTGTACTGTGCATAGGAACTCATTCATTATTTTTTCAAATTATAATCCGGCCCTCCAACAGTTTGAGGGACTATGACCTGGCCCTCTGTTTAAAATGTTTGTGGACCCTTGCTCTAATGTAATTATTATTTTAAAAAAATCCACTTTTCTTTTGTTATACCACATGTAGCCATGCCAACTTGCCCTAAGGCCGTGACCTTCTAGAGTTAAAAGTATTACTCTTGCTTTCCTTCTGATAAAAGCACATGCCAAGGTGGCAGTCAGGTGACCCTCCTCTCCGAAAAGCAGAAGACACACCGAAAGGGAGCCTTTGGGCTCCCTTTAGCTCCCTTTCTTAAGAAACAGAAGCAGCCAACATTATTTACATTACAAAGCAAGAGAGAAAAATATAACTCTGGAGAGAGATAAATGGTATTTTATTCCACCTCACACTCCAGCTCCTCTCTAACCAATCATCAAAAGAAAGTCAGTGCAGTGTGGTGGAAAGGTATATAATTAAACTTTCCAGTGTTAATAGCCAGGTAAGCATTGCCAGGGCATCTCCATCACCTGAACATACAGGCACACGAAAACAAACACCTGATTTTACACATTCATTGAAAAGCTGAATTAAATGTTCTTACTGAAGGAGTTTTAAACATTCCAGTACTATAAACACATAGTGTAGCCTCATACAATCCATTCATAACGCATATTGCAGTGCATTAGAATATATATATATTTGTACGATATTTATTCTTCATGCTCTTCTGACCTGACCTTTTCCAAAAGAGTGCATGGTGATAACAGGTGTTATGGTCCCATTTTATCTGCACCATGACCTGTGAGGCCGGTTAAGCTGAGAAGTGCTTGAACCTGGGTCTTCCTGGCTTTCTTTGTCAATCTGGAACTACATCAGACTGTGACGAACTCCGAGTGCAAAGTATCCATTCACGAAGGAGTGTTTCAGTTACATCTCTACACCTATTAAAGTTTTCATAGAATCATAGAATCAAAGAGTTGGAAGAGATCTCATGGGTCATTCAGTCCAACCCCCTGCCAAGAAGCAGGAATGTTGCATTCAAATCACCCCTGACAGATGGCCATCCAGCCTCTGTTTAAAAGCTTTTAAAGAAGGAGCCTCTACCACACTCTGGGGCAGAGAGTTCTACTGCTGAACTGCTCTCACAGTCAGGAAGTTCTTCCTCATGTTCAGATGGAATCTCCTCTCTTGTAGTTTGAAGCCATTGTTTCGTGTCCTAGTCTCCAAGGAAGCAGAAAACAAGCTTGCTCCCTCCTCCTTGTGGCTTCCTCTCACATATTTATACATGGCTATCATATCTCCTCTCAGTCTTCTCTTCTTCAGGCTAAACATGCCCAGCTCCTTAACCCGCTCCTCATAGGGCTTGTTCTCCAGACACTTGATCATTTTAGTTGCCCTCCTCTGGACACATTCCAGCTTGTCAATATCTCTCTTGAATTGTGGTGCCCAGAATTGGACACAATATTCCAGGTGTGGTCTAACCAAAGCAGAATAGAGGGGTAGCATGACTTCCTTAGATCTAGACACTATGCTCCTATTGATGCAGGCCAAAATCCCATTGGCTTTTTTTGCTGCCACATCACATTGTTGGCTCATGTTTAACTTGTTGTCCACGAGGACTCCAAGATCTTATTCACACCTATTGCTCTCAAGCCAGGCTTTATCCCCCATTCTGTATCTTTGCATTTCATTTTTCCTGCCAAAGTGGAGTATCTTGCATTTGTCACTGTTGAACTTCATTTTGTTAGTTTTGGCCCATCTCTCTAATCTGTCAAGATCGTTTTGAATTCTGCTCCTGTCCTCTGGAATATTGGCTATCCCTCTCAATTTGGTGTCATCTGCAAACTTGGTGATCATGCCTTCTAGCCCTTCATCTAAGTCATTAATAAAGATGTTGAACAGGACCGGGCCCAGGACGGAATCCTGCGGCACTCCGCTCGTCACTTCTTTCCAGGATGAAGAGGAAGCATTGGTGAGCATCCTCTGGGTTCGTCCATTTATCCAATTCCAGATCCACCTCACCGTAGTTTTGCCTAGCCCACATTGGACTAGTTTCCTTGCCAGAAGGTCATGGGGGACCTTGTCAAAGGCCTTACTGAAATCCAGGTACGCTGAGTCATCCTTTTTTCCCTTCTTGTCTTTTTCCAAAAGAGTGCATGGTGATAATAGGTGTTATGGTCCCATTTTATCCGCACCATGACCTGTGAGGCCAGTTAAGCTGAGAAGTGCTTGAACCTGGGTCTTCCTGGCTTTCTTTGACAATCTGGAACTACATCAGACTGTAAGGAACTCCGAGTGCAAAGTATCCATTCATGAAGGAGCGTTTCAGTTACATCTCTACACCTATTACAGTTTTGGTCTTACTTCTCCCAGGACCTGGCAATTGGGTGTTGACACTGGATATGACTGAATAATTCAGTTTCTCTGAATGCAATGATTGCTACAGAAAACACTACCCTGGTGGGACCTCACCCCATTTGTTTCTGCATGGTTCTCTCTCCTTACCTCCTTCCTATCCTTTGATATTTATTTATTTTATTTTGTGCCCAGTGTGGAACACATCTCACCATGCTGAAACAGTGGATATGGCTCTTAATGAGACATGCCGCATTATCACGGGGTGTCTGCGCCCTACACCATTGGAGAAACGACACTGTCTAGCCGGTATTGCACCACCTGACATCCGCCGGGAAGTAGCAACCAATAGTGAAAGGACCAAAGCAATGACATTTCCAGCTCATCCCCTGTTTGGGTATCAGCCAGCATGTCAACAACTTAAATCAAGAAATAGTTTTCTAAGATCTACAGAGACACTCGCTGGAACACCTCAGCAAGCGAGAGTCCAAAACTGGCAGGCTCAAACCCAGAACCTCAATCAATGGCTGATACAAAATGAGAGACTCCCCCCTGGGCACACATAAAACTGGGCGACTTGGAAGACGCTGAACAGACTGCGCTCTGGCACCATGAGATGCAGAGCCAATCTCAAGAAATGGAGCTACAAAGTGGAAGCCACGACATGTGAGTGTGGAGAAGAGCAAACCACTGACCACCTGCTGCAATGCAACCTAAGTCCTGCTACATGCACAATGGAGGACCTCCTTGCGGCAACACCAGAGGCACTCCAAGTGGCCAAATACTGGTCAAAGGACATTTAATCAACTACCAAGCTTGCAAACTTTGTGTTTTGTCTGTCTGTTTGTTTGTTTTGTTAACAATGTAATGCAAATGTCTGGTTGCTCCTGACACGATAAATAAATAAATAAATTTTATTGTCGAAGGCTTTCATGGCCGGAATCACTGGGTTGTTGTAGGTTTTTCTGGGCTATATGGCCATGTTCTAGAGGCATTTTCTCCTGACGTTTCGCCTGCATCTATGGCAAGCATCCTCAGAGGTAGTGAGGTCTGTTGGAACTAGGAAAATGAACAAAATCTGGCTACCAGTATTAAAAAAAAAGATCTAAAATTACAACAGCAAAACAACAGAGGGGAAACAATCAGGGACATCTAATCACCTCTCAGCAAAAGATTGCCCCAGGCACTGCCAGGCCATCAAATACTAATCAAGGTGGTCAGTCGAAACATTCACACCTAGCTCCAACAGAGAAGAGTTCTTTGTCCCACCCTGGTCATTCCACAGAAATATAAACCCATTTTACTAGTTCCAACAGACCTCACTACCTCTGAGGATGCTTGCCATAGATGCAGGTGAAACATCAGGAGAGAATGCCTCTAGAACTTGACCATATAGCCCAAAACAACCTACAACAACCCATTTATTTATTTACCATATTTATATGTCACCTCACTCAGCCCAGCGGTGACTCGGAGCGGTTTACAAATGGCAACAATTTGATGCCTCAACAGTCATAACAATTCAAAAGTAAAACAATCATAAAACACTATTAAAAATGTTAACATACAATATAAAAATATAAAACCGTACCAGCCTTAAAACATTGTCGTGAGCATCTCCACATCAAGTCAATATTCAAGTTGTTCCATTACTTTGTATAACTATGGCGTATTTGGGAAGGTCTGCTCAAAAAGCCAGGTTTTCACCTTTCTTTGAAAAGTCAAGAGGGAGAGAGCTGATCTTATATCTCTAGGCAGGGTGTTCCACAGTCGAGGGGCCACCTCTGAGAAGGTCCTGTCTTTCATCCCCGCCAAACACATTTGCGAAGAAGGTGGGACCGAGAGCAGGGACTCCCCAGAAGATCTTAACATCCTAGATGGTTCATAAAGAGAGCTACGTTTGGATAGGTAAGTTGGATCGAAACTGTTTAGGGATTTATAGGCTAAAGCCAGCACTTTGAATTGTGCCCAGAAGCAAACTGGCTGCCAGTGGAGCTGGCACAATGGAGGAGTTGTGTGCTCCCTGAGTGCCGCTTCTGTTAGCAACCTGGCTGCCACCCATTGGACTATTTGCAGCTTCCAAGCAGTCTTCGAAGGCATACCAACAAATATGAAAAACCAAACTGTGATTTATTAATTTACAGTATTTATACCCTGCTCTTCTCACTCCAAAGGGGACCCAGAGCACACATATGGCAACATTCAATGCTGATTATACAATTAACAAGGACAAATAACACAAAGGCAGTTTTCCCCATCCTATTTCTGGCATCTTGGAGGCTGTGCTTCATTCCAGCCATGGAGGGAGGGGGTGTGCTGTTGCTCCATCTTCCATGCCAAGGAGCTGCCCTCTGATTGATGCCCTTAAGGGTGCCTTTATTACTTTTCCACTAAAAGCAATACCCATTTATCTGCTTGCATTTCTGCTTTCAATCTGCTAGGTGGGCAGGTGAGCGGAGGCAGGTGCTCGCCCTGACCTGGGCTCAAACTGCTGACCTTTCAATGGGCAGGATTTTTCTGCACACCGTGGTTTATCTTGTTGTGCTAAGCCCGGCCTGTTAGGGATTCTTCATCTTCGGAGAAGGAAGGGGAGCAGGGAAGTGCTCAGGAATTGGAGGGAGAAGAAGAAACAGACGATGAAGGTTTGAAAGTGCCCATATTTCTAGAGAGACAAAAAGAGACAGAGCACTGATGGCGTTCAGCTAGAATAGCTGCTAAAAACGCCGAGCTAATTGAGAGACGCCCTAGCACCTCCTGCGAGGGAATTCACCGCTTGAGTCTCCTGAGGGCTGAGAAAAGCGGTATATAAATAAAGTAAATAAATAATAATAAATAAATTCAGGGCTATAAATGAGAAGCAGGAGCAGTCAGCTTTTACTGGTAACAACGACCCTGATACTGATGTTTTCACTCCAATGGAATTTGCTTTGTGTCTGCTGCTAAGAACTTAGCTCATCACCCATTTTCTGATGGAAGAGTGGTGTTTCTTTTGGGACTTTGTAAGAGACTTTAATTTGTGTCCTTGCTTTCTTTTGCACTTTTCAATTGCATTTGCTTATCCTGTCTGTTTGCTGAAGTAAAGCATTTTTCTTTTACTTTCAACATTGTCTAAAAGCTGTTTTTGAAGGGCAACTCGGGTTATTGTATGATGGAGGATTGGGAATACATTTGACATGTCCCCAGAATAAGGGGAAGGTGTCTCAGAGTGAACACAGGGTCCTGAGAAATGTGTTCCTTCGTATTTGGTATCTGAACAGCAGCACATGTGATGCTGCAGTAAACAAAGTTAATACAATTCAGCATCAAACAACAATGCAAATGTCCTGATTGAGGGATACAGCAACCCTTTACATAGGACAGCACACTGTATCCACTTCTGGGCAGATATGGAGGCCAAATAGTCAGTACTTATCCGGCCATCTGCTCTGGTTCTCTTTGGTCACGTCAGTGTTGTGCCGCAACAAAACACTGGCGCATTCCAGGTGGCCCAAAGTGGTGGCCAAATGCAGTGATTGTCCTGATGTGTAACCTGTACTCAGGATAAGAGGTTATAGCCAGGACACAATATGGACAAAGAGAACTGTTTCTAATTGGCAAGTGGATGGGTGCATTTTATCACATTATCTGTTAACTTGCAAATCATCATTCATAATTTATCATACATAAAGCAGACTTAGAGAGAAAAACTGTGAAAATTGGAAGAAGGAACATTAACAATTAAAGATATGCAGATGACACCACATTATTACAGAAAACAGCAAAGACTTGAAAGGATTACAATGAACTGGATTATATGTGTTGCACTCCAGGACAGGAAAAGTCCTCTTACTTTAAACACCACATCATTGGATAGGGAAACAATCCTTTTATTGAAGATAATTAAAAAACAGTAAAGTAAAAAAAGCACTTTAAAGAAGTAGGTAAATCCAATGAGGTAGGAAGATAAGCAGGAACAAAGTAGTCCAGCAAAGTCCATAAAAACAAAGTCAAAACTTCCCAAATAAAATGCAAGAAATCAGGAAACATAAATCCAAGGCATGAACATAAAAGCATAGAATCCAAGAATCAAAACTATGAAACAAAGGCACTAAAAACATGATTTTTCCAAGCGAAGTTTCCATAAAACAAGGACGAGATCTTGACTTGATTCCAAATGATGCTTCATCTGACTACATATCCTGTTCTTGGGACTTTCATCTTTTCATTAGCTATGTCTCTAGCACTCAGAAATTGCTTTTGCTTTAGCTGAGAATTTCTTATCTTTTTCTCTCGGAGCCTGGCAGAATGCCGAAGCCACTGTTCGGCTCTCCTGTTTTCACTGATCTCCTCCCGTCTATCTATTTGCTCATTAATTTCTGCAGCTGGGCCAGGTACCGAGCTGTTTGCATGTTCCCTATCATGGGAACTCTCTGGTAACATTTCAGAGAGCACACCATCATCCCCACACTCCTCAGGGGCATTCTCATGGGAAACTACACTTTGAACAGGGATCTCCTGGTCATTCTCTGCATCAATATCCTTGACCAAACCACTGCCATTTTTAAACTCATCTTGCAACTCATCGACATCACTCCCCACATCCAAAGCACCCTGATCCTGAAACACGATCACAGGCTGAGCTCCAACAATATTTATTATTTAAACACCACACTGTTGGATAGGGAAACAATCCTTTTATTGAAGATAATTAAAAAGCAGTAAAGTAAAAAAGCACTTTAAAGAAATAGGTAAATCCAATTAGGTAGGAAGATATGGCAGTGTAGACTCATATAATCCAGTTCAAAACAGATAATGTGAATCTGGATTATTTGGCAGTGTAGAAGGGGCCTAAGAACATGAAGAGCTTGCTTGCTTTGTCTCTAGTACTTCCCTGCTGATAAGTCAAACAGCCTGCCACGAACGCCAGGCTACTCTCAGAAGAAGAAACCTCGTTTCCCCCTAACTTTAAGGGCCCGTCCACACTGCCCTTTATCCTAGGATCAGATCTCAGATTATCCGCTTTAAACTGGGATATGAGTCCCCACTGCTTGATAACCTGGGATAAACAGACAATCTGGGATCAGATTATGGGATAAATTTATGTATTTATTTATTTACATCGCTTCTACCCTGCCCTTCTCACCCCCGAGGGAGGACTCAGGGCGGCTTACATGGACAACAATTAAATGCCATAATGTCAATACAACAACATAAAATCAAGTACATAAAAATTAACAATAACATTAATTAAAATCACATACTCATATACTAACATAGTCGACTAATCAAAATCACATATCCATTTCCTATTGTCATAATCCTATGGTCCGGTTCAGTGTCTAAGTGCTGCCAAGTCCACTAGCCGAAAGCCTGACTCCAAAACCACGACTTTAGTTTTTTCCTAAAAGTGAGGAGGGAGGACACCGATCTAATCTCATTGGGGAGCGAATTCCACAAGCAAGGGGCCACCAGTGAGAAGGCCCTGTCCCTCTTCCCCACCAGACGCATTTGTGACGCCGGTGGGACCGAAAGCAGGGCCTCCCCAGTAGATCTTAAATTACGAGGTGGAACGTAGAGAGCGATACGTTCGGATAAGTAAGCTAGGCCAGAGGGTTTTATAGGCCAAGACCAGCATTCTGAATTGTGTTCGAAGGTGGACCGGCAGCCAGTGGAGCTGATGCAGCAGGGGAGTGATATGCTCCCTGTATGGCACTCCGGTGAGTAATCTGGCTGCTGCCCGTTGGACTAGTTGAAGTCTCCAAACAGTCTTCAACCCCACGTAGAGTGCGTTGCAGTAATCTATTCGGGATGTAACCAGAGAGTGGACCACCGTGGCCAAGTCAGACTTCCCAAGGTACGGGCGCAGCTGGCGCACAAGTTTTAACTGTGCAAAAGCTCCCCTGGCCACCGCCGAGACCTGAGGTTCCAGGCTCAGCGATCACTCCCAACCTGCGAAGTAATGTGGAAGGGTCCTGAGATGTAACATTAGTAACCTGACTCTTCTGATGATTGCCCTGTCTAGTGTCTAGTCATTTTTCAGATTACTCTACTCACTCTAAAGTCCACATTACCATTTTGTCCATTGTATTTATGTCTCCAGGATCTTACCCACCATGTGCACTGTAGTGGTACCTTATCTGCTCAGTTCTTCTCTGCCACTATGTTTTACTTGGCCCTTTCCTCCCCTCTCCCTGATTTTACAATGTTAATTAAGTGAGCTGCTGGCCAAATCTAAGCACTGATTGTTTAATAAACCTCTCCATTTTGTAATAAAGTTCCATATTCATCAATCTTTCTACATTGCAAAATAAAATACACACCCTTAGGTCTTCTATTGATTCATGTTTTATTGCAGGAGTGGGTGAAGAACCCTTCAGTGTTGTGCATGAAAGAGGGAGAGGGGGGAGAGGGAGAAAGAGGCTGGATATTTAAAGAATATTTTGGGACACTGAAGCCTGTTTTGGCCTCAAAATATTTTTTTTAATCTGGAATGAGTGTATAATTAACCAATCACACACTTTACATCATTTCCCCCCAACATAAGGATGTGGAGAGATATCTGAAGTGAGCATAGGCATATACTGGCACCAGTAGACCAAAAATTATGACTTTTTAGCATGGAGGTTTACATCAGTTTTTCCTGTTTCCTCTTAGTTGAGATTCAGTTGTCACTGGAGGAAACATGGATTTTCCCCCAGCAACAACACAACATCCTAGGGGCCTTCCACACAGACATATAACCCAGAATATCAAGGCAGGATAGTTGCTTTCAACTGGAATATATAGTAGTGTGGGTTGAGGGAGGATCTAGACAGGCCCTTTATTGCGGAAAGTATTCGTAACAGAGACTTGGCTTTAAGAGAAACTGTAACAAGTTTATGGAAATATAGAAGAAGCTTAATAGTTTCAATGTTTCTTAACTCCTAGAGGCACATTTCTTTAGAGGTTACATCCATAACATGTTATAAAGCAACTCTTGAGAGGAGTGTTCATTCTACTAAACAGGTTTTAAACTTATTTTTCTTCAAACTGAGTTTCTTTCCTTAACAGTTCACTTCAGGTATCAGCTTATTCTTTCCTTATGTTATTTCTGTTGCAGTAAAGATGCGTACTGGGGTTCCCTCCCCCTTTTGCTCATACACTAACTACTAATCTAAATAAGTCAACTTGACCTTTCTAAACCACACAGGCTAAAAGCCTAAACCTCCCTGGTCCTCAACACAGTAGAACCAGCCTTTCCCTGTAGTTCTCTAACTACAGACTGCTTCCCTTATTCTCAACACTGTAGAACCAGCCTTTCCTGCAGTTCTCAGACTACAGACTAACTGTTTTAAAATGGCTGCCCTGCCAAGTGGCAGTTGGCTCCTTCCCTTTTTCCATGGCAACCCAGCTCAGAGTGAGCCGAGCTGCTACCATCCCCCCAGTTATGCTATTTTAAATACTTACCCTTTTAAACACCTATCTATAATTATACATAACTGTAGGTTAAAATTCACACTTCATCACACATGACTGTGTGGAAGGGTCCTGGATTATCTCAGGGCCTTTCCAGACAGGCCGTTAGGACCCTTCTACAAGTCATATAACCTAGAATATCAAGGCAGGAAATCCCACAATATCTGCTTTGAACTGAGTGCACACTCAGATAATGTGGGCTTTTTTGCCTTGATATTCTGGGATATAGGGCTGTGTGGAAGGACCCTGCAGGACACAACCCCTCCTGCTGTTTGGACTAAATCCTGGAATTTAAAATCCCAGTTCCTTTTAGAATTTAGGTTTGTCTGGAATCCCAGATTATATAGCAGTGAAACTCATATAATCTAGTTCAAATCAAATAACTTGTGATCAGATCCTGGGATATAAGGACATTGTAGAAGGGGCCTTAGATGATACTACAGAAAAAAACAAACAAAACCCAATACAATTGACCCCCATAATCCTGGTTTTCCATTTATCATGGAAACATGAAACCACAGATGATAATGAACGTTATTGAAATGTATGCCTTTTGGCAGAAGCATACCATAGATGTATATTTAAGGACCTAGAAGATGCCTCGAGTGGTCATCTCTAGCATGTCTAGATCCTCCAGCATGTCTCATTAGTAAACTAAAAATGCCTATAGAGAACATATTTTTTTGTAATGTGTATAAGTGAAATTGCAACTACAGGTCCTTCAGATACGTGGGTAGTACATTGTGGCTTTGGTTTCTAAAAAAATCAAACCATCAAAATCAATTTGTTAGTTCAAACTAGAGTACGCCTACTGAATGAATGGGTAAGTGTCATTGAGTTAAACAGATCTGTTTTAATATATGTGTCTTGTATAAAAACACTTGTGTATTTATAGAATTTTCACAATGTTTATGTGTTTTAACTATGCTGTAACCTGCCTCGGGACATGATGAGAAGCAGGTAAGAAATAAATTATTATTATACGGATAAACCCTTGCATTTAGGCTTGTAACTTCACCAATGATACAATAGAGCTATATTAAACCTGTACATAAAAATATTCTCAGTACTTTCAGTATTACTAACCAAAGTGTTGTAATATTTTATTATTATGTGCCAGTTAAAAAATTCTTATAAAGGATTTTATCTGTAAGAAATAGAAATCGAAGCACCTTCTTAAAAGCACTATAAAGATCCCTTTTAATACAATACATTTGTATGCAGGTAAAACATTTTAGATATGCATATGAAAACAAATTAATATTTTGCACTTTCTTTGTTAAACAAGGAATGAAAATAATGCCAGTGCATTATGACTGAGATTAAGATGTAGCCCTACTTCATTCTCCATCTTCATCACTATGATACTTCACCTTGTTGATGGGAAGCTTCCCACAGGAGTGGAAATCACTCTATTGGACAGATGGCAAGCTATTCAACCTCAGCAGACTGAAAGCCAAAACCAAGGTCACAACAGCATCCGTTATAGAACTCCAGTATGCTGATGACAACATTGTCTGTGCGCATTCAGAAGAAGATCTACAAGCCACTCTAAACACCTTTGCAGAAGCATACGAGAAGCTCGGCCTGTCATTGAACATCAAAAAAACCAAGGTGCTGTTCCAGCAGACACCAGCCAACCCCTCTCCAATGCCAGCGATACAGCTTAATGGTGTAACATTAGAAAATGTTGATCATTTCTGCTACCTTGGCAGCCAACTCTCCACCAAAGTCAACATTGACACCGAAATATAACATCACCTGAGCTCTGCGAGCGCAGCATTTTTCCAAATGAAGCAGAGAGTGTTTGAGGACCGGGACATCCGTAGGGATATCAAGGTGTTTGTTTATAGAGCTGTTGTCCTCCCAACCCTGCTATACGCCTGTGAGACATGGACTGTCTACAAATGTCACATGCAACTCCTGGAACGATTCCATCAGCGCTGCCTCCGGAAAATCCTGCGAATCTCTTGGGAATGCGGACAAATGTCAGCGTGCTGGAAGAAGCAAAGACCACCAGCATTGAAGCGATGGTCCTCTGCCATCAACTCCGCTGGACCGGCCACGTTGTCCGGACCACCAACATTGAAGCGATGGTCCTCCGCCATCAACTCCGCCATCAACTCCCGACCACCGTCTCCCAAAGCAGTTGCTCTACTCCAACCTCAAGAATGGAAAACGGAATGTTGGTGGGCAGGAAAAGAGATTTAAAGATGGGCTCAAAGCCAACCTTAAAAACTCCAGCATAGACACTGAGAACTGGGAAGCCCTGGCCCTTGACCACTCCAGCTGGAGGTCAGCGGTGACCAGCGGTGCTGCAGAATTTGAAGAGGCATGAATGGAGGACGAAAGGGAGAAGCGTGCCAAGAGGAAGGCGCGTCAAGCCAACCCCGACCAAGACCGCCTTCCACCTGGAAACCAATGCCCTCACTGCGGAAGAAGATGCAGAGAAAGAATAGGGCTCCACAGCCACATACGGACCCACAAGAATACTGGAAGACAATCCTCCTCGGAAAACGAGGGATCGCCTAAGTAAGTAAGTAAGTAGCCCTACTAACATAGTCTCTTTTTCATCACACTGATTTGAATATTATCCTATACATACAGTTTAAAAAGCGACCTTTTCAAAGGTTGCAAGGTGCTTTTGACTTTGGGATTTTGGGAGTTGTAGTCTAAACACTTTCCTAAGCTCTGCTCCAGTTCCTCATTGTTCTGTTGTTTTTCAGAGTTTTGAATGGGATTTTATTAATAGGAAGAAACAAATAAGCAACACACGGACGCTGGAAGAACTCTCAGTGGCTGTAAATTACAGTACGAACAATGAAACTGTAGGAAGATATTATTTCTTTAACTTGGTTTATATTAAAAGTGCCCATCTGTTGCTTTCTGCAATTTCACAGTGTTATAAACAGGGAAAATCAAAGACATCCATCAAACTCCTTGGAAAAACTTTTTGTTCAAATCCAACCCAATTTCACTTTTCTCTTTGTATTATGCAACATCTTGACTATATTGTTGTAGGCTTTTTCGGGCTATATGGTCATGTTCTAGAGGCATTCTTTCCTGACGTTTCACCTGCATCTATGGCAAGCATCCTCAGAGGTAGTGAGGACCATCTTGCCATAGATGCAGGCGAAACGTCAGGAGAGAATGCCTCTAGAACATGGCCATATAGCCCGAAAAAACCTACAACAACCCAGTGATTCTGGCCATGAATGCCTTCGACAATATTTTGACTATACTCTTTCGTTTGGAAAGAAAAGTGCAATTTTAAAAAATAAACTATTCCCATTCCCCATTATTAGCTAAACCTTTTTTTGTTTCTTAAAGAAAGGCATCACTGACAAGCTGTTTTTCATCTTTTCATGATAACTTTGTTTACGTGGTGAGGTAGTGTCAGGTTTTACAATGTATTGTAATGTAATATAGCTGAGTCATGCACTGCTAATAGGCTTGTATTGGAAATGCTGAGGCATGCATTAACTGTATATAGAACTTCATTTGGGGAATGTGTTCTGGCCTAGTCCAGGTGATTCTGAATGATGCAATCCTGGGTTTGAGTTAAGTCAATGAGTTGGGAACCAATCAGAGATTGCTATGTGTAAATGAATTGTATATAAGGAAGTCATGTACAGTGTATTTGCTCTCCTTGTGCTGTGATGCTGTTTGCTGAAGGCTCTGTGTAATGTATTAAAGGAACCTGTCTGCTAAGACAAGATACAACTGTGTGCTGTGGTAAGTTTGTAATGTCATCTAGACTGGGGGAAAGACAATAATAAAACTGACAATGGCCGGGCATGTGCTCAAGTGTCTGTAAAAGAGTTCCAGAGTGACTGCAGTTAGTGGGAGCAGTTGACTGAAAATACTGTGCAGGAAGAAGCTACTGGAAAGCGCTGAAGTTGTGCAACTGATCTACTGCTGAATTGTGAAATTAATCTCAACCAAGCATTTTGTTTACTGCCCCACGGAGACTGTGTGTTCCATGGGCTTCCGTAAAGGAACTTCCCAAGTACTACAATTTTGTAATCTTTCATACAGGTACAAGGGGCAACCTCAGTAATATCTGGGTCAGGGAGCCTTCGATGTGCCTGATAGCTATAAAATAGGACCGAGTGTGATGGGATTGGCCTTCTAAAGCCCTTCTCACAGTGTCCTTATATTCCAGGATCTGATCCCAGATTATCTTCTTAGAATCATAGAATCAAAGAGTTGGAAGAGACCTCATGGGCCATCCAGTCCAACCCCCTGCCAAGAAGCAGGAATATTGCATTCAAATCACCCCTGACAGATGGCCATCCAGCCTCTGTTTAAAAGCTTCCAAAGAAGGAGCCTCCACCACACTCTGGGGAAGAGAGTTCCACTGCTGAACAGCTCTCACAGTCAGGAAGTTCTTCCTCATGTGCCGATGGGATATCCATTCTTGTAGTTTGAAGCCATTGTTCCGCGTCCTAATCTCCATGGAAGCAGTAAACAAGCTTGCTCCCTCCTCCCTGTGACTTCCTCTCACATATTTATACATGGCTATCATATCTCCTCTCAGACTTCTCTTCTTCAGGCTAAACATGCCCAGCTCCTTAAGCCGCTCCTCATAGGGCTTGATTTCCAGACCCTTGATCATTTTAGTCGCCCTCCTTCTTATCCCAGATTATCTGACAGTGGAGACTCATATAATCCAGTTTAAAGCAGATAGTCTGGGATCAGATCTTGGGATACAGGGCAGTGTAGAATGGGCCTATGACTATGACTTGCTAGCTATTTCCTACTAATACGCAACTACCTGCTGGTCAAAGAGTAAGGCTATGCTATCACTTCTTGTGGAGCTAAAAAATTAATGTTGTTTAATATACGTTCTATATACATTTTAAAACTGAATGATACAGCTCTCAATGTGGAAAACAACATAAAAATCCAATGTACCATTGAAATATGGCATGCTCATTCACTCAACAGCATGGGACATCTGTTCTGAAAAGACTGCCTGGCTTGCTCAAACTGTTCAGGGTCAAAAGAAATCTCAGCAGTTATTGAAACAGATGCATAGGAATAAAGGGGAACTGTGTCTCAAATCAACTGAAGAGACAAACAGTATAATATCCTTTATGTTGGAGCTATTTCAAAAAATGGGAGAGTCTCAGTTTTTGCATTTTGTTTCTGCTGTATATTACCCCCACAAGGTAAAGCACACACCACCCATCTCCGATTTCTGATTTCCTGTTGGAGGCACATTGGGACATTATATGCTGGAATATATAGATATCAATTGAAATCCTGACAATTTAAAACTAATTAAAACCAAAGAATATGTGCAGTGTGAGATAATTTCTTCCCGAGTCTAAAATTAGAACATGGGACATTTTTCATCAAAAATTGAGGGGTCAAGAGGAAGAGATTTTGACTATTCACCATGACCAATAGACCATGTTCTTCTGCCATCATTTGGTGAGGTTTTTTTTTTTTTTGTCATATCAGGAGCGACTTGAGAAACTGCAAGTCGCTTCTGGTGTGAGAGAATTGGGCGTATGCAAGGACATTGCCCTGGGGACGCCAGGATGATTTGATGTTTTTATCATCCTTGTGGGAGGCTTCTCTCATGTCCCCGCATGAGGAGCTGGAGCTGATAGAGGGAGCTCATCCGCCTCTCCCCGGATTCAAACCTGCAACCTGTCGGTCTTCAGTCCTGCCGGCACAGGGGTTTAACCCACTGCGCCACCGGGGGCTCCATGGTGAGGTCACATCCTGCAAATATAAAAGTAACTAAACATTACTTGTACAAGTAAGGAATGGAGCTATGCATCACTGGATTTATGAAAAACAAGTCATGCCAGACTAATCTGATCTCTTTTTTCGATAGAGTTACAAGCTGGGTAGATGTGGGGAATGCCGTGGATGTAATGTACCTGGATTTCGGTAAGGCCTTCAACAAGGTCTCCCATGACCTTCTGGCAAACAAACTAGTCAAATGTGGGCTAGGCAAAACTACGGTGAGGTGGATCTGTAATTGGTTAAATGGACGAACCCAGAGGGTGCTCACTAATGCTTCCGCTTCATCTGGGAAAGAAATGACGAGCAAAGTGGAGTGCCGCAGGGTTCCGTCCTGGTCCTGGTCCTGTTCAACATTTTTATTAATGACTTAGATGAAGGGTTAGAAGGCAGGATCATCAAGTTTGCAGACGACACCAAATTGGGAGGGATAGCCAATACTCCAGAGGACAGGAGCAGGATTCAAAACGATCTTGACAGATTAGAGAGATGGGCCAAAACTAACAAAATGAAGTTCAACAGGGACAAATGCAAGATACTCCACTTAGGCAGAAAAAACAAAATGCAAAGATACAGAATGGGGGACAATGCCTGGCTTGAGAGCAGTACGTGTGAAAAAGATCTTGGAGTCCTCATGGACAACAAGTTAAACATGAGCCAACAATGGGATGTGGCAGCAAAAAAAGCCAATGGGATTTTGGCCTGCATCAATAGGAGCATAGTGTCTAGATCTAGGGAAGTAATGCTACCCCTCTATTCTGCTTTGGTTAGACCACACCTGGAATATTGTGTCCAATTCTGGGCACCACAATTGAAGAGAGATATTGACAAGCTGGAATGTGTCCAGAGGAGGGCGACTAAAATGATTAAGGGTCTGGAGAACAAGCCCTATGAGTAGCAGCTTAAGGAGCTGGGCATGTTTAGCCTAAAGAAGAGAAGGCTGAGAGGAGATATGATAGCCATGTATAAATATGTGAGAGGAAGCCACAAGGAGGAGGGAGCAAGCTTGTTTTCCGCTTCCTTGGAGACTAGGACGCGGAACGATGGCTTCAAACTACAAGAGAGGAGATTCCATATGGACATGAGGAAGAACTTCTTGACTGTGAGAGCCGTTCAGCAGTGGAACTCTCTGCCCTGTAGTGTGGTGGAGGCTCCTTCTTTGGAAGCTTTTAAACAGAGGCTGGATGGCCATCTGTCAGTGGTGATTTGAATGCAATATTCCTGCTTCTTGGCAGGGGGTTGGACTGGATGGCCCATGAGGTCTCTTCCAACTCTTTGATTCTATGATTCTATGTTGTAATCATAATGTAATCCAAGGATAGCCAACTGTGGAAGGTCTGGGAGTCATGCTTCAAGACTCTGAGGGGCCACATGGACTACTGGAAAATGAAACATTGTGCAAAGCACTTTGTAAACATACTGCTATAACATAAATACTGGCATGAATTTTCTCCTCTGTGGCTGCTACCACCTGCAGGAAATAGCAAGACCTGCACAGCTTTTATTGCAACCAGTTCACAAATGATAACGTTCCCCATTGGTTATCTGGGCTCCAAAACATGGTATTCATGGCACTGTCTAGGGTTCTTGCCCCTTATGATTTTTTTTTTAACATGGAAGGTTGCATGCTGAGTCTGTAAAGCAGTACCCTCGAAGAACGCCTCAGGCTCCATAACCATTCAGGGAGAAAAAAGTAAAGCGAAAGTTTCTAGGAATATATTGGAGTGCTTGAGTTAACGTTTAGGAGGATATGACAGGAATTGAAGCATGTTTGCTTGTGCTATGTGTTTTCATTTTGTCTACGCTTGTATATGTTGTCCTTTATGCCACTGGGAATATTTGCTCATCTTTAGCGTGGTGTATTTTTTGCTTGGTTGTGTATATGTGAGCTTCTCTGAGAATCAGCAGTTTACCCTTTGTGAATTTTGCTATACCTTCTGGGGGCTATTATGTGTTTGACATTTGGGGCTCATACTCCACTTCTGCCTTTTATTTAACATCACAATCAAATGTTGACCTCTTCAGTTTGCTTTTTGTGAAATCAGTGTTAAAGGAGGAACATGTGAGATCAACATAGTGCTTTGTGTTTGCATGCCTCTGTCTCATATTTAGGTTCTCTGGAGAGTTAGCATTCTTGTCCGACTTAAAAGCAAATGGGATTGCAAAGACGATGATGCAGATCACAAATTTCAGGATATGGACAGGTCAGGAAACAGCAACTTGGGAATATCTGCCTTTCCTCAATACACATTAAAGATGGCTTGCTTCTTAATGTTAAGGCTGATACAAAATACAGTGATACCTTGAGTTAAAAGTTTAATTCAAGACTGAGCTCTTAACTCTAATAATAATAATAATAATAATAATAATAATAATAATAATAATAATCCTTTATTTATACTTCGCTAACATCTCCCGGAGGACTCGGTGCGGCTTACAAGAGGCCGAGGCCCAACACATCAATAAAACAACAGCATAATAATGTAATGTAATGCAATATAATACTAGTAATTGTTTTTAAATGCATAATGATTTTGTATTCTGTATATCTAAACTGTTGTAAACCGCTCTGAGTTGCCTAAGGGCTGAGAAGAGCGGTATACAAATAAAGTAAATAAATAAATAATAACAAATACAACAATAAATAAAACTCAAAAAACAAGCAATAAACATTAAAACAATAGCAATTAACATTAGACAATAACACCACAACGCATTTGAAACTAAGGCCAGGCCAAATGTAATGATTAAAAAAAATTAAAAATGCTGGACATGACAGGTGAAACGGATAGGTTTTTGGAGATAGGTGCGGTGTGCAGACAATCTTAAATCTCTAGTAAAGTGCATTTGGAACATGATGCTAGGAAGTTCCTATTCTGGGAAGGCACACTGGAACAACCACGTCTTCAAGCTCTTCCTAAAGACTGCCAATGTTGGGGCTTGTCTGATGTCCTTGGGGAGAGAGTTCCAGAGTCGGGGGGCCAGCACGGAGAAGGCTCTGTCCCTTGTCCCCACCAATCGCGCTTGCGACGCAGGTGCGATCGTGAGCAGGGCCTCTCCAGATGATTGGAGGGATCGTGTGGGTTCATATATGGAGATGCGGTCATGCAGGTAGGCAGGTCCCAAACCATTTAGGGCTTTGTAGGTAAGCACCTGCATCTTGAATTGGGACCGGAAAATGACCGGCAGCCAGTGGAGCTCCTTAAACAGCAGGGTTGACCTCTCTCTGTAAGGAGCACCAGTTAACAACCTGGCTGCCGCCCGTTGGACCAATTGAAATTTCCGGGCTGTTTTCAAGGGCAGCCCCATGTAGAGCACATTACAGTAGTCCAATCTGGAAGTGACTAAGGCGTGGACCACCCTGGCCAGATCTGCCTTCACGAGGTATGGTCACAGTTGACGCACGAATCTTAATTGTGCAAAGGCCATCCCGGCCACCGCTGACGCCTGAGCTTCAAGCGACAGATATGAGTCTAGGAGGACACCCAAACTGCAAACCTATGACTTCAGGGGGAGTGTGATCTTGTCCAGCACAGGTTGCCACCCTATATCCCGATCCGGTTTACGATCAACCAGGAGGACCTCTGTCTTGTCGGGATTGATCTTCAGCTTGTTCTTCCTCATCCAGACAGCCACAGCGGTCAGGCACTTGTCCAGCACCCGAGGGGCTTCCTTGGAATTTGGTGGAAAAGAGTAGTAGAGTTGTGTGTCATCTGCATAGAAATGGCAACCAACTCCAAAATTCCGGATGACCTCACTCAGCGGTTTCATGTAGATGTTAAAAAGCATGGGAGACAGAATGGAACCTTGCGGGACCCCACAGGTCAAAGGCCAGGGGTCCGAGCAGGCGTGTCCCAGCTTCACCAACTGGGAACGACCAGGAAGGAACAGACCCACGATAGAACCGTGTCCCCAAGGCCCATCCCGGAGAGTCGTCCCAGAAGGATACCATGATCGATGGTATCGAAAGCCACTGCAATGTCCAGGAGAACCAACAGGGTCACACTCCCCCTATCCAACTCTCTGCGGAGATCATCCACCAAGGTGACCAAAGCTGTCTTGGTGCCATGGCCAGGTGTAAAGCCAGACTTTGACTGGTCCAGGTAATTGATGTCATCCAGAAAACCCTGGAGCTGAGAGGCAACCACCTGCTCCAGCAACTTGCCCAGAAAAGGGAGGTTGGAGATAGGTCTGTAATTGTTCAGCACCGTGGAGTCCAGGGATGCCTTTTTCAAAAGTGGTTGAACCACAGCCTGTTTTAGCCGAGATGGGGAAAAAAAGGCGATTCTAACTTTTTAAAAACTTTATACTGTTGTTATTAAATTAGTGAAAATCCAAAAAGCATGGGAAAACATGTAAAGGCCATCACAAATGTTAAAGTTGTATTATTCCATAGCAAAATTTCGGAATGCAATTATTATAATTAGGTTAACACAACTGCAACCATTTTTAAGATGATGGGTGTGCAGTTTATGTTTACATCTACCACCTCAAACCCCTTGTAAATTAAAGACATATTTAACTGGGTGCATTTTCCATTACAGCCTGTGAATCTATTGATCTTGCCTTTCTCTAATTGCCCAAGAACCTGTATTAAAATGGATTTAGTTTAGAATAACTCACAGATATTTTACTCCTTAGACAAATGAATGTTTAAGACTAATTGAGTTCAATTGATTTGGACTTAATTTTAGTTAATAGCTAAAGTATGCATTTTTGGCTAATAATGCTGACTGATCATTTGAGGAATTCATTTCTGGTAGATTTTACATAACTGGTTTGACACAAGTCTGGATGTTATCACACTACTGAGTCATGAGGATGGACAGTAAATTACTGTATGCATAAAACCTTCTCTCTAATATGCAGGCAGGTGAACTGGGAATCAAAATTGTAATAATTAACAGTAATATATTTTGCTCTCCCTCTGGCAAACAAACGAAGCACTCCTTTGTGTGCCTCCCTAACAGAATCGGTGATTAACTCAGTATTAGCTCCAGAATAGTAACATTACATTGACACTCACTGCTTTGTCTTTGAGAGCCTGAGGGCTCATAATAAGACTTAATAACAATTTTAGAATAGCATACACCACGTCGCAGCAGGAGTGTGAATACTGACATTTATAATGTTGCTGCAACACACACACCAAGTATATATGCGTATCAGCATATCTTCAGAAAGCTCATTTAATATCATGACATAGAAACTATATGATTTAAACTACACTCTTTTTAATGACACGGTTATTATTTAGATCATTAAATCACATCAAAGATTTGGTATGCCAGGGGTCAAATACTGCATATTTAGATTAGGATATGAAGTTTCAAATCCAGTAATCCAGTGCATGATCTGAGAACCTGGCATGGCATTAAGTCTATATTTGCCTCTCACCTGGCAATCTCTCAGGATAAAATGATATCACAGGCATAATTTGAAATGCACAGAAGACTAACAGAAATGTAAATCATAAAGGCTTAGAGAAATATAAAAAAATACAAGCATATGGCATGCTGGATGGTCCAGTCCAGGGGTCCTCAGACTTTTTTAGACATAGGGTTTCGTGCATGGTCCCTCAGATTGTGCACACTGTGTATGTCCTATTTGTAGTGCAAAAGTTTTGGAAGAATAATACAATATTTAAAATGAAGAACAATTTTGACCAACGTAAACTTGTTACATCCCATGTACTTAGGTGATTCCTCGTAGTCCGAGGATGATGGTCCTCCAAGTTCAGTGTTCTGGTGGTGGGTCCATACGTGATTGTGGAGCCCTACTCTTGATCTGCATCTTCTCCCACAGTGAGGACATTGGTTTACAGGTGGAAGGCAGTCCCGGTTGTGGTTGGCGTAACGCGCCTTCCTCTTGGTACATTTCTCTCTTTCACCTTCCATTCGTGCCTCTTCAAACTCCACAACACTGCTGGTCACAGCTGACCTCCAACTGGAGCACTCAAGGGCCAGGGCTTCCCAGTTCTCAATGTCTATGCCAGAGGTTTTAAGGTTGACTTTGAGCCCATCTTTAAACCTCTTTTCCTGTCTTCCAATATTCCATTTTCCATTCTTGAGTTTGGAATACAGCAACTGCTTTGGGAGACGGTGGTCAGGCATTTGGACAACTTGTGCACCAGCTGCGCCCGTACCTTGGGAAGTTTGACTTGGCCACGGTGGTCCACGCTCTGGTTACATCCCGTATAGACTACTGCAACGCTCTCTATGTGGGGTTGCCTTTGAATACTGCCTGGAAGCTTCAACTAGTCCAACGAGCGGCAGCCAGATTACTAACAGGAGCGGGGTATAGGGAGCATACTGCTCCTCTGTTGCGCCAGCTCCACTGGCTGCCAATTAGCTTCCGAGCACAATTCAAAGTTCTGGTGTTGACCTATAAATCCCTAAATGACTCCGGCCCAGTTTACCTGTCTGAACGGATTCTCCCCTATGAACCATCAAGGTTGTTAAGATCTTCTGGAGGGGCCCTGCTCTCGGTCCCACCATCCTCGCAGTTTAAAATGCATAGTTAAAAATTGACTGGATAGGCCTGCTGGAAGAGATAGGACCTCAATTATCTCTAAAATTCCACTAGCTGCAGGCATGTAGCCGGGAGAGGGGGGGGGGGCTTGGGGGGCTTCAGCCCCCCCCCCCCCACTGAAATTCTCATGGTAGTTCGCGAAAAGGCCTTACTGGTGCATTATTTAAACTGTTATGTTTATTCATATCATGATCTGATCACTGATACTCAATATATCCCATATGCATGGGGGTATTGGGGTAATGATACAAAAGGTTTGCTAGGCTAGACCCTCTTTCACTCAGACTCAGCCCCCCCCCCCCCGAAACTCAGCCCCCCCAAACCTCCCCTGAAAAAAATTCAGTCCCCCCCCCCCCCCCCGAAACGAAATCCTGGCTATGGGCCTGACTAGCTGCTTTAGCTGTTGAATCTCTTCCAGCAAGTTGTTCCACAGTCTTGGGGCAGCTAATGAAAAGGTCCTTTGGGTGATGGTCACCAGTTGGGTTCTGGCTGGCTGGAACAGATGCCCCTTAGAGGACCAAAGTGTCCAGGGTGGATTATAAGGGAGAAAGCAATCCTGGACCCAAACTATGTACTGTTTTGAAGGCCAAAACCAACACTTCGCAATTTTATGATGTCAATTAGTATCTAATTCTTATTTCATTTTTTTGTATTTTATATTCATTTTAGGGTGAGTTTTTTATTAAAAAAATCTGTGTGGCAAAATCAACATTTTAGAAATAGGTAAAACTAGGTGCATAGGATTATTTAAAAATAAAGGAGTAGCAGAAATCAACAAAGTCATTCAAAGAAAATATTGTTGTTGTTCATTCGTTCAGTCGTCTCCGACTCTTTGTGACCTCATGGACCAGCCCACGCCAGAGCTCCCTGTCGGCCGTCACCACCCCCAGCTCCTTCAAGGTCAGTCCAGTCACTTCAAGGATGCCATCCATCCATCCTGCCCTTGGTCGGCCCTCTTCCTTTTTCCTTCTACTTTCCCCAGCATAATTGTCTTCTCTAGGCTTTCCTGTCTCCTCATGATGTGGCCAAAGTACTTCAACTTTGTCTCTAGTATCCTTCCCTCCAGTGAGCAGTCGGGCTTTATTTTTTGGAGAATGGACTGGTTGGATCTTCTCGCAGTCCAAGGCACTCTCAGAACTTTCCTCCAACACCACAGCTCAAAAGCATCTATCTTCCTTTGCTCAGCCTTCCCTAAGGTCCAGCTCTCACATCCGTAGGTTACTACAGGGAAATATATAATATATAATATATAATAGAAAATATAGGAGTGCCTTAATTGACCAGATGAGGTTTTAATTGTGATTTCTATTTGAGATATGGTTCTGTAATGAGTGTTTCTTATTCAGGAGGTGATGACATTTTGATTTCTAAAATGTCTGTAGCTTGACCATCTAAAGGCATGTAAGGAGAGTAATTTCCATGCTGAGCTCCCCCACTATTTGCCTGTAGTGTCGGTTAATAGAACTCAACAGGTGAGTAGGGGCTGTCGCATTTGTCCATTTCTGCATACAATAAAGTATAAATCAGGCCATTTGTCTGCAGCTAAGAAGTCAGCAGGATATCTATCTAGCCAACAGAGTTCTCACACTGAGACTGGGAAAAAGCAACATGGCAAATGCAGTAAGTGCCATTTAAAAAGCAAGGCTGTTGCATAAAACTTTTTAAAACAAGGGAATTATTCCCACATGACCCTTTCACATTTAAATTAGACCCTTCGCTGAACTTCTCTAGACTGTTGCACAAACACTGCATACACCACAGAACTCAGGAAATGGCCATACATTATTTAACATAATCCCTTCACAATTATGTTAAATGGGCTTTAAGAAGAACCACGGGGTTTTCCTGATCTAATCTGATTTTATTCCAGGGAACATTTCCTCACCTCTGTTGATAGATCAGACCCTCTCCCTGGGATATCCATTGAAGCTGCCAACACCCTGAGCACCCTTTTGTCTACCTGGCTGGCACCCATGGTATTGACCAAAACAGAAACACCAAAGCCCATTTAAAAACATTATCTCTTGCCCCACTACATCCCTATCCGTAGGGATACAAAGGTGCTTGTCTATAAAGCTATTGTCCTCCCAACCCTGCTATATGTCTGTGAAACGTGGACTGTCTACAGACATCACATGCAACTCCTAGAACGATTCCATCAGCGCTGCCTCCAGAAAATCCTGCAAATCTCTTGGGAAGACAAGCGGACAAACGTCAGCATGCTGGGAAGGCACACTGGAACAGCCACGTCTTCAAGCTCTTCCTAAAGACTGCCAATGTTGGGGCTTGTCTAATGTCCTTGGGGAGAGAGTTCCAGAGTCGGGGGGCTACCACAGAGAAGGCCGTGTCCCTTGTCCCCACCAAACGCGCTTACGACGCAGGTGGGATCGTGAGCAGAGCCTCTCCAGATGATTGAAGAGATCGTGTGGGTTCATATACGGAGATGCGGTCACGCAGTTAAGTGGGTCCCAAACCGTTTAGGGCTTTGTAGGTAAGCACCTGCACTTTGAATTGGGACTGGAAAATGAACGGCAGCCAATGGAGCTCCTTAAACAGGACGGTTGACCTCTCCCTGTAAGGAGCACCAGTTAAGAACCTGGCCGCTGCCCGTTGGACTAATTGGAATTTCCGGGCCCTTTTCAAGGGCAGCCCCACATAGAGCACATTACAGTAACCCAATCTGGAGGTGACCAAGGCATGGACCACCCTGGCCAGATCAGCCACAAAAGTATTTGAATTTTTCCATCTAAGACACACCTGGGCTCCTGATGGTCCCCCATCTCACAAACAAGGGACTCTCTTTCTCCCTCATGGATATATTTCCCTTTATGGACACTGGGGGAGGGTAGTTGGGTTTACTCTCTGTATTATGATGTTTATATTTTCATATTTTCTCCTGTATTTCTATATTTCCCTTCATGTATCTGACCTTGCCCTGACCCTTTTTGCCCCCTTCCCATCTTGAGGAAAAATGTGTAGGGAAGTTGCCCTGATCCTGGAGGGGCAAAGATTAGCCATCACAAAGAACTCTTATCTATAGACATCCCTTGCATGGACAGTGACAAAAGGTGATATTCTTTGCCTTCGGAGGTACTTGGCCACCAAGGAAGTCACCAATTAGCAAACTCTTAATCATATTTCCATGGGATAAGGGGAAACCCTCGAAAAGTTTCACCCTCCCAACCTGTCACACATTCAGCCTCTCACTAAAGACATTCACCTAAGTTTGCCCCCATTGTTCCCCTGTCTGTGCTGTTAAAAAAACCCGGATTATGTTGGTTTATGTTTATTGCCACCCATCACAGGACAATAGATAGCCTAGCTCGCAGGCCTTTCTAGCACTAGCCAGGCATTTGGACATTTCCTGAGTTTCCATAATCCACTCAAGAATGCAATGTATTCCCTTGTCCTGCCTCCATCCCTCCTGATTTGCTTCATTGTGGTTTAAGCCCCCCCCCCCCCAGCCAATAATTGAGCCTGCTGAAAGCTTGTGTTTCTGAACTGGAGTTTGCCAGTATATTACAACTTTTCCATTGGTATGATTGCTGGTGACACTGGTAACATGGATAAAATATTATTTCAGCTGTCCTATGGATCTGGTAGAAAAATAATTTTAAAGAGGGGAGGTTTGGATGTGCTACAACAGCCTAAAGGTAGAAGAAAGAAGGTGTCTAAACACCTTCGCAGAAGCATACGAGAAGCTCAGCCTGTCATTGAACATCGAAAAAACCAAGGCGCTGTTCCAGCAGACACCAGCCAACCCCTCTCCAATGCCAGTGATACAGCTTAATGGTGTAACATTAGAAAATGTTGATCATTTCTGCTACCTTGGCAGCCACCTCTCCACCAAAGTCAACATCGACACCGAAATACAACACCGCCTGAGCTCTGCGAGTGCAGCATTTTCCCAAATGAAGCAGAGAGTGTTTGAGGACCGGGACATCCATAGGGATACCAAGGTGCTTGTTTATAGAGCTATTGTCCTCCCAACCCTGCTCTATGCCTGTGAGACGTGGACTGTCTACAGACGTCACATGCAACTCCTGGAACAATTCCATCAGTGCTGCCTCCAGAAAATCCTGCAAATCTCTTGGGAAGACAGGCAGACAAATGTCAGCGTGCTGGAAGAAGCAAAGACCACCAGCATTGAAGTGATGGTCCTCCGCCATCAACTCCGCTGGACCAGCCACATTGTCCGGATGCCCGACCACCGACTCCCAAAGCAGTTGCTCTACTCCGAACTCAAGAACGGAAAACGGAATGTTGGTGGGCAGGAAAAGAGATTTAAAGATGGGCTCAAAGCCAACCTTAAAAACACCGGCATAGACACTGAGAACTGGGAAGCCCTGGCCCTTGAGCACTCCAGCTGGAGGTCAGCTGTGATCAGCAGTGCTGCAGAATTTGAAGAGGCACGAATGGAGGGCGAAAGGGAGAAGCTTGCCAAGAGGAAGGCATGTCAAGCCAACCCCGACCAAGACCGCCTTCCACCTGGAAACCAATACCCTCACTGTGGAAGAAGATGCAGAGCAAGAATAAGGCTCCACAGTCACCTACGGACCCACAAGAATACTGGAAGACAGTCCTCCTCAGAAAACGAGGGATTGCCTAAATAAGTAAGTAAGTAAGAAGAAAGAATATAATGAAAGTCTTGTGAAAAGAAAAATAATTATTTCTAGTCAACACCTGAAAGTCAGCCTCACATCTAACATTGGAAAAATAAGTCAGGGAAGAATGGGAAAATAGACAATTGAATTAAATGCAGTATGCCTGTAGCATGATATAATTAAGGGAAGAAATAATAGTCAAAAGAGGCACCATGAAACCTGTGCTTCAGCATACAGGAGATTGATGGATTAGAGAGCTTTTGGGAGTCTTTCATTTGCAACTAAATCCAAAGTGAAACACCAGAGCACTGCAGTCAAAAAAAGTCCAAAGGTTAGCATTTTTTTCAATGAGCAAAGTATTATGAGTACTCCCTAAGTGAGCACTTTCTTTTGTTGCATACATTCATGTTCACTGAACTGATTTCCTGCCTGTAGACTCAACCGTGGATTAGGTAAATTTGATCTGAAGAATGTTGCTAATGAAACAAATCATTGGGATTTTTTTTAAAGATAAAAGTGCAGCACAAAGAAATGTATTTGTGTTGCGTTCCTGACGTGTGTGAAAAAACAGCTGTAATGGAACAAATCAAAGGTTGTTTTCTATATACAAAGATGAGAACAGGAAGTTGAGTGAATGGGGAAAAAAACAATACATGAAGCAGAGTCTGGGGCAACTGAACAAAAACAAATAATCTACATTAATTCTTATATATAATAGAAGAGGTGCTATTTTGAACTACTCTGCAAGCGGAAGAACAACAATTAAATCCGTCTCACAAGGGCCACCCTTCTTTTATGCACTTTAGCAGCTTCTCCCATGTAGAGCTTGGAGAAAATGACTTATTTAACTACTCGTTGGGTTGCTCTCCCTTCATTTCTTTTAAAAACCTCCTACCAGATACATCCTACCTCTGTTCATGCCCAGTGTTTATTTTTTAAGTTTTAAACTATTACATTTGGCCCGGCCATGGGTTTTTTAAATCCTTGCGTGTTATTATTTATATGTGAGTTATATTAATTGTTTTGTTTTATTTGCTTATTGCTTTTTGTTTTATTGACGTGTTGTCGGGCTTCACCTCATGTAAGCCGCTCTGAGTCCCCTTGGGGAGATGGTGGTGGGGTATAAATAAAGATTATTATTATTATTATTATTATTATTATTATTATTATTAGCTTGGGGACCCGGCGCTGCCCGAGTTATTTGAGAAAGGAATTGTGTATCAAGGTTGGTCTTTATCAGTTATTTATATGGCTTGCAGTGGTGTCAGGAAGTTAGTGAAGGTACTGTAAGTTCCATCATCTGTGGTCCATCCTCCTCCAAACTGCTTCAGGATGGAGAGTGGGTCATGGGGGCTCTGCGTGCCAAGTTCGGTCTTGATTGGTCATTAGATGAGTGTTGCAGAAGTCTTGGGAAGTGAGTGGAGGTATTTGAAGTCCCATCATCCATAGTCTGTCCTCCACAAAAGTGCACCAGGATGTAGAGTAGGTCATGGGGGCTCTGTGCGCCAAGTTTGGTCTTGATCAGTCATTGGCGAGGGTCTCAGTGGTCTCACGAAATGAGTGAAGGTACTGCAAGTCCCATCATCCATCGTCCGTCCTCCTTCAAACAGCACCGGGATGTAGGGTGGGTCATGGGGGCTCTGTGTGCCAAGTTTGGTTTTGATTGGTCATTAGATGAGGGTTGCAGCAGTCTTGGGAAGGGAGTGGAGGTACTTGAATTCCCATCATCCATTGTCTGTCCTCCACAAAAGTGCACCAGGATGTAGAGTGGGTCATGGGGGCTCTGTGTGCCAAGTTTGGTCTTGCTCAGTCATTGGCGAGGGTCTCAGTGGTCTCAGGAAGTGAATGAAGTTACTGCAAGTCCCATCATCCATCTCCAAATTTTTGCAAACCACACCAGGATGTAGAGTGGGTCATCTGTGTGAATGGTGATCCTGATCCATCATTGTTGGCAGTTGTAATGGTCTCAGAAAGTGAGTGATGGTACTGCTAGTCCCATCATCCATGGTCCATTCTCCTCCAACTGCAGTAGGATGTAGAGTGGGTCATGGGGGCTCTGTGTGCCAAGTTTGGTCTGTATTGGTAATTTTCTGACACAGCCTAAGGCCTTTTTCTCTCCTCTCTTGTCACCTCAGAATCTTGGAACCTTCAGGCTGGCCAATCAGAGACCATATGCAAATTTCCTTCTGTCATGTCCCTGCTTTTCTCATTAACCCTCTTCTCCACCAGAGGGTCCTGTTGAGGTTGGCCAATCAGAGACCATATGCAAATAGCACCACAGTGGCAGCCAATCAGAAAGCTGGCACATACACTTCCACCCTCCGCATACATGCATACAAACAAACACTCTCTTTTGTTATATAGATAGATAGATAGATAGATAGATAGAGAGAAAGAGAGAGAGAGGGGAGGGAGGGAGGGAGGGAGGGAGGGAGGGAGGGAGGGAGGGAGAGAGAGAGATTAGGACTATAGCACTCAGAATTCCCCAGTCTCAATAGGGTTGGCACAGAGATCAGCCTCTCTGTATGAATTTTTCCAACTTCCCCAGATGTGTTGTGAGTTAGGTTATTGTACAAGTGCCAGCCAGTACAGAGTAAATGTTACCCTGCTCCCAAAAAACATAGACACTCATCTCTAAGAATTGAACTTAAAAAAAATTATAACAGGATTACAGCTAACAGCAAACAAAGCATGACAGCCTTGGCACTGTTGCCAAACATAACAGAAAGAGTTGCGATGAAAGAAATGCCAGTTGTGCCCCTCTTGTGCTATTGTAGCTACTCTAGTTGTACCATCCTTGTGCTCTTGTAGCTATTTATATCTTTGGCACATGTGTGCCAATATTTCTATGTGCAAATAGTGTACTGTGTGCCCTGAGAGATCAGTTATTATTTGCAAAGCACTTCAAGTTCAAACATTATCTGCAATCGCATTCAAATGAACATAAGTTATGAAAATCAAAGCTTTGATTAACAGTGCAAGACTCTGTGCTCATCAAATATATGGAAATAGCTCTTGTGCAAATGGAGCAGTAGAGCATGTATGCTTTTGGACATAGATCACATTCCTTTTCAATTCAATGTGTGTGTGTGCACATATGGAAAATGAAAGACCCAGAAACATTGAAGTAGGGCATAGAATGGTATCAGATTATACCAATTTTACAGTAAACTTCATGAATTTAGCAGCCCTAGTCCTTTAGGTAATCAAATGTGGTTTACTTAAAAATATTTGATATGGCTAGACAGTTTGGCTGGCAGACAGTCAAGGATATGTTCCCTTTTCTTCAAAGAAAAAAGCTAGTTCAAGGCTCATTTTTCATAACATACAAATTGTGCAGCTTCTCAGGAGAATGAGAAAGGCAGGAGCATTATCTTCCCTACTGTGCAACTTTGATTTATACAGAAAATTTTACTCTTAATGCCATCAGACAAATTAGTCTGACTTACAGCAGAGCTGGGGTTATTACAGTCTTGTGTGACTCTTCCACCCACTCTTTTTATTTTATTTTTCAAAGAATCCCTGTATAAATAGTGACACAGCTATCTATTTATCACTAGCTGTACCTGCCTCGCGTTACTGTTACCAACCTTCCTCTTTCTTTCTTTCTTTCTTTCTTTCTTTCTTCCTTTCTTCTTCTTCTTCTTCTTCTTCTTCTTCTTCTTCTTCTTATTATTATTATTATTATTATTTACTGTATTTGTATACCGCCTTTCTCAGCCTATTGGCGACTCAAGGCGGTTTCCAACAAAACACTATACATAGTATCACAATACAATTTAAAAACATTATAATTACATAAACCACAGCAACAATAAAAACAACATCATTGACGTCTCCTTGTTGTCAAGCATTGTCCGATTCCATCGTCAATCATCAATTTCCTATATCATTTATCCATATCCGTTACTCTGTGTTTGTGAACGCTTGCTCAAACAACCACGTTTTGACTTGCTTCCGAAATGTTAAGAGGGAAGGAGCAGATCTAATCTCTCTAGGGAGGGTGTTCCATAGCCGGGGGGCCACTGCTGAAAAGGCCCTGTCTCTCATCCCCGCCAAGCGTACCTGTCACGAAAGTGGGGCCGAGAGCAGAGCCTCTCCGGACGATCTCAAGGTTCTAGATGGTTCATAAGAGGAGATACGTTCGGACAGGTAAGTTGGGCCAGAACCGTTTAGGGCTTTAAAGGTTAAAACCAGCACTTTGAATTGTGCCCGGTAGCAAACTGGCAGCCAGTGGAGCTGGCGCAACAGGGGGGTTGTATGCTATCTGAGAGCCGCTCCAGTTAGCAATCTGGCTGCTGTCCATTGGACCAGTTGAAGCTTCTGGACAGTCTTCAGAGGCAACCCCACGTAGAGAGTGTTGCAGTAGTCTATACGGGATGTAACTAGAGCGTGGACTACTGTGGCCAAGTCAGACTTCCCTTCTTCCCATCCCATTTTTCCCTTCCTCTTTCTCTCTGTTCTTCCTTCTCTACCTATTCTTGGACTGCAACTCCCATCAGTCCTCCTGATCAATCGATCTATTGACCTACCTATCTATCTCTATCTAATCTATCTATCTATCTATCTATCTATCTATCTATCTATCTAGAGGATTGTTGGGAATTGTAGTCCAGGAATAGGAAATTGGAAACATGCAGGGATTGGATGCTCTCAAAGAAATCCAAGGAGAAGAAAGCTTGCATCTTGGAAGAGGTGCATTTGGATAATCCTCCTCTCCTAAAGGGCCTGGTCTAGGGGATGCTGGGAGCTGTAATCTGGAAGAGAGTGTGGATATGCTGTTGTGTGTTTTGTTTGCCCGGGGGGGGGGGGTATTTTTGCTAATGCGCTGAAGCGTCTCTTTGCTTTTTTGGTTTTTAAGTCCTTTCCACTATGTTTTTCAGTGTTTTTATGAATGATGGTCACTCGTTGGCCTGAGAGGTGTATTGTGTCAAAATTTGGTGTCAATTTGTCCAGTGGTTTTTGAGTTATGTTAATCCCACAAACGAAGATGACATTTTTATTTATATAGATGTGTTACTATGCTGCAAAGCATTCCTAACCACTCTCCTTGCAAAGTATATGTTGATGGAGAATATACTCAGACAATATCTGGAGGGTCATATGTTTCCCACCTGTGTCCTAATTTATTTATTTATTTATTTAAAAGTTTGTATACTGACCTTCTCACCTCTCTTGAGGGACTCAGACCTGTTTCCAACCATAATATCACATACAGTCAATAAAACATCATAATTCATATTACAGTAAAACATTAAAACAGCAATTACATACAATAACTACAATGGTCAGTCGTCACACTAAAATCGTTGTTCATCATCCTCCATCCATATCTGAGGGTGTTGGCTCATTTGTCAAATGCCTTTCTCCATAACCACGTCTTCACCTGTTTCCTAAATGTTAGGATAGAAGGGGTGGTTCTGATCTCCAGTGGGAGAGAGTTCCAGAGTCGAGGGGCCACCACCGAGAAGGCCCTGTCCCTCGTCCCCACCAGACACGCTATTGTGCTATTTTCATAAAGTATGAATACACAGTGATCTGGACTCAGAGGCAAAGGAACCTTTTTTGCCAACAGAAGAAGGACTGGGCCAGAGCATTACTGTGGAACCCAAAGTCCTTGAGCTCAAGATGTAGAACAGGGGTCCTCAAACTAAGGCCCGGGGGCTAGATACAGCCCTCCAAGGTCATTTACCCGGCCCTCACTCAGGGTCAACCTAAGTCTGAAATGACTTGAAAGCACACTGTTCTGTCGTGCGCTGGGCTTGAAATGAATTGCTTTTAAAACAGGACATGCAACTTTAGCCCAGCGGGAAGCCAGGGGGCCCGAAGAGAAATTCGTAAGGATTTTCACCATAAATAGTCTCCAGAGGGCTTGTAAAATATAGCAAAGTCCTTTATTAATGAACAATCAAACAGAAACTTCTCTAATCTTTAGTAAAATTAGGCAAATGATTCCAAGCTTTTAGGCAACTGGTGAATTCCTAATCTGCCCGCAAAGGACAGGCAACTGTCTTCAATAACTTCTTCTTTAAAGGAAAATCCCCCTTTTTAACTTCTCCCAGGCTGACTGTAATCTAACCCTTACTGACATGGGCTCCGTTACCAGGTCGAACTGCATCCAGAACGTCAAGTGGACCTACCAGAAAGGGCTTAGATGTTCTCCAGCTGGAGTTCTTTGGTCTTTAGGGTTGTTTTCCTGGAAATTCTTAAGAGACTCTTGAAACTGTTCCCGCCCCCCCCCCCCCCCCGAATTCTTTAAGGCTTTGGGGAGGCTTCCCTGGAAAATCTTAAGAGTTGAAGCCTTTGTACAGGAGAAAGTCTGTACACATCCTGTACATTGACTTTCCTTGCTAAGACTGACCGAAAATGGCTCCCTTCCCTTCTCAAGTGTCCTGAACAGGGGGCGGAACCAAACTTAACGATGATGGACAGGGGGCCTGCCCTATAACTGCAAACCTTAACAGGAAGCCACCCTTCTGCAGAATCCCAAGCCTTGGGCTGCAAGCAAACACTTAATACAAAGCAAATAAAGTGGGAGCTTCTGGTACAGCTCTCACTTTATTTGCTGGTACACACAACAACAACAATCCCACTTCGTAAGCCAAAAGCCCACATTTCCCACTGAAATACTAATAAGTTTATATTTGTTAAAATTGTTCTTCATTTTAATTATTGTATTGTTTTAAAGTGGGGGTTTTTTGCACTACAAATAAGATATGTGCAGTGTACATAGGAATTCATTTATGTTTTTTCCAAATTATAAAATGGCCCTCTGACAGTGTGAGGGACTGTGACCTGGCCCTCTGTTTAAAAAGTTTGAGGACCCTTGATGTAGAAGATCAAGCCTGAATCAACACTCTCAAGCCTATCATCAGTATTAGGGTTGCACACCCATCTCTATGAGCTTTACATTTCACGAAAATCCATTCTAAAATTGTAAAATATTTTACTATCATGAGTGTAAAACTCTAACTTTTAATTATGCTTTGATGTTTTGTATTTTATCTTATCAGATTATTTTAATTTTTGTTAAGTGTCTTCAAATCATTGGTAAAAATTAGTATACAAATGCTTTCAATAAAGAAATAAACTGGTAACAGACTGCACTATAAAGCCTTGAGCCAAATACTTCTACTCCCCTCATATGGTTTAGAAATAAAGCCTCACGTGGCTTTGTTTCTAGTACTGTTATAACGTTCTCTGCATGATGTTGCCCATCCAATTATTCTGGCTTTTTTCCTAGCAGTACCACAGCTTTGTGTGCTCCACTTAGAATACACTGCAATAACTCTCTCATATTTTTGTGGCTATGAAATTACATAAGGAAAATAAGAATATGTGAGATTTTCATTTGAAAGTTTTGAAAAATTAATTCACCAAATTGCTAAATTGGCTTGAAACTGGAATGTATCTGCATATCTCCTCTCATAATACAAAGGATAACAGATGGATGCTTCCTGAGAAGAAAAATCATTCCTTTTAGAAAATGATAATGTTAACGCAAAGGCTTATTAAAGCCTTGAATTCCTGAATCTTTAGAAAAAAATTATGAACAAGAGGATATTCTTCTACACCAATGACGATACAAAGAATGAAAAACCCTAAACAGTTCTGGCCCAGCTTACCTATCCGAACATGTCTCCTCCTATGAACCATCATGGAGTTTGAGATTGTCTGGGGAGGCCCTGCTCTCAGCCCAATCACTCTTGCAAGTGCAACTGGTGGGGATGAGAGACAGGGCCTTCTCAGCGGTGGCCTCTCATCTGTGGAAGTCCCTCCCCAATGAGATCAGAACGGCCCCTCCATCCTGTCTTTCAGGGGGAAAAAAACTTAAGACATGGTTATGGGACCAAGCACTCAAGTTCTGAGAGTGCCTTGGACTGCAAGAAGATCCAACCAGTCTATCCTCCAGGAAATAAAGCCCGATTGCTCATTGGAGGGAAGGATACTAGAGACAAAGTTGAAGTACTTTGGCCACATCATGAGGAGACAGCAAAGCCTAGAGAAGACAATTATGCTGGGGAAAGAGGAAGGTAAAAGGAAGAGGAGCCAACCAAGGGCAAGATGGATGGATGGGATCCTTGAAGTGACTGGATTGACCTTAAAGGAGCTGGGGGTGGTGACGGCCGACAGGGAGCTCTGGCGTGGGCTAGTCCATGAGGTCACGAAGAGTCGGAAATGAATGAATGAATGAACAACAACAACAAATAAATAGTCCTTACTGCAGTGTGGTATAAAAGATCTTCCAATTTCTAATATTTGAAGACTACGTTAAAATGCACAATATATAGACAGCTATCATCTTAAGAAGCAAAATGAATTGGATCAATCTATGAGTAAAAGATGTGCTGGTTTGCACTACAATACCTTGCACTCATCTAGAAAATACATATTAGATTAATTGAAACAAAGTGAATTCTGGGCAAAGTAATACATGAATGGAGCAGTCCTACCCATTTCAGTCAAAGTATTACATCCATGTAGGCGTATATAGGGACTGCCACTTGAGGATATCGCCAAGTATTTCTTAATACCTCACCAGATGGGTTACTTAGCCCATTGTATGCCACTTTTTCTCACCTTTGAGAAGGGAGCCCATTATTATTATTATTATTATTATTATTATTATTATTATTTAGAACTTTTATATACCGATCTTCTCAACCTCCGCAGAGGCACTCAGGCCGGTTCACAACAAAAGATTCATAAACAATAGTTTAAAATATCACATCACATAATGCACTAATACATAAAATACATTAAAATACATTCATATAATTACATAACGCCAAGTCATCAGAATGAAATCACAATTCATCACCATTTGTCCGTGTGGCCAAGAGTTATTGACTTACTCATTGAATGCTAAATTCCAGAGCCAAGTTTTCACCAGCTTTCTAAAAGTCAGGAGAGAAGGGGCAGTTCTAATCTCCAGTGGGAGAGAGTTCCAGAGCTGAGGGGCCACCACCGAGAAGGCCCTGTCCCTCGTCCCCATCAGACGCGATTGCGAGGGTGGTGGGATCGAGAGTAGGGCCCCTCCAGAAAATCTTAATAACCTTGATGGTTCATAGGGGAGAATCCGTTCAGACAGGTAAATTGGGCCAGAGTCGTTTAGGGCTTTATAGGTCAACACCAGCACTTTGAATTGTGTTCGGAAACAGATTGGCAGCCAGTGGAGCTGACGTAACAGAGGAGTAGTATGCTCCCTGTACCCCGCTCCTGTTAGTAGTCTGGCTGCTGCTCGTTGGACTAGTTGTAGCTTCCGGGCAGTCTTCAAAGGCAACCCCACATAGAGAGCATTGCAGTAGTCTATATGGGATGTAACCAGAGCGTGGACCACGGTGACCAGATCAGATTACACGACACATGCATACTTCCAACCAGGCTCCATCCAGAAAGGGGAGAGCAAGTGGCGTGTGCCACCACCATGGCAACATGGGAGTGACACTTCCTCCCTGGGGTGGGGGTCAAGGTAAGGCGGGCGATGCAGGGCATGGAGCAATGGGTTCTCCATGCCCCCCCACCAGGAGCCTATGGATTTGCCACAATCCATGGGTCTTTGTGATGAGATCCTTAGGAAAAAAACTGAACTATGTCTGAGATCGCAGAACTCGTGCTAGAACGCCCTCTTGATTTGCCATTCCTTTTCTTAGCCCCAAGCTAAGCAGACTTAGAGCATTTTGTTTGCATTAACATTACCAGTGAAGGGAGTTTGGAGAAGGGGACAAGAGGCTATTGCTTTTGGCCAATTGTGTCTTCAGAACTTTGGTGTAAATCTTTTTGAATCTCAATCCTATTCTTATCCACAGACTCCTGACAACACATCACTCCTGTGCAGTGTAATCCGATGTCAGTAGGAGAAGTCTTCTAGCTTGTGTAACTTGTTGTGACATGACCTTTCATTGGTAAGAACATTCATCAACAGATACATGAAATAGCTTCTGAAGGTGAAAGATACTACCGTGATCTAGGGACAAGAGGAAGAAAGCAATGCAAAATGAGACTGAGATTCAAAGTAACATATTCTGAAAGCAATGAAATCAATGTGTTCACCAGTCATACAACCATGAAGATCCTGAGAAGTGGATTTTGAATGATACCCCTGGTTTTGAAATGAGGCCCTAAATAAATGTGCATTTGGGAGAGTTGAAGATGGAATTATGCAAATGTTTCATACTTTTTGAAAGAAAACTTGGACTATCATCTAGAACAGTGGTTCTCAACCAGGGGTCCCCAGATGTTTTTGGCCTACAACTCCCAGAAATCCCAGCCACTTTACCAGCTGTTAGGATTTCTGGGAGTTGAAGGCCAAAAACATCTGGGGACACCTGGTTGAGAACCACTGATCTAGAACCTCTTTGATCATTACTTTTGGAGCCTTTTTTCAACTCTACAATTCTACAACTTGTCCTTGTCCTGAAGTTTACATGAAGAGCAAATATACGTACAGTATTATCTCATCATTTAGAAAAGTCATCCAGACTGAACATCCACATCAACCTATTTTTCCTTCTTAACTATTCCAGATTATTCAAGATATTCTTAACTATTCCAGATTATATTTTAACAGACTCAGATCACTTACTTAACTGTTCAAATAGATTCTTGGCTGTTATTAATTATTCCAGAATTTATGCTTTGGATGCGATTTTCCTGACTCTTGGCAGGGGATTGGACTGGATGGCCCACAAGGTCTCTTCCAACTCTATGACTCTATGATTATATGAGTCTATGTATGAAGAACTTGTCATGAAACCAGTCCTAATTGGACTGCACATATTTTACTGGTTCCAAATGAAACAGAATAAAAATAATGAATGGCTGACAACTAGTAATTTATCGACCTGTCTGATGAATAAGACTGAATTATTCCTAGGTTATTTAAATTACTGAATGAAAGAAAAGCAAAACAAACAAGAAGCAACACTGAATTTACAGGACCACACACACCAGGAATCATCTTACTCCAAACATTTCTCAATGCCTTCTTTTTGGTTATGTTAAATTGTCAGAAATTTCAATCACATTTTTTCTTGCTGGGAATGAAGTTATAAACAAATGCAACAACACCGGTGTAATAAACGGTACAATCAAATATTACAACAGGCATTTCTTCAATTCAAAGTGCTAGTCTTCCCTCAAGGTATTTCCTTCATTCAGGTACATACCAGTATTAGTAGTGGTAGTCCCTGAGGTGCAAATATCTGACTTACAAACAACTCATAATTAAGAATGGGGTTGAGACAATGGGATGTGAAAGAAGTCTACCCACTGGAAGGGAAATTTACTCCTGAAAGAGTTATCATGGGAAAAGGTGTATCCACTGAAGCTTTATCACCAATCCTTGTTTCCACAATAAGCCAAATTTTTCAAAATCCAATTATCTCAGGGACAAAAAATGAGGTGAAATATTCTGAACAGGGGCAAAGACAGTGAAATAGATAGATAGATAGATAGATAGATAGATAGACAGATAGATATCTGTTTCAACTTACATGCAAATTCAACATAAGAACAAACCTACTGAACCTATCTTGTCTGTAACTTGGGGGCTGCCTATACTCCATTTCCAATAGAAGAAATAAGTGGAGTTTTGCACAGCTCTGGATTAGTCTACCCCTGAAAACAACATCAGAACATAATATAACATGTTCCACTGGAACTTGAAGAGATTTTGACAGAAGATGACTTCTTTGAACTACAGTTCTCTGAATCCTCCAGTCAGTGGCAATGTTGGTTGCAGGTTTCAGGGGACTACAGCCTAAAACAGTAACATTTCCAAGTTCTGTTCAACATCTTTATTAATGACTTGGATGAAGGTTTGGAGGGCATGCTTATCAAGTTTGCAGATGATACCAAATTAGCTAACATCAGAATAGCAAACATCAGAATTAGGATCAGAATTCAAAATGACCTTAACAGATTAGAGAGCTCGGCCAAAACTAACAAAATGAATTTCAGCAAGGACAAATGTAAGATACTACACTTAGGTAGAAAAAACAAAATTCAAAGATATAGGATGGGTTATGCCTGGCTTGACAACAGTCCATGTGAGAAAGATCTTGGACAACAAGTTGAACATGATCCAACAGTGCAATGCAGCAGCTAAAAAAGCCAATGGGATGTTGGGTTGCATCAAATGGAGTGCGTATAGTGTCTAGATCGAGGGAAGTCATAGTGGCTCTTATTCTGCTTTAGTTAGACCTCACTTGGAATACTGTGTCCAGTTCTGGGCACCACAGTTCAAAGGAGATATTGACAAGCTGGAAGGTGTCAAGAGGATGACAACTAAAATGATAATAATCTATATAAATAAAAACGTAATGTTCGTTTGTGGGATTAACATAAAACCACTGGGGGAATCGACACCAAATTTCAGCACAATACATCTAACAACCCAATGTATGTTCTTCACTCATAAAAACACTGAAAAATACAGCAGAAGGGACTTAAAAAGCCCCCAAAAGCTATATGACGAAAACCTAAATGACAATACAGAAAAAAATGAAGAAAGAGGAAAGGAAGGGGAGAACAAAAAGAAAAAAAGGAAAGGAAAGAAGGAGGGAGGGAAAGAAAGAAGAAAAGGGAGAAGGAAGGAAGGAAAGAGGTAGAGAAGGAAGAAAGGAGAGAAAGCGGGAGAGAAAGAAAAAGGGGGAAGGAAGAAAAGTTAGAGAAGGAAGGAAGGAGAGAAGGAAAGAAAAAAGGGAAAGAAGGAAGGAAAGAGGGAGCGAAGGAAGGGGGGAAGGAAAGGGAGGGAAGGAAAGAAGGAAGAAAAGAGAGACAGCAGAAGAGAAAGAAAAAGGGGGAAGGAAAGGAGATAGAGAAGGAAGGAAGAAGAGAAGGAAAGATGAGAAGGAAGGAAGGAAAAAGGTTGTGAAAGAAGGAGAGAAAGAGGGAAGGTTGGCCACAGCAACGTGTGGCGGGCAAAGCTAGTAATAATAATAATAACAATAATAAATGATCAAAGGTCTGGAGATCATGAATCCCTATGAGGAGCATCTTAAAGAGCTGCAGAAGGGAAAGTTGAGAGGAGACATGATAGCCATGTGTAAATATGTGAAAGGGTGTCATAAGGAAGAGGGAGCAGACTTGTTTTCTGCTGCCCTTGAAACTAGAACTAGTAGCAGCGGGTTCAAATTACAGGAAAGGTGATTCCACCTGAACATTAGGAAGAGCTTCCTAACTGTACAAACTATTCAACAGTGGAACTTTCTGCTTCAGAGTGTGGTGGAAGCTCCTTCCTTGGAAACTTTTTTAAAATAGTTTTTTATTGAAATATTTGAAAATTACAACGAAAGAGGGTGAACATCTAGAAGTAGAGGAAGAAGAAGAAAAAAAAAAAGAAAACACCACCATCCCCCGGAAGTTCAAAAAAACAGGGGGGGAAAGAAAAAGAAAAAACAGGAAAAAAGTCAAAAATCCAAAATCCAAAAATCAAAAATCCTAAATAAAAAAGCAAACACATAAGAAAAATAAAAAATATGAATTTTTTTTAAAAGGTTGACTTCCATCTCCTCATCGGGTGTTGTATCTCCAAAATTAAAAAAATGTTTCCATTGGCTCCACAATAAAAGGTTCCTCTTATTTGCCTCTTTCTTTCTCGTAATTATCATAGAGGGTCCAATCCGTCCTCTTTATCGGATTCCCGGTATTTTTTTTCAAACAAAAAGTTAATTCATTCATCTCTCTTATTTCTCTAATTTTCCCTAACCATTCTTCAATGGTAGGGATACTATACTGTTTCCAAAGTTTTGCCAAAGATATTCTCGTCGCTGTCGTACAATAGGTAAATAATTTATCTTCATTTTCATCTCATTGTAATTCTAAATCTGTGAAACATAATAATATTCTGGTTTCTTCTTGAATACTCTCTTCAGAATTTTTTGTGTTTCTTCATGTACCATCGACCAGTATTTCACAATTTCTTTACATGTCCATCACATATGATAAAAAGTACCTGTCTGATGACAACCTTTCCAACATTTATCAGAATAATTTTTTATTTATAAGAGCCAATTTCTTAGGGGTGGTATACCATCTGTGGAACATTTTTATCCAGTTTTCCTTTAAATCTGTCGCATAAACATATTTTAACTTCCTTGGAAACTTTTAAACAGAGGCTGGATGGCCATCTTTCAGGGATACTTTGTGTTTTGATTGTGAATAGGCAGTGGACTGGCCTAGATGGCCCATGTGGTCTTTTCCAACTCTATGATTCTATGTTTCGTAAAACATTCTATTATTAAAGTCCAGAATATATCATGTTGACCCTGGCAGAATAATTGTCCTGAGCATGAACCTTCTACAGCTTTCTTCTGTTATATTTCTTATGCTATATAGTGGAGTTTTTACTTAAACGTATTGAAATATTAAAACAAACAGGAAGCCAAATTGCAGTTGTGCTCTACTACCTGCTTTATTTTATTTTGTCTTATGAAATATTTAACACGCTATTCAGATCTAAAATAGAGTAACTATTTGAATTACTTTCTTGCTGAAATAGAGCAGAAAAAGTACTTTTAACATCTAACTAGAAGTGCAAAATGAATTCTATTAAAAACCAATGAAAACTTTGCCACTAACTTTAAAGAGTGCTGACTGCATCTTAAATTCTTGCACTGTGTGAGGACTTTCAGTAAAAACATGAAAAATAGCAGATATTGATATTCTGCCTTCTGTAACTTTTTGTTAATTATATTATGCTGTTGTGACAACAGGGTGGAAAGAGTCAATGCAGTACTACTTTTAAAGTCTATATACATTGGCACAGAACGATGTGCTTACTCTTACCAGGGCTTTGGAGAGAAAACATTGTGTCTCCTGTTGCCAACAATGCCACAAGCATAACTGTATGGGAAGCAAACCAAGATTCCCTATCTTCACCATTGTGGCAAATATCCAACAGTGTCTTTTCATTTTTGGAAACAATCATACAGCTAGCTGAAAGCTAACACTAAAATGGGGAATTTGCAAAAAAAATTCCATTTACAGTCTTTCTTTTTTCCTTTCTAACGTACCACTTCCTCTCCCCTTTTGGCATAGAGCCCAGTTGGAATTCCCTGTCCGTCGTCTAATGAGCTCCGTGCTGAAAGTAGACAGCAAATTGCATACGATGGGCAAATTGGCCCGTGGGATGAGCTAGCGAGTCACACACTCTCAGTCAAATAATAAACCTTGCTAGGAAAACCTCATGATAACAATCACCATAATTTTTAGTTAATGTAAAGAAACATAACAACAACAAAGTGGTACAGGCTCCACCAGCCCATCCATGTACCTGCAATGGAAATCCCACAGAATTCAGTCAATGTATCGTCTTTCTCTGTGAGAAGTACAGTACAACTCCTCCATATGCAGGAGATATTTATTTATTTACCATATTTATATACCACGCCTCTCAACCTGGAGGCGACTCGAGGTGGTTTACAGTTATAGAATCATAGAATCAAAGAGTTGGAAGAGACCTCATGGGCCACCCAGTCCAATCCCCTGCCAAGATGCAGGAATACTGCATTCAAATCACCCCTGACAGATGGTCATCCAGCATCTGTTTAAAAGCTTCAAAAGAAGGAGCCTCCACCACACTCCGGGGCAGAGAGTTCCACTGCTGAATGGCTCTCACAGTCAGGAACTTCTTCCTCATGTTCAGATGGAATCTCCTCTCTTGTAGTTTGAAGCCATTGTTCCGCATCCTAATCTCCAAGGAAGCAGAAAACAAGCTAGCTCCCTCCTCCCTGTGGCTTCCTCTCACATTTATACATGGCTATAATATCTCCTCTCAGCCTTATCTTCTTCAGGCTAAACATGCCCAGCTCTTTAAGCCGCTCCTCATAGAGCTTGTTTTCCAGACCCTTGATCATTTTGGTCACCCTCCTCTGGACACATTCCAGCTTGTCAATATCTCTCTTCAATTGTGGTGCCCAGAATTGGACACAGTATTTCAGATGTGGTCTAACCAAGGCAGAATAGAGGGGTAGCATGACTTCTCTGGACCTGCGCACTGTACCCCTATTGATGCAGGCCAAAATCCCATTGGCTTTTTTTTTGCCGCCACATCACATTATTGGTTCATGTTTAACTTGTTGTTCACAAGGACCCCAAGATCTTTTTCACGCGTACTGCTCTCGAGCCAGGCGCCCCCCATTCTGTATCCTTGCATTGCGTTTTTTCTGCCTAAGTGGAGTATCTTGCATTTGTCCCTGTTGAACTTCATTTTGTTAGTTTTGGCCCATCTCTCTAATCTGTTAAGATCGTTTTGAATTCTGCTCCTGTCCTCTGGAGTATTGGCTATCCCTCCCAATTTGGTGTCGTCTGCAAACTTGATGATCAGAATTCTGAATAATTCTCTTCTTCTTCTCAAAGATAATGAATAATTCTCTTCTTTTTCTCAAAGATAATGAATAATTCTCTTCTTTTTCTCAAGTTAGCCAATAGCAACAGCTAAACCTTGCGAGGGGGCAGGGGACTACTGGCCATTTTACTATATTTGAGGGACCTTCCTTCGTCGTATATATGCCTTTTTTCTAAAATCAGAAGTGCATGAAGGAAGTTCAATTAGTTCTTGATTTGAAGAAAGTCTGAACTAAACAGGTTAACAGAACTTGGTCTCTGTGTTGCTTGGTTGTTTACGTTTAGATGAATCAATTTCATCAGTTTACTTGATTCCATAGCAAGAAACATCCGCTGAAATCTTCTGTTTTACCTTAGCATTGCAGCTGCTTGAGCACACTGCAGTTTTCAATATGAACAAAGGACCCGTGTCCTACAAAGGGAGGTCCCTTTCCTAAAGCAGCAGAGTCCGATGTTCAAGACACCTTTAACTGGCCATTCTAGTCCACACACATTGGAAGGGTGTATGAGGAGCTGGAGATGTTGATATGGCTTTGGGGGCCTGTATGCTATCCATGGTCAAACTTTAGTAATCCCTCAAGTATAACATTGTTATGTACACATCTTTTCCTTGAACAGTAATCAATTGTTTGAAACCAAACAATGAATAATATTTTTTCTTCCCAGACCTACTTCTGTTTGTGTTTGTCATAATGTTCATAAACAAATTAAGAAATGTCAAATAGGCATTTGTTTTGAAGGATTGCATTACCAGTTATCTCTTTAATTAACTGTAGAATTTAGCTGATGATTTTGCTCCAGCTCTTCTGCAACACATGTTTGTGAATTATACAATGGTATTGCTGAGACTTTCTCCTTTGGCATTGGCATAGCTGTTTTTATGTTCATGTTATCATTCTTCCTCTCTTCGTCTTTTTTCAATTTCTTTTCTATACCTTGTATCCAGAGGCGGCCCTAGGTAATTTTCAATGGTAAGCAAACAGTATTTTGGCACCCCCCCCTCCCCAAACCAATCATTGATATATATTTTCTGTTTCACGTGGGAGTTCTGTGTGCCATATTTAGTTCAATTCCATCATTGGTGGAGTTCAGAATGCTCTTTGATTGTAGGTGAACTATACATCCCAGTAACTGCACTTGCCGCACTTGCTCCCTTGCCTGGCCCGCTTTGGGTCCGGAGGCGTGCCTGAAGACCCCGGCGTGTGCACCAAAAGTCACCTCTTCTCTTGACTTTCTCCTCAGCCATTGGGACTGAGAGAGAAAGAGAGAGAGAGAGAGGTGGAGATGCCCACCTTTCCTGAAAGTAGGCACAAAAACAAAGGAGGGAGCGGAGGTGGGAGATACCTCCAGCCGGAGGGGCTCTCTCTCTCTCTCTCTCTCGCTTGGTCCCAATGGCTGAAGAGAAAGTCAGGAGAAGGTTTTGGTGCGCACGCTGGGGTCTTCAGACACACCTCTGGACCTGAAGCGGACCAGACGCGGCAGCTCCGCCCCTTGGCCCACCCACGGATTGGGGAGAGGTGGCGGGTGGAGCGCCGGGGGATCGGGAAAGGGAGCCGGTCATGGGGAAGGGATCGAATGAGGAGAACGATTGAACGCCGGCTCTGCTCGCGCACCCAGTGGTCGGGTGGAGCAAGAACGAGAGGGGCTAGGCGAGGCTCAAGGGCCCGGCCTCTTTGGGAAGAGGATCACCCGGCAGCGAGGCAAGAAAGCCGAGGCTCCCCCCGGACTCCTAGGGCTGTTGTGAGCTGAGGGGGCGCTCCTCAAGTGGCGGTCGAGGGGCATTTACAGAGGCGCCTCTGCGCCCCTGGCAAAAAAAAGTGTTCTGCAACCGCTTACTTCGCGTAATGGACGAGCCGCCCCTGCTTGTATCAAGGTATATGGTATGTTCTACCATGCACCATGGGACACTGGGAACACAAACACTATTTCTTCATTTTAAGCATATTGTGGCTAACATGTAAGCCTCGAGACTGCAAAAACCATGAGAGAAGGAAGTTGGGGAAGGCTGACATGTTATTTTACACCCTGTTGTTCACTATTTTATGCCCAACATAAAGAACACAGGGAAGATGAGTAAGCTGCTCCTCAGTCTATCTTCACTAATTCCGCATATGTCACTTGCCTTAGTGAGTGTTCTGTGAGTTTGACTTGACCATGGTGGTCCATGCCTTAGTTACCTCTAGACTGGACTACTGTAATGCTCTCTATGTGGGGCTACCCTTGAAGATGGCCCAGAAACTACAACTGGTCCAACGTACGGCAGCCAGATTGATACCTGGGGCATCCTACAGGGAGCGGTCAACCCCCCTGTTTAAGGAGCTCCACTGGCTGCCGTTTATTTTCCGGTCCCAATTCAAGGTACAGGTACAAAGCCCTAAACGGTTTGGAACTCGCCTACCTTCGTGACTGTATCTTGCTCCACGTACCAACCCGGGCCCTTTGTTCCTCGGGGGATGTCCTCCTTTCGCCTTTATCAATCCCACAAGCTCATCTTGTGGGCACAAGGGAGAGAGCCTTCTCCTCTGTGGCCCCCCGACTTTGGAATTCCTTACCTGGGGAGATCAGGAAAGCCCCTTCACTAGAAACGTTTAAAAAGAACCTCAAAACCTGGCTTTTCCGCTGCACCTTTGGCGAGTAGGTGCACAGCATGATATTCTGCACCCCTCAACGTTTTCTGCTAATGGAGTTCGTGCCCTTCAAATACGATGTTTAGCCTTACAACTCTGTGTGTTTTATGAGTTCCATATAAATGCTCCACTCCTATTTTATCTCATTATAGTTTGTTAACTGTTTTCATCCTGAATATGTGGCCCGCCCATTGTCATCCTTATTGTGATTGTGTTTATTGAAATGTTTATCTTATGATGTTTTTTTTCCTTTTAATGTTATTTTGATGATGATGTTGTTGTTTGCTGTATATGTTTTGATTTTATTGCTGTATTATGTTGTCCGGGCTTGGCCCCATGTAAGCCGCTCTAAGTCCCCATCAGGGAGATGGTGGCAGGGTAGAAATAAAGTTGTTGTTGTTATTGTTGTTGTTGTTGTTGTTATTATTATTATTATTATTATTATTATTATTATTATTATATCTTCTGGAGACAATAACACAAGGAGCCCCAGCATGTTGGAGCTGAAAAGAAAAGAGGGTTGTCTCTTCAGCCGCATGGAGGACATGAAAGAGGACCTTTCTGTTCCTCCATGTTCTCCTAGGAAAAGCATATTGTTCTCTTCTGAAAAATGTATGCAATTTCCTCTGTAGAATTTTGTGTGTCAGAGAGCTATGTCATGATGATGAAAAAAGTGGCCCAATCATCATCATCATCATCATCATCATCATCATCTTTATTTGTACCCTGCCACCATCTCCCCAGTGGGGACTCAGGGAGGCTTACATGGGGCCAAGCCCAACAACACAGCAACAAAATAAAATCAGAACATAAACAACAACATAATCAATTACATAAAACTTACACTGTAAGAATATTACAACCAATATACAGTAAAATAAAACCATTCAAGACACAAAACAATGAGCGGGCCGCATGTACAAATTAAAATACTGGGGATAAAAACAGGGAGTGAGATAGCAGTGGAGCAACTTATTGCTCAAAATGATATTTTTTATCCCAGAAGGACAGTGTGTCTAAGTACACATATGCACACAAGATTTCAATTTTTGAAAAGCAGCAGTAGGAAATGCCTTTACACTGGTGTCAGAGTTGAAGTTGCTTTTAATAGTGACCCCTCCTTTGGTGCTGTCCCTGTTGGTGGTGATCAACCCTACAGTAGTTCCACTTATCCCCCAGCCCAGCAGAATGGGATCAGGGAATCTGCTGGAGGCTGATGGCTGGGCCTCACCCTTGCAAAGAGGCAACTCACTCTGTTGTAGTAAAAAAAAAAAGTCCCCGAGTGAAGGAAGAGGTGGCAGATGGTGAATGCAGTAGCTGGCAAGTTCTCTCTCCTTCACACCCAGATGGTCTTTGGAGCCTCCTCTCTCTTTCTGTGGGAGTGCTGTGCTTTTATATTACATATTTAAACTTCAGATAAGAATCTTAGTCAGAATGGCTAAGTTTTAGGATCTAAATCTAATGGCCAAGATTTAGTTATTCTGAACCTGGGACAGGCGGAATGTGTTAGGGTTGACCAGGTACAACTGTAAGAGCTTCAAAGTTTCAACTAGGTTGTTAAGACTAAAACCTCACCTCCTAGTTAACAAATCTGCAAAGATAAAGAGGTATTTTTGTATATATAAAGCCAGATCTAAGCCACTCACTTCAAGGATCCCATCCATCCATCTTGCCCTTGGTCGGCCCCTCTTCCTTTTTCCTTCCTTTTTCCTCAGCATAATTGTCTTCTCTAAGCTTTCCTGTCTTTCTTATCTATATATATATAAATGCTCTGTGCATAATGAGTACCTTAAAAACAAAAGAACCAATGAATGAAATCACACCAAATTTGCCAACAAAACATCTCACAAGACAAGGAATGGCCATCACTCAAAAATTATGATTTTGCCATTTGGGAGTTGTAGTTGCTGGGATTTATACTTCACCTATAATCAAAGAGCATTCTGGACTCTGCCAATGATGGAATTGAACCAAACTTGGCACACAGGACTCCCATGACCAACAGAAAACACTAGAAGGGTTTGGTGGGCATTGACCTTGAGTTTGTCAGAAAGATTGCTAGATCAGCAGACACTGTATGCAAAATAAGGACTCTGCAGTCTTTCAGTTACAAAAGAAAACTAAGTTTTACTACGTATATCAAACACACGTCTTAACACAGCGAGCTACAAACAGGAACTAGTGGAAAAAGAAAGTCTCTCTACACAGCTTATCTCTCTTCACTCTGGCTGAGACGGTTGACTCCCTTCTGTTCCCAGCCAGAACATATATTATCTCATTGCTTTCAAGGTTACTTAATCACAGCCTCATGAACATTCTGCATAGCAATTTCTAACACACAGTAGACTCCATCTTGAAATTACATAGAAACACATTTGAAAACACATATATAACTAAATTAATCCTGATAGAGTTTTGGACTTGTAGTTCACCTGCCTCCAGAAAGCACTGTGGACTCAAGCAATGATGGAGTTTGGGGGGAAATAGACCTTGACATTTGGGAGTTGTAGTTACTGGGATGTATAGTTCACCTACAATCAAGGATCATTCTTAACCCCACCAACAACAGAATTGGGGCAAACTTCCCACACAGACCCCTCATAAGCAACAGAAAACACTGTTTTTTCTTGTGGTTTTTGGTGGCCCTTCTGACACCCCCTTGTAACCCCCCACCCCAGGGGTCCCAAACCTCAAGTTGAGAAAGGCTGCCTTAAGGCCATCCAGTCCAACTCCCTTCACCAGAGCAAGGAAACATAATCAAAGCCCTCCTGAAAGAGGGCCATCCAGCCATTCACACACAAACATATATGTATATGACAGATGCAGTTTCAAAGATTTGAAAGGGACCCCTAAAGAAGGACAATGATATGTTGCATGTTCCAGAGTAGGCCAACCAGACAATCTCCACAACACTGGCAAAAAAAAAAACCCAGCAAGAAATACTGTTTACCCACAAGCATAAAGACATTACATATATTGGACACCAACACTTTCTCATTACTTTGTTTTCCAGATCACCAAACTGGGCCACAGCAACACGTGACAAGGGACCGCTAGTTTTCTTCTAAAAAGCAAATGTGAAAGTCATGGATATTTCTTTAGAGAAAAAGCTTTGTTTCATAGCCTGCAATAGCTATGGATAAGTCAGGATAGCCCCCTGTTTCCTTATTTCTTCATGTTCCTTTTTTTTCTTTTGAAGAAGCAAAAGCTGTTAATTTCTTTGCATTGGATTAGTCAAGCAAAGGACTGCTTTGGCAGAGAAGGTGTTGCAGTTACTCCTTTGAGTTCGTTTTGGGCGCCTGTGAGAATACCATCATTTTTTTCTGGTTAAAGAATTGAATTCTTTGAATGAGAACACCAGCAGAAATAAAAACCAACCTCTTTCTCAATCTCTCTCACTATTAATGGATTTCAGGTTCCCTTTCTATTTCTCTAAAACAGGATCATTACTGCAGAACAGCATTCCTGCTTGGGAAATATGTTTCTCTTCTCTTTAGTTTTATCGATCTGTTTGTTTTAGAGTCTTTTCCTGGAGAGGAATGTTTCAGTTACATTAACAATTCAATCATACACATACGTATTTAGATGCAAGCCCCAAATGGATTCAGTGGGACTTGTTTCTAAGTAAATATGTACAGGTTGGCAGACGAAATGGGACATTCTAACAACATTATAGGTATTCTGGAACGGCTGTTCCAGGGGCTCCAATTTTGTGCTTTGCACTGAGTGTTTGTTCATAGTCCTAAGTTGCAGGGACTTTGCAGATAGGTGGCTCCTTTGGCTGCATTCATAGGGCAATCCACCTGTCAATAATAGATAGGATCCCTGGTCCCGCCCCTCTCTGGTCTTTTGGAGGGAAGAGCCATTTTTCAGTTAGTCTCAGCAAAGGAAGTCTATGCAGAGGATGTATACAGACGTCCTCCTGTACAAAGGCTTCGTCCCTTAAGACTTCCCGGGGGAGAACAGTCTTAAGAGCCTATAAAGATTCCCAAAGGTTCCGAGGAAACAGCCTTACAGCCCTGAGGAATTTTGGAGGGAATAACAGCTCTAATCGTCAAGATCTCCAGCTAAGTGACTACAGGCCTGCTGGTACGCCTGCTCAGTTCTGAGATGCAGTTGAGCCGGTAGTGGATTCAAATCAGTCAGGTTTAGGTTCACAGTAGCCTGGGAGGAGCTAGAAAGGGGAATTTTCTTTTGAACAAAGTTATTGAAGATAGTGCCTGTTCCCTGTGGACAAGTTTGAGAGAACTGGTTTCTTTACCAAGAAAGCTTTACAATTCCTGTTTGTTCATCAATAAAATACTGTTATAATTAAGCTCAAGCCTCCTAAAGACTGTTTAATGAGGGAAATTTCTCTAAAGGCTTCTTTTCTGGGCCCCTGGCTTCCCGCTGGATTCAAGCCATACATCCTCTCTTAAAGGCACTTCATTTCAGGTCCAGCAGCGACAGAACAATAGGACTGGGACTGTGGCACAGCTGGTTGGGAGTCAACTGCATTAGACCACTACTGACCAAAAGATCATGAGTACGAAGCCAGTCCGGGTCGGAGTGAGCTTTTGATCATTGTGTAGCTCGCTGTCGACTTTTGCAGCCTGAAAGACAGTTGCATCTGTCAAGTAGGAAATTTAGGTACCACTTATGCGGGGAGTCTAATTTAACTAATTTATGACGCCATAAAAAAATCTCCAGCAAGCATGCAAAGAATGAGGAACTATCCTTAATTTGCATATATATGCAAATTAAGGAATATTACAATCAAGATAAAAAGTTAGGTTTCAGTTGGGAAGAAGTAATATGGGATAGGATATTAAAAATGGAAAAGAAAATAATATCCAATATTTACAATATATTACTTAACTGGCTGACTGAAAAAGAGCAGGTTAAAGATTGTATGATAAAATGGGCTCAAAATCTAAGAAGACCAATCCAAACGAGAGAGTGGGAGCAAATGTGGAACAGAAAATTAAAATATACTTATGCAACAAAATTAAAAGAAAATTGGATAAAAATGTTCCACAGATGGTATACTACACCAAAACAATTAGCTAAAATGTATAAAACAGTCTCAGATAAGTGTTGGAAATGTAAGGAACGACTTGGATCCTTTTACCACATGTGGTGGATGTGCAAAGTGGCAGTTAATTTTTGGGCAAAAATACACAAAGAAATACAAAAGATTTTAAAAAGAAGTTTCATGAAAAAACCAGAATATTACCTGTTAGGGTTTACGGATATGGATTTATAATTAAATTAACAATATTTTAAAGAGGACAAATTGGGACCCTCTCGACAACTATCTAGAAAATCTGCAAAAATGAAATAAATACGAGGAACAATTCTTCTGTTTGAGAAGTAATTTTTTGTTTTTATGAAAGAAAGATTATTGCCAAGAAGATGGAATGGAAGTCACTTTTTTCTTTTCTTTTTTTGTCTATTTTTGTTTTTTGTGGGAGCCTTTTTATCTCCCTTTTTATTATCTTTTCTCTTCTTTCTTACCTTTCTTACTTTTCTAATATTTTATTGTTCTCACTCTTGTGTTGTATTCTTTTTATAAAACTTAATAAAATTTCTTATAAAAGAAAGAATGAGGAAGTATTCCATCAGCGTCACAAATGGACAGTGAAGCAACAGCTCCCCTGGTGGCCAGAATACCCTAATGAAGCTGGAATGTTAAATGGTCTCTGTGTGTCTGTCTATATATGTTGTGTGTCTATGGCATTGAATGTTTGCCATGTATATGTACATTGTAATCCACCCTGAATCTCCTGTGGGATGAGAAGGGTGGAATATAAATATTGTAAATAAATAAATGAACATTGAGATCTATTATGACACACACACATACTGTTCTGTCGCATGCTGGGCCTGTAAAGAATTTCCTTTAGAGCAGGACGTGCAACTTTTGCCCAGCGGGAAGCCCAAGAAGAAGTTCTCAGAGGTTTTCCACCACAAATAGTCTTTAGATGGCTTGTGAAGTATAACAAAGTCTTTTATTAATGAGCAAACAAACAGAAATTTTTCTTGTCTTCAGAAAGTTAAACAAATGATTCCAGGCTTTTATACAACTGGTAGCTTCCTAAACTTGCCCACGAAGGACAGGCAACTGTCTTCAATAACTTCTTCTTTACTTTAAAGGAAAGTCCCCTTTTTAACTTCTCCCAGGCTGACTGTCATCAAACCCTTACTGATGTGGGCTCCGCTACCGGGTCGAACTGCTTCTCGAATGCCGAGTGGACCTACCAGTAAAGGCTTAGATGTTCTCCAGCTGGAGTTCTTTGGTCTTTAGGGCTGTTTCCCTGGAAATCTTTGGAGACTCTTAAGACTGTTCTCCCCTGGAAGGTCTTAAGGGTTGAAGCTTTTGTACAGGGAAGCTTGCACACGTCCTGTACATTAGCTTTCCTTGCTGAGACTAACTAAAAAATGGCTCTCTTCCCTTCCCAATTGCCCTGAGCAAGGGGCAGGACCAAAACTTAACAATGATGGACAGGTGACTTGCCCTATGACTGCAACCAAAGGAAGCCACCTATCTGCAGAGTCCCTGAAACCTAGGACTGCAAACAAACATTTAATACAAAGCAAATAAAGTTGGAGCTCCTGGTACAGCTGTACCAGAACACACACACAATTATACACTTCTTAGCTAATTTATTCCATTTAACTTCTAAAACTACAAGTATTATATATGTTTCCCATCCCTATTTTTATCCTAAGAAAAACTCAGTAAAGTATGTTAGGCTGACAATCTGACTGCTTAAAAATGATTGTTACAGTGTTATGGGGAGGCTGAAGTTTGAAAACCTGATCTAGAGACAGAGTGTGTATACAGAGCTTAGGCTGTGACAATGAACCAGAGAGAAAGTTGCAATTTTGAGCATGTTCTCATAAAGGCATTTTCAATTTACAAAAGTATATTATGCAACATTATATGTATTGTGGCTCATGCTTTATGAACACACATACAAACCCATAAAGATAATTCATTGACTTGGCCTCTTTTTAAATATTTTTCTAAGTTCAGTACATAAACTTTGGTGTCTCTCTACTTAAAACAGTAGTTTTATGTGATTCTTCTCATTAATGATGTATGGCCATAATCCTGTATGGAAGTGACATTTTCGTAAGTTGATTTGCATACACGGGAATGAGAATTTGGTAGTTTCATAATGTTCATATCCAGTAGAGTGATGCTATTACAATACTATGTAGCAAAGCTGGCAAAGGAACCACTATGAAATGGGACTGCCTACGGCCATACCACCCTGAACATGCCCAATCTTGTCTGATCTCGGAAGTGGGACTGATAAACAGTGAGGCTGAAGGACAATGGGACCAATGCACATTGGGTTTTGGTCTCAATGCTCATCAGGTACCAATGTGGATCAGGCACTCTTTGTCAGGAGTCAATTTCTGACGGCATGAAGACATCACAAATTCCCTCCGTGACATCCTGACTGAATCATCCTGGCTGCCTCAGTTTTCTCTCTGTGACATTTTGAAGCCAGCAGAGGGTGCTGGAAACCTTGTATTGGAACTTGTGAAGCAACAAGCTCTAATAAGGAAACTGAGAAGAGGGGGGAGATGGGCAGGAAAGGTGTATAAAAGGAAGTGGTGGTGGGGAAAAGTCAGTAGTGTCTTTCTTTGCTGCAGAGATACAAGCAATATATTCATTTCCAAGCAAAACCGGCTTGTAAGTGATCATTTAATATTGCTATATAAAACCTACAGTCTTACACTCTTGCTGTTATCTCAAAATGCATCTCCACAGTTAACTAACAGGATTTCCCAGTTACGCTGCTACTTAGCTAAGCATACACAAAGATATGTTAACTAAAAGGTGATATAGAATCCTGGTGTATATCCTGGTTTTGCCTTGCTATGTCTTTTTGCTTCTTGTTCTCTTGGCTGTCATCTGAAAAATGCTGTAGGGCAAGCATTTGATTCTCTAAGGAGGTCCAGTTATCAACGTTCAGTGGTAGAGACACCTTTTGGGGAAGAGTTCAAGGTATGAGTTGGAACAACTCATTGTCCTTATTAGAACCACTGTTGCACCCCATCTTTGCATTCAAGAATATGTGGTCAGTGCCCAAGATATAGGATGGAGTGGGGAGAGAATAACAGGGATGAACATTTGATTTAAAATATTGGGGGAAATGATAAAAAAATGTGTTTCTTGAGTGTTGGGGAATTCTAATGACACGACTCCAAGACTGATGCCAATGTTTGTAGTTCAGGATTTGTTCAGACCAGAATTGTAAATATGGTGTGAGAGATTGCAGAGAAACAGCATTTTCTGTGGAATAAACAGGTTTTTTCCCCCTGTGGAGATATTAATTTTAGAACATGGCCGGCTGCAAGTGGCGAGGGATGATGCGGGTCTTCTTCTTGTCCCTGGCCCGAAAAAAAACTACAACATATAGCCCGAAAAGTCCTCGTGGACAACAAGTTAAACACGAGCCAACAATGTGATGTCGTGGCAAAAAAAGTCAATGGGATTATGGCCTGCATCAATGGGAGCATAGTGTCTAGATCTAGGGAAGTAATGCTACCCCTCTATTCTGCTTTGGTTAGACCACACCTGGAATATGGTGTCCAATTCTGGGCACCACAATTCAAGAGAGGAGGAGGAGGAGTGCCGCAGGGTTCTGTCCTGGGCCCGGTCCTGTTCAACACCTTTATTAATGAATTGGATGAGGGCTAGAAGGCAGGATAATCAAGTTTGCAGACGACACCAAATTGGGAGGGATAGCCATTACTCCAGAGGACAGGAGCAGGATTCAAAACGATCTTGACAGATTAGAGAGATAGGCCAAAACTAACAAAATGAAGTTCAACAGTGACAAATGCAGGATACTCCACTTTGGCAGGAAAAATGAAATGCAAAGATACAGAATGGGGGATGCCTGGCTTGAGAGCAGTACGTGTGAAAAAGGTCTTGGAGTCCTCGTGGACAACAAGTTAAACATGAGCCAACAATGTGATGTGGCAGCAAAAAAAGCCAATGGGATTTTGGCCTGCATTAATAGGAGCATAGTGTCTAGATCTAGGGAAGTCATGCTACCCCTCTATTCCGCTTTGGTTAGACCACAATTGTGGTGTCCAATTCTGGGCACCACAATTCAAGAGAGATATTGACAAGCTGGAATGTGTCCAGAGGAGGGCGAGTAAAATGATCAAGGGTCTGGAGAACAAGCCCTATGAGGAGCAGCTTAAGGAGCTGGGCATGTTTAGCCTGGAGAAGAGAAAGCTGAGAGGAGATATGATAGCCATGTATAAATATGTGAGAGGAAGCCATAGGGAGGAAGGAGCAAGCTTGTTTTCTGCTTCCTTGGAGACTAGGACGCGGAACAATGGCTTCAAACTTCAAGAGAGGAGATTCCATATGAACATGAGGAAGAACTTCCTGACTGTGAGAGCCGTTCAGCAGTGGAACTCTCTGCCCCGGAGTGTGGTGGAGGCTCCTTCTTTGGAAGCTTTTAAACAGAGGCTGGATGGCCATCTGTCAGGGGTGATCTGAATGCAATATTCCTGCTTCTTGGCAGGGGGTTGGACTGGATGGCCCATGAGGTCTCTTCCAACTCAAAGATTCTATGATTCTATGATTCTAGGAGGAGGAGAAGGAGAAGGAGAAGGAGAAGGAGGAGGAGGAGGAGAAGGAGAAGGAGAAGGAGGAGGAGAAGGAGAAGGAGGAGGAGAAGGAGGAGGAGGAGGAGGAGAAGTTGTTTATTTTTCTACCCCGCCTCCATCTCCTCAAAGGGACTCGGGGTGGCTTACATGGGGTCAAGCCCAAAACAAAGTACAATTAAAAGCCAAGCAATAACAAATCAAACAGCATCAAACAGCATATAACAGCATAACAAAATAACAAGGATCAAGAGTAACAGCAGACTAACTTTGGAAGTGGGGGGGGGGGGGGGGCAAGGACCACTATGTGAGCCGGATTAGAGGATAAGGTGGTTCAATAAGGTGGATTGCAATGTATGATAGCATAGGAAATAAAATGGAAACTGAGCAATTTAACTGGATCGATTCAGCTTAACTTAAAGATATATCTAGTAATGTAATATAGAAAGCAATTTTATACTGAAACTTGGTTTAAGTCTGGTAAATATCTTTTTTAGAAGACTTATTGTCCTTCGTCACTATCTTTTCTTTTACTTGTTGTCATTCAGCTCTTGGTTACGGGTCTATTCGATCAGCATTATTCATCATCTCTTTTATCATTGCTGAATATCACTTTGAGATAATCAGATCTAAGTGCTTTATAAATATTTGCAAACAATTAATTACCACTGGTGTTTATGCTGATTCTGGTTTGTTGATTTCTTTGATGGTATTGTATTTGATGCCTTTGAGCTTGGAAACACCACCTTAATTAATGACTTTTGGAAATAAAGAGGGCAAAACAATGCTATTCTTGCAAATGATTTCTATTAATGTCCCACATTTAAGAAGTGATTTCTACTAACTACTTCTTTTTAATGACTTTTTTGGGAATTTAAAAAAGATGAAAATATAAAGGGGTTCTTCCTCCTCTCTAATTTTAAGGCATTTTCTTATTTGTTTATTTTTAAATGATAAAATGTACTGTATTTACTCAAATCTACTGGGTTGTTGTAGGTTTTTTCGGACTATATGGCCATGGTCTAGAGGCATTCTCTCCTGACGTTTCACCTGCATCTATGGCAAGCATCCTCAGAGGTAGTGAGGTCTGTTGGAACTAGGAAAATGTGTTTATATATCTGTGGAATGACCAGGGTGAGACAAAGGACTCTTGTCTGCTGGAGCTAAGTGTGAATGTTTTAACTGACCACCTTGATTAACATATAATGGCCTGACAGTGCCTGGAGCAAACTTTTGTTGAGAGGTGATCAGTAGGCTTGGGCGGTTTCATTCGTTAATTTTGTAATTCGTTATTAATTCATATTTAAATTAGCTTACGATCCAATATTGAGCCATGTAGGAATAGTGTGAGGAGTAAATTAGATTCGAAACAATTTTTTCAATTTATTTCGTAATTATTTCGTAATTATTTCATAATTATTTCGTAATTATTTCGTAATTATTTTCGCATGTCTGGTGCAAGTTTTATAGTTGTTGTTTGTTTTATCACACCAACAGTTAACAACAGAGGGAGAGGGAAGCTTCAGAAGTTCCCCCTGTCCCATTTGGAGGTTTTTTTTAGCATATTGCGCAATCACGTCCGCCATTAACGAATCGATTCGTAATTTTACGAAATTTTGTAAATTTCGAAATTTTTAAAAGCAAAATTTCAGAATTCTTAAAAAAAACGAAACGCGATGGACCCCTAAAAACGAAGCGAGTTTAGAATCAAATGTTTCCGTTGTTACCCAGGCCTAGTGATTAGATGTCCTTGTTTGTTTCCTCTCTGTCGTTGTGCTGTTGTAATTTCAATTTTGTTTAATACTGATAGCCAGATTTTGTTCATTTTCATGGTTTCTTTCTTTCTGTTGTAATTGTCCACATGCTTGTGGATTTCAATGGCTTCTCTGTGTAGTCTGACATAGTGGTTGTGAGAGTGGTCCAGCATTTCTGTGTTGTCAAATAAAATGCTGTGTCCAGGTTGAAAAAGAATTAACCTAAGTTAATCTGTGGTGAGGAGCGAAGTAATGAAACTTTTATAAAAACCGAAGCTTGTCCCCAGCATTTCCTGTATATGCATTTTGAAATAGGAACATTTACAAAATCATACAACTAACAATGAGTACAAAATGCATAACCTGAGCAATAGTAGATATTAGGCTTGGGCAATCCATGGTTCTAAATGGTTCTAAAGTACTTACAAAACTAAAGTTCTGGTGGTGAAAATTTCAGAAATCTAACAAAACTTTCAAAATGTAATTATTATTTCATTATTGGCAATTTTTATGACACAACCAATTAGGAACTGCCATTTATAATGAAATTTTGAGAGTTTTGTTAGAGTTTTGAAATTTTCATCACCAGAACTTTAGTTTTGTAAGTACTTTAGAACCATTTAGAACAATGGATTGCCCAAGCCTAGTAGGTATATATTAGGCCTGGGTAACAACGGAAAAATTTGTTTCTAAAATCGATTCGTTTTTTGGGGGTTTTTGCGTTTCGTTATTTAAAATAATTACAAAATTTTCCTTTTAAAAAGTTCGATATTTACGAAATTTCGTAAATGTGAAAAAAATTACAAAACATTAACGAATCGATTTCCGAAACAATAACAAATCGATTCGTTAATGGCGGACGCGACCGCGAAATATGCTAAAAAACCTCCAAAAACTTCTGAAGCTTCCCTCTCCCTCTGTTGTTGACTGTTGGTGTGATGTTATAATTTTTTTTCACTAATTAAACAAAAAACTTGCCCCAGACATGCGGAAATAATAACGAAATGACCTCAGAACAATAACGAAACGAATACAATAACGAAATACGAAGCATTTACAAAACGTATTTAAAAAATCGTTTTTTTTTTAATTGCTCCAGAATGGTTCGTTATCGTTTTGTAATTTAAAAAATTAACGAATTATTAACGAATTACGAATTAACGAAACGAAACCGCCCAGCACTAGTATATATGCTAGTAAACATATAGATGCTGTCCTTGCAGAATGGTGGGTTCCAAATCACCATAATGAGATATCATAATCATAATCATCATAATCATCATCATATTTAATTACTTATTAATCGCCCTCCATCCGAGAATGCTCTAGGTGATTTACAGCTAAATTGTGAAAGATAAAATACATATATACAGAAATTAAAAATTAACAGAGATCAAATGCTCTAGTAAAAAGCCAGGTCTTAAGTGCTAGAGTAAAAGGTCCTAAGTCTCGCATGGCTCTCATATAGGGTGGCAAGGAATACCATAAGGCAGGGGCAGAAATAGAAAAAGCCCTGCGTCTGGTACTTTCCAAGTGCACTGATTAATGAGTTAATTAAAGATTAATGAATTAATATTTAACACTAATAACATTTACCTCCCCTTACCTCCCCTCTTTGAAAATCATTATTTCCTTGGAGGATGGTCGATTTCCTTTAACAGGAATCAGTAATTTCAATCTACATACATGATTTCATTTTTTAACAGAGCACATTTATACTATAAATCAAAATGACTGTCAAAACTTGCTTTCACTTCTATACAAAATAATCATTTTGATTGAACAGCCTACATATTTCCCTAATTTTTTTTTTACCTCTGGAGAAATAAATTTCTTACATACTTGTTTGTGAAATGAATGCCATAACTCATGAAGAATCAACTTATTTAGAGCTTGTTTGATAATAAAACAGGAAAGATATGATGGATGATATTTTGTATGTTCTCAAGCAGTGATACGATTTAAAAGAAAAAACATTCAGTCATACTTGTCAAGCTCCCTTTCTCTTATTTATACAAGAGCAACCATGCTCACCCTTTCCATCATCTCGAAAACTGTACCCATTTTGAGTTGGTTTCTTTACAGACTGGATAATACCCAAGCAGCACAAAGATAAGCAAGAAAAACATCTGTCAAAGTTATTTGCACCGTGTTTAAACTCTATAAATAGTATGTTTAGAGCTTCATATTTGTTTTATACAGAGCCAGATTAACTGTCATGTGAAAAATGTTGTTACAGTCCTCCCAAGTAGGTGGTATGCCTCTTTTCTCCTGTGCTGCCACTTTCTTCATTTGCCTTTTTATTTTTCTTTGTAAAGGTAATTGTGAAGTCCTAAGTAAAAGAAATAAAGTTTCAGCAAAAGGAGAGGAGAGGATGCTGTTGAAGAAACAACCAGACATCATCACACTCCTCCGCAAATAATCTGTCCTTAGAATCATAGAATCAAAGAGTTGGAAGAGACCTCATGGGCCATCCAGTCCAACCCCCTGCCAAGAAGCAGGAATATTGCATTCAAATCACCCCTGACAGATGGCCATCCAGCCTCTGTTTAAAAGCTTCCAAAGAAGGAGCCTCCACCACACTCCGGGGCAGAGAGTTCCACTGCTGAACGGCTCTCACAGTCAGGAAGTTCTTCCTTATATTCAGATGGAATCTCCTCTCTTGTAGTTTGAAGCCATTGTTCTGCATCTTAGTCTCCAAGGAAGCAGAAAACAAGCTTGCTCCCTCCTCCCTGTGGCTTCCTCTCACATATTTATACATGGCTATCATATCTCCTCTCAGCCTTCTCTTCTTCAGGCTAAACATGCCCAGCTCCTTAAGCCGCTCCTCATAGGGCTTGTTCTCCACACCCTTGTTTATCTCGTGTTTATCTCGCCTGAGTTTTAAATCTGTTTCTACCCAATTTTCTTTTATCCATTACATGAAGCTCGCCCATGTTATCGTGATTGTGTTTGCTGTGTTTATTGTAATTTTATATTGCTATGTTGTCTTTTGTTTTATGTAATTGCGTTATTATTGTTTATTATTTGTATTTTCGGTTTTGTTTTATTTCATGTAATTGTTGTTTTGGGCTTGGCCTCATGTAAGCCTTACCAAGTCCCCATTGGGGAGATGGAGAAGGGTACAAATAAAGATTATTATTATTATTATTATTATTATTATTATTATTATTCTTATAGAATCCTGAACAGGGCAGCCCCAAAACACCCCAAGGGCCTGATTGGGCAGCAGGACGCTAATAGATAATCTAGGAGGGGCAATAGATGACCTCAATCACTGTCACTTTTTTTTTTGACCTCATATATCCCTGGTGTGCTGATGTGCATCTCTCTCGGACACATAAACATAAACCCTGCAAACCAATTTGAAGCCAGGTTCCATGGTACATATAATCACCTTCCTGGCCTCAAACCAGTTCCAGGCATGCAGGGGCGGCTCAACCCATTACGCAAAGTAAGCATTTGCAGTATAGTTGATTTTGCCCAGGGGCGCTCTTGAGGCACTCTTGGGGGAAAATAGACCTTGACATATGCGAGTTGTAGTTACTGGGATCACCTAAAATCAAAGAGCATTCTGAACTCCACCAATGATGGAATTGAACCAAATATGGCACACAGAACTCCCATGACGAACAGAAAATATATATCAATGATTGGTTTGGGGGGGGGGCATCAAAATACTGTTTGCTTATCATTGAAAATTACCTAGGGCCGCCTCTGCAGGCATGGCAAACGGGATCACCCACACAGCAATACTGGTTCCTCTTGAACCAGCTCAAAAATGAATTACAGGTGTCAGTATAGAAGAAGCCATAGTGTGGTAATAGGGTATGGCCAGTAAACAACAAGGCAATATATATTACTAGCTGTACGCACCACGCGTTGCTGTGGCCAACCTTCCCTCCCTCTTTCTCTCCTTCTTTCTTTCTCTCCTTCCTTCCTTCTCTCTCTCTTTCCTTCCTTCCTTCCCTCTTTTTCTTTCCCTTCTTATTTCTTCCTTCTCTACCTGTTTCTTTTCTTGCTTCCTTTGCTCTGTGGTTCCATCCTTCCTTGTCTCTTTCCTTCCTTCCTTCCCTCCCTCTTTCCTTCCTTCACTCTTTCAGTTTTTTATTTCATCCTCTCCCTCCTTTTTTCTCTCCTTCCTTCTCTACCTTTCTTTCTTTCATTCTCTCCTTCTTTCTCCCCCCTCTCTCCTTCCTTCTCTACCCTTCTTTCTTTCCTTTGTTCCCTCCTTCCTTCTTTCTCTCCTTCCCTTCTCTCCTTCTCTACCCTTCTTTCTTTCTTTCTTTCTTTCTTTCTTTCTTTCTTTCTTTCTTTCCTTCCCTCCCTCCCTCCCTCCCTCCCTCCCTCCCTCTCTTTCCTCCTTTCCGTGTATGTGTTTTTTGTGTGTATATGCATGTTGTTGTTCATTCGTTCAGTCGTCTCTGACTCTTCATGACCTCATGGACCAGCCCACACTAGAGCTCCCTGTCGGCCTTCACCACCCCCAGCTTCTTCAAGGTCAGTCCAGTCACTTCAAATATGTGTGTTTGTGTATATATATGTGGTTTTGCTCGTGTGTTGTATTTTTTGGTGTTTTGGCTTTTTAAGTCCCTTCTGCTGTGTTTTTCAGTGTTTTTATGAGTGGTGGTCACTCATTGGCCTGATAGGTGTATTCTGTCAAAATCTGGTGTCAATTCGTCCAGAGGTTTTTGAGTTATGTTAATCCCACAAACGAACATTACATTTTTATTTATATAGATCGAGGAAGGAAACACAGATGTGCAGTAGTTTTCTAAGCAGAAACTGAATTCAAGACAGGCAGGAAAAAGGGGAAAATCAATAAAATAAATCTCTATGTAATGCATTATAATAAAATCAGATGCCTTTATCAAAGCTGCTCTCGGACAATTAAGCTTCTACACTTGCAAATTTTGTGTGGTAAAGTAAATATATCAAAGAACCCATGTTCCTTCCTGTTAAATGTCCACCCTGCTATTGAAGAGGAATTTTTGTGGTCTTGGAGGAAGAAGGAAAAGCAGTGGAAAACCAACCACTGTTTTTTTTTTTATTCAAGATCTAGATAGAATTTCAACCGACTACTGGAAAGGAAGATTATGTATTGTCGAAGGCTTTCATGGCTGGAATTACTAGGTTCTTGTGGGTTTTTTCGGGCTATAGAGCCATGTTCTAGAGGCATTTCTCCTGACGTTTCGCCTGCATCTATGGCAAGCATCCTCACTACCTCTGAGGATGCTTGCCATAGATGCAGGCAAAATGTCAGGAGAAATGCCTCTAGAATATGGCTCTATAGCCCAAAAAAACCCACAAGAACCTAAGGAAGATTATGTTTGCACCTCAAGCGGCACATCTGAAAAAAAAATGGCCTACTGATATATTGCCACTTATGAATCTCTGATGTAGATGACTTTAAAGGAACAAACATGATATTTTAAAGGTTGTTATAATAGAGATAGTCTCTCATTTTTAACAGAATTAAAACTAAAGCAAATACAATAATGGCTTTTTAACTTCACCAGAGCTTCACTTAAACTGCAAAGTAATAATTCCCAAAGGTTATCTGTCCATTCCTATGGCCTTATTCCAAGCAGATAATTCTTTGGCATGGAAATGATCGTCCTGTAATTACTGAAGTTGAGCGGATGCCCTGTATATAATGATTTAATTGGTAGGAAGTGTGAAAGCTGATTAAGTTGGTGTTGAAATGTACAGCAATAAAAACCATTTTCCCTCCTAATTAGGCCTATGAAGAAACCTCTGAATTTCAAATAAAGTATTTGAAACATTTCATGTACTCCTTCTACAAAATGTTAACACAGAGAATGTATGGGTGCACCCACAAGTGAACGAGACCTGGCATATTCTCATAGGGAACACATGGATACATTCTGCGGTCTACACAATTTGATCTTTAGTATCTCCAGAGTTCCAAAGGGATACAACTTTGACATTATGGCTGACATTTTGGCAGGCTAGAGTTGATGTTAGGGTACGCTTTGTTGCCTTTTGGGGCTGAGTTCTCTTAGTAGGTCTTCCTGCTTTTGGACAGAAGATCTTCAAACTTTCAAGATCAACAATATCTGGAAAATCAGAGCTTCTAGAGCAGCGTTTCTCAACCTTCCTAATGCCGTAACCCCTTAATACAGTTCCTCATGTTGTGGTGACCCCCAACCGTAAGATTTTCATTGCTACTTCATAACTGCAATTTTGGTAAGGTTATGAATTGTAATGTAAATATCTGATATGCAGGATGTATTTTCATTCACTGGACCAAGTTTGGCACAAATGATACACCCAAATTTGAATATTGGTGGTGTTGGGGGATTAATTTTGTCATTTGGGAGTTGTAGTTGCTGGGATTTATAGTTAAACTACAATTAAAGAGCATTCTGAACTCCACCAACTATGGAACAGAACTGCTATGACCAAGAGAAACTAAACAAATAAACAACAATTGGTGGACACTGATGTTCAGTTTTGGAGTTGTAGCTCACCTAACTCCAGAGAGCACTGTGGACTCGAACAATAATGGATCTGGACCAAAGTTGGCACAAGTACTCAATACACCCAAATGTGAACATTGTGGAGTTTGGGGAAAATAGACCTTGACATTTGGGAGTTGAAGTTGCTGGGATTTATAGTTAATCTAAAATGAAAGGGTACTGTGATCCCAGCCCATAAGGGATCTGCACCAAATTTGACACACTACCTACATGGCCAACACTGATTACTAGTGGGGTGGGGGGGGGGGCTGTTTTTGAATTTTGGGAGTTGTTGTTCACCAACACCAGAAAGAAAGAGAAAGACGGGCAGATTAAAGGTTCAAATTAGCCCAATAGTCTTCCATTGTTCAATCAGCATTTTATTTATTTATTTATATTTATTATTCAAAATTATATGCCGCCACTCCCCTGGGGCTCGGAGCGGCTTACAAGAACAGGCTAAAATCTAACACAATTTAAAAACAATTTAAAACAATTTAAAAACAGCAATATTAAAAGTCAAAAGCCTGTCGAAACAGATATGCCTTACATGCCCTGCGGAAAGCGTCTGTTTGCTGTTAGACGCAAGGTCTTGACACTGGGAATTTCCAACAAATCTTGGTCCTCATAATGGAGGGATCTCTGGGGTTGGTAGGGGGCGAGGCGGTCCCTCAGGTACATCGGCCCCAGACCATGCAAGGCCTTAAAGGTAAGTAAGTGATCCGGTGCTCAATTGGTAACCAATGCAGCTGCAGTAAGATTGGTGTTATGTGGCATCTCATTGGAATTCCCACAAGAAGCCGAGCAGCTGCATCTTGTACCAACTTGAGCTTCCGGATCACTGACAGAGGAAGGCCAATGTAGAGGGCGTTACAGTAGTCCAGTCTTGAGATGACCGTAGCCTGGATCACCGTAGATAGGCCGTCCCTGCTACTCAAAAGTCACAAGGAAGGATTGATTGTCTGAGGACAGGGGAACACTTTGAGTTGCTCTCTTTTACTCTTGTGGATACTAAAGCATTATTTAAGGAAGCCACACAGGACCGGAAACAACTTCCAAAGAAGGAAGGTGACAAGCAAGGATTGAGGCTCTAAGTCAGCCCTTCTCCCTATGGATCCAAATGTGACAATGCCTCTTGATGCCCCACCACATACATACACCTCAGTGAGTTATGAAAACCACAATATCAATGTTGGAGATCAAGCAGGCCAAATAAAACCATGTAAACATAATGTCTTCTTATTTTTAATCATTAATTAAAATTTATGGAAGTTTGAGCAAAGTGCCCCCCCCCCCCCCCCCCGTGTCCAGGACATACACAGGTTAATATCTGCAAAGGTGTTATTTCCACTATCTGTTATCCTCAACTGGGTCCATTTCTGCCCATGCAGCTATTGGAAGGATATTCCCTTAAGCAAGTTCCAGAAAATTCGGAAGAATTATGAACAACGTAGAAAAATATGTAACAATGTATGTATAAATTGACTCAACGGTTGAAGATATAGTCCAAAATGAATCTTTATACAAAACAATTTTAGTTTAAATACAGGGTGAGGCAGCATAACTTCCTTTTTTTAAATGTGCGCCATTCAGTCGGTTGAAGACGTAGCGGAGTTCTAGAGGTCTTGTTTGAGAGGCGGGAGTATAAAGTTTGGTCCTGACACAGTTCAGTTGCCATCATGCGTTGGAATAGTGAGGAGCGTGCTTTCGCCATTGAGGCCTACTTTTCGAGTGGATTTGGAGTGGTCGGCCCGCTCTCCAGATTTGGCCCCTTGTGATTTTTTTCTATGGGGTTTTTTGAAATCCCGTGTTTATGTGAACCGTCCAAGGACCCTACAAGAGTTGAAGACCAACATCCAGGAAGAAATTGCCAACATAACACCTGCTATGCTGGCAAGAGTAATGACAAACACCGGAAATCGGTTTACTCAGTGTATGGAGAATGGGAGACGTCACCTACCTAATTTGATCTTCAAAACTACGTAAAACAAAACTTTAGGTATGCGCCCACATTAGGGAAAAAAAATAAAAAATTCTGATTCATACAATGGCTTTTATTAAGTTTTGAAAAAAGGAAGTCATGCTGCCTCACCTTATACAAAACTAGCTATATATGCCATTCAGCAGGATCCATCATTTTACTCTTTAAGTTAGCAACACACTTTCATACTATAACGAAATGTCCAATGAACAACAAAAGAACTATGGGATTGAACTATAGAAACCAGCTGTCTCTTCCAGTTTATAAAGAACTAATTCTTTAACAGCATTGCCTGGCATTTGCAACACCACAGAAAAGTATTCAAGCAAATTAGTTTTTAAAGGTCACCTGGATTATCATTTAGAACCAGTGAATACTAACTAACCCAACAACTACTTTTGAAAGAGATGTTTAATTACATTCCAAATAGACAAATAATTAAGAACTTAATGTTGTAATGCTGTTTATTTTTCAGGTTAAATCGTGATCTCATTATCTGTTCACTCACAAAGAAAAAGGGACCAGACAAAAGCATCCAACAGTTCTGCTGTACATTACAAAGCAGCAGTGATCAAACCTGGTTGGTATCATAATTACTAGACATATCATTAGCTTTGTACACTGGGGCAGTTTTCTTTTATTGCAGCTGTAATTTTATTTGCCATCCACTTGAATTGTGCTGAAAGATAAATAGCAAGGTAGTGAAACTTTCAGGAAATGAGTTAATATGGTGACTTGATTCATTACTTCTCTGTTCCATCCTCCTATTTATAGACACAAAATACCCACAGGTTTGTTCTTTTTTTATATATTACAGTTTAATTTATCAGAAGCTGATAATAAATAAAACCAGTGAATGTAAGTTTGGTTGTCAGAGACTCATGGTTGTGTTTTTCAACAAGGAGGTAATTCTAATGGAGCTTCTGAATGAAGGAGAACAAAGAACCTCCCAAATCTTTGCCCATGCATTAAGGTCATAATTGTTTATAAGTCCATCATGAACATCTAAAGGGCTGGCAAGTGCTAAATGTCACTCCTTTTCACCTGTCACCAAGGAGGCTGTCCAGACCTTGAATCGGTGTCTAGCTGCTGTGTCAGACTGGATGAGAGCTAACAAATTGAAATTGAATCCAGACAAGACAGAGGTCCTACTGGTCAGTCGTAAGGCCGAACAGGGTATAGGGTTACAGCCTGTGCTGGACGGGGTTACACTCCCCCTGAAGACGCAGGTTCGCAGCTTGGGAGTGATCCTGGACTCATCGCTGAGCCTGGAACCCCAGGTCTCAGCGGTGGCCGGGAGAGCTTTTGCGCAATTAAAACTTGTGCACCAGTTGCGCCCGTACCTCGGGAAGTCTGATCTGGCCACGGTGGTCCACGCTCTTGTTACATCCTGAATAGACTACTGCAATGCGCTCTACGTGGGGTTGCCCTTGAAGTCTGTTCGGAAACTTCAACTAGTCCAGCAAGTGGCAGACAGATTGCTCACCGGAGTGACATACAGGGAGCATACCACCCCCCTGCTGTGCCAGCTCCACTAGCTGCCGATCCAGTTCTGAGCACAATTCAAGGTGCTGGTTTTGACCTACAAAACCCTGTACGGTTCCGGTCCAGTGTATCTGTCCGAACGTATCTCCCTCTACGTCCCACCTCGGAGTCTGAGATCATCTGGGGAGGCCCTGCTATCGACCCCACCACTGTCACAAGTGAGGCTGTTGGGGACGAGGAGCAGGGCTTTCTCAGTGGTGGCCCCCTCAACTCACTCCCGGGGGAAATCAGGGCATCATCATCCCTCCTCACCTTTAGGAGAAGGGTGAAGACTTGGTTATGGGACCAGGCCTTTGGGCACTCCGGCAATTAAATCAGACAACCAGGCGAGTAAGACCAGCAGGATTGATGAAGTGGAAAGTAAAACTAGATCTATGAGTAGCGAACGCTGACCATGTAAGAGGAGAATCTGGGTTTGTATTTGGTTTTATTGATTTTATTGATTTTATGGTTATAATGTATATTTGGTGTTAACTGTGTATTGATGTAATTTTGTGTTGATTGTTTTTATGATGCAGGCATCAAATTGTGCCTTGCTTTTGTAAGCCGCCCTGAGTCCCCTTCGGGGTGAGAAGGGTGGGGTAAAAGAACCCCAAATAAATAAATAAATAGCTGAGATACTATTCTCCCACCAGTATAATAATCCTGATGGCAGAATAACTACAATGGACCAAAAAATAGCTGTAAATAAACAATTGTGCCATTTAAATAAGCTTCAACATAGGTACAAGTTTAAGTAACTTCAATAGTGAAACACACACAATATATACGGTTTACAACATAATTTCATAGGACATATACATCAATGAATATATCAAACTTAAAGGCAGTTCACATTGTGTTTAGTACATTTGAGAATATGTCCATGATGTTACAACAAAAGTTCACGTTGTATTCCACAAACTTGAGAGTATCAAAACTGGAAACAGTTCGTGTTGCTTTCAGCCAACTCGGGAGTCCACAACAAGGTTCCCCGGGTGCTTTTGTGTCCTTGTTTCAAGAACAAAATTCTCTTCTTCAGGCTTCTTTCATTAAGTCAAAGGTAATAGTACTTCTGTGGTTTTTACTAAATTTAGAAAAGACAAAATAATAGATATGCTAAGTGGCACCCAATTATATTTTGAAAATTCTTATATAAACAAAACAAGGAATTTACTTATGTTGTAAACCGTATATATTTTGTGTGTTTCACTATTGAAGTTACTTAAACTTGTACCTATGTTGAAGCTTATTTAAATAGGACAATTGCTTATTTACAACTGATTTATAGATATCTGTGTTATTAGAAAACCAAAAAAATAGCACCAAAAAAACCCCAAAAGAAAACAAATCCAATTATTATGTAATTTTATTCATTTCTAGCCAGCCTTCTCACCCATAATTGGATTCAAAGTGGTTCGCATCTTATTAAAACAGTAAAAATTAAAAACTCTACCAAAATTTATTATTTCGTATCAAAAGCACTGCATAAATTAGTATAAAACTGATAAAAATAGAAGGTGTGCAGACGGCTAAATATCTTTTGACCAAAAACGGCCAACAGCAACGGCATTGTCTGTAGTTTCCAACATGAAGCAGAGCACAATGGTCAAACATACAGATGCAGAGTTGTCTGTTCTGCTCCACAGTCACACAAGGTATGAGATTTTTTTAAGGTAAAATCAGTTAAACTTCATTCAAAATAAAGTTAAACCATCTGTAAAGATGACATACTGTGGTGTAGTGATTTGAGCACTGTAATCCGGAACCTAGGATTCTAATCCCAGCTCAGTGATGGAAAACCCAATAGGTTTTTTTTGTCATGTCAAGAGCGACTTGAGAAACTGCAAGTCACTTCTGGTGTGAGAGAATTGGCCGTCTGCAAGGACATTGCCCAGGGGACGCCCGGATGATTTGATGCTTTTATCATCCTTGTGGGAGGCTTCTCTCATGTCTTCGTATGAGGAGCTGGAGCTGATAGAGGGAGCTCATCCACCTCTTCCTGGATTCGAACCTGCAACCTGTTGGTTTTCAGTCCTGCCGGCACAGGGGTTTAACCCACTACGCCACCGGGGGCTCCAGCCCAATAGTTGATCTTGGGGAAAGCAGACCCTCTCAGTCTTGGAGGAAAGCAAACCCTCTCTGAACCCTCTCATAAGCTGGAAACAACTTGAAGGCACACATCCATAAAATGCATTCAGAACTATACAGAAATAAATAAAACAGCAAAGCTCACCACGAGAGGGTCATCGTGATCAATTTCTAAAAGCCTAACAGAATAACAGTATTTTAATTATGGCTGGAAGAAACCCAAGACAACAGCTATCCTAGCATCTCAAGGGAAAGAATTCCAAAGTCTGGGGACAGCTGGTGAGCAAAAAAAATTAAGACAGTAGCAACAAATGCAGATGGCAGCTGGTCCAAGTCTCTTATTTTTTGAATATTGAGGATTGCGGTCTCTTGAAATCAACCGTTCATGGGATAGGCAGATTGCTCTCCCATTACTGACATTGCTTATCCAGTCAACACATCCTCAAGCATGTGGCATATAGTTTTCCTTTCCATTGTAGGACTTTGGCCCTAGAAGAGCTAATTTCCTCGGAATATATTGATGGCATTGCATTTTAGCAGCATTGTTTGAAAGGAGCTTGGGCCCCTTCTACACTGCTATATAACCCAGATTATCAAAGCACAGACAGGGTAGCAACAGAAGAGATAGGATTCATTTGCATATGTGAAGCCAATTGATCATATGCAGATTAGTGTAGGCCAAGGATTTGAAAAGGCTGCTAGGCCAAAATGACAGTTGGGGAGAGCAGAGCTGAACATTCCAAAGGGGTGGATTCAAGGTTCAAAAAGAGGCAGTTAGAATGAGGGAGTTGGAAAATGACAGTTAGGGATCTGTGTGTGAAGAGGAGAGTTGGTTTTTGAGTGCCTGATAGTAATTAGCAGTTATGAAAATGTATTAAAGACTTCTGATATAGAGAAGCAGTTAGTTAAATAGAGCTCGAGTTTTAAGGAACATAAGGAAGGCTAGTGTTGCCTTAGTTCAGAATATAATTTGGCCAAGAGTGTGTAAAGCGAGTAACATGTTTGTGAATGTGAAACATTGATAGTTTATTCAGAAAAGTTAACCAAGTAAATGATACTGACTGTAAGCCTCAAGATTGCAACAAACCACAAATGTAACCACAAGCGTTGGAGCCAGAAGTTATAAATAAACTGTGTTACTTTGTTATGCACAAGAGTGTTTCATTGCCTGTGATATAAAGTACAAAGGTTTAACAGCATACGGAATGTCCCAGCCAATATAAAAGAAGAAACTGAATCAGTATAAGGCAGCAAAGAGGTTTTTAAAAAGAGGAAATAGTCTCTCTCCCTTGCCTCACAGCCCCCTTTTACCCTGATTCTGGTTGGAAAATGCACATCTTTGCATCACTGTATATCCCCACACTTAAGGAAAACACCTGATTTCCTTCCCTCCCCCCTGTGGAGACTGCTCCAGCACATGTCCACTTTTTAAAAAGCTGATCAGCTGATTGGACTGTGAAACGGAGACACAGCTGAAGAATTGAACTTTTGGTGGGACTTTAGAAGAAGAGATACTCTGGAGAAGAGGAGCACAAGGGTGAAAGCAAATAAAAGAGGGGGAAATGTGCAGTATATGTCTATATAACTGTAATTTTTTCTCAAATAAAAAATATTTTAATAGAAGTGTTTAAAAAGTAATATAATTTACCCGGCCACCATTAAAGTGTTGCCAGAGCTCTCCTGGTGCATCATTCCTATGTGCCAGGAGAGCCCGGCAACACTTTAATGGCAGCCAGGTCAGTTATTTTAATTTTTAAATGCTGTTCTTGTGGGTTTAGGAAGGGCATTAGAGCCCTATTGGACATTCCAGCCTCACGGAGGCCAGAAAACATGAGAGGGCTGTGCAGATGGCCTCCTCAGAATTCCCAGGACTTCTGAGGGAGCGGTTTAGACTCCACTCACAGGTGGAAAGACACGGGTCTTTCAAGAAGAACTGCATCTTTCCCACTGACAAATTACCTTGGCAGAAAGCAAGGTTTTCCTGCTTTGTGCTCGATGCAGTCGAGTTTATGTGGAAAATCGTTTGGATGCCCCACATGAAAACATGGGAGGACACGCACTTCAGGTGCTGTTTGGATGTGCCCTGAGGTTTTCCAGTCAAAAAGAGGCCAAAAACATTAACAGATACTTCGCGCTATTTGCAATATTTTATGGGTTAACACCCTGTTGGACTGAGGAAAAGGAGCCAAGTACAGGCATATATAGTAACAGAAACATGCAGTAGGACTCAGGTTTAGTTTCTAGAAATGCTGTGTTAGCTAGACCAATGGTGGCTCCGTCAAGTAGATCTGTATTTTAAATAGTCTAGAAAGTCATTATTTATACATAATTTTGGTATGATTAGGGCTACAAGGCAAATGAAATATCAGAAGCAAGTGCTGGGGAAGAGATCATTTTTAAGAACTGAATGGGTTTTTGAAACCAGTTTTATTTACCCATCTATGACACTGAAACCTTCAAAATGGGCTCAATCTATTTCCAAAAATGTATATTTGAAATTTCATTTTGAACATGAATAATGTAAAAAGGCGCAGTATATTCTCATTGGCTGCCAGATTGGCAAAAGGGACCATTTCTGCCACTTAATTAATTAGAATGATAATGAGAAATCACATTTCCTATCACCTTTCAATTCACTTAGTAAATTTTAATCTAACTCTAATTTTCTGCTTGGAAAATTTACTGCTTCTCATGCAGTATAGTTAGTGAGGAATCATGAATTTTAATCAGTAAGGCCTGCACATTCTTTGTTTTCCCAATATATAACTTTTATGTGTGTGTTCTTCTATCATAGTTGTGATGTCAATTTCCTTTTTCTACTGTTACCACTTATAAAATTATACTCAATAGATCACAAAATGTACATTCTTGCTCAATGTCAAAATACAGAAATCACGTTAAAACATACAACTTTGTGGAGGAAAAACTTGTCCTCAAAAAAAAAAAAGCCTCACATCACATACAGAAGGTTTCCAAGAAATGCAAAAATATTTTCAATTCATTCAATTCTCAATAGTTTTACTATCCACATCATAATAATTCCATATAAAGAGTAAAACAACAAAATCTACAAGTTTTAGATATTCTGTGAAAAATAAAGACTTAATTTTATTGTCACTTAAATTGATATTCTTTATTTTTGCACACTTCAAATAGAAATTAAACAATACATTAGGAATAAAATGTGGGTTGTTTTTTTTCTTCCCTTTCACTGTTATCTATCCATTAGTTCAATTCAGTTATTTGTAGTCTCTTGCCATATATTTTCTTTTAAAAAATGAGATTAGTTTATTCCATGACAAAAATGATAATAAGGGTCCATAATATTGGGAAGGGGAGAGACATATAAGACAGCAGTCTAAGGACACAGAACACTATATAAACCTACAAAATCAAACTTTTTGTCATCATCAGAAATGAGAGTAGCACAGTTTAAATCAATTTTTAGACTGATTTTAAATATGTATTTTTCCATTACGTAAACTTTAAAAAATATGATGAATAGTACATTACAGGGGATTACTATAAAGTCTGCACATTTCATATCATATTCATGTAGCACAAGCCAACAAGTATTTTTCATCAGATATTATTTTATGTCATTCTTATAGAGTTTTTTTTTTGCACTGAATTCAGATCTGTGTTTATTTTTTCTTTGTCACATGTAGTTTTTGCGATAAGACTAATCAATAGGCCTGGGTAACAACGGAAAAATTTGTTTCTAAAATCGATTCGTTTTTTGGGGTTTTTTGCGTTTCGATATTTAAAAGAATTCCAAAATTTTCCTTAAAAAAAGTTCGATATTTACGAAATTTCGTAAATGGTAAAAAAATTACAGAACAATAACGAAACAATAACGAATCAATTCGTTAATCGCGGCCGCGATCGCGCAATACGCTAAAAAAACTTTTGAAGCTTCCCTCTCCCTCTGTTGTTGACTGTTGGTGTGATATTATAATTTTTTTTCACTAAGTAAACAAAAAACAACTATAAAACTTGCCCCAGACATGCAGAAATAATAACGAAACGACCTCAAACCAATAACGAAACAAATACATAACGAAATACGAAGCATTTACAAAACGAATTGAAAAATTCGTTTCGTTTTTAAGTTGCTCCAGAATGGTTCGTTATCGCTTCGTTAACAAAAAAATAACGAATTTTTAACAAATTACGAATTAACGAAACGAAACCGCCCAGCCCTACTAATCAAATATTTATTTATTTACTATATTTCTATCCCACTCACTCCCATCTTGAGGGGCACTCAGAGTAGCTTACAATTTGGCACAATTTTATGCAGCACTTCGATAAAATACTGAGAATCATATAAAAATGGTTTTATGTCTAAATGATACAAGATTCTCTGAGGTATGTTGGAAATGTCTTACTCCCTTTTCAGAACTCAATTTCCTTTGCCATTTCCCCCTGAAGACTTCCATGGTGAGCTGAAATTTCTAGATTGCTGTAGGATTATCACTGCAACCTAAGATGAAATTGGAAAAATCTACAGGCATTATTTCTTTCCCCATTTTCAATTACCTGTTTTATAAAGAGAAGAGTTCTTTTTGTAGTCTGAAAATTATATTTTTAGTCACCTTCAACATAAAAAAATGAAATGAAACAGTTTGGATAGAACTTGCCATTAGTTTTATGTAATCTTTTTGATGTGTACATCTGACTGTTGAAGCTCCATCTGTTGTTCAGTCATGTAAGCAATATTGCGTTTACTAAATATTAATCTTACATACAAAATGTTTTTATGCTCTAAAGTTCACTGGATTCAAGATGGCTTTTTGCCTCTGGGAACTTTGGTAACTTTCCAATTCATTGTCCTAATCATTGTAGTAAAATTACTGCAGAAAAAAAGCTATGTTCCAAATCTTAGGTTAACATTTATGAGGACCTTTGCAGATATTTGATGACAAGTTCTTTTCCTACAGTCTATCATAAGTTCAACACAGGCTAAACTGAACTGACAACTTGTGTGAAAATGATGACTCGATGTCTCTTGACTATGAATGACATTTTATTTTATGCAATTAAACTGTATTTCTTTTATATCAAGGTTGCACGTTGTTGATGTTTGTGATGACAGGAAAGATGCTGAAAAAAAAGTGCTTTCTTTCTCTCACACCCCTGGCCAGACACAATGATAGCCAGCATCACCGCTCTTCATATTCTATGTAAATTTAAGACACCCTTTCCCGTTACATCACAGCATCTTAAAGATGGGATAATTAGTTCAGTACTATGGTCATGAATCCTATATTCATCTGTAATTAAAAGTTAGTTATTAGCAAAGACAGGCTACCCTTGAAGACACTTTCTATGTGTCTGCTCAAAAATAAGCACCACAGAATGGGGTTTCTTCACTAGTGGATATAAGATCCACACTCTTGTTACATCCCAAATAGACTACTGCAACACACTCTATGTGGGGCTGCTTTTGAAGACTGCCCAGAAGCTTCAACTAGCTCAACGGTAGGCAGCCAGGTTGCTCATATCAGAGCAACATACAAGGAGCATACAACTCCTCTGTTACGCCAGCTCCATTGGCTACCAATCAGCTTCCGAGCACAATTCAAAGTGCTGGTTTTAACCTTTAAAATCCTAAACGGCTCTGGCCCAGACTATCTGTCTGAAAGTATCTCCTGTTACGAACCATCACGAAGTTTAAGATCTTCAGGAGAGGCCCTGCTCTTGATCCCACCACCATCACAAATGTGGTTGGTAGTGACGAGAGACAGGGCTTTCTAGACAGTGGCCCCCCATCTGTGGAACTCTCTCCCGAAGGACATCAAGCTGTCCTTTAGAAGAAAATTGATGACTTGGCTTTGGGACCAGGCATTCGATTATAGAATCATAGAATCATAGACTCAAAGAGTTGGAAGAGACCTCATGGGCCATCCAGTCCAACCCCCTGCCAAGAAGCAGGAATACTGCATTCAAATCACCCCTGACAGATGGCCATCCAGCCTCTGTTTAAAAGCTTCCAAAGAAGGAGCCTCCACCACACTCCAGGGCAGAGAGTTCCACTGCTGAACGGCTGAATGGCTCTCACAGTCAGGAAGTTATTCCTCATGTTCAGATGGAATCTCCTTTCTTGTAGTTTGAAGCCATTGTTTCGTGTCCTAGTCTCCAGGGAAGCAGAAAACAAGCTTGCTCCCTCCTCCCTGTGGCTTCCTCTCATATATTTATACATGGCTATCATATCTCCTCTCAGCCTTCTCTTCTTCAGGCTAAACATGTCCAACTCCTTAAGCCTCTCCACACAGGGCTTGTTCTCCAGACCCTTGATCATTTTAGTCGCCTGCCTATGGACACATTCCAGCTTCTCAATATCTCTCTTGAATTGTGGTGCCCAGAATTGGACACAATATTCCAGGTGTGGTCTAACCAAAGCGGAATAGAGGGGTAGCATGACTTCCCTAGATCTAGACACTATGCTTCTATTGATACAGGCCAAAATCCCATTGGCCTTTTTGGCCGCCACATCACATTGTTGGCTCATGTTTAACTTGTTGTCCACGAGGACTCCAAGATCTTTTTCACATGTACTGCTCTCAAGTCAGGCGTCCCCCATTCTGTATCTTTGCCTTTTGTTTTTTTCTGCCTAAGTGGAGTATCTTGCATTTGTCCCTGTTGAACTTCATTTTGTTAGTTTTCGCCCTTCTCTCTAATCTGTCAAGATTGGTTTGAATCCTGCTCCTATCCTCTGGAGTATTGGCTATCCCTCCCAATTTGGTGTCATCTGCAAACTTGATGATCCTGCCTTCTACCCCTTCATCTAAGTCATTAAGAAAGATGTTGAACAGGAACGGGCCCTGCGGCACTCCACTCGTCACTTCTTTCCAAGATGAAGAGGAAGCATTGGTGAGCACCCTCTGGGTTCGTCCATTTAACCAAGTACTGATCCACCTCACCATAGTTTTGCCTAGCCCACATTGGACTAGTTTGTTTGCCAGAAGGTCGTGGGGGACCTTGTTGAAGGCCTTACTGAAATCCAGGTACACTACATCCACAGCATTCCCCGCATCTATCCAGCTGGTAACTCTATTGAAAAAAGAGATCAGATTAGTCTGGCATGACTTGTTTTTGATAAATCCATGTTGACTATTAGCGATGACCGCATTTGTTTCTAAGTGTTTGCAGACCACTTCCTTAATAATCTTTTCCAGAATCTTGCCTGGTATCGATGTGAGGCTGACCGGATGGTAGTTGTTTGGGTCATCCTTTTTTCCCTTCTTGAAGATTGGGACGACATTGGCCCTCCTTCAATCTGCTGGAATTTCTTCCATTCTCCAAGAACTCTCAAAGATGATTGCCATTGGTTCTGAAACCGAACCATTAACCAAAACCACCACCATCACCAAAGAAATAAATAAAATGGCAGCAGTGGACAACGGCAAGCTCCCCATCTTTCCTAATGGAAATCTGCCATAAGCAGGCTTCCCCCATATGAGGAGGGGTGTGTGAGGCGAAAGGTTCTCATTCTTGAGTCGCCTTGAGACCGCCTTGAGTTGCCAAAAGGCTGAGAAAGGTGGTATACAAATAAAGTAAATAAATACATTCTCTTTGCACAAGAGCCGACAGGATGCGGCAAGATACCGCCATTCCATGTGATGAGGTGATTGGAATAGGCTAACAATAACCCTAAAAAGGTAAAGGTAGTCCCCTGACATTAAGTCCAGTCATGTCTGACTCTGGGGTGTGGTACTCATCTCCATTTCTAAGCCGAAGAGCCAGCGTTGTCTGTAGACACCTCCAAGGTCATGTGGCCGGCATGACTGCATGGAGCGCCGTTACCTTCCCACTGGAGCGGTACCTATTGATCTACTCACATTTGCATGTTTTCGAACTGCTAGGTTGGCAGAAGCTAGGGCTGACAGCGGAAGCTCACGCCGCTCCCCGGAATCAAACCTGTGACCTTTCGATCAACAAGCTCAGCAGCTCAGTGCTTTAACCCACTGCGCCACCGGGGGCTCTAACAATAACCCTAGTGAAGCATTTATTCTCTAGGATTCACAGATACTTCTTTTCTGAATACCTGCATGTCCATTTGACTACCAAATCCTGTATTCATTATCCTGGCACACAATCCTATTTCATTTTATGTCTGCCTCTTGCTCTTCTTAGGCCTTTTCTTGGAGTTTCACAAGAGAGAAAGATACACAGCCATGCTTGCTTTCATCACATTAAATTAAATTATGCCCTTAAAATATACTGCAAGACTAGGCAAGACTGACATCTCAATGAAACTTTGGCTCACCGACATAAAAAAAGGGAAGCATTGTCTGGTGAATGGGTTAAAACTGCTGCTGTCTGCTTCTGCATAATTAGCACAGCTGATATGCAGAGAATTGCTCTGTCAAGGAATGTCACTGTCATTAAGTACTGTTCTCCTGCTTTGCATTCTGTATTTTTGCTATGGCTCAGACAATGTTAATTATATGAGCCAGAGTTATAGGTAGAATTATAACCAATTATAATTGTCTTCTATAGGCTAATGTGTTATCACATCTCCTATAACATTATTAGGTGAAAACTGACATTCTTCTGTCCATCTTTTGTTACCTCTATGAAAAATGCTTCAAGGTTACCTGCCGAAGTATTTATTTCCTTTATTTCCTTCTTTTGAAATAGCAGAGTGATGTTTTTTGTCTGAATCAAAACAGGAGATACCACACCACTTTTGCAGCAGAAAATACTTCCTTGGGTGAAAAAGAGCAGAGATAATGCTCAGTGTTAGAGATCACAAGCTAAAAGGCAGGAGGTCCAGTTTTCAATAGCAGGTACCATCAAATTAGAAAGCAAACAAACAAAAGGTTAAGTAGACGGTGATGGGAAAGACCCTGAGTTCCTGGAGAGCTGCTGTTGGAAGGATTGAGCTGCTATGAGGCAGCTTCCTATGTTCCTAAGAGCAAGAAATTACTACCAGTGCTGTTGTGACACCAGCAAAACTCCATGTTCAAATTTGGGAGAAGGAGTAAGAGAAGTCCCCAAAACAATAAGGCAGATTTGTCACATATTGAAGAAATTGCAGTAATTGTATTACCCTCTGGGACAACACAGCCACCTGTTATGAATAACTTTCCCACATTGGAAAAGAATATCCCACTTCTGACATCAACTATGTCATGGATGACTTTTCAATAACTTTGAAGCATAGGTTCTTTTTATTGCAATTTCCAGTGTGAGAGGGTATATCACATTACAGAAAAACATTGAGACATACAGATTTTATGCAACTATATTGGATTCACGATTACATTGGTTAACAAACAAACAAAGGAGAACTACATTTTCACTCAACATTCACACCACATGTACACACATTCATCCACATGCATCCAAAATATTACCATATCCTTTTCTCCCTCCTTGGAGAAGCACCTCTTAGGTCAGACCCTGCTTCCCTGCAGCCAGCCAACGCATAGTTCCATAACGCCAAAACTTCAAAATGCTGAAATGCCAAAACTTCTTTCCCCAAGAACAATGCCAAGGACCAGATCTCTGTTTTCCACATAGCAGAACCTGACTCCCTGCACAAAATCTAAGACTCCAAAAGCACACTTCTTCCTCTTCCCTTGAGAAAGAAGCCCCAAAGGGACCCGACTGCTCCTGTGTCGATCTGCCACTATCCATAAGTACACTATTTCTCTCCTTCCCATGGAGAATAAAATAGCGAGTGAACCAGACTCCTCAGGTCGGTCACACTTTGAGCATTATTAGACTGCGTCTTCTATAGGAATATTCTGTTGATGTAGTCCCAAAGTTCTAAATTAATGATAGCCGTCTTTCATCCTAGAATCATAGAATCAAAGAGTTGGAAGAGACCTCATGGGCCATCCAGTCCAACCCCCTGCCAAGAAGCAGGAATATTGCATTCAAATCACCCCTGACAGATGGCCATCCAGCCTCTGTTTAAAAGCTTCCAAAGAAGGAGCCTCCACCACACTCCGGGGCAGAGAGTTCCACTGCTGAACGGCTCTCACTGTCAGGATGTTCTTCCTCATGTTCAGATGGAATCTTCTTTCTTGTAGTTTGAAGCCATTGTTCCGCGTCCTAGTCTCCAGGGAAGCAGAAAACAAGCTTGCTCCCTCCTCCCTGTGGCTTCCTCTCACATATTTATACATCGCTATCATATCTCCTCTCAGCCTTCTCTTCTGAAGGCTAAACATGCCCAGCTCCTTAAACTGCTCCTCATAGGGCTTGTTCTCCAGAGCCTTGATCATTGTAGTCGCCCTCCTCTGGACACATTCCAGCTTGTCAATATCTCTCTTGAATTGTGGTGCCCAGAATTGGACACAATATTCCAGGTGTGGCCTAACCAAAGCAGAATAGAGGGGTAGCATTACTTCCTTAGATCTAGACACTATGCTCCTATTGATGCAGGCCAAAATCCCATTGGCTTTTTTTGCCGCCACATCGCATTGTTGGCTCATGTTTAACTTGTTGTCCACAAGGACTCCAAGATCTTTTTCACACGTACTGCTCTTGAGCCAGGCGTCCCCATTTTGTATCTTTGCATTTCGTTTTTCCTGCCAAAGTGGAGTATCTTGCATTTGTCACTGTTGAACTTCATTTTGTTAGTTTTGGCCCATCTCTCTAATCTGTCAAGATCGTTTTGAATTCTGCTCCTGTCCTCTGGAGTATTGGCTATCCCTCCCAATTTGGTGTCGTCTGCAAACTTGATGATCATGCCTTCTAACCCTTCATTTAGAAGCAAACTTGATGATCATGCCTTCTAAACCTTCTAATCCTGGCTCCATCCCAGTTTCCTGGCCACATGTTGATCTTCTTGATTGATGTTTTTCTTATGTTGACTTCCTTCTTAATATAAGGAACGTCGCAAACATTTCCTTAACTTGAAAGAATCATCGTCACAGTTCTTATCCATTCTCATTAGGAGGTTTTGATCACAGTTCCATCAAGCAGGTAGTCACTGCAGGCCTTAATATTATACTGCTGTTTCCAAAATTCATCCATACATCCTTCCATTCTTCCATTCATTCCCACACATCATATTAAACACACATTTTTCAAATATGCTAGCAAAGCCATCCCAAATCAAGCATTATCCATATATTCTGGACTATAGATTGCATTAGTTACAGCCACTATGGTCAATGGTGGTGAAGGACAGGAGTTGTGCTGCAAGGCAGCTGAGAAAAGGAAGATTCCATTGGAGAAAGGTAGTATGAAAGGGCTCCATGCTTGATATTTACCGACTGAAGCAATGCAAAGCAAAGGTAAGAGGTTTTATGGGTGACACATTTCTGTGGAAAGAGTTTGTTACTTGTTGCTTGGTTGCTGTGCTTTTTAATTCAACAGTGTGGACAGTACAGTACTAAACATCAGTCTCAAATGAGAGCAACAGGGACCATAGGAACAAATTATATTATTTTCCAGCTAATGTCCAAGTCTATGCTATCTCTTGGGGACAGGGGAACATTGTGCATGAAAATAAAATATTTTTTTACCCTCTTGCGGGCATTCCAAAATAGCGATGCCTGATCTATAAACAGACTTGCTAGCTTGCAAAAGCCTTATGACTTTAATGTGTCTGCAGCATATTGAAATCGTGAAGTGTGATAGAAGTGGTAAACATTATGCAAACAGCTACCTATTCCAGTCAAATGTCTTCACCCCCCACCCCCAGAGGAGAAGCCCAAGGTTATCCATGTAGGTTTATCAACAATGTCCTGAAGGAAAACTAATTCTTACTTTTAAACATGTGTTACGTGTTCATATTAAAGGTGAGGCCCAATAGCCATAGAAGATAGAAATTTAGATTTCCAAATGTATTACCGGCTTGTATTGTATTCACAACTCTGCATCATTGCTATCCTCTCTACATTGCTGAACATCGAAAAAACCAAGGTGCTGTTCCAGCAGACACCAGCCAACCCCTCTCCAATGCCAGCAATACAGCTTAATGGTGTAACATTAGAAAATGTTGACCATTTCCGCTAGCTTGGCAGCCACCTCTCCACCAAAGTCAACATCGACACCGAAATACAACACCGCCTGAGCTCTGCGAGCGCAGCATTTTTCTGAATAAAGCAGAGAGTGTTTGAGGACCGGGACATCTGTAGGGATACCAAGGTGCTTGTTTATAGAGCTATTGTCCTCCCAACCCTGCTATATGCCTGTGAGACATGGACCGTCTACAGACGTCACATGCAACTCCTGGAATGATTCCATCAGCGCTGCCTCCGGAAAATCCTGCAAATCTCTTGGGAAGACAGGCGGACAAACGTCAGCATACTGGAACAAGCAAAGATCACCAGCACTGAAGCAATGGTCCTCTGCCATCAACTCTGCTGGACCGGCCATGTTGTCCGGTTGCTTGACCACCATCTCCCAAAACGGTTGCTCTACTCCGAACTTAAGAATGGAAAATGGAATGTTGGTGGACAGGAAAAGAGATTTAAAGATGGGCTCAAAGCCAACCTTAAAAACTCTGGCATAGACACTGAGAACTGGGAAGCCCTGGCCCTTGACCGCTCCAGCTGGAGGTCAGCTGTGACCAGCAGTGCTGCAGAATTTGAAGAGGCACGAATGGAGGGCAAAAGGGAGAAGCATGCCAAGAGGAAGGCGCATCAAGCCAACCCTGACCGAGACCGCCTTCCACCTGGATACCAATGCCCTCACTGCGGAAGAAAATGCAGAGCAAGAATAGGGCTCCACAGCCACATACGGACCCTCGGAAAACGAAGGATCGCCTAAGTAAGTAAGTACATTGCTGAAAATATATAACAGGCAGCTATTCCATTTATTTATTTACAGTATTTATATTCTGCCCTTCTCACGCCGCAGGGGACTCAGGGCGGATTACAATGTACACATATATGGCAAACGTTCAGTGCCAAAGACACACAAGAGATATAGACAAACAGAGGCTATTTAACTGTTTTCTTTTCAGGATGAAACTCTTATGTGGACATTTGATAGTGCTCCACATTTCACATGTTGCACTTCAGATACTGTTTGAGTGCAGTTTCCATCAGCCTAAGGGGTTCGCAGGTACAGTCTACTTTCTGCAATGCAAATAAACTGTGATAATCATGGGTCAATTTCTCTGCATGGTCTGCACCACTCTATGACTCTATAAGGAAGATATTTTATTTATTTATTTATGACATTTATATGCCAGCCTTCTCAACCCAAAGGTGACTCAGAGCGGCATACAAGATATATTTACAATATATTATATTATTAGTATAATACAATATCAGTATTTTATATTACTACATTGTACTATAGCAATATATTGTAATATTATTAGTAATATTACATGTAATATTAAATGTATAATTATAATATCATATTATTAGTAGTATTATATTGTATTACATTATGTTATAAATATTATATGTATATACAATATATTATATTATATTATATTATATTATATTATATTATATTATATTATTAGCATAGCACAGGAGACAAGGTGGAACTGTCCCCTGCCCCTCCTCTCTTGACTGTGGTCCAAAGCAGAAGTTGGTGCTGGGAGGAGGGCCCCCCAAATGGTGATATATTCAGGAGACATGGTGAAAATGTTCCCTGCCCCCCTCTCTTGACTCTGGCCCAGAGCAACAGTTGGTGCTGGGAGGAGGGCCCCCCAAATGATGATATATGCAGGAGACATGGTGAAAATGTCCCCTGCCCCCTCCCCTCTTGACTGTGGTCCAGAGCAGCAGTTGGTGCTGGGAAGAGGGCCCCCCAAATGAAGATATATGCAGGAGACAAGGTGAAAATGTCCCCTGCCCCCCCCCCCTTGACTCTGGTCCAGAGCAACAGTTGGTGCTGGGAGGAGGGGCCCCCAAATGATTATATATGCAGGAGACATGGTGAAAATGTCCCCTGCCCCCCCTCTTGACTCTGGTCCAGAGCGAGAGTTGGTGCTGGGTGGAGGGGTCCCCAGATATGCATGATTAATTCTATTTTGGGTTTATTCTTTTTTTTTCAAAGGATGTTAGGTATTTTTGCAGGAGACATGGTGAAAATATCCCCTGCCCCCCCCCCCTTGACTCTGGCCCAGAGCAACAGTTGGTGCTGGGAGGAGGGCCCCCCAAATAAGGGCCACCATTTTGCAAGAGAAAGGCAACAGAAGGCATTAGACAGCACTAGGTTTTTGAATCTTACAGTTTCTTTTTTCACTGGGAACTGTGGACTGGCAAGAACCCCCCAGGGTCCTTAAACTTGTAATCCTGAGCCATATGCGGGTCGCCGGCTGCAATGTTTCCACTTTTGATTTAAACAGATATTGCTGAATCGCTGCCTTAAATTTGTAAGTATTACATATTGTCTTATTTTGGTGAGCAACCCCTGGAGACCCATTTGGCTGAAAGGTGACACAAAAACAGAATAATAGAAGGGTGAGCGCTCCAACTATGGCACTCCAAATGTTTTTTACAACTCCCAGAAGCCATAGCTAGTACAGAAAATGGTCAAGGGTTGTGCACACTGCAGGCTAATTTTCTTAGAAGAGCCCAATTAATCCGCCTTTGCTATAACATCTATATAAATAAAACGTAATGTTCATTTGTAGAATTAACAGAACTCAAAAAACAACTGGACGAATTGACACCAAATTTGGACACAAGACACCTAACAACCCAATGTATATCCTTCACTCAAAAAATTGATTTTGTCATTTGGGAGTTGTAGTTGTTGGGATTTATAGTTCACCTACAATCAAAGAACATTCTGAACCCCACAAACGATGGAATTGAACCAAACTTGGCACAAAGTTCTCCCAGGACCAACAGAAAATACTGGAAGGGTTTGGTGGGCAGTGTCCTTTGGTTTTGGAGTGGTAGTTCATCTACATCCAAAGATCACTGTGGGCTCAAACAATGATGGATCTGCACCAAACTCTACATGAATACTCAACGTGAACACTGGTGGAGTTTGGGGAAAATAGAATCTTGAAATTTGGGAGTTGTAGTTGCTGGGATTTATAGTTCACCTACAATCACAGAGCATTCTGAACACCACCAACGATAGAATTGGGCCAAACCTCCCAGACAGAACCCCCATGTGGGCCACAGCAACGCTTGGCAGGGGACGGCTAGTAATGTGTGTGTGTGTGTGTATATATATATATATAGTAACATAACAACCAGAGATGAAATAGTTACTTGACCCCTTTTTTCTCTTAATCTTTCGGACCATCTTCTAACCCCTTCCAGGTGGCGATGTTGATTTATTTGACTTCTCCTATCAATGAGTGTCTGATCCTCCGTTGGCTTGCCAATTAGTACATTCCTTTCACTATCACTATCTGGCCTTGGCTGTTCAACCTTTTCCTCGGCCTGTTTTTCAGTTAGCATTGCAGCATCTTAACCTTGTGAACCAACTATCCCAGAATCCTCAGGTTCTCTCTGGCTAACTGTACTCTCTTTACTATCATCTCCATTCACAAACTCCTGAGAGTCAGTAGAAACCGGATCATTTAACTCAGTCATTGGAACCTCTGTAGACTCACGATCATTCTCTTCAGAAACCTGAGGCAAAGAGACAATCACAGGCTCAGCCTCTAAACTACCAAACTAGCCAAAGACTCTTTTTTTAAAAAACAGATCTGTGCACAAGCCTAATGGTGACTTTAATGGTAGGAACTCAACTGGGAAAGCACTTGTGGAATTTGGATTGGATTTTCTACATCTGTGGAAAAAATGTTATATACCCTGTGAGCCCCTTCCTTTTAGTTCCGCTAGGTTTATACACCAGAATGATATTTAAAGTGACTGCAACCTCTACTGGAATTTCCAAATTATACCCAGGGCAAGAAGATGGTTGTGCAAATTCATTTAAAGTTCACATTATTCCACCTGAACCAACAATTGACTAATCTCACACTTCTGAGCATGGCGCATATGCTCTTCATATTAGTACAGTGAACCAGTATTGAAAGGGCCACTGAAGTATACTGTTCATCATAGTGTGGTCTGAGAGCTTCATCCACTGAAGTTTTCCTGGGATTGCTAATGAAATTCAGTTACATACTGCACACTTTATCTGTACATTTACATATCCTTTTATGGAAGACTGAAGAATGCTCATAGAACAATGCTCAGCATTTTCACAGTGCTGGAGTTGCTGGAGTTTTTTTTAATAGAACAAGGATCAAAAGCTCTAGGTAGAGGAACTCAAAGGAATTTGCAAACGGAGCTCTTGAACTGAACTCCGTGAGTCCTCATTTTTGGAGAGCCCTTGCCCATGGCTGATTCTCTGCCACTACCAAAAATCTGGTAGGGAGGTTTTCCATCCTACCTGTACAGCTATTGGGATAGCTCAAGCCCCAAACCACACCAAATCCAATTACTTCAAAAGCTGACACTGTGAGATATGCACCATTGGGATATGCTAGCACCTGAATTCTAAAACCATTTAGTTGGAAATAAGTGCCTTTGATTTCAAAGTTTGTCTATAGTTGGTTGTGTGTCACAATGTCAGGGCTCTGCCTTATTAAGGTAGAGATGAACCAAACTCCCAGTTTGTGTTAAACAATTTAATTAAAACAGCACTTACTTCCTGGCTGTTTTAATAGTCCAAAATATAAAACATAAAGATAGCACTCAGCCACAGAATAAACAAAAACTGACAGCAAACACTGGTACAGGTTCAACATAACTCCATAGTCAAAAGGTCCAGTCCAGTGGTCAAATGCCAAGAATTTAATAAACAAAGTCCAGGGATCAAGAGTCTATACTGCAGTCAAAAGCCAGTCCAAAGAGTCAAGGTTCCAGGATTCTAAGAGTTCAGGAGACAGGTCAGGATACCGAAAATCCACAAACCTGGGGAAAAACCAGCAACATCTACCACCAAAATAAGACAAATACTTCTCTCCTGAAGATCAGTCCCAAGGCTAGCTCCTTATATCCAGAAACACCCAGCTGCAACCTATCTCTTGCATACCTCCACCCTTAATTGCTTTCAGCCATGAACTCTTACTTACAGATTACTCAACCCTTTAGAACTAATACTTACATCAGGCCCATAGCCAGGATTTTGTTTCAGGGGAGGGGGGGCTGAGTTTGGTTCGGGGGGGCTGAGTCTGAGTGAAAGAGGGTCTGCCCTGGCAAACCTTTTGTATCGTTACCCCAATACCCCCATGCATATGGGATATATTGAGCATGGTGATCAGATCATGATATGAATAAACATAACAGTTTAAATAATGTACCAGTAAGTCCTTCTTGCGGACCACCATGAGAATTTGGGGGGGCAGGCTGAAGCCCTCCGAGCCCCCCCCCCCCAACTACATGCCTGACTTACATTAATCCTTCCATCACCAATTGCTAGGCATACCACCACCAACCACCATAAACGGCAGAACATTATACAGGGTTAGTCAAAATGAATAGGCCAATAAGAAATATATATAATTTTCTTATTGGCCTATTCATTTTGACTAACCCTGTACATGACACTGCTAGAAAGATGTGGTTTTCAGTATGTATGCTACTTCTCTGGGAAGGGATATATAGCAGTCTGTGGTTTCCCCTTCTTCCTTATTGTCCATGTTGTAATAATCATTGCCAAGAATCAATCATTGATACAGTGAAGGCCAGACCTCACTATTAGGCAAAGTTGAGCAGTCATATCAGGAAGCTGTCTAGAAAAGACAAGAAGCTGATACTTATCTAATTTATTATCTGTATATTGGTGGGTTGAGAGAGAGGCACAAGTAGGATTTTCTGTCTCAGGTGTTAATATTCATTTGAACTACTAAATTATTCACTAAGTTATTCAATCTAGTTATAATAGCTATGGTCATTCCAGAGGCATTTCCATCAGCCAAGCACAGTTCATAGTGCTTGCAAATCTGAAAAGAGCTTCCCTGTACTGTGGACAAAACTGAAGCTCACATCATAGTTCTTTTTTTTTTAGAAACAGTTCAAGTCAACAAATAAGCTGGATATATTTTGCATCTGTGCAGATGCATTTTTCTCTAAATTAACCCCTAGGTCTGTGTCTCATAATTCAATTGACAGTTTATCTGCCCTGAAAATAAGTGGAGACATTTTCGATGAAGGATACAGACAGCACATTCAATGCTCTGTGAAAAATGTTTTCCTTGAGCTCTTGGTTTTCTAAAGGTTAATAATCCACAATCAACCTTTTCACCTGGCATTACTGATGAAATATCAGTGTGTATGTCTGCCCAAGATATGGCACTTGAGATGGGGAGGGGGGGCAAGTAATAAAGGTAGGAGTTTGTAAAGTTTACAATATTATTGTCTTAAATTTGGATAAGAGATATGGCTAATCCAAGCTTCTAACTGCACAGAATACAGTCTGAGTACAAAACACAATCTGCCATCACTGAGATTTAATATCGATTACTTGATATTCTAACACTTAATTTTCTCTACGGCTGGGGATGTATTATGAAGCAAAACTAAATGGTTGAAGTATAACAATTGATCATTACAGGATTGGTAAACAACACTATTGAAAGATTTTTATTCTGCATCTGACAGATGATCCATAAAAACAGGGACAGTGGGTTTTCTGCTTTTGTATGGAAAATTATACCAAGAGAAGATTATCAAAATAGCATTCATCTTCATATTTATTTTCAAAAATCTCTAATGATAAAGTGATAAGAACCTTGGGGACAAGGAGACAAGTTTACAGTTTTCTCTGGCATTGTATGCAGGGCATAGAACAACGATGTAAGATTTAAATTAAATTTATAGATGGGGAAACTAAATCCCAACACTGCTCAGCCAAAATTATAAAGCCGTCAAAAGGAAGAGGGAGTATGGTTGCTGAATCAAATGTATATTTAAAAGTTAGGAACTGGGAACCACTTCAAATGAATTCCGCTGCCACCATTTCAATATTAATCAGGCTGAGGTAATGTTGAGAGTTTGTTCTGTAACACACACTGTGCCACTATAGTTCTTAGAGGTTGCTGTGAAGCTGTCTTTTGCAATACTTTGACCACAAAGGTATTCACACTGAGACTGGTATAAGTTGAATAAAATGACAAGAACGTTTATTGAACAGGCTTTAAATATGCAGGTACAAATGCTTAATTATTTCAGTAAAATACTGGCATAAAAAGCTTGTGGTTGCGTTAGAGTTAAAATCTTAACATCTTCTGGGTTACAAGTCTTCAAAGTTCTAACACAGAAAATTACTTCAGGAAATGAATCTCTGAAAGTAACTCCCAAAACTTCCCCTCGGGAATCTAGCCAAAAAAGACCCTGAACTAGACTTCCCGAGGAATTGAACAGACCACTAACGGGGTACTGCTCCTCCACAGTTTTCTAGCTATTTACTCAATAGCTACTCTGAATACTTCACAAAAGACTGACCCAATCTTCTTCTCTAAACCCAAACTCGCTCTCACTAACAGCAACACTTCTTTCTAACAGCTCCAAACCCTAACTCCAACTGATTAAACTCTGTTTAAAATGATACTTTTTCCCTTTAGACCACTTAGGCTCCGCCCCCATCTTTCTAGCCAATCCTAGCCTTCTTATTTTCTCTCTAAGACTTGAACACACCCCCTCAAGGCAAACCTAACTAAAATGGCTTCTCCCTGTCTCTCTTTTCTAACTTTGGCAGGCCCACTCCTTTTAGGCTTTTCGCAGTCAGCTAAGGTAAGGGATTCATTACAAGGAGCATTCAAATACGCAATCTACCATCTGATGCTTTCCTATGTGGCCTGTAATTTTGACCTATTCTGTTCACACACACAAAATGTACATTGGTAAAGAGTCTGGGAGTCCTTTTGGACCCTCTGCTGACAATGGAGGCCCAGGTCTCCGCCGTTAGCAGAACCGCTTTTTTTCATCTGCGGCAGGCTAGACAGCTGGCCCCCTACCTGTCCAGGGACGACCTAGCTACAGTGATCCAGGCTACAGTCATCTCAAGACTGTACTACTGTAATGCCCTCTACATTGGCCTTCCTCTGTCGGTGATCCGGAAGCTCAAGTTGGTACAAAACGCAGCTGCTCGGCTTCTTGTGGGAATTCCGATGAGATGCCACATAATACCAATCTTACTACAGCTGCATTGGTTACCAATTGAGCACCGGATCACTTTCAAAGTGATGGTACTCACCTTTAAGGCCTTGCATGGTCTGGGGCCGATGTACCTGAGGGATCATCTCACCCCCTACCAACCCCAGAGATCCCTCCGTTCTGAGGACCAAGATCTATTGGAAATTCCCAATGTCAAGACCTTGCATCTAACAGCAACCAAATGCAGAGCCTTTACAGCAGTGGCACCATCACTCTGGAATACTCTGCCACCTGAAGTCCATGCCTTGCGGGACTTATCAGCTTTCTGCAGGGCTTGTAAGACATACCTGTTTGAACAGGCCTTTGATTTTTGATATTGCTGTTTTTAAATTGTTTTAAATTGTTTTTAAATTGTGTTAGATTTTAGCCATTCTTGTAAGCCGCTCCGAGCTCCAGGGGAGTGGCGGCATATAAGTTCGAACAATAAATAAATAAATAAATAAACATTAAATGCCCAGAGAAAGTGCAAAATACCTGTTAACATTGCTTGTTTATTGAGGAGATGTACTTTTTAGTGCACTGGATATTCCCAGTCTCCACACTGATCAGGCTAAATAACCCCATTGATGCCTTTCAACTTTGTTTCAATGATATCAAAATGCAATCCAGTAGAATTACTTGTTTCAAGTCATATTATGCAAATATGTTCTAAATGAGCAATTAACGAGTGAAATATTGCAAGGCTATTAAGTTGTTTTCTAGGTGTATGAATAGCAATACCTTTTCCACTACCGAGGCACTGAAAATCAACATCAAACATCATTCCAGCTCAAAGCCAGACATCTTTTAGCTCTTGCTGCAGCCACTTTAATACATCAGAAGAAGAAAAGCAAGTTCCTGCATGACAACAAATGTATGTAATTCTGCTGTTGCCAATGTCCTTGTGTCTGACAATTAGCCAAAGTAGGTCAGGAAAAGCTAAAATAAACACTGACTTCTTTTTTATGCCTGCTGTAACTTTACAGAGCTAAAGAAAAATGAATGTCATTTTGGGGGGAAAGCTGATAATACTAAATAGTCTCCTTTCCAAAATGCATATGGCTAATAGAGAAAGGGGAACAACTTCAAGAACATACAAGCAATCGTGGACTTTCAAGAAACGAAGAATGTTGCCTCAAGCATTTCCTCCATCCATCACATTCATCAAGTATATCTAATCGCAGCTCCTTCTCACTAATAGCCGAGTATGTGATGTCTAAATAAAAAATGTCATTGAGTTGTCCTGAACAGTCGTATCCTTTCATTGCACCAACTAGCTTTCTCTCCATTTGCTTACTTCATTTCTTTAAATATGCAGCACACAAACAGTTTGAGTACCCAGTTCCTAGCATGAGAAATGTAAGTTTCTTGTGAGCTATGAACATTATTAAATTTTTACATATCATTGTCATTGTTTCTGTTGTTTACAAAATCTAAGAGGAAGAAAAGACCCGACAGAGTACTTCGTTATTATGCTATTTGAGAGACAGATGTTTTTTTCATAGGCTTCCATTTTCAAAAAGCAATATAGATTCTTCAGTGCCAAAGCTTGCAAAAATTCTATGAAAACCAGATGCAGAATATGATTCAAGTTAAATCACTGTGATTGGGGTGATTTGTTTCTACTCTAACTTCACTGAAGGGGTCTAAATTTATTTCAACTAAAAGAAAAAGAACCTCAGGAAAACCTGGAGCATTCTTGTAATGTGTTCTCAAAGGCTTTCATGGCTGGAATCACTGGGTTGCTGTGAGTTTTCCAGGCTGTATGGCCATGTTCCAGAAGCATTCTCTCCTGGTGTTTCGGCCACATCTATGGCAGGCTTTTTTGTTCGAGTTCCAGGGCCAAAGAAGCAGATAGTGGAAACAGAAGAATGGCCTGCCTCAGGGGAGAGTGCTTGCTCCATCGATGTTCAACATTTACACAAATGACCAGCCAGTGCCAGAAGGGAGAAAGAGTTTCATCTATGCTGATGAAACTACACTGCATCCTGTCAGATCCCCAAAATCTGGAGGAAAGCAAAAGCCATTACCATCTTGAAGCCAGGCAAAGACCGCAATGCCACCTCTACAAAGTTCTGGAGAGACTTATTTTGCATAGAATTACGGAAAAAATATACCCATGTCTGATCCCACATCAAGCTGGCTTCAGGAAAGGCAAAAGCTGCACATCACAAGTGCTGAACCTGACTCAGCACAGAAGATGGCTTTGAAAGGCAGCAGATCACAGGAGCTGTCTTCATAGACCTGTCTGCAGCTTATGATACTGTGAACCACCGCCTCCTCCTGAGAAAAATGTATAATATCACAAAGGACTTCCACCTCACCCGCCTCATAGGAAGCCTGCTACAAAACAGGAGGTTTTTTTGTCGAGTTCTAGAGCCAGAGAAGCAGATGTCGGAAACAGAAGAATGGCCTACCTCAGGGAAGCATGCTTGCCCCATCCATGTTCAACATCTACACAAATGACCAGCCACTGCCAGAAGGGACAGAGAGCTTCATCTATGCTGATGATCGTGCCATTACTGCTCAAGCAGGGAACTTTGAGATGGTTGAACAGAAGCTCTCCGAAGCTCTAAGTGCTCTTACTGCCTACTACAGGAAAAACCAGCTGATCCCTAATCCATCTGAAACACAGACATGTGCTTTTCATCTCAAGAACAGACAAGCATCCCTAGCTCTGAGGATCACCTGGGAAGGAATCCCACTGGAGCACTGCGGCGCACCCAAATACCTGGGAGTCACTCTGGACCATGCCCTGACCAACAAGAAGCACTGCCTGATTATCAAGTAAAAAGCAGGTGCTAGAAACAGTATCATAAGAAAGCTTACTGGCACAACCTGAGGATCACAACCAGATACAGTGAAGATATCTGCGCTTGCGCTGTGCTACTCTGCTGCTGAGTATGCATGCCCAGTGTGGAACACATCTCACCACGCTAAAACAGTGGATGTGGCTCTTAATGAGACATGCCGCATTATAGTCTGCGCCCTATACCACTGGAGAAATTACGCTGCTTAGCCGGTATTGCACCACCTGACATCCGCTGGGAAGTAGCAGCTTCATCTATGCTGATGATCATGCCATTACTGCTCAAGCAAGGAGCTTTGAGATGGTTGAACAGAAGCTCGCCAAAGCTCTATATGCTCTTACTGCCTATTACAGGGGAAAGCAGCTGATCCTAATCCATCTAAAACACAGACATGTGCAACAGACAAGCATCCTGAGCTCTGAGGATTACCTGGGAAAGAATCCCAGTGGAGCATTGCAGCACACCCAAATACCTGAGAGTTATCCTGGACCATGCTCTGACCTACAAGAAGCACTGCCTGAATATCAAGCAAAAAGTGGGTGCTAGAAACAATATCATACAAAAGCTAACTGGCATAATCTGGGGATACAGTGAAGACATCTGGCCTTGCACTATGCTACTTTGCTGCTGGGTATGCATGCCAAGTGTGGAACACATCTCACCACACTAAAACAGTGGATGTGGCTCTTTTTTTAAAAAAAATTGTATTATACACACACAAAGATATACAATCATTTTGATGGAATTTACATAGAAAGTGGGAGAACACTAAGTTTATAGGAAAGTAGGAAAATATTTAAGAATAAATAGAAATAGGCAAAAAGGAAGAGGAAAAAAATGACATACGAAAATACCTAAAGATATAGAAAAAACAGAAAAAAGCTAAATAAGAGATGAGAAAATCCTTTGACTTCCATTCTGTGTCTTCGCCTATATTATGTAATTACTTATTTATCTATCTTTTTGTTTATTTAATTTTTCATCTCACTCTATAAACTCCTTTTTAATCATAGATAAGGAAAAAAACAGAGACAAATGTATTAAAGATAAACAAAACATAAACAGATAGGGGAAAAAAACCCACGAAAGTACGTTGCTAGATACTGTCTCTCTGTCTCTTCTCTTTCACATATTTCTCAAAGGACGACTAATCTGTCCCTTTTATTAGGCTAGTTTGACGAATAAAGTGGGGTGAGGAGGATATAAATTACACAATATCTAATAGAGTAACAGGAGGTTCCTGGAATTGGTGGTCAGATCAGGAGGAGGTCTCTATATTGGTGAAAGAGGTATGAACAGTTGAAATATATAAATTAGACATCTGGACTAGTTAAGAATAATAATTGTGATTGATCTTATTATCATTTCTATTTAACGTCTATATCAGGGGTCCTCAAACTAAGGCCCGGGGGCAGGATACGGCTCAGGGTCAACCTAAGTCTGAAATGACTTGAAAGCACACAACAACAACAACAACAACAACCTATCTCATCAGCCAAAAGCAGGCCCACAATTTCCAATGAAATACTTATTAAGTTTATATTTGTTAAAGTTGTTTTTCCTTTTACTTATTGTATTGTTTTAAAGGGTTTTTTGCACTACAAATAAGATATGTGCAGTGTGCATAGGAATTCAAAATATGTTTTTTTTTCAAATTATAATGGCCCCTGCAACAGTTTGAGGGACTGTGACCTAGCCCTCTGTTTGAAAAGTTTGAGGACCCCTGGTCTATATGAAGCCATTGGGTGTGTTTATGAGGGGATATTGAACACTTGCTATAATAACACTTTGGGCTAAAATTATGCATTTAATATTATAATGTACATAAAGCACATAACCATGAAGGGAATATTGGGGGAGGGGGGTTGTAGTATATTCTTTTTCCTTGCTTGAACAAACCAGAGAGGCTGCTTTTGCACACTTCGCAGTACTTTACTGAAAGTTGGCATGTGTGATATCTTCAGAACAGACAACCATCCTTCCAAATGTCATCCAAATCTGTCAAGAATATTTATCATCAACTAGTTGTTTTTATAAAAAAAATCTGAAATAGACCCTCACCCTTCTCCAAAATCCATTTCCCTAGAATTTGGTATATGCATCAATTTCATCCAATTGTGACACACAAGGTAAACACCATAGTCATTTCTTGAACTCTTTTGCTAGTAAACAAATAGAAGATTATGATTTCCATATTGAGAATCTGCTTAAAATCCAAGCTGAATTGGGAACCTTCCAAATCAGTTCAAGACAAACAGGGCTCTCTTCTGAATTGTTGAATCAGCTCAGACCAGACCAATTCTCTTGGTCAGCAAGTAAGGATATTGCAAGGTTTCTTTTTTCCCCATGTTCATGCCCAAAACATTATGTATGTAGAGTTTCTAAGATGCATATCTCATTGTGCTGGAGTCCTTTCAGTAAAACTACAATGCATTCAATTTCGTTATGTAAATTTTAGAAGTCTGGGAATTTAGATTTGCATGAAGGATAAGATTGGCACCTCTTCCTGGAGACTTTGCAGTAGAATACAAAGCAGTTGTATTTGCCATGAATTTACTCCATGGTTCAGTCATCTACTTCTTCCTTCCTACATAAGGAACTAAGGTCCCATCTACAGTGACCATTTAATGCATTGTCGAAGGCTTTCATGGCTGGAATCACTAGGTTCTTGTGGGTTTTTTTGGGCTATAGGGCCATATAGAGGCATTTCTCCTGGCGTTTCGCCTGCATCTATGGCAAGCATCCTCAGAGGTAGTGAGGTCTGTTGGAATTAGGACAATGGGTTTATATATCTGTGGAATAGCTGGGGTGGGGCAAAGAGCTCTTCTCTGCTGGAGCTAGGTGTGAATGTTTCAACTGACCACCTTCATTAGCATTTGAAGGCCTGGCTGAGCCTGGGAAAATCTTTTGTTGAGAGGTGTTAAGATGTGCCTGGTTGTTTCCTCTCTGCTGTTTTGCTGTTGTAATTTTAGAGTTTTTTTAATGCAGTTTCAAACTAAAGAAAGTTGTTTCGCAGTGCAGAAGATAACATAGGGAATACTGAAATCAGTTTGAGGTTGAGATGGTGATTACACAAATCACAGAGCACTGATGTGGATTATGGGTGTTCTTTCTTGAGCTCTTGTAGGAGTTTATTATCTGGCTGCTGATGTTTGCAGCTAGTTTTGAACCATATTAAATTGTCAGTGTAGATCAGGGATCCTCAAACCTTTTAAACAGAGGGCCAGGTCACAGTCCTTCAAACTGTTGGATTATAATTTGGAAAAAAAAAGAATTCCTATGCACACTGCACATATCTTATTTGTAGTGCAAAAAACACTTAAAACAATACAATAAGTAAAATGAAGAACAATTTTAACAAATATAAACTTATTAGTATTTCAATGGTAAGTGTGGGTCTGCTTTTGTCTGATGAGATAGTGTTGTTGTTGTTGTTGTTGTTGTGTGCTTTCAAGTTGACCCTGAGCGAGGGCCGGGTAAATGACCTTTGAGAGCCGTATTCGGCCCTCGGGCCATAGTTTGAGGACCCCTGGTGTAGATGGTGCCTAACTGACTAGTAGGTGAGAAGGGGTAGATAACAGGTTGCAAAAGCAAATATGCAGAAGCAGCGGAGACTGTTTTATCTCTTGTTGCATTGAGCTTGGGATAAAACTCCAGGATATCTAGCCAGCAAATCAACATCAAGACGAGCAGCATAAATGTTTTAATCTTATGAAAAAGAAAATTTTACAGCCCAAATTGAATTATTGGGTGAACCTTCACCCACTGTCCTTTAGAGGTTCCTGGGAAGAGGCAAAAATGTCTCTGCAAGGTGACCTTTTCCTGAGGCAATTGTTAAAACTTTACAAATGTCAGCACAACAATAAAAAAAGGTTCCAGGCAGTATCATGAGGAAAGGCTATTTGAGGGGTTTTCTTCAGGATACAGAAAACAGACTTAAAGGTACAATTAGTCCCAGCTACGGCAGGCTCATGGAATCAACTAACATAACTTATTTATGTAAATGTACTGACCATGGAACAACAGACTGGTTCAAGATTGGGAAAGGCGTACGGCAGGGTTGTATACTCTCACCCAACGTATTCAACTTGTATGCAGAACACATCATGCGATGTGCGGGGCTCGAGGAATGCAAGGCTGGGGTTAAAACTGCTGGAAGAAATAATAGCAACCTTAGATATGAAGATGACACCACTTTGATGGCCGAAAGTGAGGAGGAGCTGAGGAGCCTTCTAATCAAGGTGAAAGAAGAAAGCGCAAAAGCTGGGTTGCAGTTAAACATAAAAAAAACCCAAGATTATGGCAACAAGAATGATTGACAACTGGGAAATAGAGGGAGAAAACGTGGAGGCCGTGACAGACTTTGCATTTCTAGGTACAAAGATTACTGCAGATGCAGACTGCAGCCAGGAAATCAGGAGACGCTTACTTCTTGGGAGAAGAGCAATGACCAATCTTGATAAAATAGTGAAGAGTAGAGACATCACACTGGCAACGAAGATCCACATTGTTAAAGCACTGGTATTCCCTGTAGTCACCTATGGATGTGAGAGCTGGATCATAGGGAAGGCTGAGCAAAGGAAGATAGATGCTTTTGAACTGTGGTGCAGTAGGAAAGTTCTGAGAGTTCTTGGACAGTGAGAAGATTCAACCAGTCCATACTTCAGGAAATAAAGCCCGACTGCTCATTGGAGGGAAAGATATTAGATACAAAGTTGAAGTACTTTGGCCACATCATGAGGAGACAGCAAAGCTTAGAGAAGACAATGATGCTAGGAGAAATGGAAGGAAAAAGCAAGAGGGGCCGACCAAGGGCAAGATGGATGGATGGCATCCTTGAAGTGACTGGCTTGACTCTGAAGGAGCTGGGCGAGGTGACGGCTAACAGGGAGCTCTGGTGTGGGCTGGTCCATGAGGTCACGAAGAGTCGGAAACTACTGAACGAATGAACAACAACAAAGATTTGTCAATAGATTCAGTAGTACTATAGGTATTTAGACATAAGTATCCTGATAAATTTTATTTTTACACTATCTTATGATAACCATCATTGTGACCAATCAGAGTTTAGCTCTGCATTGGAAAAGGAGTTCCACTGAATGCTTCATCTTAAAGATGGAGAATAGGTTTTTTTCTGAAGCTGTAAGGGAAACACAATTATATGGAAGAATAGTAGGGTGGATTAAAATGGACTCTCTTTTCCATAGGTTTCAAGCCTTTTCTTGGTCAATGTATTAGATTTCTCCATAGCGATGGGAAGCAGAGGTGGACCTAGATCATTTTCAACAGTAAACAAACAGTATTTTGCCCCCGCCCCCCCAACCAATCATTGATATATATTTTCTGTTTGTCGTGGGAGTTCTGTGTGCCATATTTGGTTCAATTTCATCATTGGTGGAGTTCAGAATGCTCTTTGATTGTAGGTGAACTATACATCCCAGTAACTACAACTTGCATATGTCAAGGTCTATTTTCCCCCAAGAGCGCCTCAAGAGCGCTCCAGGTCAAAATCAAGTATACTGCGAATGCTTACTTTGCATAATGGGTTGAGCCGCCCCTGATGGGAAGTTATGCATTTCTGCAACCAGGGGCGGCTCAACCATTACGCAAAGTAAGCCTTTGCAGTATAGTTGATTTTGCCCAGGGGCGCTCTTGAGCCTCTCTTGGGGAAAAATAGACCTTGACACATGCGAGTGGGATTTATAGTTCACCTAAAATCAAAGAGCATTCTGAACTCCACCAATGATGGAATTGAACCAAAAATGGCACACAGAACTTCCACGACAAACAGAAAATATAAATGAGTGATTGGTTGGGGTGGGGTGGGGGGCAAAATACTGGTTGCTTACCATTGAAAATTACCTAGGGCCGCCACTGACCGCAACCAATCTGCATTGAAAGCAGAGTTAGGAAAATTCATGTCCATGCAGGAGATTTTAGTAAAAATGTAACTTATACAAACTTTGACTAAAAGTAATTCGACTGCAACTGTACCAAAGGAAAATGTCACTGCCTTTGGTATTACTGGAAAATCTAGTCAAAAAAAGAACTGTCAGAAGAGATTTTTACACATGTCTCTGAATAGAAAACTCAAATATAAGCCACAATACAAGCCCTAACTTTTCTCTTCAGCTACTATTCAATTCAGAAGACACCTGCTAAGCTGCTGCTAAGATCTGAAATAATGCTTCTACAAGTTTTGAAACGAAATCTGCCCCAAGTTTTTAACTAATAGAAAAAGCTTAAAATGAAAATAATGTCTGCGTGCTTAAAGTCAAGGTAACTGGTGATTTCTTTCCCACTGCTCTGAGTCTTAGTCTGAACTTTTGTAGAGATTTCCAGCGTGCTGAACGTATCAGGCACCTTAGATCAAGGGTCCTCAAACTAAGGCCAGCAGACTAGATGAGGCATTCCAAGATCATTCACCCAGTCCTAAACTTCAGACTTAAGGCCACCCTGTCTAAAACGACTTGAAGGCACACAACAACGACAACAATCCTAAGTAATTTGCCAATCTCATCAGCCATTGAAATACTGCTAAGTTTATGTTGGTTAAAATGCTTCATACTGAGGGACCATGAACCAGTTCAGTTTAAAAATTTTGAGGCCTTAGATACATATATTCCAAGACAATGATTGGATTCACCATTCTACTACCATGAAACCTATGATTCCTCTTTTCCATCCCTCCCTTCTCTTGCTTTGGGTAATGTCACTACAGGTGATGAATGATGACCATGGCAGTACCATATTGTTATGTTGTTTATTTTGCTGCAATTTGTATTTTTGTATTGTAATTTGTTGTTCGGGCTTGGCCCTATGTCAGCCACTCCGAGTCCCCATTGGGGGAGATGGTGGCAAGGTATAAATAAGATGATGATGATGATGATTATTATTATTATGCCTGGTGGTCACTGCTGGGTTGGCTTGGTGCCATGCAGTGCAGACATCCGCCAGCCTCCAAGGACCCCACTCAGGATCAGTATTGCCATTTGTGGCACATGCAGATGACCCCTCTGTTGACACCTAGTGAGCATATCTTCTCTTTTTGAGGAAACTGCATATCCAGAAAATCTCTGTAAGGACAAGGCTTAATGGTTGGATTTCCATGGAGAAATTCTCAGGATTACTAGGAAAATCATAATCATAGTGATGACTGAAGGCAATGCAATTTTCCTTCTTTGATTGTAGATGAACTATAAATCCCAAGAACTACAACTCCCAAATGGCAAAATCAATTTTTTTAGTGAAGGACATACATTGGGTTGTTAGGTGTATCATGTCCAAATTTGGTGTCAATTCACCCAGTGGTTTTTGAGTTCTGTTAATCCCACAAACGAAAATTACATTTTTATTTATACAGATTAATTTATATGTTTATTTTACCATGTATGTATGTTTACATGACATCAAATCATTGCCAATATATGTAAGCCAGCTTGAGTCCCCTACAAAGTTGAGAAAGGTGGGGTATAAATATGGTAAATAAATAAATAAATAAATAAATACTTACCTATACAGAAATTACAGTTACGTTGCCACCTGGTGCAACTCTTGAGTCCCATACAGGGTTGAGAAAGGTGGGGTATAAATATGGTAAATAAATAAATAAATAAATACTTACCTATACAGAAATTACAGTTAAGTTGCCACCTGGTGCAACTCTTGAGAAGAGTGTTCTAGTAAGGATACCAGTATAGATATCTTATGCCTTTTTATAAATGTCAGAGGTTCAGGTCTAGGCCAGCTTATAATTCAGTGGTTCTCAACTTTTGGCTCTCCAAATAGTTTGGACTCCAACCCCAGATAGTGTTACTAATAGTTAGGAATTATGGGAGCTGAAGTCTAGAATCTCTGGAGGAAGAAAGGTTGAGAGACACTGCTCAAATTCTTTCTTTTAATCATAAGATATCACCAAAATATCTAATGCTCATGAAAGGAAAGTCTTCCTTAATGACTGCTGCATAGAAACATTTTATTTCCTAGAGGAAATTTTCTCAATTTATGGCAGCACATTTCTGAGCTGTTGTAGTCATACGAATCACTGCCTAGAATCCATCATTATATCCCTGGAGGGATCAGTTATCCATGCAAATACTTTCCTGGGGGAAGATGAGACATTTTGCTTAGAGTCCTTTTGTACAGATTCATACCAGCTGGCACAAATAAATCCTATTAGCCTTTGATTTCCACATGTCTAAAGTCAGAACTGGACAGACCATCTGTATACATCTTTATTGACTCTTTAAGTATGCCAAACAGCAGCTATGTGAAGCCATTAATAGAAACCCACTAATCAAACATGCATAGTTCCATTCTGGCTACTTATCATTCATTCATGTTTAAACTCAAATGCCTTTTGAATAATTTAACAGATATCAAATTACCACTTTATATTTTTTGCATGCAGCACTTCACACATCCACTTCAATATTGCATGGTGTGCTGCGTCATTTACATTTCCAAAAAGTTAATTATCATACACTTCATTATTTATACCAAACTACAGCCATGTTCCCAATCAATTACTAATATAGTGAATTATAACAAACTTGGCAAGCAATGTGAGCACATGGTGAAATTAATAACATCCTTCTCATTTTGGAAAACAAAAACTTGGCTGAGGTCATCTGAGGAACTGAGGACGAGGTGACAGTTTCCTCTTTTTATCAAGTTCAGGTGATGTGACGCATATGCTCTAAGAGTGTCTAAAATCAATAACAGACTGGAGTAGTGCAAATAAACTGAGGTTCAGACCAAGCATGGTAGAGTTGTTGTAGTCAGGCAGCTGATCTAACCAAGGAAATGAAGTTACTGTTGCACTCCAGGACAGGAAAAGCCCTCTGATTTTAAAACACCACACCATTGAATGGAAAACAATCCTTTTATTGAATTAGAAAGCAGCAAGTAAAAAGCACTTAAAAGAAATAGGTAAATCCAATTAGGTAAGAAGATAAGCAGGAGCAAAAATAATCCAGGGTAAAGTTCAGCAGAGTCCATAAAACAAAGTCCACACTTCTCTAATATAATTCAGGAAAACAGGAAACATTAATCCAAGGCATGAATAGACATTCATACACTCCAAGAGTCCAAAACATGAACAAGAAATACTTAAACAAGAATCTTCCAAGCAAAGCTTCCAACAATGCTTCATCTGACTATATTTCCCATACTTGGAACTTTTATGCTCTCGTTAAGCTATTCCATGCACTCAGGAATCGGTTTCATTTTAGTTGAGATCCCCTTATCATTTCTGTTGAAGCCTGGCAGACCGCCGAAGGCACTGTTTGGCCTATCTGTTTTGACTAATTTCCTCTCGCCTATTTGTTCATTAAGTCTCGCAGCTGGGCAAGGTGCCCAATTGTTTTCAAGCCCCAAATCCTGGGAACCCTCTGGTAACAATTCAGGGAGTATACTATCTGTTGCACTCCTTTCAGGGACATTTAGAAGGAAATTAAAAACATGGATCTGGGACCAGGCGTTTGGGTAACCTGGCAGATAGATAAAGGACAATGACGACTAAAATTGATAGGAACTGACAATATGGAATGAATTTATGGATTCTGAGCTGGCGAACGCTGAGCATGAGATTGGTTTTATTGGTTGTGATGTATAATTGATTGTTTTAACTGTTTATAATTGTTTTAATTGCTATTTATATATGTTTTATTTGTACTGGTTGTGTAGGCATCGAATTATGCCTTTTGTAAGCCGCCCTGAGTCCCCCCTCGGGGGTTGAGAAGGGCGGGGTAGAAATACGTGAAATAAATAAATAAATTCTCATGGGAAACTACACTTTGCACAGGGGTCTCCTGGTCCTTCTCTGCATCAGCATCATTGACCAAATCATTGCCATCTTGAAATTCATTGGCATCACTTCCCACATGCAAAGCACCCTGATCCTGAAACAGAATCACAAGCTGAACTCCAACAGTTCCATCTGTCCTGAAAGGACTGAATTCCTTATACAGAATATTGGACAAAGACTAGATGGTGGGCTGTATACAGCACCACCTGTCTTTGTCGCCCTTGAACTTTCCATAGAATCATAGAGTTGGAAGAGATCACATGGGACATCTAGTCCAACTCCCTGCCATGGAGGAAAACCACAAAGTACCCCCAACAGATGGCCATCAAGCCTCTGTTTAAGAGTTTCCAAGGAAGGAGCTTCCACCACTATACAAGAGTAAAGAAAAAATCCTTCCTTCCTTGCTAAACAAGGTGAAGCCTCCAAGAATTTTGATTTATCCTAACATAAAGAGATTTAATCCCCTACATATCTTCTTTTAACAAAAAAAGGTTTTCTGTTGAAACTCATAGCCAAACTTTATGGTGGAATGGGAAGCTAGTATCAAGAATGGGAAAAATCATTTCTGACTTATTGTGATTCTAAGGCAAATCTATCACAGGGTTTTCATAGAAATTTTTTATACAAGAGTTTGTCTTTGACATCCTATGATGCCAAGGTTTCCATGATTGAGTAAGGATAGTAAACTACACCATCCTGATTTTCTACTGTCCAAATGAATCAAGTTCATACTTTACAGGCAATGTTAGAGCTTTAGTCTGGGTGGCCAGGTGGCTCCTTGGGCGTGAAACATCCTGTACCATTTATCATTTATGTGCCAACTGCAATCCCCTCTGAACAATATCTGTAGTGTATATCCTTTGAATGTCACATGGAAGACTACCTCAATTGGTTCAGCATCTGGTTGACAAATTACTTGATTTGGAATGGCTAGATGGAGTTCATATCGCTAATTTCGAAATAATATTCTTGCATCTACTCCATTTCTATGCATAATTCACACTTTTTAAAAAAAAACCTATATTGAAAGCTTCATATGGTGAGATCTGCAAATCTTAATTGCCACCTGTTATCGTCGGTGACATGGCAGCCAGTTAAAATAATTTGGTGTCGTTGTCCAGGTGCTCCAACATGCTTGACAAGATTTGGGGGGGGGGGGTGTTGAAAGAGCCTCCTGTATGATCACCTATAAGTGGTTTTAACTTATCACAAATAATGGATCAAGTAGTTTTACAAACTTTGTGTTTTGTTTTACAAGCATAGATTGAGCTGCTTTCAAACTAGCAACTCCTCATGTCAAAGCTCTTCTGTTTTCATATACAAGTCACACATGTAATTGCAATTGACTACATCTTACGTCTATGGTTGTGCAGTTGACACACACAATTGCAATTTACGTCAGATAATATAGCCCTTTTTATCTATATGCTTTCTCTCATGTTCCGTACAAACTACTGAGTGTGACAAGCATCTGAGAACAGGAAATGATTCTGTTTTCTTCTTATAGTTTTATAGGAAACCATTCTATTGTGGTATCACAATGCTATACTCTTAGTGATGACAATGCAATTATTATTTAGGTCATCAATATCCCTCCTCTCCTTCAGAAGGAAGCTGAAAACATGGATATGGGACCAGGTCTTTGGGTAATCTGGCAGACTAACAAGGTAATGACAACCAGAATTTGGAAAGGACTATGGGCAATACTGAATGGACTTATGGATTTTAGAACTTGGTGAACGTTGGCCACTAGATTGGCTTTTAGTTGTTATTGTATTAATTGAATGTTTTAACTTGTGGTTATTGTTGTTATGTATTTTATCTGTTGAATTGTTGGCATCGAATTGTGCCGGTTGTAAGCCATCCTGAGTCCCCCCTAGGAGGTTGAGAAGGGCGGGATAGAAGTGCCCGAAATAAATAAATAAATAAATAAATAAATAAATAAATAAATAAATATTTTATTTAAAAATGAAAACACAGCTTGGTTAAAATTGATATAGCATTTATGAGTCAAAGGAGCCAACTTTGCAAGAAAAAAATGGTTATTTGAACATCATATTGTCGAAGGCTTTCATGGCCAGAATCACTGCGTTGATGTAGGTTTTTTGGACCTCACAATCTCTGAGGAAGCCCGCCACAGATGCAGGCGAAATGTCAGGAGAGAATGAATCATAGAATCATAGAGTTGGAAGAGACCTTCTAGAATGCTTCTAGAACATGGCCATACAGCCCGAAAAACCTACAACAACCCTACTTAAACATCAGTTGAGAAATTAATATATGCAATGCTTGATATGCTTTAATCTTGTTCCCATGCATTTACTCTACACTGAAACTATTAAGCTCTGTTACATCCTTTGTATTACAGTTCCCTCTACTGGCTGAGCTGGTGCACGTGCTGAAGTTATATTTAAAGCATATATTTAATTTTACTGTTAGCATCCCTATTTAGCCAAGAGGGCATTGTCTAGGGCAGGGGTCCTCAAACTAAGGCCTGAGGGCCGGATATGGCCTTCCAAGGTTACTTACCCGGTCCTCGCTCAGGGTCAACCTAAGTCTGAAGCTACTTGAAAGCACACAACAACAACAACAACAACAACAACAATCCTACCTCGTCAGCCAAAAGCAGGCCCACAATTCCCATTGAAATACTAATAAGTTTATATTTGTTAAAATTGTTCTTCTTTAAATTATTGTTTTGTTTTAAAGTGTTTTTTGCACTACAAATAAGATATGTGCAGTGTGCATAGGAATTCATTCATGTTTTTTTTTCTTCAAATTATCGTCCGCCCCCCCCCCCCCAACAGTTTGAGGGATTGTGACCTGGCCCTCTGTTTTAAAAGTTTGAAGACCCTTGGTCTAGGGCAGTGGTCCTCAAACTAAGGCCCAAGGGCCGAATACAGCCCTCCAAGGTCATTTACCCGGCCCTCGCTAAGTATGAAACGTCTTGAAAGCACACAACAATAACAACAACAACAATCCTATCTCATCAGCCAAAAGCTGGCCCACACTTCCCATTAAAATACTAATAAGTTTATATTTGTTAAAATTGTTCTTCATTTTAATTATTGTATTGTTTTTTTTTTTTTTGCACTACAAATAAAATATGTGCAGTGTGCATAGGAATTCATTCATCATTTTTTTCAAATCATTTATCGGACCCAATTCAAGGTGTAGGTTCTTACCTACAAAGCCCTGAACGGTTTGGGACCCGCCTACATGCGTGACCGCATCTCCATATACGAACCCACACGATCCCTTCGATCATCTGGAAAGGCCCTGCTCTCGATCCCACCAGCAGCTCAGGCGTGATTGGTGGGGTCGAGAGAGGGGGCCTTTTCGGTGGTGGCCCCTCGACTCTGGAGCTTACTCCCTAAAGACATGAGACAGGCCCCAACTCTGGTAATCTTCAGGAGGAGCTTGAAGACGTGGCTGTTCCAGTGTGCCTTCCTGGAATAATGATCCCATAGCACTTTGTCCTCCAAAGCACTTTACATTTCTTTAGGTCTGCTCGTATGCCCTTACACAAACACCATTTTTGTCCATGTCCCAGCATTACTTCCAATTTTAACTTTACATTTGGCCTTCCCACTGTTTTTAACTGTGTGTTGTCTTATTGATAATGTTGTATATTTTATTGTCTATTTTTTTTGCTTGTGTTATTGTTTTATTGCTTGTATTGTTGTATTTGGGCTTGGCCTCATGTAAGCCGCACCGAGTCCCTTGAGGAGATGGTAGCAGAGTACAAATACAGTATTATTATTATTATTATTATTATTATTATTATTATTATTATCCGGCCCCCAACAGTTTGAGGGACTGTGGCCTGGCCCTCTGTTTAAAAAGTTTGAAGACCCCTGGTCTAGGGAATAGATGTAGTCTTCCAGAACAAGCTTCAGAAATCATAATGGCAATGATGGAATAATACACTTACTAATTGCAGCACACAAAATAGTCAGACAATATGCACATTAGATACTTCATAACCAAGTTCCATCAGTTAAAGGGCTACATATTCTGGTGGCAATAATGGGTTAAAAATGATCCTTCACAAATTTCTTCTATGGGTTAAAAACCTCACCAATGGACCAAATGATGGGTAAAACATTGCTGCTGAGTGTAATTTTTTTCAGAAAGGTCTTAGGTAAGAATCCATATCTTGTATCAGTGTTTCTCAATGGGCAGTTATTTGGCAAACACCCAAGCTGAACTTCCTGATGAAAGACTAGCAATCCAATTTTAGAAATAGGAAGGATTTGCTGGGTATTTCTTCAAAAATGTTCAAACATAACATTACATCAATGCTTCACTTGCCCCAGTTTGACTATTTAAAATATCTGTGTGGATTTCTACAGATTTGCGATAGGACTCAATTCATGTAACAAAAAAGATGGCATACTGATTATTATCCTATATTTTGCTGGAAACATTATTATAAAGACTTCTACACTTTATTTTTTGCTTCTGCTTTCTGCCTATCTGCTTTGTGTATTTTGCCCAAGGCAAAAGATAGATCTGGGTTGCATTTGGCATGTTATGCTTTCAGAAATGCAGGTCACCCATTGCTTCTTTCAGAATTCCAGATGTAATATGATATCTTCTACACCCAGTAAATAGGTAATTCAATCAATCTCAAGTCTTACTGTTGGGAGTGAAATCTAAAATATGGGTCTTTTAACTGTAACTTGTGGCCTAATTTTTATATTTTTATCTTTCTTCTCATACCACTACTTTTCTGTATGACCAATGATGGGTCTTGGAAAACTCCAGTTAACTGAGTTAACTCTAATTTATTGTGGGTGAAAATGGCTTTGGCACCACGAGATGCAGTCCCATTAAGAAATGGGGCTACAAAGTGGAATCCACGACATGCGAGTGTGGAGAAGAACAGACCACAGATCACCTAATACAATGCAACCTGAGCCCTGCCACATGCTCAACGAAGGACTTTCTTGCGGCAACACCAGAGGCACTCCAAGTGGCCAGATACTGGTCAAAGGACATTTCATAGAATACCAAGTCTGCAAACTTAGTGATTTGTTCGTTCGTTTGTTTGTTTGTTTGTTAAAATGCAGTACAACTATTTGGTTTGCTCCTCACACAATAAATAAATCTATCATCCATCAATCTGATGGTGGTACTTAAATTAGGTTGCATCTGAGAATCAATGGCATCTTAGAATCAAAGATATATGGTACACAGGGGCGGCTCAACCCATTACGCAAAGTAAGCATTTGCAGTATAGTTGATTTTGCCCTGGGGTGCTCTTGAGGTGCTCTTGGGGGAAAATAGACCTTGACATATGCGAATTGTAGTTACTGGGATGTATAGTTCACCTACAATCAAAGAGCATTCTGAACTCCACCAATGATGGAATTGAACCAAATATGGCACACAGAACTCCTACAACGAACAGAAAAATATGTATCAATGATTGGTGGAGGGGGTGGGGGAGGGCGCTAAAATGCTGTTTGCTTACCATTGAAAATTACCTAGGGTCGCCTCTGATGGTACATAAAATAATATGACTTACAGTGCATTTGTTTTTGTTTTTTTAAAAAACTACTTGGAAACTGGATTAAGACTAGCATTCTATAACATCTTATTACTTATCTCTAAATATTCTGATCCACCCAATCCTGGGGTTTCAGGAGAGTAGCCCTCACTGGAAAAGAATAGCGATATACAGTGCCTATGGAAATACAAACGACACCATGCTAAGATAAATATATACTACCCCATACTAGCTTAATTCCATTGTTAAAAATCAAGTGTGTCCTGAAAATTATTGCCCAGGCATGAAATTAGAAATCATAAGTATCAAATGCTGACTGTGCTTCATAATTATAATGGAGGGAAAGGAAGATTGGGAGACAATTGCTACTGGAACAGTCCAGTAACAAATAGTTGTCCTCAGTGGGATTCAGTGGATTATTTCTTGTACTGGTTTCAAGAGGAAAATATTTTCCCAAGATCATATTTTCCCATGATCTTTTCCCATGATCTTTTCCCAAGGAGTATGGTGGAGGCTCCTTCTTTGGAAGCTTTTAAGCAGAGGCTGGATGGCCATTTGTCAGGGGTGATTTGAATGCAATATTCCTGCTTCTTGGCAGGGGGTTGGACTGGATGGCCCATGAGGTCTCTTCCAACTCTTTGATTCTATGATTCTATGATTCTATGATCATATTTCCTCAGAAGGAATTCTTAAAAAAAAAAAAAAAAAAACCTTAGAATCCGGTCTTGCTTTTTTCTTAATGAAGCATGTCATAGGAAATAACAAGGCAGAAGGCTATAGAAATTAGAAACTGAATTGACTCCAGAATATGTCTTCCCTTCGAACACACACAAGCAAAAAAGTAAACCAAAACTAACATCTATTCTGAAGGACATCTGCTTGAAAGTAACTGTTATGCATCTTTTAAATTCCTTCATGATGCATTTTGACGGATTTGGAAGAGCTGTCTTTTTCAAAACAGATTGGATGTCATCTCCCACTTTAAATAATTGTTTACAGCATTTTAATAATAGTACAATCCCAGAGTTTTTAGAAGCTTCAGGATTAGATTTATTTTCATAATTACAACACATACCTAGGTCATATTGATGCCCTAAATGTATCAAGCTGAGGACAGTTTGCCAGATAAACAAAGAATTCCAACCAAGTTAACATTTTATTTACTTGTCACAATGCAAATGTCATTCAGTTCCTGGTCTGCCAGCTGAGATCCATGAATTAGGTAAGTGATTTTCTTCTACAATTTATTACTTTAATGGTTCATTACTCCTACTGTTACTAGGTAGCATTTCATTCTCAACCTTAGGCTTTTTCTGCCTGGTCCTATTATTAACTATTGTGGATGCAGGGTTTTTCCATTTCTGGGAAATGATCCTTTCATTGCAGTGGACTCAGCAAAGCTAAGTTCAAACAGGGGTCATATATATATCAAAATTAATCTATTAATGTTTTCCCCCTTCCCCACCATATTGTGTGATGAAACTGGACCCAGCTTATTGCTTGAGGTTAAAATTAGAATATTGTCTGGAGTTCAGCAGGATTTCATAGGCATTTGATTTTATCGTTTCAAAGATACTCAGATCTCCAAGCTTGAAAAATGTTTTTTTTTTCTGAAGAATGATGCCATCCTGAAGTCATCCATAACTGAGCAATGGCACCATACTTATAGACGATGTCAGTTTTAAGATGTTATTGTATTCTTCCTTATTAAAAGTCACTTTCTGGACTGGGTTCAATTTTGGGACAATTTTCACCTAAAAATGACAACAACAACAACAACAACAACAACACCTGTATTTATACCCCACAATCATCTCACCAGAGGGGATTTGGGGTGGCTAACATGAGGCCAAGCCCAACAATTACAACAAATAATTTATAATATATAAAAAACATGGAGACTCAGTGGGCGTCAGGAGCGGCAAAAGTGGGGTCCAGTTGTCACATGCCAAATATTTTCAACTCCTGATCTATAGAGACTGATAGTGGGACCCAAGGGTTTCCTAGCACTAAAAGATATCAAGAATTCAGCATATTATCTCTTGTTTACAGAGCACACTATAGTTGAGCCAGAACTGGTCTTGACATGAATTCTTTGCCTCCTGAAGAAAAATATATGTTGCCAATGGGAGTTTCCTGCCTTAGAAGATAGCCTAAAATATATTAAAACAAGGATGAAAAATGTATTTTGAGTGTCAAGAAACCCTGTTTAGAAGACTGAACTGATTGGAATATCTGGAATGTAGGACTTACATAGTTTTTTGCAGAAATATTATGTCCAGAAAAAAATATAATAAGCAGAAAATATTACAACTGGTGACATTCCAACACAATGTATGAGGGTTATTTTTTTAAGTAAGGCCCTTTGGAACATAAGTACACAACAAAAGTTTATTTCAAAAAAATAAATTTATTTTCAGAAAGTACATACTTCACTCTATTTTTTACATAGTTGCCAAGTTTGTTCAAACACTTATACCTCTGAACCAATTTTAAAATACCCTCTTCATAAAAACTTGCCACTTGCTCCGATAACCAAACCATCTGTAATCAAAGAAGGGCGACCGGAGCGGTCCTCATCATGGACGTTGTCATGGCCATCTTTGAATTGTCGTACCCACTTACGCACTTTGCTTTCACCCATAACAGTATCACCGTACACTTCACAGATCTGTCAATGAATTTTTGCAGCAGGAAGGTTCCTTGCTGACAAAAACCGTATCACTGAGTGAACCTCACATGCGGAGGGTGAGTTGATAGTCTTAAACATTTTAAAGCACAGAACAGAACCGTACAGGTTAGCTACAGAGCAGAAACTGAGCACAGTTGTTCCCGAGGCATGCTGGTACACGACGCATGCACTCGTTGCGGTATGCGCGCGAACTACTAGTGTCTACAACAAAACGGACCTTACTTAAAAAATACCCCTCGTAGCACATGGTTAATTTGCAAACTCCTTTTCCTGCAATAAAATATAATAACAACAAGCAATGTTGAATATATAAATCGACAGCTATAGGTCTGTACTGTAGTTCCCCTAAAGGACAAATTGCGGAAGCTTTCAACTAATAATAATAATAATAATAATAATAATAATAATTCCTTTATATTCCACCCTTCTCACCCTGAAGGGGACTCAGGGCAGATCACAGTACATATGCTCGGCAAACATTCAATGCCGCTTTGTATAAATACACAGACAGACAGAACAGGAGGTGGGTTGTTTCAGCTGGTTTTGGTGACATGGAGGTTGGGCTTGAGTCCAGGGGGTGCTGTTGCTCTATCCTCTATGACGAAGAGCCGTCAGGACATCCTCCTTCCTTTTGGTCACCCAGCATTTTCTGATCTTTTTTCTTTATGGTGTCGTAAAACACCTCCCCCACTTTTTAGCGGTACCCAATTTCTCTAATTACAGCTAAAGCTGTTTTCAAATTGCTTAGGTAAACAATGAGCTAGGGTGACAGTTGGCAGCTCATGCCAACTCAGGGTTCAAACTTGCAACCTTTTTGTTGATAGATCTTACAGTTGCTGATGATTTACCAGCTGGGCTAAACTTCCAGCCCTGATGCTTATAAATACTGATTCTTATAAATACTATCAAAACAAGCTTTCACTCTAAACATTACCAATAAACAGGTTTGGAATGCCAGTATACCAGTTGACTATGCCAGCAATTTTCCTAGATGGATCTTTGTTTTGAGAAATAACTTTTTTTGTTGGTCTATATGTGTGTGCACGTGCACATATGCCACATTGCCTTATTTTGCAGCTGCTTCAGAAGTAAAGTGCTTTACAGCTTCTTTTGAAGCAGTCTCCTAATCATGCCCTGTTGTATTGGACTCTGCTGCCTGCGGTAATTGACCTTGATTCTCTGCAATTTCTGTTTGCCTGCAGTTCTGGATCCATGTCTTGAATGAGGGCCAATTACCAAACTGTAAAGTACACACTGGGGGGGAAAGGGGTTTGTTGAAACAAAATCATCAGTGTTGCTATAAACTTATAAACTTCCTCAGAGGCAGTTGAAAAAAGAGACCATTTGCATTTGATAAGTCAAAAAGCTTTATAACAACTAGGTAGAACCCAGTCAATCAAACCTTTCACTTAAATAAATAGCAAATGTGATAGTTGCCCTAGTATAGCATGTTAAAAAAACAACAAAAATCAGATCTAAAATGAAATGTTTTCAAAGAATAATGGATTTATTTTCCTCTTTTCAGAAGCCTTTTCTTTAGCTGTCACCCTTGATCAAGGAAGTGGCCGAGATGTCAAGTACTTCGGCTAAACATGCCCGAGGAATGCCTTGCAATGCACCTGAAATGTCTTTCTGCTACAATCGATTTATCAGTACCCTTCCATTTGACAGCCAAGACATATTTCCATATCCCGTCTACATATTACTTACTATATATTACTTATTTCATAAATGAAAGCTAATTGTAATATTTTTTTCTATTTATTGTTCAATCTGCTGATGACAATGTCGTCTGTGCGCATTCAGAAGAAGATCTACAAGCCACTCTAAACACCTTCGCAGAAGCATACACGAAGCTTGGCCTGTCACTGAACATCGAGAAAACCAAAGTGCTGTTCCAGCAGTCACCAGCCAATCCATCTCCAATGCCAGAGATACAGCTTAATGGTGTAACATTAGAAAATGTTGAGCATTTCCGCCACCTTGGCAGCCACCTCTCCACCAAAGTCAACATCGACACCGAAATACAACACCGCCAGAGCTCTGCAAGTACAGCATTTTCCCGAATGAAGCAGAGAGTGTTTGAGGACCAGGACATCCGTAGGGATACCAAGGTGCTTGTCTATAAAGCTATTGTCCTCCCAACCCTGCTATATGCCTGCGAAACGTGGACTGTCTACAGACGTCACATGCAACTCCTGGAATGATTCAATCAGCGCTGCCTCCGGAAAATCCTGCAAATCTCTTGGGAAGACAAGCGGACAAATGTCAGCGTGCTGGAAGAAGCAAAGACCATCAGCATTGAAGCGATGGTCCTCCGCCATCAACTCCGCTGGGCCGGCCACGTTGTCCGGATGCCTGACCACCATCTCCAAAGCAGTTGCTCTACTCTGAACTTAAGAATGGAAAACGGAATGTTGGTGGGCAGGAAAAGAGATTTAAAGATGGCCTCAATGTCAACCTTAAAATCTCTGGCATAGACACTGAGAACTGGGAAGCCCTGGCCCTTGAGTGCTCCAGCTGGAGGTCAGCTGTGACCAGCAGTGCTGCAGAATTCGAGGAGGCACGAGTGGAGGGTGAAAGAGAGAAACGTGCCAGGAGGAAGGCGCGTCAAGCCAACCCCGACCGGGACCGCCTTCCACTGGAAACCAATGCCTTCACTGTGGGAGAAGATGCGGGTCAAGAATAGGGCTCCACAGCCACCTACGAATCCACAAGGAAACCCATCACGGAAGACCATCTTACTCGTCCAACGAGGGATAGCCTAAGTAAGTAAGTAATTGTTCAATCTGAAATAATTGTTTTGAGTACCTTAACTTGAAGATTGTGAAAGATATTGTGTAATCATCAGATTATTTCTTGTTGAAAATCTTGTAGGAAGAAGAAGAAAAAGAAGAAGAAGAACTTTATTTTTCTACCCTGCCTCCATCTCCCTGAGGGGACTCGGGGTGGTTTACATGGGGTCAAGACCAGGCAACATACAATTAAAAGCAGAACAATAACAAATTACAATTTAAAATAGCATAAAACAGCATAGCAACAATGCAAAAGCATCAAGCAACAACAGACTAATTTTGAAGGGGGGAGGAGGCCGATACGCAAGCTGATTAAAGGGTAAGTGGTTCATTAAGATGGATAGAAACGCATAATAGTATAGGAAATATCATGAAAACACAGCAATTTAACAGGATCAGAATCAATTCAGTTTAACTTGCAAAATATGAATAGTAATCTATATAAATAAAAATGTAATGTTTGTTTGTGGGATAAACAAAACTCAAAAACCACTGGACGAATTGACACCAAATTTGGACACAAGACATCTAACATCCCAATGTATGCCCTTCACTCAATTTTTTTTAATTTTCTCATTTGGGAGTTGAGGACCCCTGATGTAATATACATACAAATTCCATTGATTTAACCGGTCTAATCTAATAGTACTAATACTTGATGAATGTATGCAATGCAAAAACTCTCAACATCTCACAAGTACAAAATGTGTGAAGAATGGGCAGTTTTCTTTTAACCTAAGAGAAATTTCAATCTTCACTTTTTGGAAACTTTTGTCATAGTATATTGTAAAAACATTAGTTACTGCAAAACTAGCTTTATGTTTGCAGTCCTCGCCTTATTGAATCCAGAACACAGAACCTTGAGTAGGTTTTTGAAAAACAATTCATTCTCAAGAGGAACAAGTAAACAGATATCAGAATATGAACTTTATGGTACTCTCACCAGTATGTGACACCATTTCCCCAAACTCACTGTGCATTCAAGGCCAAAGTAGTAAATATTTCACAACACAATATGTCTTCCCCAGGGCTTTGTATTGTACACAAGATTTCATTCTACGAAGCAAAAATGCTTTGTTTCTATAGAATGTCAACATCTTTAGTCAAGAAGCTGACAGAACCTTTAATTACAAATTTTCTCAGGGCTACTGTTATGCTACAGTGTTTGCATATGTTACTGATGGCAATAATGATAAAATATGCATTGTATGACAACATGATTGTGACCTTCACAAGCCATGGATTTTATTAAGACAGGGCTATTCTAAAGCGTTAAGTTTTCCAAATTATATAGATGTTTCAGTTTTCATGTTCTTTCTTGTTAAGTGTTACTAGGAATATGTAATACCCATGGATCTTGCTTTTCAGTGACAGCACCTAGACATAAATGGTGACAATTGAATAACATGCACTTTTGTCATTATGATTACATTGAAGACCTTTTTAGAGAAGATGCTTTCATTTTTTTTTAGTTGTTGTGTGTCTTCAAGCTGCTCCTGACTTATGTTAGTTGGGGACCCCTCTCCATGACCAACTGCCGCTCTGGGCCAGAGTGAAGAGAGAGGGGGGCAGAAGACAGTTCCACCTCCTGTGCCAGGTTAATAATATAATATAATGTAATATAATATATTGTATAATAATAATAATAATAAACCTTTATTTATACCCCACTACCATCTCCCAGAGGACTCTGTGCGGCTTACAAGAGGCCGAGCCCAAATCTATGTATATAATAAAAGTTAGTGTTTGTATGCGGAGGGAGGATGGTGTATGTGGCAGCTTTCTGATTGGCTGCCACTTTCATAGGCCACTGTGACCAGCACGGGTGAGGGACCTGGACCAAACTTGGCACACATAATCTCCATGACCCCCTTTATGTCCTGGTGAGGTTTGGGGGAGGATGGACTAAGGATGATGGGATTTGTAGTACTTTCAAACACATCAATTCCCACAGACCACTGTGGCCCCCAACAAAGACCAATGAAGACCAAATTTGGCACACAGAGCCCCCATGACCCACTCTACATCCTATTGCAGTTTGGAGGAGGGCTGACTATGGATGATGGAACTTGAAGTACCTCGACTCACTTCCCGAGACTGCTGCAACCCTCAACCAATGACTGATCAAGACCAAACTTGGCACACAGAGCCCCTATGACCCACTCTACATCCTGGTGCAGTTTCGAGGAGGATGTACCATGGATGTTGGGACTTGAAGTACCTCCACTCGCTTCTCAAGACCACTGTGAAACTCATCCAATCACGGATCAAGACCAAACTTGGCACAGAGCCCCATGACCCACTCTACATCCTGGTGCTGTTTGGAGGACGATGGACCATAGACGATGGGACTCGCAGTACCTTCACTAACTTCCTGAGACTACTGTGAGCCATATAAATAACTGATAAAGATCAACCTTGATACACAATTGCTTTCTCATATAACCTGGGCAGCACCGGGTCCCCAAGCTAGTACATCAATAAAAAAACACAGCAATACAGACAAATAAACTCATAAACAAAGCAATAAACAATAACAGTAACACCATGATGCTTTAAAAACCTATGGCACGGCCAAATGTAAAAATTAAAATTTTAAAATATATGTATATACATATAATATTTATAATATTATAATGTAATGCAATATAATGCTAATAATAATATATTATAATTCTATATTTATATTACATGTAATATTACTAATAACATTACAATATAATGGTATAATGCAATATAGTAATAATACTGATATTGTACTATACTAATAATATAATATATTGTATGTATATATATGTATCTTGAAAGCTGATCTGAGTCCTCTTTGGGGTGAGAAGGATGGCATATAAATTTCGTAAATAAATAAAATAAATAACTTTAACTATTGTTGTTCATTCGTTCAGTCATTTCCGACTATTCGTGACTTCATAGACCAGTCCATGCCAGAGCTCCCTGTCGGCTGTCACCACCCCCAGCTTTTTCAAGGTCAATCCAGTCACTTCAAGGATACCATCCATCCATCTTGCCTTAATGGTACCTTAATGGTAGCTTAATATGTGAAGGTTTTTTTTACAAGTTTTATTTAGGATGGGTTACATTTGCCTCCCTCCAAGAGTGAGAGTATATAACTTGTGAAAGGTTACCTAGTGAGTTTCCAGAACTCATTGGAAATTCAGTTTCAGGGATCTAGAGTTTTAGTTTGACACTCCAACTCCTACATGAAACAGGATCTGATATTTGAGCGACCTGCAGCTGGCTGGGAGTCAGCTGCATTAAGATCACTACTGACTGAAAGCCATGAGTTCGAAGCTAGCTGAGGTCGGAGTGAGCTTCTGACCAATTTGTGTAGCTTGCTGTCGACCTTTGCAGCCCAAAAGACAGCTGCATCTGTCAAGTAGGAAATTTAGGTACCAGGTATGCGGGGAGCTAATTTTACTAATTTACAATGCCATAAAAATCTCCAGTAAGTATGCAAAGAATGAGGAAGTACTTCATCAGTGTCACAAATGGACGGTGAAGCGACAGCTCCCCTGGTGGACAGAATACCCTCATCAAAAGCTGAAATGTTAAATAGCCTCTGTGTGTCTGTCTACATATGTTGTGTGTCTATGGCATTGAATGTTTGCCATATATATGTACATTGTAATCCACCCTGAGTCCCCTGCGAGGTGAGGAGGACGGAATATAAATACTGTAAACAAACAAATAAATAAATAAGGTTTATATATTCAAATGAATCTCAACGTTTTCCCTGCACACACACACACAACACACACATGTGGGGTGTTAACTACATACCTTTCCTTCACATTTTTCTGTATTTGCCACCTTCCCATCATGTAGCATTTTTCACCTCTATGAGACTATTTGCATAATGAACAAGTGCTGCTCATCTCTTCCCGCAGAGAAGGGACACAGGAGGGATGCCCCTAACATGGCAGTGATTGGGCCTCCTCTACTCTGTTCCTATGGAAACAGTGGCTTTGTTGATCCAGTCTCTGAATTGCCTTCAAAATAAATTGCTTTGCGATTGCTACTTTATTACTAAGCAGCATATCCCTATTATCTTGAGATATTTTGTCACTAATTAAGATCAAACCCAAGATCATTTACATAAACTGATGACAGTTAGAGGCTAAACACAAAGACATGAAGAACTCCATTACAGTTCTGAAGATCTGAGATGGCTTCAGACTGTTTCTTGCAAAAATCCTACTTAAAATAAACACACATATGCATATGGATTCTGAGAATATTATTTCAATTTGATTAATGTTTGCTGAAATCAGTGTGAATTCTGTTTAATTGATAAACGAAGAATCAGAGGGCTGGGAATGGGACCTAACAAAGGAAAGAAGTTTTCTTTGAACAATTGGATTTGTTTAATATGTTCTTATGGTACTCAGGGGTTTAATTTCTCCTGGCCCAACAAAATATACAAGCATGTCAGATTGTAAAAATGTAACTCATTTAACCACGTTTCAATATTACATAACACAGCACGACCACAATGTCTGCAGGGGATATCTTCCCAGACTTTGCTTGAATACAGGCAACCATTAATAAGAGCAAACCCTATTGAAATGCAGAACTTCCAGCCTGAGAATACCACAGAGTCACACTGGAGGATCAAGAAATGGCATGAGAGACCATGTTTTGTCTGAAGTGGACCCATGGGCAGAGGAGGCTCAACACGGTATGCAAATTACGCTTTTGCGTATAGCGCGTGTCTCAGGGGGCGCTCTTGAGGAGCTCTTGAGGTGCCCCTGCCCCCAAGAACACCAAGAGGCAGCTCACTCTCCCTCCCTTCTTCCCTCACAAGTGCCCATTGGGCCTCTCCTCCTCCTCCTCACAGGGCAAGGGAGACAAAAACACCAGTGTGCGTCCCTCTCCAGGTGTTAGGAAATGCGCGGAGAAGGAGGGTCGATGCAGGGCGCGCACTTCCTAACACTGGGAAAGGGATGTGCAGCAGTGTTGCCAGGCACACGGGAAAAGAGGTATGCACGAGGCCTCTTTTCCCGCATGCCCAGCAATGCCGCTGTGCGTCCCTTTCCCAGCGTTAGGAAGTGCGCACCCTGCATCGCCCCCCCTTCTCTGCGCACTTCTTAACACTGGGAGAAGGATGCACGCTGGCGGTTTTTTCTCCCTTGGCCTGCGGGACTTGCTGCGCGCACCTCCTATTGGGCCGAGCCCTACTGGCCCCGCCCCCTTTCACCCTGTGAGCCTCCAGAGGTAAGTAGATTGCGATCAGACCCAACACAAAAAACCACCGCCACCAATCTTAAATGTACTTTTGTTTTAATCATATCATGATCTGCCTTGGGTCGATATTGGGAGAAGGTCAAGTTGTAAATAAAATTAATACATGAGTATAGTCTATTTAAAGAGGATATGTCTACTAGGACCTAAAATGACCCAGGGAAGCAGCAACAACAAAAAGAAGCAAACAATATCAAATGCCTCCAGGATGTTTTGGGTATTTTGAGGCCTCTGGGGGTTACAAAATTTCTAGAGGTTACAAAATGCTCCTTGGGTGCCTGAATGATGCCTATTTGCTGAACCTTCCCCTCCCTCTGGAAAAATGGTTTCGTATTTTAATGAAGAAACTTCAAAATATTTGCTTAGTGACAGTTCTTGAAGTATATTTGCAAATGAAAAAGGTTCATTATTTCACAGCTTAGAAAATATTTAATGTGCCACTTTGACCTTATCTCAACTGCACTGCATCCTGTCAGATCCCCAAAATCTGGAGTAAAGCAAGAGTCATCGCCATCCTGAAGCCAGGCAAAGATCGTAATGACCCAAAAAGCTATAGACCAATCTCCCTGCTGTGCCACCTCTACAAAGTTCTGGAGAGACTTATTTTACATAGAATTATGGAAAAAATAGACCCATGTCTGATCCCACAGCAAGCTGGCTTCAGGATAGGCAAAAGCTGCACATTGCAAATGCTGAACCTGACTCAGCACATAGGAGATGGCTTTGAAAGGCAGCAGATCACAGGAGCTGTCTTTATAGACCTTTCAGCAGCTTATGATACTGTGAACCACCGCCTCCTCCAGAGAAAAATGTGCCTCATAGGAAACCTGCTACAAAACAGGAGCTTTTTGGTTGAGTGCCAGGGCCAGAGAAGCAGATGGCGGAAACAGAAGAACGGCCTGCCTCAGGGGAGCGTGCTTGCTCCATCAATGTTCAACTTTTACACAAATGACCAGCCACTTCCAGAAGGGACAGAGAGCTTCATCTGATCTGATTATCGTGCCATTACTGCTCAAGCAGGGAGCTTTGAGATGGTTGAACAGAAAATCTCCGAAGCTCTAGGTGCCCTTACTGCCTACTACAGGGAAAACCAGCTGATCCCTAACCCATCTAAAACACTGACATGTGCTTTTCATCTCAAGAACAGACAAGCATCCCAAGCTCTGAGGATCCCACTTGAGCATTGCAGCGCACCCAAATGCCTGGGAGTCACTCTGGACCGTGCTCTTACCTACAAGAAGCACTGCCTGAACATCAAGCAAAAAATGGGTGCTAGAAACAATATCATATGAAAGCTGACTGGCACAACCTGGGGATCACAACCAGATACAGTGAAGACATCTGCCCTTGTGCTATGCTACCTTGCTGCTGTGTATGCATGCCCAGTGTGGAACACACCTCGCCACGCTAAAACAGTGGATGTGGCTCTTAATGAGACATGCTGCATTATCACGGGGTGTCGGTGCCCTACACCACTGGAGAAATTACACTGTTTAGCCGGTATTGCACCACCTAACATCCGCCGGGAAGTGGCAGCCAATAGTAAAAGGACCAAGGCAGAGATATCTCCAGCTCATCCCTTGTTTGGGTATCAGCCAGCACGCCAACGACTTAAATCAAGAAATAGTTTTCTAAGATCTACAGAGACACTTGCTGGAACCTCAGCAAGTGAGAGTCCACAAGTGGCAGGCTCAAACTCAGAACCTCAATCAAAGTCTGATACCAAATGAGAGACTCCCCCCTGGGCACACAGAAAACTGGGCGACTTGGAAGTCGCTGAACAGACTGTGCTCTGGCACCACGAGATGCAGAGCCAACTTCAAGAAATGGGGCTACAAAGTGGAATCCACAACATGTGAGTGTGGAGAAGAGCAAACCACTGACCACCTGCTGCAATGAGCCCTGCCACATGCACAATGGAGGACCTCCTTGCAGCAACACCAGAGGCTCTCCAAGTGGCCAGCTACTGGTAAAAGGACATTTAATCAACTACCAAGCTTGCAAACTCTGTTTTGTCTGTTTGTTAAAAATTTAACACAATTGTCTGGTTGATACTGACATGATAAATAAAGAAATCTCAATTCTGGTCTCTTCTTTTCCTTTTGATGGATTAAAAATCACCAAACATGATGTATCTATCATCTCACCAACTGGAAATATGTAGCACTCCACATTATTTGATGTATAGTGAGTTGTAAAGAAAATTCTTCTACATGTACTGGGGATAAAATGAAGTCTGTAGGGAAGTACATTGATGTGTGGTCCTCTATTTGATGTGCATGTGAAATCTGGAATGAAAAAGACGAAAGACTGCTCCAGAATTTCAGAGAGAACTGAAACCTCAATACTGGTTTAAGACAAACAGTCCAGATGTGTCCTAATTACCTCGAGTTATTCGAAGATAAAACAGATCAAGAAATGTTTTTCCATGTCCCCACACTGTGTAATTGTCTGACTATCTGGTCAGACATCCCATGACCTCTTGTGAAGCAGAATTGATTTCTCTTTAAGCCTGATATCAAGCTATCTTGCCTACATCCTATTTAGGATCTCGGCAACAGAAACATATACTCATTTAGACCTCCAGCTATAGACTTACTGTTCAGACAGTTCTTGTACTACTTTGCCCTTCTATCTCATTTAATGGGCATAGTGTCATTGAAATCGAACTGCGAAGAACCTTCTCCATTTTAAATGGTTTTAAATAAATTGAAAGTTATCTTTCTCCAAATCCCGTCTTTACTTGTTTTGTTTCTGCTAGTTGTTTTCCACCAAGATTTTTTTTCTTTCTCTTAATAGCAAATAATGACTTTGCTCTTTGCCCAGTCACATTGTCATCATATTGTTCAACTCAGCATTTGTCTGCTTGCCCGCGATGCCCTGCCTCATGCACAGAGGGAGAACTGTTTAAAGCTACAGACAATGTGGCCACTGTTGCCTGTTTTTGATGTAAAATTCTTTAGCCACTTTCATTCCCTCTGTTTTATCAGTTTTATAATAATTTATTTATGCAATGCTTTTTACACAAAAGAAATAAACAAACCATATTGTTAAAGGGAATGAAATACATAGGAATGGAAACAATCAGCATGGCACTTCTCTGCAATAGTGCAATGGTTGTGCTTTGGCAATGCATGCCGTCACGACCTGCGCTTCCTAGCTGACACCATCTTTCCTGTCACACAAGTAATGTAATGAAAGCCCAATTAATAAAACAGAGAGTGTATTGTCGAAGGCTTTCATGGCCGGAATCACTGGGTTGTTGTAGGTTTTTTCAGGCTATATGGCCATGATCTAGAGGCATTCTCTCCTGATGTTTCGACCTCACTACTTCTGAGGATGCTTACCACAGATGCAGGCGAAACGTCAGGAGAGAATGCCTCTAGACCATGGCCATATAGCCCGAAAAAACCTACAACAATCCAAAACAGAGAGTACTTAAGATAAAGAATTGTCCCTATCATTTAGCAGGAGAGAAATGTGTGAGAATAAAACAGAGAATCCCTACATATGACTAAAGTCCTTCTATGCTGCCCTATATCCCAGGATCTGATCCCAGATTATCTGCTTTAAACTGTATTATTTGACAGTGTAGATTCATATACATATGGGGTTAAAATTGCTGAAAGAAACATTAACAACCTTAGATATGCAGATGATACCACTTTAATGGCCGAAAGCGAGGAGGAGCTGAGGAGCCTTCTAATCAAGGTGAAAGAAGAAAGTGTAAAAGCTAGGTTGCAGTTAAACATCAAAGAAACCAAGATTATGGCAACCGGATTGATTGATAACTGGCAAATAGAGGGAGAAAACGTGGAGGCCATGACAGACTTTGTATTTCTAGGTGCAAAGATTACTGCAAACTCAGACTGCAGCCAGGAAATCAGAAGACTGTGGACTGTGATTCTGTGGATCTATGATTCTATGATTCTATATACATATGGGGTTAAAATTGCTGAAAGAAACATTAACAACCTTAGATATGCAGATGATACCACTTTAATGGCCGAAGGCGAGGAGGAGCTGAGGAGCCTTCTAATCAAGGTAAAAGAAGAAAGTGTAAAAGCTAGGTTGCAGTTAAACATCAAAGAAACCAAGATTATGGCAACCAGGTTGATTGATAACTGGCAAATGGAGGGAGAAAACGTGGAGGCCATGACAGACGTTGTATTTCTAGGTGCAAATATTACTGCAAACTCAGACTGCAGCCAGGAAATCAGAAGACACTTACTTCTTGGGAGGAGAGCAATGTCCAATCTCAATAAAATAGTGAAGAGTAGAGACATCACACTGGCAACAAAGATCCGCAGTCAAAGCAATGGTATCCCCTGTAGGCTGAATATCTGGTTAGCTGGTGTGTTTGACACACTGCAGAATTATAGCAGTTTGACACCTCATTAACTGCCGTGGTTCAGTGTTATGGAAATCTGGAATTTGTAATTTTGTGAGATACTCTGCTCTGTCAGAGATCTCTTGTGCCACAACAAACTACAAATCTTAGGATTCCACAGAATGGAGCCATGGCAGGTAAAGTGGTGCCAAACAGATGAAGGAGCTGGGGGTGGTGACGGATGACAGGGAGGTCTGGTGTGGGTTGGTCCCCAAACCCCTTCTAAAAGTAAAAGAACTTACCTGGCCTCAATTAGAATGCTGACGGTGCTCTCCTGACACATAGAAATGATGCACCAAGAGAGTCGGGGGGGGGGGTAGGAGCGATTTTCCTCCTCCTCTCCTTTTGCCTGGTGTGCCATTTATACACACCAGGAGAGCTCTGGCACCACTCTAATGGAGGCCAGGTCTTTTACCTTTAAAGGAGGGTTTGGGGGCTTTTGAGGACTGTTCAAGTGTTCTCCTGGAACATCTGGATACCCACCCCAAAAAGCACACACTTTCTGGGTTGTGTATGGATGGGGTCCCGGGAACATTTGCGTTTTTAAAATGCAAATGTTTTTGGGTTAAAGGGCTATGTGGAAGTGCCCTTCGTTTGTGAGAGCTCAATTGCAAGGAAACTTGGACCCCTTCCACACTTCCCTATATCCCAGGATCTGATCTCAGATTATCTGGCAGTGTAGACTCAGGCTCCTTCCACATATCTGTATAAAATCCCACATTATCTGCTTTGAACTGGGTTACATGGAAGTGTGGACTCTGATAACCCAGATATTGTGGATTATGTGCCTCGCTACTCAGGGGTATATAGGATCCTGGGATATAGGAGCAGTGTGGAAGTGGCCTGGGTCACCAGAATCATCCCAACAAGTTTAAGGAATAAAAATGTGCAAACTCAATTAATGGTAAACATACAATATTATGATGTATTTTTATTTGTATGAATTTTTTATGTACATAAAGGCAATGTCATTGAAAATCTGGTGACAACTTCATTGGAAAAATTTAAAAATTGGACTGTGTATTTTCCTGACTGTAAATTTTTATCTTGGAAATCACTGAACCTTGATACAGGTGCAGCTTCATAAATTTGTAGCTAAGTCTATAATTAAATATGATTTTGTTGTTTTGAAGAATTGCTTCTGTTTTGTCACGAACTGGGCCTGTAACAATTGACTTTTGGAACAGGACGTGCACCTTGTGCCCAGCAGGAAGCCAGGGGTGCCTCAAAAGAGGCCTTTAAGGATTTTCTTGTAGAGATAGTCTTTAGTCTTTAATGATGTAACTAAGTCCTTTATTATTGAACAAATCTAACAGATATTTCTCAAATCTTCAATGGGTCAAACAAATGCTTCAAGGCTTTGAATTAACTAGTGGCTTCCTTAATCTTGTCCACGAGGGACAGGCAACTGTCTTCATTAACTGTTCCTTTACTTTAGAGGAAAACCTTTTTTAACCTCTTCCAGGCTGACTATAATCTAATTCTTACTGATGTGGGTCCTACTACCGGATTCAAACTGTGTCTTGAGCACCGAGTAGACCTACCAGTAAAGGCTTGCAGATTCTCCAGCTGGAGTTCTCTGGGTCTGTAAAGCTGTTTTCCCTCCGGAATGTCCCTGGAATTTCCTGAACTTCAGTTTCCCTGGATGGTCCCTGGAATTCTTAAGAAATAAAGCTTTTGTGCAGGTGAAGCTTGTCCACGTCCTCTAACTTAGCTTTCCTCACTAAGACTAACTAAAAATGGCTCCCTCTTCCCTTCCCATCTCCCTGGGAGAAGGGGAGGATCCAAACTTAACAATGATAGTGACTTGCCCTCTGACTGCAAACCAAGGAATCCCTGCATGCAAACACTTAATAGAAAGAAAATGAAGTTGGAGCTCCTGGTACAGACGTACCAGCACAGCTTCTTATCCACAGTCAAAATAAGTTCATGGTGAATATACTAGAACTATTATACCAACCTTCAAATATGCTGTTGAAATATCAGTAAAAAAGTTATTATGGAGTTTATAACTACAGGATTGCAATTTTTCCCCTGAAGGATTATGAAAGATAGGCAAGCAATACAAAATTGACCTTGGGGACAGTTATTTTTCCCTGAACAGCAATTATTGAAGATACATAGCTTAATGTCTTTGCTCCCATATTAGCTTTCCAGAGCCATGTCTAACTTGGACATGCACATAAATAAATAAGTTCTCTTGTCATGAGACAGCAGGAAAAAAGTCTTTAAGGATTTGCATAAGGGCGAATCTGGCAACAAGTTAGTCCTAGCAGCAACAGAAAAAAATGTATTAAAAACAATTCTAGAGTCTACAGTTTGTGGATGCGGCAGCTAATTAATTTTACCAAAATATAACTTCACAATGACTGGCCAATGCCATCTAGCTCATTTTATGGTTGACTAGTGCTTTAATTCAGGTTTCTAGCATCCAACACTTAAGTCATGCAATCCTTGTGGGATCAGTAAAATCTCTAGTAGATTAGGTTACAACATCTACAATAAAGATTGCAACAGCAGCAAGGCAATGGGGCAGTTTTTGCTACTGCAATCCCACCTCCCCACCCCTGCAGGTTATGCAGTACTCCGGCTAATCAGAAGTGTCACTTATGGCTGAAAATTAGATGGTGGGAGTTCTCTGGGAGCAAAACAAGCCATACCACCATATTTTAAAGAAATCTTCTGGGAAATTTTTCATCTGATGTTTGCAGGTCGGGGCTCCAGGAGACTGTACAATTCAGGCTTTTATGTGTGAAAAAGATCTTGGAGTCCTCGTGGACAACAAGTGAAACATGAGCCAACAATGTGATGTGGCGGCAAAAAGAGCCAATGGGATTTTGGCCTGCATCAATAGGAGCATAGTGTCTAGGTCCAGGGAAGTAATGCTACCCCACTATTCCGCTTTGGTTAGACCACACCTGGAATATTGTGTACAATTCTGGGCACCACAATTGAAGAGAGATATTGACAAGCTGGAATGTGTCCAGAGGAGGGCGATCAAGGGTCTGGAGAACAAGCCCTATGAGGAGCGGCTTAAGGAGCTGGGCATGTTTAGCCTGAAGAAGAGAAGGCTGAGAGGAGATATGATAGCCATGTATAAATATGTGAGAGGAAGCCACAGGGAGGAGGGAGCAAGCTTGTTTTCTGCTTCCCTGGAGACTAGGACGCGGAACAATGGCTTCAAACTGCAAGAAAGGAGATTCCATCTGAACATGAGGAAGAACTTCCTGACTGTGAGAGCCATTCAGCAGTGGAACTCACTGCCCCGGAGTGTGGTGGAAGCTCCTTCTTTAGAAGCTTTTAAACAGAGGCTGGATGGCCATCTGTCAGGGGTGATTTGAATGCAATATTCCTGCTTCTTGGCAGGGGGTTGGACTGAATGGCCCATGAGGTCTCTTCCAACTCTTTGATTCTATGATTCTATGAGATGTAGAGGTAGCCTTTGCATTGCCCTGTTTCCTTTCACAATGCCAGGGCTCTGTATACAGGCAGAGGTGAACCAAACAAACACACAGCTTGTGTTAAACTGTTTAATTAAAGCAGCATTTACTTTCTGGCTGTTTTAATAGTCCAAAATTTAAAACATAAAGATGGCCCTCAGCCACAGAATATAAAACAAAAACTGATAGCAAATGCTACACCGTAGTCAAAGGGTGCAGTACAGTCATCAAACGCTGAGAGTTCAATGAGTAAAGTCCAAGGATCAAGAGTCTATACCAGGGGTCCTCAAACTAAGGCCCGGGGCCCGGATATGGCCCTCCAAGGTCATTTACCCGGCCCTCGCTCAGGGTCAACCTACATCTGAAACGACTTGAAAGCACACAACAACAACAATCCTATCTCATCAGCCAAAAGCAGGCCCACACTTCCCACTGAAATACTAATAAGTTTATATTTGTTAAATTTGTTCTTCATTTTAATTACCGTACTGTATTGTTTTTAAGTGTTTATTGCACTACAAATAAGATATGTGCAGTGTGCATAGGAATTCATTCATGCTTTTTTCAAATTATAATCCGGCCCTCCAACAGTTTGAGGGACTGTGACCTGGCCCTCAGTTTAAAAAGTTTGAGGACCCCTGGTCTATACCATAGTCAAAAGCCAGTCCAGAGATTCAAGGTTCCAGAGTTCCAAGAGTTCAAGCAACAGCTCAGGATACCAAAAGCCACAAACCTGGGGAAAAACCACCAGCACCCACTACCAAAATAAGACAAATATTTTTCACACCACATCAATCTCAGGGCTAGCACCTTATAACCAGTAAAAACCCAGCTGCAACCTATCTCTTGTATGCCTCCACCCTTAACTGCTTTCACCTGTAAACTCTTACTTACAGATTACTCAGCCCTATAGGACTAAAACGTACATTAACCCCTTCCATCACTTACTGCTAAGCCATTCACTATCAACTGTGGGACATGATACATGACATTTCCACTCCCAGTTTACAAACGTATCTACACAACTAGCTTGCCAAGGGACAATTTGCAGCTATCGCTGATTTAGCAATTAAATAATCATGTTTTACTTTGATAGCTTTTAAAAATCTTTGCTAATAATATTACAATATAATGTTATAGTGCAATATAGTAATATATACTGATATTGTACTATGCTAATAATATAATATATTGTATGAAAATATATATTGTAAGCCACTCTGAGTCCCCTTCGGGGTGAGAAGGGCAGCATATAAATGCCGTAAATAATAAATAAATAATAAATTTGCTTCCATCCAATATGATTACAGTGGTCTTACCCTTCAAGCCTTGATTTTGAGACACAGAAAAGCGAACGGGCATTTTTAGCAACTGTAGTGAATCCCTGGGAGGAAGGTCAGAACATTCATGACTTCTAAAAAGAAAATTCCCAAGCACTGATATGAAACATTACATTGAGCTAATCCCTCCTTCTCAGCATTCTCCAACCAGAACCAAAAACTTGGATTGGATGCTGAACTGGTGTTCTCATAGTTTGTGCAAACAATACAGGAGGGGAGCGAGAGAGTACTGGGTTCACTTATATAACAACAATGGGAATACTACACTTGAATGGACCGCAAATGTCTTCTCTCTATTTCCCCTAATTTGTCCATTGCTTATTGTGACTCAGCTGGAACCACAGACACAGACTGATAGTGTTGTGACTCAGATGGGGTCTGAGAGTGACTCTGACGAGGATGATGGGATTCAGGTTGACAATCAGGTTCAAAATGTTCCTGTTATAGACAATGAGGAACAGGGTGTGCTAGTTCAGTTTCCCACAGCAGGGAATGATGTTTTTGATACTGAAACTAGCCAGGTGCAAATTGACTCAGAAAAGGAGGACAGTTCTCAGCCTGATAGTAGGCAGGAAGGCAACCAACCTGAACTTGATGAAACGGGAATCTTAGATCAGGCTGACCATTTGAGATTCAGAGTTTGAAGGAGTGTGAGAATAGCCAACAAGAAGGAGGCCAGAGGCCAAAGAAATGCTTTCATGTATTGCAAAGGGTATTAAGCAGTGTGTTTGAAAACAAACCTTTGTCAGAGCGTCTTCTCGCTCAACCAAGCAGCTTGTGCTCGTTTTTCCTGTGTCCATGGTCTTGGGATTTTGTCATGGGACTTTGTTTCATTGGTGCCATTTGGAATTCTGCTTTACAGTGCTATGTTTTATTGATCTTTGGAACATTATTTGCTTTTCATCTTTACTTTTTAATAAATTAAAAAAAAACTTCAGTCTGTGTGCAGTTCTGTTGATTTCAGCAAGGTGAATCTATTATTATTATTATTATTATTATTATTATTATTATTATCTTTGTTTGTACCCCACTAACATCTCCTGAAGAACTTGATGCTGCTTACAAAGGCCAAGGCCTCAATAAAAACAACAGCATAACAATACACATAACATTTCATGCAAATCAAAACATTAAGCAATAACAGTAAACAATAAGACAATACACCATAACACGATAAAACTAGGGCTGGGCCAAATGGGTACAGATTAAAAAGTGCTGAGTATGACAGGTGAAAAGTAGGGTAAGTGCAATGTGCAGACAATCTTAAATCTCTACTAAAGTGCTTCTGGGACATATTGCTGGAGTTTCCTATTCTGGAAAGGCACACCGGAAGACTTCAAACTCTTCCTAAAGATTGCCAGTGTAGGGGCTTGTCTGATGTTCTTGGGGAGGGTGACCCAGTCAGGGGGCCACCACAGAAAAGGCCCTGTCCTTCATCCCCACCAGACGCGCCTGCAACGCAGGTCCAACATTGCTCATGATATATGTGTTAATGCAAATAACACATTTTCTAAATCTATGAAATGGGGTTGTCATGTTCATAATATTTATTTGCACAACTGTATGATTAGTCTACATGAACTTATTACAGTTGTGCTGTTTCAACATTATCTTTGCCAGCAATTGCATATTCTGCTAGGAATAAATAGAAAGTGATCCGTGAGATGAAGCTGACCAAAAAGACCAATCTGCCTGTGTAGCCCTCAGCACAGATGTTTTAGGAAAGATAAAATATGGAGAAGATTCAGGAGCAACAAGGACACAGATGGGATTGCTTTGTCAGAAGTGCTTACATACTGATTGCATTCATTCCCTTTTTAAAAAAATTAATTGCCTATCTGTCCTAATTGGTCCTTGAGGCTATGTTCCAAACAAAATATGAAAACAAAACTGCAATAAACAAGATTAAAAAGAGAGCACACTCTACATTTGTCTTTTATCTTTTCTTCCAGGGCTTCAAAATGGTTGTTGTAACTTCGCAACCATCATTTTATAAAGTAAAAGTGATGAACCAAGGAAAGCCAAGGGAAATATGTTTCAAGCAACAGCAATAAGAATTACACCTAAAATCAAGCAGATGAAGCAGTCATAGCATTTCTGCAAAACATGAAAACAAATAGGTCTCTGGTTGCATGCTACTACAAGACTGAAGGCGAAGGAAGAAAGAGAAGAGCACCTGAGAAATATTTAAGCATTTCTGATATTTGCTTCGAATTCATGAAGGCTAGGAATCATTTCTAAGGATTATTAAATGTCTCTTCTTAAGTATAATCCTGTGCTTTCATTAATCCTCCAGGCCAGCAGCATGAAGTGTTTTGTGTCCTTTATTTTAATAGGCCTGACTAAATTGATCTGTGGCTGATACAGCTTTGAAGTATCTCTGTTTTTTTGTGTACAGCATACCCTTAAAGACACCACAAGGAATTTACACAGTGGATGAAAATTAAGATGTTACAAACATTAGGATGCAGGAGACACTGAAAAGTCATTATAGTTTCTTAACAAAATGAATGCAGGGGCCAAAAAGAAATCCAACTAATCGCCAGCTGCTACATACTCTTTGGCTACATACTCCAGAGCTCTATACAGGCAATCGCTGAGTTACAAACATCTGACTTAGAAGTGACTCATAGTTAAGAACAGTGGTGAGACAACATGAAGTGAGAACCTTTCCAGACAGCCTCATAATGTGGGACAAAGAAGTGGGTTTAAAAAGCAAATCCAAAACACGGAGCTGTCTGTCCCGGCTAATAGTCCCCTGACAAGTTCAGTTGTAGCGAATTTTAGAAATCCACAAGATTGACACAGGACATCCACCAGAAGTTTTCTTTTTTTAATTGATGCTCCAAGATGAGCTGGATTTCATAAGCGCTGATGAGGATACACAAATGTGTACGCAAGCAGATTTCTTGTCATCATCTCTCCTTACCCTAAGGAGATTCCATCTGAACATGAGGAAGAACTTCCTGACTGTGAGAGCCGTTCAGCAGTGGAACTCTCTGCCCCGGGGTGTGGTGGAGGCTCCTTCTTTGGAAGCTTTTAAACAGAGGCTGGATGGCCATCTGTCAGGGGTGATTTGAATGCAATATTCCTGCTTCTTGGCAGGGGGTTGGACTGGATGGCCCATGAGGTCTCTTCCAACTCTTTGAATCTATGATTCTATGATTCTATGCTGCCTTTACGTTTGCCCTCTTGAACCCTTTGGTGTCACTTGCCTTCTATACTGGTGCCCACTGTGTAAATTCAAGATCTGTTTAATGTCATAAACATGAGAACAAAGGCAGAGAGTTCTCATGGGAATTGCTTTCTATTTGTGCTTCTGTTTAGCCACTTCTGTGTCCGTGGCTCCATCTGTTTACAGCCCTCATCAGCTGTTTTAGGATTTTAAAATGTGCACATGTGCTGGAGTAGTTCACACCAGCATATTGCAATGAAGTCCTGTGTTTTTCTTGAATACAAGAAAAACACACATTGACCTGAATATGCGAATTATACAACCGATGTTGGATTTTAAGGACACCTTTAAACCCATGTTTATCAGCAGTGATTCAGAACACATTTTTGGCAAGATTCATCTAGCCCCCCCCCCTTTTTTTTAAATCCCAGTTTCCACCAGATTTTAGGGCCTGTGTAGAAGGGCCCTGAGATAAATCTATCCCTAGGATGGGAAATCACTCCTGAAAGAGTTATCATGGGGAAAATCACTCTCCACTGAAACTTTCTCACCAATCCTTGTCTCAACAACAAGCCAAATGTTTCAAAATCCAATTCCCGCAGGGACAGAACATGAGGTGAAATCTTTTGAACAGGACACAGGTAGCAAAACAAATACCACAGAGGTGTTAACCCTTCCCCATGTTATCCAAAGCTCCCTTTCCGTCTCCCTCCCTCCCTCCCTCCCTCCCTCTCTCTCTCTCTCTCTCTCTCTCTGTGTATATATATATATATATACACATACATACATACATACATACATACATATAAACATATATATACACATGGCTGGAGTTACACTTTAAAATGTCCCTATTCCAAATCATCAAAATAAACCACTATATATTTTATGAATTTAACATGTGGCTTTGTATATACTACAGCTTTTTATTAACAGCTGCATGTCATGACCTTTTTAGAAGTGGACTGTGGCATGACATTCTGCAATACTTGCTGAATTGAACACTATTTGTGTCTTAATATTTGCACTAAAATGTGTGATGCAAGGCCAGAAAGTTAATTTTGTTCTTTACAATATGTTCTGTCTATTTTATGAAAACAAATAAAGATCTTTATGAAAACAAATAAACAAACAAATTCAATTTAAGAACAAACCTACTGAACCTATCATGTTTGTAACTTGGGGGCTGCCTATATACGACTGTTATGATTGTGGGAGAAGAATGTTGAGAATCGACAGTATCCTTCAAAAGATGATGGTAGAAATATTTGCAGCCAGGCACACATACACAGGTGAATTTTAATGCATTCTATTTCTCTTCATGCATTTTGTAATAATAAAAAAACCCAAATAGCCATTTACTAATCAAAAGCATGCAACCTGTCTCTGGTTGAGGCCATTTTTCCAGTACCTCAGTATGCAGAAAAGGAAGGAATCTGGAGAAAAAGAGCACAAAATGGGCAAAATTCCTAGCTTTATCATTAAAAGTAGCAAGCTGCACTTGGCAGCTAACCACGACTTTGAGGACAACTTTGAAAATTGACAAACTAGTAAAAATATGGCAGGCTGCCAGTCCCTACTCATGCCTGGTCCATTTGAAGGACCCAGACATGTTGTGATAGAGCCTTACTTCCTCATTGTTTGGAGATTTGATTGCTTGCTTATCCACCTTTCTTCTAATATGGAATCCAAGGCAGCTAAGACCGATTTAAATAAAATGTAGCCAAAAACAATTATCATAATGAGTTTATAACAATTTAATATACTATCCTCTTAAAACAGCACTAATTTGAAATCGTTTACTAGTATTTAACACAACAGGGAATGTTCCTTTTAAAAAGTATATTATGTGTATACATACATACTAAAAGAAACCTGGAATGTTTAGAATAATCTAGTTTTCACAAATATCACAAAGGACTACCACCTCACCCACCTCATAGGAAACCTGCTACAAAACAGGAGCTTCTTTGTTGAGTTCCAGGGCCAGAGAAGCAGATGGAGGAAACAGAAGAACGGCCTGCCTCAGGGGAGCGTGCTTGCCCATCACAAATGAACAGCTACTGCCAGAAGGGACAGAGAGTTTCATCTAGGGTGATGATCGTGCCATTACTGCTCAAGCAGGGAGCTTTGAGATGGTAGAACAGAAGCTTTCCGAAGCTCTAGGTGCTCTTACTGCCTATTACAGGGAAAACCAGCTGATCCCCAATCCATCTAAAACACAGACATGTGCCTTTCATCTCAAGAACAGAGAAGCATCCCGAGCTCTGAAGATCACCTGGGAAGGAATCCCACTGGAGCATTGCAGCGCACCCAAATACCTGGGAGTCACTCTGAACCGTGCTCTTATCTACAAGAAGCACTGCCTGAACATCAAGCAAAAAGTGGGAGCTAGAAACAATATCATACGAAAGCTGACTGGCACAACCTGGGGATCACAACCAGATACAGTGAAGACATCTGCCCTTGGGCTGTGCTACTTTACTGTTGAGTATGCATGCCCAGTGTGGAATACATCTCATCAAACTAAAACAGTGGATGTGGCTCTTAATGAGACATGCCGCATTATCACGGGGTGTCTGCGCCCTACACCACTGAAGAAATTACACTGCTTAGCCGGTATTGCACCACCTGACATCTGCCGTGAAGTAGCAGCCAATAGTGAAAGGACCAAGGCAGAGGCATCCCCAGCTCATCACCTGTTTGGGTATCAGCCAGCACGTTAACGACTTAAATCTAGAAATAGTTTTCTAAGATCTACAGAGACACTCGCTGGAACACCTCAGCAAGCGAGAGTCCAAAAGTGGCAGGCTCAAACCCAGAACCTCAACCAATGGCTGATACCAAATGAGAGACTCCCCCCTGGGCATACAGAGGACTAGGCGACTTGGAAGGCACTGAACAGACTGCGCTCTGGCACCACAAGATGAAGAGCCAACCTTCAGAAATGGGGCTACAAAGTGGAATCCTCGACATGCGAGTGTGGAGAAGAGAAAACCACTGACCACTTGCTGCAATGCAACCTGAGCCCTTCCACATGCACAATGGAGGACCTTCTTGCAGCAACACCAGAGGCACTCCAGGTGGCCAGATACTGGTCAAAGGACATTTAATCAACTACCAAACTCACAAATTTTGTATTTTATCTGTTTGTTTGCTTTGTTCTGTTAGAAATGTAATATAATTGACTTGTTGTCCTGACACGACAAATGAATAAAATAAATAAATAAATCTAGTTTTCAACTCTTCTGCTATGTCTCTCAACCACTGCATAACTGTAGCCTGCAGTAGATCAGCTAAGAAGGGGATTGGCCATTCCTGTCCAACCTGAGGAATAATGAGACCAAACACAGGGAAATAGATTAAAATAATGGCAACTTTATTAACTGTTATCTATTCAGTTGTGTTTTTTTGGGGAGATAAGCCAAAATAATTGGAGGGTGTGGGAAAGCGACTTGATGTAGCTGTCGATAGAGCAGTTTTTCTAGCTAGATCAGACCCCCCACCCCAGGCCCCCATGGTGAAAGCACCATAGCCCCCAGGAGGAATCCCTGAAACTCAGGGTTACTCTAAGGCAGTGGTTCTCAACCTGTGGGTCCCCAGGTGTTTTGGCATACAACCCTCTGAAATCCCAGCCAGTTTACCAGCTGTTAGGATTTCTGGGAGTTGAAGGCCAATATATCTGGTGACCCACAGGTTGAGAACCACTGGTCCAAAGCAAACTAATAAACAGAGAGACGATCAAGATATGGAATCCTCAAATCCATATGATCCCTGTATCTCCCACCAAATTATACTACTCCATTTCCTATCTCACCCAGGGTTGTATGATTTTATTCCTGCATCTGGCCCAGCCTACTCCATTCAACTCCCTGTTTTTAAATTTTTATTTTATTTCATACCCTGTGTTTACTCTATTTATTTTTATTGTTTGTATTTTATTTGATACAACATTTGATATGTTGTTATTTTGTTTTATTGTAATTGGGCTGCGGCACAGAAAAACAGCCAGGAATCTGAATGCCATCATTCTCATCACACTGAACCACAACAGCCACCTCCCGAGGGAAAGCCTGGAGTTGGTTGGGGACAGAATTTCGGGAGGAACTGGGTTAAAATAATGCAGTTCCTCCTGGATTTCCGGCCTGTATGGAGGCACTTCCCTCCTCATTTCAAATTAATTCAGTTTTACTGGAGGCATCATTTGAATATCTCTCATAAAACTGAGAAAGATCTGTTTTTTTGGGCCTCCCTGCAAACTTACAATAAGCTATTTTTCAAGATATGCCAATTTCTCTACATTTCCACTAAATAAGCAACCACAGCCACCCTCTCCTTACACACTCAGACTTAAGAAGGAAGACTTATAGAGGGATGGTATATCTTCTGCAGATTAAAACTGGCCTAGAATCCTGAATTCCTCTAAAGGTTTTTAAATAGCTTATTATTCTTGACTTCAGTAGGACAGATTATATATCTAGAAGAGTATTTTGTTAAAGTCAGTGTTGGTTTCTTTTAAATGAAAGTTTTGTAGCTGTGGTAGGAATCTGCTAAAGTTCATGTTTGCAAGGAAACTGTAATTCTGTAGCTGTCATCTGTATTGCAAAGATAAAGTCCTGTATTTCTTTGTGTTTTTCCTTCTTCCACATCTAAAAGAATGCCCACTGAAACATTTTACTTAAAGCACAGCGGTAGAACCACTCTGTCCAAATTTAATTTAGGACAGAGGAACATTTCTTATCAGGTTGTTGATCTAAGATCTCTAGCAAGGAACAAAGAAAATCAGGAATACACATTATGCATGTATTATATACAAGCTTGGTAATCAAGATCTTTTGTGAAGCGGAATTCAATACAGTTGAATTTATGTTGCACTCCAGGACACAAAAAGCCCTCTGACTGTAAAACACCACACCGTTGAATGGAAAACACTCCTTTTATTGAAGATAATTAGAAAGCAGCAAGTAAAAAGCACTTAAAAGAAATAGGTAAACCCAATTAGGTGAGAAGATAAGCAGAAGCAAAAATAGTCCAGGGTAAAGTTCAGCAAATTCCATAAAACAAAGTCCACACTTCTCTAATATAATTCAGGAAAACAGGAAACATTAATCCAAGGCATGAATAGACATTCATATCCTCCAAGAATCATAGAATCAAAGAGTTGGAAGAGACCTCATGGGCCATCCAGTCCAACCCCCTGCCAAGAAGCAGGAATATTGCATTCAAATCACCCCTGACAGATGGCCATCCAGCCTCTGTTTAAAAGCTTCCAAAGAAGGAGCCTCCACCACACTCCGGGGCAGAGAGTTCCACTGCTGAACGGCTGTCCAAAACATGAACAAGAAATCCTTAAACAAGAATCTTCCAAGCAAAGCTTCCATGAAACAAAGGACAAAAACTACACTTAATTCCAACGATGCTTCATCTGACTATATTTCCCATATTTGGAACACGTTAAGCTATTCCATGGACTCAGGAATTGGTTTCGATTTACTTGAGATCCCCTTATCTTTTTCTGTCAAAGCCTGGCAGACTGCCGAAGGCACTGTTTGGCCTGTCTGTTTTAACTAATTTCTTCTCACCTATCTATTTGCTCATTAACTCTCGTACCTGGGCCAGATGGCCAGTTGTTTTCAAGCCCCAAATTCCGGGAACCCTCTGGTAACAATTCAGGGAGTATACTATCTGTTGCACTCCTTTCAGGGACATCCTCATGGGAAACTACACTTTGCACAGGAGTCTCCTGGTCCTTCTCTGCATCAGTATCATTGACCAAACCATTGCCATCTTGAAATTCATTGGCATCACTTCCCACATCCAAAGCACCCTGATCCTGAAACACAATCATAGGCTGAACTCCAACAATTTAGCTTTCGCAACCACAAATATGTACACTGGAAACAAAGAAAAGGAAGAAGGAACTTCTTTTAGAAAAACATTTTCCAAGCAAATGCTTTGAAAGCTATCACTTTTTCCTGGTAAAATTGGGGTTCCTGGATTTTGAAAAAGGAGAATCTTCTTTTAGGGAGTTGTAGAAGTTGTGTCAAAAAGGAAACAGCAGAGCAGAAAACATGTGAAGCATTGACTCCATCAGTCAAGGAGCATATCAACCATGCATAATTCAATTCATCATTGGCTGAATACCTGGAAAATTGTATCATGGTATAGTTAACTCATTGTTTTCAGTACTAAGATAGAACACTGCAACATCTACATTAAGTTTTAGTGGGTGGAAAAGATTACAAAAATTATACTTCACTATCCTCTTGCAACAGATATAGCAAAGATACATAAATAAACTGCAGCAGTACTGCTAGACACTACATATTTGTACCCTGCCAGGCCTGGCTGTGATATGACATGTTACTTTTGTTGTGGCTAAATGCCTATAAAATGCATTTACAGAAATTGGAAGCATTTTATAGGCATTTAGAACAACCTGCAATGTTCCGCGTGTTTTGGACTTCAGCTCCCCACACTGAACAAACTGGCTGGGGGTTCTGGGAGTTGGAGACACAAACACCTAGAAGGCCGCTGGTAGTGCAGGCCTGCCCAGAGGCAATCTGATCATAATGTTTTCTGAGGCCGAGTGGACAACTTATCCAAGGTCACCAGTGAATTTCAAGGATAGGCAGCAAATTGAGCCCTGGTCTCCAGGGTCATAGTCCAACACTCAAAGTACTATTCAGTGCTGGCTCTCATTACTTTTACTACTTCCAACTTATTAATTTATTGTGGTGGTTCCCTAGCACTCTGAGGTTGGATCTACACATCTTATATCCCTGCATCTGATCCCAGATTATCTGCTTATTCCGGATTGCCTTGTTTATCTGGCAGTGTACACTCATATAGTCCAGTTCAAAGCAGATAATCTGGGATCAGATCCTGGGATATTGTTGCACTCCAGGACAGGAAAAATCCTCTGATTTTAAACACCACCGGTTGAATAGCAAAACAATCCTTTTATTGAAGATAAGTAAAAACAATCTACATAAAAAGCACTTAAAAGGAATAGGAAAATCCAATTACGTAAGAAGATAAGCAGGAGCAAATTAATCCAAGGTAGAGTTCAGCAAAGTCCATAAAGCAAAGTCCACACTTCTCTAATATAATCCAGAAAACAGAAATAAATTGATCCAAGGCTTGGATGAACAATCAATAAACCCAGGAATCAAAAACCATAACACAAGAAATATCTTAACATGAATTTTCAAAGCAGAGGTTCTATGAAACAAGGACAAGAACTTTGCGTGATTCTAAACGATGCTTCATCTGACTACACATCCCAAAGCTGTCAGAAACTGGTTTCTTTGTAATTGAGGCTTTATTACCGTATATACTCGAATATAAGCCGAGTTTTTCAGCCTTTTTTTCTGGCTGAAAAACCTCCCCTCGGCTTATATTTGGGTCAGGGAACGAGGGAGGAGGAGGGAAAGGCAAGCCTCCCTCGGCAGCCCCGGCGGCGGCAGAGAAGAAGGAACCCCCTGCGTCAGTCTTTTCCACAGGCTTGCTCTCCTTCTTCCTGGTCACATGCGCGGCTGCGGTGGAAGAGGCAGCGGTGGGAGGATGCAGGAAAGCCGCGCATGGAGTGAGGGGGCGGGGCAAGTGCATGCCAGTCCCCTTCCTCTCTTGCCGCGCGCACACCTTCGGCGGCGGAGGCAGGAAAGACACGCAAGGGAGAAGGGAAAGGTGCGCGCCTTTCTCCCCTCCCATGCCTTGTGCGCCTTCCTTGGCAGCGGCAGTAAAGGCGCACACAAGGCATGGGAGGAGAGGAAGGCGTGCACCTTTCCCTTCTCCCTCGCCCCCCTCACCCCATGCGAGGCTTTCCTGGGTCCTCCCACCGCTGCCCCCGCCACCGTGACCGCGCATGGGACAAGGAAGAAGGTGCGCACACGGCAAAAGAGGAACGGGAGAGGTGAGCACTTTCCCCCCTCGCCCCATGCGCAGCTTTTCTTCTTCTTCCCGCCGCTGCCCCCACCACCGCAGCCCGCTTGGGATCAGGAAGGAGAGCAAGCCTGCGGAAAAGCCTGCGGCAGGGGCTTCCTCCTCCTCTGCCACCGCCGAGGAAAGCTCGTGCTCCACGAGGTGGGGGGTGGAGAGAATAACAGAAAGACTGGGTGGTCATCTGTCAAATTGACCAGTAGCGGCTGCATTTCTCACCCTCAGCTTATACTCGAGTCAATAAGATTTCCCAGTTTTTTGTGGTAAAATTAGGTGCCTCGTCTTATATTCGGCTCGGCTTATACTCGAGTATATACGGTATTATTTTCTGTCGAAGCCGGGCCAATTGGCAAAGCCACTGTTTAGCCCTCCTGTTTTGACTAATCTCTTCTCGCCTATCTCTTGACTCATTATCTACTTGCTCATTAATTTCAGCAGGTGCTGACCTAACTTTCTGTTCTCTCTCATGGGAACCCTCTGGTAACAATTCAAGCACACTATCATCCCCACACCCCTGAGAGATATTCTCCTGGGAAACGACAGGAATCTCCTGGTCATTTTCTGCATCAGTATCCCTGACCAAACCATTGCCATCTTGAAACCCATCTTGAACCTCATTGACACCCTGATCCTGAAACACAATCACAGGCTGAGCCCCAACAGATATAGTGCAGGATAGATCCTGCCTGAATTGTAGAGGCAGATTATTTCTCTTTGTTGGAATTGTCTGTTGTTGCAAGTTCAAACACATTTTGCAATGAGATTCTCTCCCTCCCCGTCTTGTCTTCTTCTCTCCTTCCTTTTCAATGCACACACACACACAGAGAGAGAGTAAAAACGGAACCCTATAATTACAAGCTATCATCTTACATGAAGCAAAACTGTAAGTTAAAATGAAAAAGCAAAGGATAACATTCAAATTTCTTTTAGTTAATTTTTATAAGAAAACAGGAATTATTAGGTATCAGTGTTGATAATGCATTGGCGCATCTGTTTAACAGTAAGGAAAAGCAGGATGGATGTTCATTTTACAGTCTGAGTACAATCAATGCAATTAAAGCCGCTCGAAACCTTTGCCAAAAGGCTTAAAATAATTGGAAGATGCAGAACTGGCTTATAACGTATTACATAACATGTTATCTATGGCATACAGAGATTCTTTAAAAGCTTTCTTTTGAATTAGTATAATCAAATGGAGAATCTGTTGGATTGTGATGGTGAGGGGCATGGATTCCCAACAATTAATTAGTCACAGGCACTTCAATTTGTGTTTTGTTTATGGGAAATTATTCATAAATGACAGAGAACACTTTGTTCACTGTATTCATTCTTCCGCAGAATTTCTTCCCTGTTTTCCTCTTCTCCACACTCCTTTACAAGAACATATAGGACAGCATTTCTCAACCTGGGGGCTGTGACCCCTGGGGGGGGGGTCACAAGGGGTTGTCAGAGGGGTCACCAAAGACCACCAGAAAACTAAATATTTTCTATTGGTCATGGGGGTTCTGTGTTGGAAGTTTGGCCCAATTCTATCATTGATGAGGTTCAGAATGCCCTTTAATTGTAGGTGAACTATAAATCCCAGCAACTACAACCCCCAAATGTCAAGGTCTATTTTCCCAAATTCCACCAGTGTTCACATTTGGCCATATTGAGTATCTGTGCCAAGTTTGGTCCAGATCCATCACTGTTTCAGTCCACAGTGCTCTCTGGATGTAGGTGAACTACAACTCCAAAGCTCAAGATCAATGCCTGCCAAACCCTTCCAGTATTTTCTGTTGGTCATGGGAGAACTGTGCCCAATGTTTATTTTTTAAATTTTAAACTATTACATTTGGCCCGGTCATAGGTTTTAAATCCTTGTGTGTTATTGTTTATATGCTATATTAATTGATTTTTTTTGTTTATCGCTTTTCTGTTTTATTGATGTGTTGTTGGGCTTGGCCTCATGTAAGCCACTTTGAGTCCCTTGGGGGTGGTGGGATATAAATATTTTATTTATTTATTTATTTATTTATTTATTTACAGCCGCACCCCGCAGGGGACTCAGGGCGGATTACAGTGTACACATATATGGCAAACATTCAATACCAATTTTTGACATACAAACATATACAGACACACACAGAGGCTATTTAACTTTTTTCTGGCCGCCAGGGGAGCTGTCGCTTGCATCGTCCATCTGCGATGCTGATGAAGCACTTCCGCATTCCCCACATGCTTCCCCGCTGGAATGCTTTGCTGGAGTCTTCTTTATGGCCTCATAAATCAGTTAATTTAGCCTCCCCACACTTTAAGGTGGTACCTTATTTTCCTACCTGACAGATGCAACTGTCTTTCGGGTTGCAAAGGTCGACAACAGGCTACACACAATTGGTTGAAAACCCACTCCAACCTGGCTGGCTTCGAACTCATAACCTTTTGGTCAGAGTGATCTTAATGCAGCTGACACTCAGCCAGCTGCGCCACAATCCCGGTATAAATATTTATTATTATTATTATTATTATTATTATTATTATTATTATTATTATGTTTGATTCAACTCCATCATTGGTGGAGTTCAGAATGCTCTTTGACTGTAGGTGAACCATAAATCCCAACAAATACAACTCCTAAATGACAAAAACAATCCCCCCAACCCCACCAGTATTCAAATTCGGGAGTATCAGATATTTCTGCTAAGTTTGGTCCAGTGAATGAAAATACATCCTGCATATCAGATGTTTACATTATGGTTCATAGCAGTAACAAAATTACATTTGTGAAGTAGCAATGAAAATAATTTTATGGTTGGGGGTCATCACAACATGAGGAACTGTATCAAGGGGTCACGGCATTAGGAAGGTTGAGAAACACTGATATAGAGTGAGATAGCCAATGGCAATTGTGGAATTTTAGACTCTGGATGTACACATTTTACAGAGTCCTCCTTCTTTAAAGGGCAATGAGCATTTACTTCACTTACAGTATAACTCTACACATTTATTCAAGCACAAGTCCCACTCTGTTAGCTGAGGGATTATAACCTAGCATCTTTGTATAGGATCACAGCTTAGTTTAAAAGATAGCAAGTTAGTCCTCTTGAGAGCCCTTCTGTTAATTCTGCTGAATGTGGCTCTAGACCTTTGCCCCAAAGGAATCTCCTGGTGGCAGCACTAGTTGTTTTAATGGAATTTGTCATGGCACATTTATCAAACTGCTACCCTCCTCCCCCAGTTTGACTTTGGACAGAATGAACTTTGAAGTAGTATTTTTTTTTTACTACAGACAAAAAGCTGAATAAAAAGTTGGAAGATTAGTATACTGACATTTTCATGTTTACTTAAAAGCAAACCTAGCATATTTTCCAGTATAACCTTGGGATATATTAAACCTTTATCACTTCTTTGCCTCCCTCTCCCCTCCTCAATCCCTTGTTAATCTACTGTATATACTTGTGTAAAAGACTACTTTTTAGCCCAAGAAAATCTTCTCAAAAGTCAGGGAGTAGCCTTATGCATGGGGGTAGTCTTATATGCAGGAGTAGTCTTATACACTGGGAATAATCATATAGAGCGAGCCCCCGGTGGTGCAGTGGGTTAAAGCCCTGTGCTGGCAGGACTGAAGACCGACGGGTCACAGGTTCGAATCCGGGGAGAGGCGGATGAGCTCCCTCTATCTGCTCCAGCTCCTCATGCGGGGACATGAGAGAAGCCTCCCACAAGGATGATAAAACATCAAAATCATCCGGGCGTCCCCTGGGCAACGTCCTTGCAGACAGCCAATTCTCTCACAACAGGACACTCCTGACACGACAAAAAAAAATCATATAGAGCAGGTGCTGAAACTTCCAATCCAGATTGGAGAATCTGTGGTTGCTGCATATGGTGGGGGGGGGGGGGGAGCTCAAAAATGGCAGTGGCCACATCCATGCCATATGCAGTGACTGTATAAAAGCATTAAGGGCGACGCCGTACAAGTATAGTAGAAGAAAATCCATTCATCAGGATTCATGGACTTAATGCGGTCCATTAAGTCCATGAAAATATGAAAGGTAAAAAGCCACAGCAAAAATCAGTAACAAGGAATGTCCATGAACAAGATCAAAAACCCACAGTAACACTGCTAAATCCTGGAACCTGTTAGCAATCCACTAACCGTACTTGAAGCACTAGAAATACTCCTTGGAACAAAGCCACTGGAAGCAGGAGAACTGCAAGAGTCTGCACATGAATCTGAAACGATGCCTGGACTGAATGGGGATCCAGGCCAAGTGTTTTTAAAGCATAGAAATCTATTTCGTGACGTGCCTGAAGGTCGTGTTTGCATTTCTCTTAATCTAGCTGACCTCTGTAAACTCTGCGCTTCACCTCTGCTTTGCCAAATCTGCCCCCGTCTATCATTAGAGGGACCAGGTGTCAGATTATCTGAAGAGCTAAAAGGGAGTGAAAGTTCACTGCTTGGCTCTGAATCATTCTCATGGGAATTGGGACTTTCGCTTTCCAAAGCAGCAGGATTTTCACTACACAAACCATCATCTTCTACATTGACCTTAGAATCATTGACAGCTTCATTGACATCAGGAAATACAATCAGAGAGTCAGGTACAGGTTCACACACAGGTTGAACCCCAACAGATATGGAAAAAAGAGATAGAGTGACTCTGGGCCCAGAAAAACACAACTCTTTTACTTGTCTAGCGCGCCCTTGTATCCTATTACCGTACCTCCTCCTCTGTCTCTGAGATATCACTCCTGAAGACTGCAGTGAAGTGGTGCAGGTGCACATATGCGAGATCTGAGAGGCAGAGAAGGAGGTACAGTAATAGGAAAATTACCATATTGAAATCAAATCTGATGCTTTTAATAGTTACATTGAAAGTGTTGGAAGAGGGGTAGTCTTATACGGCGAGTATATTCCAAACTCTATATTTTAACTGGAAACGTTGGGGTTCGTCTTATACGCCCAGTATACCAGAATATAGGGAATATACGGTATTTTATTAAAAAGCCAGTGCAGCTGCCCATATTTTTCCCCAACATGAGTAAACAATGGGGATGACCAATTCAGATGAGGGAACTAGGACTATCAGGAAAAGGGGGTTTCCTTTTCCTCAATGTTGCCACTGCAAATTGAATGTGATGCTCTCCATGGTTGGTTTTAGACAAAAATGAAAATGTTAGAAGGTACAGTCATAGTTTTGCCACCCATACCAGTTCTGATTATGAGGTGCTCTCACTTCCCTTCACTGAATTGTGTGTATCTATATTAAAAAAATGTAATGTTCGTTTGTGGGATTAACATAACTCAAAAACCACTCGATGAATTAATACCAAATTTGGACACCAAATCCGGCCAACAAGTGACCATCACTCAAAAAATGATTTTGTCATTTGGGAGTTGTAGTTCTTGGGATTTATAGTTCACCAACAATCAATTCTGAACTCCACCAATGATGGAACTGAACCAAACTTGGTACACAGAACTCCCATGACCAACAGAAAATACTGGAAAGGTTTGGTGGACACTGACCTTGAGTTTTGGAGTGATAGTTTACCTACACCCAGAGAGCACTGTGGACTCAAACAATGAAGGATGTAGACAAAAATTGGCAAGAATGCTTCATATGACCAAATATGAAAACAAATGGAGTTTGGGGGAACCAACCTTAAGAAACAGGGCTACAAAGTGGAATCCACAACATGTGAGTGTGGAGAAGAGCAAACTAAAGACCACTTCCTGCAATGCAACCTGAGCCCTGCCACATGCACAATGGAGGACCTTCTTGCAGCAACACCAGAGGCATTCCAAGTGGCCACCTACTGGTCAAAGAACATTTAATCAACTACCAAGCTTGCAAACTTTGTGTTTTGTTTGTTTGTTTGTTTAAAAAAATACAATGCAACTGTTTGGCCTGCCCCTGACACGATAAATATACATACTGGAAAGCAATGGTGGAATGCTTCCTGCAGGGACTCAGGATAGTGTGGAGTGGAGTACTTGCAAATTTATCATTAAAGTAACTCAGAATAATAATAATAATATTAATAATAATAATAATTATTATTATTATTATTATTATTTTTATGCCCTGCCAATCTTCCCGAAGGGACTTGGGGCGGCTTAAAAGGGACAAGCCCAAAAATTACAGATAAAACACAACCAATTAAAATATGAAATATAAAACACAATTATAAACAAGCATCAAAACAATATGGCTAAGAAAAAGAATATAGCTGAGGTATAGATTCAATGAGTGCAATACATTCTGAAGGAGCGCAAGAAAAGTGCAACAAACAAGTAGGCATGGCTGGAGATACTGTCCTCAAAAGTGCTAAGGTGGGCGATAAGAGGGTCGACGTAAAGTGCTGAACTTAAAGTAGGGGCAGGAAAATTACTAGTGGACTGCTTAATCAAAAGCACAGCGGAACATCCTGGTTTTTAGTTGTCTCCGGAAAGAGGACAAAGTAGGAGCCTGTCTGATCTCCCTAGGGAGGGAGTTCCAGAGCCAGGGGGCCACCACCGAGAAGGCTCTCTCCCTCGTCCCAACCAACCATGCTTGAGATGGAGGAGGGAGAGAGAGCAGTGACTCCCCGGATGATCTCAAGGTACGTACTGGTTCATAGGGGAAGAGGCAATCCTGAAGATGAGCAGGTCCCAAACCGTATAGAAGATATAATCTCAGAAACAAAGATTTGCCAATGACACAGCTGTGCATTTCATGTCTGAATATGGAGCTTAAACCTTCAAAATATTTGTTAATAAACTTTCTTGCAAGGAAAAACAAAAGTGATTAAGCCAAAATGAACAATCGAACACATAAACAAATGAAATCGCTACTCAAACTGCATAAGCCACTTTCTAAAAAGAATTCCCGCTTGTGCAGATATCTTGCTTTAAAGCTAAGAGTTATTTTGTTCTTTACTACTATATATCACCCAGTAAGAGCACCCAATTTCAATTACACTCATCTCTGGCAGGATGCCACAAGATACGCTGCCGCTGCATGCCAAAATCTATATCACTTAAGATTCTATATCTTAAAATGAACACAACGAATTCTTGCATGCGATTGTACTTTGCTATCTACTCCGCTTAATAACTTATTTGTCTGCTATTCTTGCCAATGTTTCTCAGCTTTGTCAGAAGCAGGAGCTTTATCAAAATGTTGCGTAACCGGCCTTGGTGTCTTTGCTTTGAACTTCAAGAAATCAATAGCATTAACTCCCTCATCAGGCTTTCTTACAAGGGCTTTCTTACAAACGCTTGTTATTTGCACCTAATAGTCACAGTGTGAATTACTAAACATGTCCAGGAAGATACGAACTTAGGCTTAAACTACAATTTTTCTCTCAACTGCTAAGTAATACCTAACTATTATGAAGGATGGCACTGCATTATAAATGCATGTGGCATCAAAAGCAGCTTTCCTTACATATTGATTAGATCTTCTGGGAAGGGAATTTGGAATAAAAAAGATGAACTGAACCACCTCAACTGGGCTCTACAGGACAATGGATACTCCACCTCAGACATCAGAAGAGCTGCAAGACCAAGAACAAGCCATGAGAGTTAAGACAAAGATCCACCCAGAGGAAAAGTGTTCTTGCCATACATCAAGGGAACCACTGGCCGCATAGGGAAGCTGATGAGGAAACAGCATTTTGCCAGTCCATGTTGCTTCTGTAGTGATCTTGCCTCAGTACATCCCAAAGTGTTTGGGGAAATTATTCTGCTCAGAATACAGAAAATTGTGTGAAAAGATTTATATGTTGTGAAAACCTCCTCTTACGTTCTGTACACTTCCTTGCCCTGTTTAACATGGAAAAGGGAGAAAGGATACTCATTATTTGAGCAAGATGGAACAGAAGTATGGCCCCATGGTGAGCTGCTGAACTTGCTGACCGAAAGGTTGGTCTCACTGGACCCCACTCAATTTGACAACTTTTGGCCTGTTTCCAATCTTCCCTTCTTGGGCAAAGTCCTGGAATGTGTGGTGGCCTCACAACTCCAAATATTCTTGGAATACACGGCTTATCTAGATCCGGCGCAGTCTGGCTTTAGGCCGGGACATGGTACTGAGACAGCCTTGGTCGCCTTAGCGGATGATCTACGCCAGGAGCTAGACATAGTAATACTGTAAGTAACAAAATCAAAGTTTTCTTTTTGGCATTTGATTACCAGATATGTTTGAGCCAGAGTTATTTGAATCCATGGATGCAGAATGGAGGGCCGACTATACATGTATCCAAACTCAATCCTCTGATACTGCTGAACATTGACAAAATACCTGTGGTTCATGAGCCATTGCTACACTTTTCTTCCTCCCCCCATTTTGTGCCATAGTAAAGTTCAGCAAATGTCAGAAAGAAGACACACAAGGCAGACCCATGATAAACAGAGAATGTTTTACAATATATAGAATTTACAATACATTTTCCATAGCAATTAAGGTTATTGACAGCATAGCCTTCTCCAGCTGGTCTGCTGCAGCAGAAGTATCTGAGGGCAAGGACTGGAGAGTGGGATATGAATGCCCATCATCTAGGTCAGAGAGGTCGGAGTTTTTCCACAGACATACCTGCTTACTAACAAGTTCAGACCAAGATGTGAGCAAAGAATGACAACATTACCATGCTTGCTGTGAAAAAGGCAAAACTCAATAAAAACAAAATCCAAATTCACACACCATACATGGCCACCAGCAGAAGACATTCCTTTCCAGTCTGCACATTTTGCAACTGACATATCTATATATATAAATCTGTTAAGGGCGTTCAACGGGACAGCAAAACGCAAAAACCCCTGGCCCAAAACACACCACACTTGGCATGCACATACCTCAACCCACAAGGTATGCAGATAGTGATTCAAAATAGTAAACAACAATTCAACAAACCCACAATTTCGATAACAAAGGGAGCATGTGCAGAGGTGCCCCGGCGCGAGTCCCCCGCCGCGCACACATTGCCGGACAACGCTCCCTCGCCGCAAACCACGCCCCTCCCTTCGTCGCACCACCCCTACCCGCCCTGACTCAATTCTTTCCCTCCTGCACCTCCTCCTTCGCCACCGACCACGCCCCCTCCCTTCGCCGCCCTGCCCTTTCCCGCCCTGACTCAATCCTTCCCTCCTCCCCCTCTGCCGCCCATGCCCCCGCGCAACCCATGCCCCCTCCCTTCGCCGCCCCGCCCCTTCCCGCCCTGACTCAATTCTTCTCTCCTCCCACGCCCCCTCCGGGAAGTCACGCTCCTTTCCTTCCTTCCAGATAAACAATGTTACACTTATTCCACTAAACTGTAAAACCACCAACCAGGATAAAGAACTTATTTATAGTCTGAAATTATGAAATTACCAAGAGTGATCTGTTTTTTGGTCATCACTAATCCTATAAGATATTGGAAGATATTGCTTGATACTGGAATACAAGTAATACAAATAATGCTCATTGGTAAACGTCTGTTTGTGCTTTGAGCCTCTTTCCATCTTGAATGAACATATATTTACCAAAATACTTACAACCACCTAAATAGCAAATCATGTTGAAGGATCAAAAATCAATTGCACTACTTTGGAAATAACACTAACAAAGCCTCCTGAATCACAGCTCCAATGTGGCTGAAGAGGTTCTCTCACAAATCCCACAACAACAAACCAGGGATGAGCTTGTTGAAATTGAAACAAACAATATACATACATATTCACACACACTTAGTTTATCTCTTCTTTTAGTTCCAACATTTTCCAAACACCTTGCTTTGGTTCTCACCATGACCAATACAGTACTGTGTAGTTAGCTTTTCTGCCAATGAAGAACTACAACCAATATTAATTCTTTTTTGTTTTGTTTACCGACACAGAATAAAGCCACTGTTATAATCTCACGTAACCACTACTACAGCTTGAATACAAAGTTCAACATCAGCGCAGGCCCACAAATTATATTATTCCAAGATCTCCATGCAACAAAAAGCAGATGTTCCTAACCTGTCTAGACAGACGCACCATCGTATACAATGTTATTACTACAAGTTGGGTATCCCTTATCCAGAAATCTGAAACACCTCAAAATCCAAAATTGTCCACATGAGATTATGATTAAATGTACACAAACTTTGTATCATGCATACAAGTATTGAAAACACTGGGCTATTTTTATAAGATGTATAGGAAACAAAAATGAATTTTGTGTTTTAGGCTGGGTCCAATTCCCTAAGATATCTCACTCTATACATGAAAAAATTCCAAGCTCCTTCCTGCCCCCAAAATTACATCAAAAGCATTTCTGGTCCCAAGTCTTTCGGAAAAGGGATACTCAATCGTACTTATTGCTACCTCAATTATCCATCACACCCATAAGACTCAGTAATTTAAAATACCATCATAAACTTACATGGCACTGTTCGGAGGTAGAGGTTGTCTCGGATGATCTGCTGGAGCTCGTGGTCCACTGAGCCCTTCTGGAACCGTAAATTGAGGTAGTGACGAAGATCCTTATCCACAATGCCACCTGGTAAAGATGACAAAGCACCAACTGATTAATTTAAAAGCAGGGAAAAAGGGGGGCTTTTCTCATTACATCATAGCTTTTAATAGCATCAATTAGTCACTTTCAAGCTCTGTGGCATCATAAATAACACATTTCCAATCTGAAAAAAACAAAAACAAAACAAAACTTGGCCCCAGATCTAAACGTTTGTACACATCTCGCCCTCTTAGAGAACCAGCAATTGAGCTTGAAGTGGGAGCAAGGGTGACTAAACACACAGAAACACGAACACAGCCCAGCACTTCCATTTCGCTGAAAGACAAAAGCCCACTTATATGAGACTTGTTCACATAAGAAGACTTGAACATGAACCAAAAGGTCTACATTCAGTTTCTTGTTTTGATAGCAAAGGGAGGAAACCATCTTGGTTGAAATTCAAATCCCCGCTCAGCCATGAAAATTTATTAGGTGACCTTGGACAAATTACACACTCTTAACCTCAGAAAACCCTGCAATAGGGTCACTTTAGGGTTGCCATTAGTTAGAAAACAACTTGAAGGCACACAGCAGCAACAACAGCACTGTGGGGCAGCTGGCTGGGATTCAGCTGCATTAACATCACTACTGAACAAAAGATCATGAGTTCAAAGCCAGCCCAGGTCGGAGTGAGCTTCTGACCATTGTGAGTAGCTTGTTGTCGACTTTTGTAGCCCGAAAGAAAGTTGCATCAAGTAGGAAATTTAGGTACCACTTCTGTGGGGAGGCTAATCTAACTAATTCATGATGCTATAAGATCTCCAGCAAGCAAGCAAAGAATGAGGAAGTACTCCATCAGTGTCTCAAATGGACGGTGAAGCGACAGCTCCCCTGGTGGCCAGAATACCCTCATGGAAGCTGGAAAGTTAAATAGCCTCTGTGTGTCTGTCTATATATGTTGTGTGTCTATGGCACTGAATGTCTGCCATGTAATCCATCCTGAGTCCCCTGCAGGGTGAGAAGGGCGGAATATAAATACTGTAAATAAACAAACAAATAAATAAATAAATAAATAGATATAAACTCAATTTGAATTTTAATTTTCAAGGAGATGTGTTGAATCTTTAATTTAGGACTAAAATTAACTGCTAGTCTCAACTAAAACAACATACTGAATCAATGAAAGCTAGTTGAATAAGGCACTGTGGCTGAACTTAGGCAATAGAAATGAAATTGCAATATAACATTCAATATGTTTTAGAAAGTACTTTAACAGCTTTTTTTTCTTTTTTTAAAAAATCTTCATATAGAATGCAATGAAAATAAAGAAAGCTTTTCCCTTCATCTCACTACCTTCAGCATCAAATTATGGGGAAAATCCATATTTTAAATTGGAGAAAAGAATAACTACAGATGAGACTAACTGGAAGAACCGCCATAAATATCCAAATCATTTTTCTGGTAATTGCTTTTTGGGGTACTATGTTCTTAATCACTAACTTTATGACAGCTTTTATTTATTTATTTACGACATGTATATGAAGCCCTTCTCACCCCGAAGGGGACTCAGAGCGGCTTAAAAGATATGAAGATAGATAGATAGATGATAGATGATAGATAGATAGATAGATAGATAGATAGATAGATAGATAGACTAGCTGTCCCCTGCCACGCGTTGCTGTGGCCCAGTCTGGTGATCTGGAAAATAAAGTAATGAGAAAGTGTTGGTTTCTAATACATGTAATTTCTTTATGCTTGTGAGTAAACAGTATTTCTTGTTGTTTCTTTGTCAGTGTTGATGTGGAGAGTGTCTGGTTTGCCTACTCTGGAATATGCAACATATCATAGTCCTTCTATAAGGGTCTCTTTCAAATCTGTGATACTATATCTGTGTGTGTGAGAGAGAGAATCATATCTATCTATCTATATTTATGACTGGATGGCTCTTTGTCAGGAGGGCTCTGATTACATTTTCTTGCCCAGGTGAAGAGAGTTGGACTGGATGGCCTTAAGTATTTTCTGTTGGTCATGGGGGTTCTGTGTGGGAAGTTTGCCCCATTTCTGTTGTTTGTGGGTTTCAGAATGCTCTTTAATTGTAGTGAACTATAAATCCCAGTAACTACAACTCCCAAATGTCAAGGTCTCTTTCCCCCAAACTCCATCTGTGTTGATATTTGTGCATATTGAATATTTGTGCCAAGTTTGGTCCAGATCCATCATTGTTTGAGTCCACAGTGCTCTCTGGATATAGGTGAACTACAACTCCCAAACTCAAGGTCAATGGCCACCAAACCTTTCCAGTGTGTTCTGTTGGTCATGGAAGTCCTGTATGCCATGTTTGGTTCAATTCCATCATTGGTGGAGTTCAGAATGCTCTTTGATTGTAGGTGAACTATAAATCCCAGCAACTACAACTCCCAAATGTCAAGGTCTATTTCCCTTAAACTCCATCTGTGTTCATATTTGGGTATATGGAATATTTGTGCCAAGTTTGGTCCGGATCCGTCATTGTTTGAGTCCACAGAGCTCTCTGGATATGGGTGAACTATAATTCCCAAACACAAGGTCAATGTCCACCAAACCTTTCCAGTTTTTTCTGTTGGTCATGGGAGCCCTGTATGCTAAGTTTGGCCCAATTCCATCATTGGTGGAGTTCAGAATGCTCTTTGATTGTAGGTAAACTATAAATCCCAGCAACGACAATTCCCAAATGACAAAATCATTTTTTTAGTGGAGGACATACATTGGACTGTTAGGTGTCTTGTGTCCAAATTTGGTGTCAATTCCCCCAGTGGCTTTTGAGTTCTGATGGTAGCACTAACTACCATTACATTTTTATTTATATAGATATATACACACAGACAATATATTATGTTATTATCATAGTACAATGTCAATATTAAATATTACTATATTGTACTATACCATTATATTGTAATATTATTAATTATATTACATGTAATATAAATATATAATTATAATACAATATTATTATTAGTAGTATATTGCATTACATTGTAATATTATAAATATTTTATGACTGATCATTCATTACATGTTTTCAGAGAAATTAGCTCTGGAGATAGACTTCAGGAAAAAAAAATATTCGAGGTAATGAGTGCAATTAGTATTCTTCCTGATTGGCAGAAAAGAACAGAAGTCCTGCAGCTCTTTGTCCCTCTCCCTCTTCAGATTATGCACAGTGATGTAGATGCCTACTGACATTGACAAATACTACCCATATACAGTGTGGAATGGGAAGCTGCAGTAATTCAGCTTTTGGAAAGGACATATTACCTGCAACGCTGGGGAGTTTAAAATTCTGTTTTCCTAACTACAAAGAAGGGGGAAAGTAATTGTGCTGCTTTCTTATTCTATGCATTATTCAATCTTTAAGTGATGTAATTTAAATATTATAGTAAATATCATGCAAACTTCAGAAAAAGGTGCAGAAAGTCAGCATGAAGGTCAGAGAAGAAATAGAATAAGGGAGAGGAATATATCTAAGCACCAGTTGACATTTATTTTCCTATCTAGTGGAAGAGGTGCACCACTAGCATATGACCTTTATTGAAGAATAAAGAATTCTCTTACTATGTACAGACGTACCTCATGGTAACGCATGATAAGGGTCAAGAAGCTTGGACCTGATTGTTAACTACTAACAACCCAAGAGCAGGGTTAACACACTGGTAGATCTCATGTAAGTGAAGGACTCAATCCACTCTAGATTTTGACTAAATTTCAGAGAGCAAGGCAAAGTACTGGTCTATTTTGGATAGATACCATGGAGAGCTCATTTGCAGTCTAAATTAAAACCTGGATTCACCACTGTACTGTCATAGGAGCCAACAGCTTCACTGGGTTGACATGGAAGTGCAAGAGTATTAAGTAAACTCCTGGGCCTTTCAGCGTTTTTATAGATCAGTGTTTCTCAACCTGGGGGTCGGGACCTCTGTGGAGATCACGAGACGGTGTCAGAGGGCTCATCAAATACCATCAGAAAACAGTATTTTCTGTTGATCATGAAGGTTCTGTGTGGGAAGTCTGGCCCAATTCTATCATTGGTGGGGTTCAGAATGCTCTTTGATTGAAGGAAAACTATAAATCCCAGCAACTACTGTTCTGGTATGGCTGTACCAAGAGCTCCAGCATTGTTTGCTTTGTATTAAATGTTTGCTTGCAGTCCTAGGTTTCAGGGACTCTGCAGATAGGTGGCTTCCTTTGGTTGCAGTCATAGGGCAAGTCACCTGTCCATCATCATTAAGTTTTGGTCCTGCCCTTTGCTCAGGGCAATTGGGAAGGGAAGGGAGCCATTTTTTAGTTAGTCTCAGCAAGGAAAGCTAATGTACAGGACATGTGCAAGCTTCCCCTGTACAAAAGCTTCAACCCTTAAGACTTTCTGGGGGAAAACAGTCTTAAGAGGATCCAAGACTTTCCGGGGGGAAACAGTCTTAAGAGTCTCAAAAGATTTCCAGGAAAACAGCCCTAAAGACCAAAGAACTCCAGCTGAAGAATATCTAAGCCTTTACTGGTAGGCCCACTCGGTGCTTCGAGACGCAGTTCGACCCGGTAGCGGAGCCCACATCAGTAAGGGTTAGATTACAGTTGGCCTGGGAGAAGTTAAAATGGGGATTTTCCATTTAAAGTAAAGAAGAAATTATTGAAGACAGTTGCCTGTCCTTCGTGGGCAAGATTAGGAAGTCACCAGTTGCATAAAGCTTGGAAGCATTTGTTTAGCTTTATTGAAGACAAAAGAAGTTTCTGTTTGATTGTTTATTAATAAAAGACTTTGTTATACTTCACAAGCCATCTAAATGTCATTTGTGGTGGAAAACCTCTGAGAGCTTCTCCTTGGGCCCCCTGGCTTCCTGCTGGGCAAAGGTTGCACGTCCTGTTCTAAAGGAAATTCTTTACAGGCCCAGCACACGACAGAACAACTACATCTCACAAATGTCAAGGTCTACTTATTCAAACTCCACCAGTGTTCACATTTGGCCATACTGAGGATCCATGCCAAGTTTGGTCCAGATCCATCAATGTTTGAGTCCACAGTGCTCTATAGATGTAGGTAAACTACAACTCAAAACTCAAGGTCATTGCCCACCAAACCCTTCCAGTATTTTCTGTTGGTCACAGGAGTTCTTTGTGCCAAATCTGGTTCATTGTTGGTGGAGTTCAGAATGCTCTTTGATTATAGGTGAACTATAAATCCCAGCAAGTACAACTCTCAAATGACAAAATCAATTCCCACCCCCAACCCCACCATTATTCAAATTTGGGCATATCAGGTATTTGTGCCAAATTTGGTCCAGTGAATGAAAATACATCCTGAATATTAGATATTAACATTACAATTCATAATAGTAGCAAAATTACAGTTATAAAGTCACAACGAAAATAATTTTATGGTTGGGGGTCACCACAACATGAGGAACTGTATTAAGGGGTCGCAGCATTAGGATTGTTGAGAACCACTGTTCTAGATAGAGACAAATAGGCTGAAGAGGAGATCATCCCTTGAGCCTGCAGTCATTCTATATAATTGGAAATCCTGATTTCCTAGAGTTCGGGACCACAATGCTCTCCTTCTTGGATTAACAAGAAACAGGAAACACAAGCGAACAGGACATTCATTTTTAATCACCTCATGTTAACCCTATTCTTAAAGACTGAGTAGGGTTTAGATATGTTTCTGATAATTATAAGATAAAGACACACCAGTCATCTTTAAGAATAGGTTCAGACATCAAAGGTGATTTTGCTAAATTGATTAATAACTTTGAATAGTCAGTTCAATTGACAATGTCACCTTAAGTAGAACAAAAATAATTCTATCAGCAAATAAAATTTCAGTGAAGATCACTTTGAATTAGTTCTATCAGAATATTCTTTGATTTCTAGTCCTTCGTGGAAAAGGATGTCTTGACACATTGAGACACTGTGTCAAGAAAATGCCCAAGTGTTACAAGGTTTTATATAATTTGACAGAGTTTTGAAAAATTCAGTGAAACAAAAACAAAAAAAAAACACTTTAGGATTTTATTAAAAAATGTGGAGGAAGTTAAATTGAAAAAAAACCCCATCAATTTGAAAACAGGGAAGGGCTTCTAGTAATCTCTTACAGTGGTGAGAAAATTCTGAAACTGCCAGTTTATAGTTTATTTAATTTAAAATGAAAAATGCAATGAAAAACAAGCTCAGCAATCACATATGGTCTAGGTGTAGAATTGTTTATATGCCATAATTTATTTTTAAAAGGGAAAAGGATGATACTTTTTACAAGATCTATAAACATACAGTATAGTAGCTGTTTGCCTTCATAAAACATCACCAAATCTTTCTGATAATTTTGATATTTTGCGTATTTTAAAAATATGTAACATAAAAAGGTAAAGGTTTCCCCTGACATTAAGTCCGGTCAGGTCTGGTGGGTGGTGCTCGTCTCCTCACTACCTCTGAGGATGCTTGCCATAGATGCAGGTGAAATGTCAAGAGGGAATGCCTCTAGAACACGGCCATATAGCCTGAAAAAACCTATAACAACCCGGTGCTCATCTCCATTTCTAAGCCAAAGAGCCAGTGTTGCCCATAGACACCTCCAAGGTCATGTGGCCAGCATGGCTGCATAGAGCACCATTACCAGCGATTTGATGTCATAGAATCATAGAATCAAAGAGTTGGAAGAGACCTCATGGGCCATCCAGTCCAGCCCCCTGCCAAGAAACAGGAATATTGCATTCAAATCACCCCTGACAGATGGCCATCCAGCCTCTGTTTAAAAGCTTCCAAAGAAGGCGCCTCCGCCACACTCCGGGGCAGAGAGTTCCACTGCTGAACGGCTCTCACAGTCAGGAAGTTCTTCCTCATGAACAGATGGAATCTCCTCTCTTGTAGTTTGAAGCCATTGTTCCGCGTCGTTACATATAAACAATTAAATATACCAACCATTGAATACAAAAAAACCCCCATTAAACCATTAAAATTCATAAAATACATAAACCATTAATTAAAACAGTACATAAAACATTAATTAAACAATAAAACTGTATCCTCATGTATATCGCCTTGCCAGACCATTTCCAACCAAAGTACTGAGTACAGGTAGTCACCAAGTTTGTCCTTAAGTTGAATTTATATATAGGTCAGAACAGACACATGTAAATGTAATTCCAGCAAAGATAGACAGACAGACAGATAGACGTTCTGGATAGCAAAGGTGTCAGGTTTTACAATGTACTGTAATGTAATATAGCTGAGTCATGCACTGCTAATAGAGAATCATTTGGGGAATATGTTCTGGCCTAGTCCAGGTGATTGTGAATGATGTAATCCTGGGTCTGAGTTAAGTTAATGAGTTGGGAACCAATCAGAGATTGCTATGTGTAATTGTATAGAATTGTATATAAGGAAGTCATGTATAGTGTATTCTCTCTCCTTGTGCCGTGATGCTGTTCGTCGAAGGCTCTATGTAATTGATTAAAAGAACCTGTCTGCTAAGACAAGATATAACCGTGTGCTGTGGTAAGTTTGTAGTGTCATCTAGATGGGAGGGGAAAACAATGGTAAAACTGACAATGGCCGGGCATGTGCTCAAGTGTCTGTAAAAGAGTTCCAGAGTGACTGCAGTTTGTGGGAGCAGTTGACTGAAAATACTGTGCAGGAAGAAGCTACTGGAAAGTGCTGAAGTTGTGCAACTGATCTGCTGCTGAATTGTGAAATTACTCTCAACAAAAGGAAATGGTTAACACCTCTTTGGTGTTTGTTTTGCTGTCTGTGCCCCTTTTCAGAAGATTTCACCTCACTTTCTGTCCCTGTGAGAATTGGATTCTGAAAAATCTTGCTTGTCATGGAAAATAATTGGTGAGAAATCTTCGGTGGAGACTAGGGCTGGGCGGTTTCGTTTCGTTAATTCGTAATTCGTTAATAATTCGTTAATTTTCTTGATTACGAAGCGATAACAAACCACTCTGGAGCAATTTTTTTAAAAAATGAATTTTTAAATACGTTTTGTAAATGCTTCGTAATTCGTTATATATTCATTTCGTTATTGTTTTGAGGTCGTTTCGTTATTATTTCCGCATGTCTGGGGCAAGTTTTATAGTTGGCTTTTTGTTTAATTAGTGAAAAAAAATTATAATATCACACCAACAGTCAACAACAGAGGGAGAGGGAAGCTTCAGAAGTTCCCCCTGTCCCATTTGGAGGTTTTTTAGCGTATTTCGCGGTCGCGTCCGCCATTAACGAATTGATTCGTTATTGTTTCGGAAATTGTTTCGTTAATGTTTTGTAATTTTTTTCACATTTATGAAATTTCGTAAATATCGAACTTTTTAAAAGGAAAATTTTGTAATTATTTTAAATAACGAAACGCAAAACCCCCCAAAAAACGAATCGATTTTAGAAACAAATTTTTCCGTTGTTACCCAGGCCTAGTGGAGACACCTTCCACCATGATAACTTTTTCAGGAGTGAGTTTCCCTTCCGAAGGGTAGATTTCTCCCACTCCCTGTTGCTTCACCCCTGTTCTTAACTGTGAGTTGTTTGCAAGTCAGATGTCTGTAACTTGGGGACTGCCTGTATAAAGAACAGATAAACAAGACGGCTATTTCCTGCGTAATTCTTCTTGCTAAGTATCATTTCTTGAAATAAAGTTAAAACATTTTTACTTAAGACATCTTATTTTTAGATTCTTTAAATGTGCAACTGGAGCGATATGCCCAGGACTCATGACAGTGAATCCCATGATGGATCTCCCATTCTGCATAGCTATAGGCATGCTGGCTGGAGGATTCAGGGAGCTCTAAACCTGCAAATGTTTTTTTAAAGCTATTTTTCATTATAATGCTAAAGCTGTACTGCCAAAGATTATGCAATTAGATGCACTTGGTCTAAGTAAATAACTGTACTGCATATATACTTCAGGCACATCCCTAAAGAGAAAACATAAATGCAGAATGCTTTTAAAAATATTTCTTGTTTATGAAGCAGAAACAGGGACAGCCAAATTGATTAAGATGGTGGAGCAAATTGTCCATTAGGAAAGGTTATAATATTTGTAGTTTCAGCTTATGGGGGAAAGTAAACAATGGGCACGTTTCTCTATATAAGCTGCACGTATAATGCAATCTTGGATGAGGTTAAATTGTATGAAATTAAGCACTTAGTGTTCAGAGAGTTCTTCAAAACAACCCTCCAAAGCAGTGTATTTCAAGAGCAATATTAGTTGTTGCAGTAATAAATGTAATAATATTAAAATTATTTTTAATGTCATTTTTTGAAATGGCATTATAGTGGCTCTGTTAGTGCAAAAACCTCTTACAGGTAACATTCCTAATTGCAGCACATTACTGCCAATCTTCATATGTGTGTGTGTGTGTGTGTGTGTGTGTGTCTTGAATGCTTCAGCACTTAACTTCAATCCAAAGGTTTAGGGCCATTCAAGACAGGGCCCAAAATGCGGGCCCTGATGAACTTTTACCTGAGCCATCCAAATGTTCAAGTCCTGAACCGGTTCTTGGCCGCTGTAATGGACTGGATGACAGTGAACAAATTGAAACTAAATCCAGACAAGACAGAGGTCCTCCTGGTCAGTCGTAAGGCTGAACAGGGCATAGGGTTACAGCCTGTGCTTGACGGGGTTACACTCTCCCTGAAGGTGCAGGTTCGCAGCTTGGGAGTGCTCCTGGACTCATCGCTGAGCCTGGAACCCCTGGTTTCGGTGGTGGCCAGGGGAGCTTTTCCACAATTAAAGCTTGTGCGCCAGCTTCGTCCGTACCTTGGGAAGTCGGACTTGGTAATGGTGGTCCACACTCTGGTTACATCCCACACTCTGGTTACATTACATCACAGGCCGGCTGTGTCATCCAAACATTGCTGCAATTGTCCCAATACAGCCCGCTCTATCACCTTACCTAAGAATGGAAGATTAGAGACGGGACGATAATTGGCAAGGGTCATAGGGTCCAGGTTGGGCTTCTACAACAAGGGACAGACCCTTGCCTTTTTTAGGTTATCTGGGAAAACCCCTTGTTCAAGAGAGCCATTGATTATATTGCTCAAAGGATCAAACAGTCCTTCCAGGCAGCTCTTAACCAGCCAAGAGGGACACGGATCAAGGGAACAGGTGGTTGGCTTTGCAGCAGCCAGGATTCTGGTGACATCTTCTGCGTCTAGCGGGATGAATTGATCGAAAATAGGTCCACTAAGCGGCCACTGAGTCTCCAGCTCACTCAAAGTGTCGGGTGTAGGGGGCGGTTCCTGCCAGAGCAAAGTGATTTTGTCAGTAAAAAACTTATGTAGGAGCCATGGTTGCTGGGTTCTGGACTGGGGGAGCCGGACTAATCAAAGCACGAACAATTTTGAACAACTGTGCTGGGTGCGAGCTGGCAGAGGCTATTAAGGAGGAATTATATGATTTTTTTTTGCGCTCTTAATGGCTGACTCATAGGACTTGTGAAAAGCCTTAAAAGTGGACATTGGCACCTCATCGGGTTTCCGGCGCCATTGGTGTTATAGCCGCTTTCATGCTTGTTTCATCAGCCGTAGCTCATTAGTATACCAAGGGGAGTGATTCCGGTGAGGGCGAAGGTGGTGTTTGGGAGCAATCTCATCCAAGGCAGACAACAGACTGGCATTCCAGTTGTTAACTTGCTCATTGAGAGTGACACACACAGTTCCCAGGCCCTTAAGGGCATTCAAAAACCTAGCAAGTTCCATGAGTCTCCTAGGCCGAGCAAGGATTGATTTAATAACTGGGGGAGGAGGAGATGGGATCTCAATCTGGGCCTTCAGGGCAGCGTGGTCGGACCAAGGGACGTCAATTACTGCAGATAGGGATGTTCGCACCTCGATATTGAAAATCAGGTCTAAAGTGTGACTGGCCTGATGTGTGGGGCGAGTCTTAGTTAATGAGAGCCCCAGAGCTTCCAAGGTTGGTACTAGGTCCTTGGTTATTGATGAAGATGACGGTGCCTCAACATGTACATTGAAGTCACCCAGAACAATAAGTCTGGGGAACCTCAGGACCCAGTCCGCCACAAGAGTGGCAGGCTCAAACTCAGAACCTCTATCAATGGCTTTTTTTTTTGTCGTGTGAGGAGTGACGAGAAACTGCAAGTCATTTCTGGTGTGAGAGAATTGGCCATCTGCAAGGACATTGCCCAGGGGACGCCAGTATGTTTTGATCTTTTACCATCCTTGTGGGAGGCTTGTCTCATGTCCCCACATATGGAGATGGAGCTGACAGAGGGAGCCCATCCGTGCTCTCCCCGGATTCGAACCTGTGACCTGTGGGTCTTCAGTCCTGCCGTCACAGGGGTTTAACCCTCTGCACCACCAGGGGCTCCTCTAATCAATGGCTGAACAAATTGTGCTCTGGCATCACGAGATGCAGAGCCAACTTTAAGAAATGGGGCTACAAAGTGGAATCCAGCTCATCCCCTGTTTGGGTATCAGCCAGCACGTCAACAACTTAAATCTAGAAATAGTTTTCTAAGATCTACAGAGACACTCGCTGGAACACCTCAGCAAGCGAGAGTCCAAAAGTGGCAGGCTCAATCCCAGAACCTCAACCAATGGCTGATACCAAATGAGAGACTCCCCCTTGGGCACACAGAAAACTGGAAGACTGGGAAGGCGCTGAACAGACTGCACTCTGGCACCACGAGATGCAGAGCAAACCTTAAGAAATGGGGCTACAAAGTGGAATCCATGACATACGAGTGTGGAGAAGAGCAAACCACAGACCACCTACTGCAATGCAACCTGAGCCCTGCCACATGCACAATGGAGGACCTTCTTATAGTAACACCAGAGGCACTCCAGGTGGCCAGATACTGGTCAAAGGACATTTAATCAACTACCAAGCTTGCAAACTTTGTGTTTTGTTTGTTTGTTTGTTTGTTAAAAATGCAGTACAACTGTTTGGTTTGCTCCTGACATGATCGATAAATAAATAAATAAATAAATAATATCTTACTGCTTACATATATCAGTTCACTTAAATATGTCTGGAAGTAACAACTGGTTTTAATTCACACAGTTCTGTTCTTGACAGCATATCACTATATTGCTCATTTCCGAAACTGGCCAAGAAGTGAGGACAAACAGAATAAATTATACTCCTACCAAAACCTTAATGAAGTTGGTGAATGAAAGGATGCACTTCTAAACATGTCAGTTGAAGACAAACTAAAATTATTCATTAGGCTTGTATGCTGGAATTATAGATAGAAACTTTTTCCAAATCATTTAATGCTGGCTTAGCGCTGGTTCTGTTCGCAGCAGTAGGAGTACTAGCATTAGCAGAAAACTAAAATCAATCAAGCATGCATGCCTAGGAACAGTCTTGTCATTTGGAGTTTTGTGTCAGTTTGTTAGGAAAGTCTTTTTTACCAGCACCATGCCCAAGGCATACTTAGCAAACTCAGAAACAAAAGACAGACTCCCTGCCTCAAAGATTGTCAGAAGAACAGAAAGGAAAACAAAGGGAATCAATGGAAGTGGCAGGAAAATAGAATATGCTTGGTATGATTTATTCTTTTCCCTCAGTTGTCACCATGCACTAGGAACTACAACAGGAAGGATTTGTGAGAACCCAAAGCTGAGGGACAAGTTTATCCACAAAGCACCAAGTTTTGAATTGTGCCAGTGCTGACAACAAAGTCTAGTGTCTCTTAATTGTAAACAACACTATCAAGTGTTGATGCAATACTGAAATAATTCCCTCTCAACAGTATATAGCCAGTGGTCTAGGAAATCTGGAAGCTATTCAGAGGTTTCCTATTGAGTGTGTCGTACATTTTTTTTCTGAAAGAGAAACATCTGCTTTTCCAACAGTACAAGCCGCCTCTGTAATGTAGAGACAGCACAATAAAAAGAAACAAGTATTTTATGCCAATCAGTACCTCCAGTCCCATTTTTGCGAGGCGTCCCAGAAGGATACCGTGGTCAACGGTATCGAAGGACCACTCAGCGGCTTTCGATACCGTTGACCACGGTGTCCTTCTGGGATGCCTCACAGAAATGGGACTTGGAGGTCCTTCCTGGAGGGTCAGTCTCAGAAGGTGTTACTGGGTGACACCTGTTCGACTCCACAACCATTGTCCTGTGGAGTCCCTCAGGGTCCAGTACTGTCCCCGATGTTATTTAACATCTACATAAAGCCGCTGTGGGAGATCATCCGGAGTTTCGGAGTGTTATCTGTACGCAGATGACGTCCAAATCTGCCACTCCTTCCCACCTATTACTAAGGAGGGTGTCCAGACCTTAAACCGGTGCTTGGCCACTGTGTCGGACTGGATAAGAGCTAACAAAGTGAAATTGAATCCAGACAAGACAGATGTCCTCCTGGTCAGTAAAATGGCCGAACAGGGCATAGATTTACAGCCTGTGTTGGATGGGGTTACACTCCCCCTGAAGCTGCACGTTTGCAGCTTGGGAGTGATCCTGGATCCATTGCTGAGCCTGGAACCCCAGGTTTCAGCTTTTGCACAGCTAAAACTCGTGCACCAGCTGTGCCTGTACCTTGGGAAATGATCTGGCCACGGTGGTCCATGTGACGGCGCGAGTGGCGCCACCTATGTGTAGAACTGTTAGTTGCAAGATTTAAACTGTTGTATCATGCTTAATCCTGCCTTTTCCCCCTGCTTATGTATAGTTAGATGGATTGGTTACTTATAGCTGTCAATCAGTATTGTTTGGCTCCACCTCTTCCTGGAGGAGGGGAGTGCTTCCCTTTTCATTCTGCCATCAGATGGACGTATGAGACTTGGCTCTAAAAGCCCCTGCTTAAATTACCTCTCAGCACCTGTTCTGAGGTTTTTTTTTACCCTTGAGACTTATGCTTCATGTTCAGAGCAACCTGAACAACATTGGAAGTCTCAATCACCTTCAAACTAGTTCTTTTGGCACCAGAGGAAGATCCTGAGTCCATTTGAACTGGGGTTGTGGTTTGCTCCGGCATTCACAGCCATTGAGGAAAGAGGAAACAGGAAAAGCTTCTCAGCTACAAATCCCTTGGACTTCAGAGACTGTAAAGTATATTTCCTTTATCCCTGTTGAAACATCAAGCTTATGCCTGAGAAAGATAACTCATTGTGAACAATAAATACCATTTCGAGTCATCTGTTGTGTTTTGGTCTTTGGGAGTTCCAGTTTCCTATAGGAGGGCAAGAAGCAATCCAGTGGGGAAAGATACTACATCCATGCCTCTCTCATTAAGAGTTATAGCCCCAGGCGCGATGGCACAGTCCACGCTCTGGTTACATCCCGAATAGATTACTGCAATGCGCTGTACGTGGGGCTGCCTTTGAAGATGGTTCAGAAACTTCAGCTAGTTCAACGGGTGGCAGCCAGATTACTAACTGGGCTGGCATCCCGAATACCACCCCCTTTGCTCTGCCAGCTCCACTGGCTGCCGGTCCATCTCTGAGCCCAATTCAAAGTGCTGGTTTTGAATCTATAAAGCTCTATATGGTTCGGGCCCAGCTTACTTGTCCAAACGCATCCACCCCTACGTCCCACCTCATAATCTAAGATTATCCGGGGAGATCCTGCTCTCGCTCCCATCAACAGCACAGATGCGTCTGGCGGAGACGACAGACAGGGCCTTCTCGGCTGTGGCCCCCCACCTATGGAACATGCTCCCAAATGAGGTAAGATCTGCTCCCTCCCTCCTGGCGTTTAGAAAAAAAATTAAAATCATGGTTTTGGGACCAGGCCTTCGGGCAGTAGAAGTAAATGTATGCAGCATTTCAGAAAGACAATTGACTGGAACGGCGATTTGACAGACGAGACTGTTTTATTGTTTTAATGATTGTTTTATTGCTTATGGATGTACTGTTTTTAACAATGTCTAATTGTAGTGTATAATTGTAATTGGGTTGTTGTAGGGTTTTTTCGGGCTATATGGCCATGGTCTAGAGGCATTCTCTCCTGACATTTCACATGCATTTATGGCAAGCATCCTCAGAGGTAGTGAGGTCTGCGAGGTGTCCCAGAAGGATACAATATAATTGTAATTGCTTGTACTGGCATTGAATTTTGCCATTACTTATGTGTAAACCGCTTTGAGTCCCCCTTGGGGTGAGAAAAGCAGTACACAAATACTGTAAATAATAATAATAATAATCATCATCATCATCATCATTCTGTTTGCATGAGTGAACAGGAGGTCTAGAGGACTAATTAGTAGCAGTTTATAATATTAGCAGAAATCCTGTTGGTTAGTCTCAACTAAAGTGAATTGTTGAATGGTGAATCAACACATTAAACTCCATTAATTAAATTGATCTATACTAATAGAGATTCAGGTCAGCACTGAAAAGTCAAATTAGATGTTACCGGCACATTAAAGAGCAGGCACTGGAGTGATGTGTGATCAGAACTGCAGTTAACTTGTGTGTGAAATGGGTTCCCGGGAGAGAAGCTGTAATGGGCAACAATGATAGCTTCTCTGCCAAGGCAAACACGTTTGCTGGGGAAGGGTACTCCCAGGTTACTGTCTTGGTCTCAATTCACAGCTGCTTTTAAAGGAAGAAAAAACCCTCTTATCATTAAGTTTATCCATGGGAAAGGTACCTTAAAATGCAACTTCTGAATTTATTGTCGAAGGCTTTCATGGCCAGAATCACTGGGTTGTTGTAGGTTTTTTGGGGGCTATATGGCCATGTTCTAGAGGCATTCTCTCCTGATGTTTTGCCTGCATCTATGGCAAGCATCCTCAGAGGTCTGTTGGAAATAGGAAAATGGGTTTATATGTCTGTGTAATGACCAGGGTGGGATAAAGAACTCTTGTCTGTTGGAGCTAGGTGTGAATGTTTCAACCGATCACCTTGATTAGCATTTGATGGCCTGGCAGTGCCTGGGGCAATCTACCATATACCATGAAGCTGTGGACAAGTCTACATAGGGACCACCAAACGCAGCAACACGCAGACACGAATCAAGGAACATGAAAGGCACTGCAGACTACTTCAACCACAGAAGTCAGCCATAGCAGAGCACCAGATGAACCAACCTGGACACAGCATATTATATGAGAACACAGAAATGCTGGACCACTCTAACAACCACCATGTTAGACTACACAGAGAAGCCATTGAAATCCATAAGCATGTGGACAATTTCAACAGAAAGGAGGAAACCATGAAAATGAACAAAATCTGGCTAAAAAACTAAAATTACAACAGCAAAACAACAGAGAGGAAACAATCAGGGACATCTAATCATCTCTCAACACAAGATTGCCCCAGGCACTGCCAGGCCATCAGCTTTCCGCAGGGCTTGTAAGACATACCTGTTTCGACAGGCCTTTGATTTTTTATATTGCCGTTTTTAAATTGTTTTACATTGTTTTTAAATTGTGTTAGATTTTAGTCGTTCTTGTAAGCCGCTCCGAGCCCCAGGGGAGTGGCGGCATATAAGTTCGAATAATAAATAAATAAATAAATAAATAAATGCTAATCAAGGTGGTCAGTTGAAACATTCACACCTAGCTCCAGCAGACAAGAGTCCTTTGTCCCACCCTGGTCATTCCACAGACATATAAACCCATTTTCTTAGTTCCAACAGACCTCACTACCTCTGAGGATGCTTGCCATAGAGGCAGGCGAAATGTCAGGAGAGAATGCCTCTAGAACAGGCCATATAGCCCGAAAAAACCTACAACAACTGAACTTCTGAATTCTTCACAGCATGCTAAATTTACAGCAGGAAATCATTCTGCTCCTTTGCAGAAAGCTCTGCGTGGGAAGGCCATAGGGGTTCAAACCAGGCAATAAGAATAGCACATTTTTGGAATGATGCTCTCCAAATGGTACACAATATTTGTCATCACAGCTTCTGATTGTCCTTATCTATATATCTTGAATTTAGCACCCTTTGTTTTATGATTGGTCATCGGAAGCATAACAAAGGTTTAATTTGCAAGTATGGTTTCTGAATCACATTATCTCAGAGGGGATTCCACAGTAGGAAGGAAAATATTTTAATTGCAGGGAATACACAATCTCTTTGATGTCTAGTTTGATCCTGAGAAAGTAAAAAGACCGAGAATCACTGTTTCATCTGAAACATTTATCTTCTGGCTGCTATGATCATGCTTTAACATGTTGTTATTCTTAACTGCTGTGAAGTTGACTTTGACTTATGATGTCCCCATGAATGAGAGATCTGTTTTAAAATATCTAGCTGTTTTATAACCAGTTTGCAGTTTGTTCATTAAATATGTGATGCATGTGGAAAATCTGTAGGCCTTGACTGTCACTGAGTCACTTTGGATGTGGACTTAATAAATGCAACTTCAGCATTATACGAGTAGACTATTTTTTTGGAGTAATCTCTTATTTTACAAACATCAGACCAGCTGTATTAGAATTGCTACTACTGTGCAACACAAATTTTAGGAGAAGGGGAAACAAGAACACTGCCACTAATCTTTCTTCACAGAAGAAACTGATGGTAGAAATTAGCTACTTCTCAGCTACTTTATAAGTTTATAGTACATCTGACCTTCTATCACTACTCAACAGGCTATTGTGAAAATCAATTAACACAAAGCAGGCATGTAGCGGGGGGGGGGGGGGCTTGGGGGGCTTCAGCCCCCCCCCCCCCCAAATTCTGATGGTGGTCCGCGAGAAGGCTTTACTGGTACATTATTTAAATTGTTATGTTTATTCATATCATGATCTGATCATCATGCTCAATATATCCCATATGCACGGGGGTATTGGGATAACGATACAAAAGGTTTGCTAGGGTAGACCCTCTTTCACTCAGACTCACCCCTCCCCCAGAAACAAACTCAGCCCCCCCCCCCCCGAAACAAAATCCTGGCTACGGGCCTGACACAAAGTATTGTCGAAGGCTTTCATGGCCGGAATCACTGGGTTGTTGTAGGTTTTTCCGGGCTATATGGCCATGATCTAGAGGCATTCTCTCCCGACATTTCACCTGCATCTATGGCAAGCATCCTCCCCAAAAGACAGCTGCATCTGTCAAGTAGGAAATGTAGGTACCACTTATGTGGGAGGCTAATTTAACTAATTTACGATGCCATAAAAATCTCCAGGAAATATCACAACATATATACAGGTTTCCTGGAGTGGGCTACTGAAACAGAAATTATAAAGGAGTGAATGATAAAATGGGCCACAAATATAGGGAGATCCATCAGCTATAAAGAATGGGAACAACTGTGGAATAAGAAGATGAAATATGTATATGCGATGGAACTAAAAGAAAATCACTACAAAATGATATACAGATGGCACATGACTCCACAAAAGTTGAGTATGATGTATAAGAAAACTTCGAATAAATGCTGGAAGTGCGACACTCAGGTGGGAACATTCTACCACCTCTGGTGGACTTGTCCCACAGCCAAAGGTTACTGGAAGGAAATTCAAGAACTTTCCCAGAAAATATTAGAAATTAAAATCCAAATGAAACCGGAGTATTTTCTGCTGGGTATTACTGACAATGACATAGAATTAAACCCTAACTAAGATTTCCTTTTTACCTACTTCATAACGAAAGATATGGACAAGCTAACTTATTATTTGAAAGATTATACGGGATCACCTATGAAAAGAACAGACTGGAAACAGTTTGAAGACTTTATGAGTACCTACAGAAACAAGGAAGAACCAGGGTCTTACTAGAAGATTAGTAGGACAAAATAAAGCAAAAATTTATTTTAATAAACATTAAAGAAAAAAATCGACAGGAAGAGGAGCCGCAACAAGAAATGAAGAAACAATTAAAGAGAAGAAAAAGATATGAACGTCGAAATGAAGATTGGGAAGTCAACATCCCCCCCCCCCTTACACCACCCTTGTCCTTCCCTGACCCCTAATTCACACTCCCCCCCTTTATCATATATATATATATATATATATATATATATATAGTACACTTGTATACCGCTAATATCTCAGCCTAAAACGGCGACTCATTGCGGTTTACAACATTTAAAAACAACAATATTCCAATTAAAAATATAAGACACATACATATACAGTTCACAGTATTGGGCCACCAATACAGACCAAAGCGTCTCTTAAATTAAAATCATAATCCAATTTCGTTGTCTGTGATTGCCGGTCCTAGATCGAGAGCTTCATCGCATCGGATTAGCCGAATGCTTGCTCAAACATCCATGTTTTCAGTTTTTTCCGAAATACCATCAGTGAGGAGGCTGATCTTATCTCTAAAGGGAGGGCATTCCAAAGCCGCGGGGCCACCACAGAAAAGGCCCTATCTCTCGTTCCCGCCAGCCGCACCTGTGAAGCAGGCGGGATGGAGAGAAGGGCCTCTCCCGAAGATCTTAGGGTCCTGGTGGGCTGATAGGTCGAGATACGTTTGGATAGATATGTTGGGCCAGAACCGTTTAGGGCTTTAAAGGCCAATACCAGCACTTTGAATTGGGCCCGGTAGCTAATCGGCAGCCAGTGGAGCTGGTACAGCAGAGGAGTTGTATGCTCCCTGCGCCCTGCTCCTGTTAGTACCATGGCTGCCGCCCGTTGGGCTAGTTGGAGCTTATATATAATTGTTTTTTTCCTTTTATTCATTTATTTCCTCTCCTTCCCTCACCTCCACATCCATACCCGCCACTTTTCCCTATTATACGTATACCCTGTAAAACTTCAATAAAAAAATATTTTTTAAAAAAATCTCCAGGAAGTATGCAAAGAATGAGGAAAGTACTTCATCAGTGTCACTAACGGATGGTGAAGTGACAGCTCCTCTGGTGGCCAGAAGCTGGAATGTTAAATAGCCTCTGAGTGTCTGTCTATATATGTTGTGTGTCTATGGCATTGAATGTTTGCCATGTATATGTACATTGTAATCTGCCCTGAGTCCCCTGTGGGGTGAGAAGGGCAGAATATAAATACTGTAAATAAAGAAATAAGTTGCTGCATTCTATAGGGTCCTGAGATTTGTGAGGTACTAGAGCTTTACAGTTGAGGATTCTAAATATCTCTCCCTAAATTGCAAACCCAAGAGTTCTACAAGATGTTTCATGTCAAAGTGGAAATAGTGTGCTGTAATTGTGTAATATATCCATACCCCAGGTTACTGATCTACTGTGCATTTTCAACAAACATCATTTAGCCACCCCACCCCCCCTTATCTCAGTTTCTTCTGCATTTTAGAGTTTGTGTAGAAGGGCGTATAGTTACACTTATACAGTCTTATAATTACAAACAACCCCTTGGAAGCAACCATAAAGCTGATGTGGCCCTCAGTGAAAATGAGTTTAACACCTTGGGTATAGTGTATATTTAAAATTGATTTTCTATGTTTAAAATTTAGTTTTAACACAGATCACTTTGCTTTCTGCATTCTTGTTATGTGACCAACATAATGACAAATCTGCTGGGAACCAAATACTGTAGGGATGAAGTTTTCTGCAAGAATATATCATTGCCATTCTGTTTTATGTGACCAGGATGAACAGTGAAAGTTCAACTGAAACTATATTTTGCCTTTTTCATGTGCAATCTGGTATAAAAATGAAATATAATGTGCATATTTTATTCATATGAGGCATAAAGTATCTTTGAAAGGCATTGCTAGTATTGCTCGTTGGTTTGTGTTATGTATTTTCCAAGATATGTTGAAAATACATACATCTCTAAAAAATAATCTCGATCTGCCATTGGCCACTATATCAATGATAGAGTAGCATAAAACGAAAGAGGCATTGCAGTTTTCTTCTTTTACTCTGTGGAAATTAATTCACATAAGTTCGTTTTGTATGTCACTTTGCTACACTACATCCATTTTTCAGAGCTAAAACTCTGAATCTAGTACACAAGATTATTTTGGTTCAAAATCAGCTTCTCTTATGAGACTCTGGAAGCTTTCAAACATGTTACCACTAATATATTTTTCTTCTTACCTCTTTTTCATTCTTAAACCATACTTCCACTGCTGGTTTCAATGCAAGCTGAACATGCACTCCTATAAATATTGGGGTACTGGTGGGCTATTTATGCATATTACCCCTTCCCCCAGCTATTATTTAAGATGTTTAATGTTTATGTGTGGGAAAGACTGAAATAAATATTTAAAAGAAGAAAGAGACAAAGCAGCAATATTTAATAGGGAAGAAAAGATTTAAAAGGTCTAAAGCTGCTCTTTTAAAGCTTGCCTACAGTAAAATACATTTTCTACTTCTAAAATATATTTTCGCTCAAGCCAACAAATTATATTGGCATTGCTCCAAAACTTTTTTTTTTTTGTGGAAAAACATATACAACCCTAAAAATGTGCCACCACAACAAATACACAGCTTATCCCTTAACCTGTCTTAAAAATAATTATATTGTATCAACTAACAATTTCATATTCGATCAATAAGTTGGCGGATTTAAGGTGTTACTACAAAGCCTGCGGACTTACATGGATAAGGGATTGGTCGTTACTAAAAAATAGAAATTTACTAACTTTAGAAGGTGCCAATTTGAAACGGGGCTGGCACACCTACCTATATTATGACAAAATTAAGATCGAAAAGAACTTCAACAACCATTATGTAAGAGCAGGGCTTATAAAAATCTGGGAAAGATATAAAAAGAGACTATACAATAAGACCCCGCTCTGGCTTTCATCCTTAGAAGCATTTCACATGAGAGAATTAGGTTGGCAACTCTGGCCCACATACCGGGACATTCTAAGAAAAGAAGAAGGAAAATATAAACTCAAGGAAGAGAAGGAAATTAGAGAGACCTACCCTAACTTATCATGGCTAAATTATAGACAAATGGCAGACTGTTATAAAAAAGATAAAGACTCAGATTTCGTAGACCAAGATGGCTTTTGGGACACCATTATGAAGTCAAATACAAATCACAAAATTATATAAAAGCGAATCACAAAATTATATAAAAATGTATTAGAATGGGCAACTGAAACGAAGCAAATAAACGAAACAATGATAAAATGGGCTCAAAATATAGGTCACCAAATAGAACTAAATAAATGGGAGAAACTTTGGAACCAAAAAATGAAATATACTTATTCATACGAACTAAAAGAAAATCTATTCAAAATGATACACAGATGGTACCTAACTCTCCAAATAATTTCAAAATGCTATAAAAACACATTGAATAAATGCTGGAAGTGCGACCAACAGATTGGGACCTTTTTCCACATTTGGTGGACCTGTCCAAAAGTAAAAGGATTCTGGAGTACGATTCACAACAACATACAAAAATATTAAAAATTCAAATAAAGAAAGACCCAGAGTTCTTCTTACTAGGAATGCTCGATTTGGAGGGAGAGAAAAATAAAGAAAAACTATTTCATTATTTAACCACTGCGGCCCGGGTAGTGTATGCTAGAAAATGGAGACAGAAAGAGATACCCCAATGTTAATCTCACAAACGAACATTACATTTTTATTTATATAGATTACAGAGGAAAACCTGGGAATTAGTAAAGAAAAATTTCTAATTTATTTAACAACTGTGGCCAGGATCTATTATGTGAGGTATTGGAGAACCAAGGAGATGCCAACACAAGAACAATGGATTCTTAAGATAATAGATATTATGAATATGGATAGACTAACACAGATGTTGAAGACGAATCAAAACATGAAGATAATATAAACAGATTGGTCCCCGGTATGGAATTATTTAATTAAAAAAAACTATCAATGGATGATAAATACAAAATGTTAATTCAATATAACTAATGGAAAATAGAAACAAATTAGCCATCTACCTGAAAAACTGATCCACGGGATTCTGAACGCCAAAGATGGAGACGACTGGAAGCCAAACATCTTTTTACTTTCTTACCACCCCTCCAAACACCCCTTTTTCCCCTCCTCTACTCCCACCACCCCATACTTACCCACTACTCAATTCCTTTCCTCCCTACCCCCAGACCCAACCACACCTCCCTCCCAACCTAGCCTCCCCCCTGTTACTGTGCTCTTTTTCTCTCTTTATTTTTTTAATTCCCCACTGTTAAGAAAAAAATGCTCAATTTTTTTTAAATTTTTTTTTAAAGATTGTGAAAAAGATTGTCGATCCAGTTCTGAGCACAATTCAAAGTGCTGGTTTTGACCTATAAAACTCTATACGGCTCCGGCCCAGCGTACCTGTCCGAACATATTTCCTTCTATGTCCCACCTCGGAGTTTAAGATCTTCTTGGGAGGCCCTGCTCTCGGCCCCGCCTCTATCACAAGTGAGGCTTGGTGGGGACGGGGGACAGGGCCTTCTCAGTGGTGGCCCCTCGCCTGTGGGATTCACTCTCCAGGGAAATTAGGTCATCAACATCCCTCCTCTCCTTCAGAAGGAAGCTGAAAACATGGATATGGGACCAGGCCTTTGGGTAATCTGGCAGACTGATAAGGTAATGACGACCAGAATTTGGAAAGGAATGCTGAATGGACTTACGGATTTTAGAACTCGGTGAACGTTGCCCACTAGATTGGCTTTTTAGTTGTTATTGTATTAATGGATTGTTTTTAACTATTGTGGCTATTGCTGTTATGTATTTTGTCTGTTGAATTGTTGGCATCCAATTGTGCCGGTTGTAAGCCACCCTGAGTCCCCGGTGGGAGTTGAGAAGAGCGGGGTAGAAGTGCCCGAAATAAATAATAAATAAATTTGTGTGCCAGGAGCAACTTGAGAAGCTGCATGTTGCTTCTGGTGTGAGAGAATTGGCCATATGCAAGGACATTGCCCATGGGACATCCGGATGTTTTACCATCCTTGTGGGAGACTTCTCTCATGTCCCCGCATGGGGAGCTGGAGCTGACAGAGGGAGAGCATCTGTGCTCTCCCCGGATTCGAACCTCTGACCTGTTGGTCTTCAGTCCTGCCGGCACAAGGGTTTAACCCATTGTGCTGCTGGGGGCTCCATAGGTTGTGATACTAGATGAGGATATGAGCAATTCTCCCAAATCTACTAGATGTTCTTCCTGATTATTTTAGTCCACACATGATCTCCTTCTGTTTCTTTCAGTGCCTCCTTCATTTTTTTTATTTTTCAGAAATATCTGAACGGTTACAGTCTCTTCCATAAGTACGTCTTAACTTTTCCACATATTGTGATGCCACAACTTTGAACTGAAGTGGATTCAATCAGCACTCTGACTGCATAACATACTCAAGATACTTAAAACGAGTATTTGTTGCTGTTGTAAGAAAATTGAATAAATGATTTTGCACTTAGATTTTTGAAGACTATGGTAAAGATAGGAAGGTGCTTAAACCCTCCTCCACTTTCCTCTCCAGGGTGTTTATATTTTATTTGAGTTTACTTTTGATTTCAGATCCTTGCTGAGCAAATCTGACTAAAAGTAGCAAAGGGAATATATGAGGGTTATCCAGAAAGTAAGGTTACAAGGCACGTAGCTCTCCTGGAGAATTTTCGAGGAGGAAGTTGGTATCACTGCCGTATAGTGGGAAGCCAATGGAAGCGAACGAGTAGTCCCAGTTGTCAGTAGCTCATCAACTGGCATTGTGGGGAAGGTTTATTTATTTAATTCAAATATTTATATCCTGACCTTCTCAACCCCCCCCCCCCCCGAGGGGGGGGGAGGGACTCACGGCGGATTACAGCGAGCTATGATTCAATACCCCTATATCTATATAAATAAAAATGTAATGTTAGTTCGTGCTACCATCAGAACTCAAAAACCACTGGGGGAATTGACACCAAATTTGGACACAAGACACCTAACAGTCCAATTTATGTCCTCCACTCAAAAAAATTGATTTTATCATTTGGGAATTGTCGTTGCTGGGATTTATAGTTTACCTACAATCAAAGAGCATTCTGAACTCCAACAATGATGGAAATGGACCAAACGTAGCACACACAACGCCCATGACCAAGAGAAAAAACTGGAAAGGTTTGGTGGACATTGACCTTGTGTTTGGGAATTATAGTTCACCCACATCCAGAGAGCACTGTGGACTCAAACAATGATGGATCTGGACCAAACTTGGCACGAATATGCCATATGCCCAAATATGAACACAGATGGAGTTTAAGGGAAATAGACCTTGACATTTGGGAGTTGTAGTTTCTGGGATTTATAGTTCACCTACAATCAAAGAGCATTCTGAACTCCACCAATGATGGAATTCAACCAAACATGGCATACAGGACTTCCATGACCAACAGAACACACTGGAAGGGTTTGGGGGGGGCATTGACCTTGAGTTTGGGAGTTGTAGTTCACCTACATCGAGAGAGCACTGTGGACTCAAACAACGATGGATCTGGACCAAACTTGACACAAAAATTCCATATGCCTAAATATGAACACAGATGGAGTTTGGAGGTAATAGACCTTGACATTTGGGATTTGTAGTTACTGGGATTTATAGTTCATTACAATTAAAGAGCATTCTGGAACCCACAAATGACAGAAATGAGGCAAATTTCCCACACTGAACCCCCATGACCAACAGAAAATACTTAAGGCCATCCAGTCCAACTCTCTTCACCAGGGCAAGAAAATGTAATCAGAGCCCTCCTAACAAAGAGCCATCCAGTCATAAATATAGATAGATAGATATGATTCTCTCTCTCACACACACACACACAGATATAGTATCATAGATTTGAAAGAGACCCTTAAAGAAGGACTATGATATGTTGCATATTCCAGAGTAGGCAAACCAAATACTCTCAAGAAATACTGTTTACTCACAAGCATAAAGGAATTACATATATGGCACTTTCCAACAGGGAAAGGAGGAGAAGACTGCTCTCCTGACATAGGAGGAGAAGAGAAGGGGCTGCATGCGGCAGGCCTCCATCTCCACTCCACTCGCTTGTGTGTGTGTGGCCATGCATGTGCGACTAGCTTTAATGGCCGGCTGTTTCCCCGTGAGGAGGAGGAGGGGGCGTGGCCATGGGTCTCGGTAGACATGCAGTTTATCCTTTGTGGACATGCAGTTTAGAAGTCCTTTCTGCTTTTTGTTTTCGTTGTTTTTTTTTTGAGTGGAGAACATACATTGTGTTGTTAGGGACACAGTGTCCAAATTTGGTGTCAATTGCCCCAGTGGTTTCTGAGTTCTGTGAATAGCCCAAATGAACATTACATTTTTATTTATATAGATTATTATTAAGAGCATACTACACAGCTATTACTTTGTGCATGGTGGGGATTTAAGACTAAAGAAAGCAGAAACATTTAAATAGCCTTTTTTCCTGACAGCAATCCAGTCACTTCAAGTACTGCTTTCTATACCTGTTCAGTACTAAGGGGCTTAGCTTTCTTCAGCCTCTGGTCATTACTATTTGTAAAAAGCCAAACACTAATTCAAAAACCACTGATTTCACTCATGACTATCATCTCATGAGAAATGAAAGTTCACTGATGTAGGAACTGGAATTCCTGTGTCATGTTTTATAGGTGTTACTGACAAGAGTAAAGTTCATATGGCCAAGAGCAATAAAAGAACAGATTCCAGGAGACAGTTTTAAATGTTAGCCAAGTACAAAGGATTGTTTATTTATTTAGGGATTCAAGCTGGGAACTGTTTGTGGGTCTTTTTTATTTCGGTAAATCACATCTGATATGCTTTGACATGAGAGCACAAATTACACAGAAGTGAAACCTAAACCATAGCATAACAGAAGACTGTAACGGTGGTTCTCTGAAAACTCACATACTTGGGCTTTGCATATGCAAAACCTCCTAGAACTGAGTATAAATTCAGCAGAAGCTCTATCCAAATTTTCACTGTGATGTATTTCAGTGCCTTCCCCTTAGTCCTCTACATTAAGAGAAGAACAAGCACAGACATGGTGATGAGGAGATGGGTGTTCTGGTACAGCTGTACCAGGAACTCCAATTTTGTTTGCTTTACATTAAATGTTTGTTTGCAGTCCTAGGTTTCAAGGACTCTGCAGATAGGTGGCTTCTTTGGTTGCAGTTATAGGGCAAGCTGCCTGTCCATCATCATTAAGTTCGGTCCCGCCCCTTGCTCAGGGCAATTGTTAGTCTCAGCTAGGTTAGCCAATGTTCAGGACGTGTGTAAATGTCCCCTGTACAAAAGCTTCAACCTTTAAGAATTTCCAGGGTTACAGAAATTCCAACAGAAACAGAAGGTAAAGAGTCTCCAAAGACTTTCCAGGGAATCAGCCCTAAAGATCAAAGAACTCCAGCTGAAGAGACTACAGGCCTTGCTGGTAGGTCCACTCAGTGCTTTGAGACGCAGTTCAACCCGGTAGTGGTGCCCACATCAGTTAGGTTTAAGTTTCAGTCAGCCTGGGAGAAGTTAAAAGGGGGATTTTCCTTTAAAGAAGATTTTATTGAAGATAGTTGCCTGTCCTTCGTGGGAAAGTTTAGGAATTCACCAGTTGCCCAAAAGTTTGAAATCATTTACTTAACTTTACTGAAGACAAGAGAAGTTTCTGTTTGATTGTTCATTAATAAAAGACTTTGTTGTACTTCTCAAACCATCTAAAGACTGTTTGTGGTGGAAACCTCTGAGAACTTCTCTGGCTTCCCATTGGGCAAAGGTTGCACGTCCTGTTTGAAAGACAACTATTTACAGGCCAAGCATGCGACAGAACAATGGGTAAATTGACAAATACATGTAAACAAACAATTATTATCCTTTGTGATCGACGCATACATGTCCCAGGTAAGCTAGCATACTGGAGGTGGGTCCCATGCCAAGTTAAGAGAGAAGAAAATATCATCCAGCCCACTGAGTTGTGAACTCTGGCTCTTTTGTTAAGATGGCAGTGGGAAATGTTATCTGAGAACCTGCATCAACTTTACAGAAATCAAGCAGCCAAATCTGCTTTAACTGAATGAGTGGAGAGCAGGTGGAGCAGAAAGGCATGGAAGTCAGTCAGTATGAAAGTTTGATAGTTTCAGCGACACGTCTAGAAAGAATCATCCAAAAGTATTCAAAAGCGTTAAAAATTGTTGAAAGAAATGTTTTTCTCAAGCATGGGGAAATTGGTGGAGAGAATTCTAAATGGATAAACATCACTGAATTAAAGCTGACTGGTACAACCTGGGGATCACAGCCAGACACAGTGAAGACATCTGCCCTTGCACTTTGCTACTCTGCTGCTGAGTATGTATGCCCAGTATGGAACACATACTGCGCATGTCTCAGAGAGCCACATCCACTAAAACAGTGGATGTGGCTCTTTGAGACATGCCGCATTATCACGGGGTGTCTGCGCTCTACACCACTGGAGAAATTACACAGTTTAGCCGGTATCGCACCACCTGACATCCACCGGGAAGTAGCAACCAATAGTGAAAGGACCAAGGAAGCTTTTGTACAGGGGAAGCTTGCACACATCCTGTACATAGCTTTCCTTGCTGAGACTAACTAAAAAATGGCTCCCTTCCCTTCCCAATTGCCCTGAGCAACGGGCGGGACCAAACTTAACGATGATGGACAGGTGACTTGCCCTATGACTGCAACCAAAAGAAGGCACCTATCTGCAGAGTCCCTGAAACCTAGGACTGCAAGCAAACATTTAATACAAAGCAAATAAAATTGGAGCTCCTGGTACAGCTGTACCAGAACAGAAGGGTCTCATTCCCAGAATAAAGGGGAAAGATAGATACAAGGAGTTAAATAAGACTATCCTCATGATCGAACAATTGTAATAAGTATAGCAAGAGTAGTAAACTGTTCCTGGGGGGTGGGGGGTGGGAATGTGGTGATGGTGGGGAAAAAGATATATTAATTAACTTGTGTTGTAGTGTGACATCCAAATTCAAAATTGTTATTAATCTCAATCGTAGGACATTAAAACAATTTAGCGTCACAAACCAAGGTATGGATTTGTCTTGTTTCACTAAAGCACAGTTAATTACCCCGTTTGTCTGATTTTGGGACAAAGAAACTAAATCATTGTTAGTTTAAAAAAATGAAACTGGAACTCTCCTTTTTACAATCATATTAAACCAAGGGGGAATCTGCATGTGACCATACATTTAATACAGGATTTAATCTATATATATAATAAAAGTGAATGTTTGTATGTATGTATGCATGCAGTGGGAGGTGTATGTGGCAACTTTCTGATTGGCTGCCACTTTCACTGGCTACTGTGACCAACACAGGTGACGCACCTGGACCAAACTTGATACACATAACCCCCATGACCCTCTTTACGTCCCGATGCGGTTTGGGGGAGGTGGACCACGGATTATGGGATTGTAGTACTTTCAAATGGATTGGTTTTCAGGGACTACTGTTGCCCCCCAACAAAGACCGATAAAAACCAAACTTGGTACACCGAGCCCCCATGACCCACTCTACATCCTACTGCGGTTTGGAGGAGGGCAGACCATGGATGATGGGACTTGAAGTACCTCCACTCACTTCCTGAGACCGCTGCGACCCTCATCCAATGACTGATCAAGACCAAACTTGGCACACAGAGCCCCCAAGGCCCATTCTACATCCTGGTGTATGGAGGTGGATGGACCATGGATGATGGGACTTGCAGTACTGTAAGCCATATAAATAATTGATAAAGACCAACCTTGATAAACAATTCCTTTCTCAAAAAACCCGGGCAGCGCCGGGTCCTCAAGCTAGTAATATATAAAGTAATATATTTTCACAATTCTTTAAAGGTTTGAAAGAATGCATTTTGTTTCAAAACACATTACTGTGTATTACTTGCAAGTGTGGCCTGCTGTTTAACAGCTTGATTCTGGGCATAAAATTATGCACTTTTTATGTATTCAAAGTCACACCAAATGTCCTAAGGAAAGAATTGACTCAAAATGTGTCTCCTGTCTTTTGGTTTGCTTCCTTGCTGTTTCTTACCTTTCCCTCCTAGCTTCATTGGCCCAAAATACATATAGTAAGATTTGATTGGCTGTCGCTCTGTATGGATATTTTTAGTAATGTTCAGGAAACCATGTCAGACAGATTGTGATGCTACATGCACAATGGAGGACCTTCTTATAGTAACACCAGAAGCACTCCAAGTGGCCAGCTACTGGTCAAAGGACATTTAATCAACTACCAAGCTTGCAAACTTTGTGTTTTGTTTTTTTGTTTGTTTTTAATGCAATACGACTGTTTAGTTCGCTCCTGACACAATATATAAATCTATATAAATAAAAATGTAATGTTCGTTTGTGCTATTCACAGAACTAAAAAACCCCTGGACCAATTGGCACCAAATTTGGCAGCAAAACACATTCTTATCTGATCTATGTCTTCCAAAGAAAAAAATCTTTAAAAACGAAGAGGAAATAACTTTAATATCCCCCCCAAAAAAGTACTTAACTGAGCATGCTCAAAAGTTCTTCTCCCCAGCACGCGCGCGAGAAGCCTGAAGTACCAACAGTCGAGAGGGAAAGGGGCTGCCTTGCCTCGCCATGGAGTCCCTTTCCAAGTAGGAAGGCAGACTCCTCTTTCTTTTCGGGAGGGGAGAGATTGAGGAAAGGAAAGAGGGAAGGAAGAAAGGACAGACGGAGGGCAAGCCCTGGCACAGGTTTGAAACGGAAGCCTGGCTACCGGAGTGGCTGCACACGCCCTCCCCTCACTCAGGACCGTCGGGTGAAGGGAGGATGCAAACCCCTTACAAACTGCCAAAGAAGGGAGGAAGGAAGGGAAAGAAAGGAGAGAAGACAGGAAGAAAGGGACTGGTGGAGAGAAGGATAAGAATGGAAGGAAAGGTAGAAGGAAAGAAAGAGGAAGCAAAGGAAATCAGGCAGGGATGGGAGAGGAAAGGAAGGAAGGAAGAGAAAGGAGAGAGGAAGGAAGGAAGGGAGGAAGAAAGGAATTATTTTATTATTATTATTATTATTATTATTATTATTATTATTATTATTATTATTACGGAGAGTCTAAATGGCCATCTGTCAGGTGTGTTTAGCTGTGTTTTTCCCTTATGGCAGAGGGAGGTTGGACTGGATGGCCCTTGGAGGTCTCCTTACTCTAGGATTCTATTTCTAATAATAATAATAATATTAAGCAGAGTCTCTATGGCCATCTGTTAGGAGTGCTTGGATTGTGTTTTTCCCTCATGGTAGAGGGAGGTTGGACTGGATGGCCCTTGGAGGTCTCTTGCAACACTAGGATCCTATTACTGTGGATTCCTCCCAAACCCCTCCAGTATTTTCCGATGGCCATGAAGGTTCTGTGTGCCAAGTTTGGTTCAGATCTGTCATTAATGGTCTTAATGGTCTCTGGAAGTCTGAGCTGAATCAGTTGAAGATGCTTTTTAATTTGCTTTGTTTTGTATTGTTTTGTGTTTTACTGCTGTTGTGTTAAGGCCTTGGCCTTTGTAAGCCGCATCGAGTCCCTCGGGAGATGCTAGCGGGGTACAAATAAAGTTTAATAATAATAATAATAATAATAATAATAATAATAATAATAAAATAATGCTCCAAACCCCATCATCCGTTGTCCATACATCCCAAACTTATTGTTTTTGTGATTAATCAGTATGCTTTAATTATGTTAAATTTATAACAACTGAAATACAATGTATTGTTGAAGACTTTCAACATAAATACATCTTGCATATCAGATATTTACATGATGATTCAGAACACTAGCAAAATTACTGTTATGAAGGAGCAACGAAAATAGTATTATTGTTGGGGGTCACCACAACATGAGGAACTGCTTTAAGAGGTTGTGCCATTAAAAAAGTATAGAAACACTGCTAAAGACATCCTATAAAAATAAGTAAAATACTGTCTATGTATTTATGATTAAGATAAATAAAAAAACCACTGGGAAAATAGATGCCACATTTGGACAAAATACATATATCATGCCAACAAGTGACCATCACTTATAAAAACACTGAAAAACACAGCACAAAAGACTAAAAAAGCAAAAAAGTTTTTACAATGCATGCACAAAACAACATATTTACACATATACACAAATACACACACACACATATATACATATATACACACAAAATACATATTCACAGACTGGGCCACAGCAACGCGTGGCAGGGGACAGCTAGTAAATAAATAAATACACAAAAAATGGATGGCTAATCAGAGTCAACAAGATGAAATGGTTGTCCAAAAAAAATGAGGCCAAAATGATTGTCCAGAAAAATGAGCAAAGAGAGAGAAAATGACATTGAGAGGTACACTGAATGTTCTTACAAGTGCCAAAACCTAGTAACGTTTTAACACTTGTGGGAAAAGAACACCATAAATACTTTTTTCTGGAGTTCTAATTTTATATTTATCTTGGGCTTCACTGACTGGAAATAACTCAAACATGAAGAAAGAGCATATGGTGTAAGCCTTTTGAGACCATATCACTTCAGTGAGCAGGTGGGTTTTTTTTTTAACTGAATGTTTCATTAAAATAATAATCCCCCTGTGATTTCAGTGAATATTTGTAATTTAATGGAAACAGCACAGGTAAGACACAATATTCATTTTTATTTGTATGAAAAAAAAGTTTTTAAAACAAATACAACAATAAAACTCATAAAGTAAAACAAAAAAATTAAAGCAATAACAATAAACATTAAAAACAATAACACCACAACACATTCAAAACTAAGGCTGGGCAAAATGTAATGAATAAAATTTAAAAGTGCTGGACATGACAGGTTAAATGTATAGGTTTTTAGGGGTAGTGCTGTGTGCAGACAATCTTAAATCTCTAGTAAAGTGCATTTGGGACATGATGCTGGGAGCTTCCTATTATGGGAAGGCACACCAGAACAGCCACGTCTTCAACCTCTTCCTAAAGACTGCCAGCGTTGGGGCTTGTCTAATGTTTGGGGAGAGAGTTCCAGAGTCGGGGGCTACCACAGAGAAGGCCCTGTCCCTCATCCCCACCAACTGCGCTTGCAACGCAGGTGGGATCGTGAGCAGGGCCTCTCCAGATGAACGGAGGGATCGTATGGGTTCGTATATGGAGATGCGGTCACGCAGGTAGGCGGGTCCCAAACTGTTTAGGGCTTTGTAGGTAAGAACCTGCACCTTGAATTGGGACTGGAAAATGAATGGCAGCCAATGGGGCTCCTTAAACAGAAGGGTTGACCTCTCCCTGTAAGGAGCACCAGTTAACAACCTGGCCGCCGCCCGTTGGACCAGTTGGAATTTCCGGGCCGTTTTCAAGGGCAGCCCCACTTAGAGCGCATTACAGTAGTCCAAACTGGATTTTTTCCAATAGCATTATCAGTGAGGTTTAAGACAGCAGTATTGACAAACTGGAATTACTAAGCCCATCAATCTTGAGGAGTGGGGCCTTACAACAAATGTTTAAAAAGCAGAATATGCCTATTGGTGATTTAAGGAAACAACCACATATTTTTGCAGGATATTCCAATCTGTACATTCAGTCGGCATTTCTGGATCAATGAGCACAGTCAGCTCAACCCACCTTCACTCCCAATTAAGGTTTATATGAGGGTTTTTTCTTGCCTACAGTTTTTACTCAGTGATAAGTCCCACTGTGTATAGTGGGGATTACTGTCATGTGAATGTATATAGGATTTCAGTCTTTACAAATATTCTAAGAAAATCAGCTTTGGAAACATTAAGTCCAAGTTTTTCAAGATTGCAAGAACACTGCACAATCTTGGCTTTTAAAGCTAAGATGGCAACAGAGTCACAGCAGAATTCAAAGTCTGTCTTTAAATTTCTCTCTCTCTCTCTCAGGTTTGATGTCTGGAATTGTGTTTTGTTTTGTAGTTCTAGTTTGAAGGTCTTTTTTGTTCTTCATTAGCCTTCAAAGCTATTTGTTTGTGAGTTTTTGGCAGCCAATTACTGACTTGAATTACACCTTTAAAAGCTCTTGAAAATTCTGCCTGTGACTGTTGTTTTTGTAGCTGCTTCACTCATAGAGATGAGTATTTGTATGTTCATTAATGCTTATTTCTAGATATTACCAATGTGTCTATCTTTCGCTCTATCATTTGTTACCATAATCCATCAACAATTAGCTACTTTGCTCCCACAAACAGCTTGAAACGGATTGGAGAGATGGGCCAAAAACTAACAAAATGAAGTTCAACAGTGACAAATGCAAGATACTCCACTTAGGCAGAAAAAACGAAATGCAAAGATACAGAATGGGGGACGATGCCTGGCTCGAGAGCAGTACGTGTGAACATCTTGGTGTCCTCGTGGACAACAAGTTAAACATGAGCCAACAATGTGATGTGGCAGCAAAAAAAGCCAATGGGATTTTGGCCTGCATCAATAGGAGCATAGTGTCTAGATCTAGGGAACTAATGCTACTCCTCTATTCTGCTTTGGTTAGACCACACCTGGAATATTGTGTCCAATTCTGGGCACCACAATTGAAGAGAGATGTTGACAAGCTGGAATGTGTCCAGAGGAGGGCGACTAAAATGATCAAGGGTCTGGAGAACAAGCCCTATGAGGTGCGGCTTAAGGAGCTGGGCATGTTTAGTCTGAAGAAGAGAAGGCTGAGAGGAGATATGATAGCCATGTATAAATATGTGAGAGGAAGCCACAGGGAGGAGGGAGCAAGCTTGTTTTCTGCTTCCCTGGAGACTAGTGCGCGAAACAATGGCTTCAAACTACAAGGGAGGAGATTCCATCTGAACATTAGGAAGAACTTCCTGACTGTGAGAGCCATTCAGCAGTGGAACTCTCTGCCCCGGAGTGTGGTGGAGGCTCCTTCTTTGGAAGGTTTTAAGCAGAGGCTGGATGGCCATTTGTCAGGGGTGATTTGAATGCAATATTCCTGCTTCTTGGCAGGGGGTTGGACTGGATGGCCCATGAAGTCTCTTCCAACTCTTTGATTCTATGATCCCATACTTTCTGGATATACCATTAAAGAAAATAAACAGCGACTTTATGCATCACTAAACCTTTTCTATATCACGCGTAAGTAAAGGGTGACAGCCTTCCAATTTAATATGTAACATCTTAATGTGTGAATATTTCCACTTTTTAGTTCTGTTTTCACATGGTCTAGAAATAATAATTCATTACTCAGTAAGGCACTTTTCAGATTTAGTACATGAAAAGCACCAAATAATTCCCAACAGAATACTAAATGAACAATCTCATATTTAAAGATTAATGAATCTTTCAGTGGCACAACTGACTTATTGAACTGCTGGTGTTCACACTGAAGTATTACTAAGAACTGCTTGTACTAAAGGAAGATTAAGCTGACAATAGTTATCCCTTCTCTATCAATATACCTGTTATTTTTATGCCCACGGGGAAGCAGCTCAAAAATCTGAAATGTATCTAATTACTATTTAAATTGTGAGAGTTTTCTCATTCCTTTTAAAATAAAACAGTTTGCACATCGTTTTGGCAAGTAAAAGTACCTAGCTCTAGATGTCTTCCATCTATTTTTTCTAGGTCCCTCCTCCCCCCCCCCTCTTCTAGTGTTATAGACACATCTTCATGTCAAGATAGTAATCTAAATGGAAAGTAGCTAAAAGCAGAAACTACAATGATGTTATCTCCAAAATGCTCCAGACAGGATCCTGGCATCACTTTTGGGACCCAGTAGAAAACTGCAGCACAGTTCAATCTATATACATAAAAATGCTCTGTTCATTTTGAGTGACATCATAACTCAAAATCCACTGAGTGAATTGCCACCAAATTTGGCCACAAGATATCTACTAATGCAAGGAGTGACCATCACTCAAAAAATGAGTGTAGTTGTAGTTGCTGGGATTTATATTTCACCTACAATCAAAGAGCATTCTGAACTCCACCAATGATGGAATAGAACCAAATTTGGCACACGGTTGACCAACAGAAAACACTAGGAGGGTTTGGTGGGCATTGACCTTGAGAACCAATTCCTATGCACACTGCACATATCTTATTTGTAGTGCAAAAAAACCTTAAAAAATACAATAATTAAAATGGAGAACAGTTTTAACAACTTAAACTTATTAGTATTTCAATGGGAAGGGTGGGCCTGTTTTTGCCTAATAAGATAGGATTGTTATTGTTGTTGTTGTTGTTGTGTGCTTTCAAGTCATTTCAGACTTAGGTTGACCCTGAGCGAGGACCGGGTAAATGACCTTGGAGGGCTGTATCCGGCCCCCGGGCCTTAGTTTGAGAATCCCTGGTCTATGGTTTCACCTGACTGGTAAATGGGTCCATGGAACAACAACAAAAAAAAAAAAACTCCTGTTCTAGGCACACATTTTAGTCGTAACAGGACTAAAATGAAGCTCAAACACTTGTACTCAAAGAGGGAAGAGCAGGCTGAAAAAGACATGCAGAATAGCATATGAAAGAAGTTACCAAGTGGAAATATTAAACGGCCTGTCCAATCAAAAAATATATGGAAAACTAGAATTGAAAAAATAACTTTCCTTCCATGAGACACACTTGGTAACTTATTTTCATATACTATACTTGCTAAACTATTTAACTGACAAATATTCCTGCCAGGGTGCAGTCCATGATTAATAGCTATTAGGACAGATTCCTTTAATGCTTCTCTGAAGAACTATAAAAGAATATAATGTATTTGTGCTGTAGGGATTTTAAGCAAGGCATTCGCTAAGATCTGCATTAGGCCTATACATTTTGCATTACAAATGGAAATGATCTGTGACAGTGTTTTAAGAGGTAGAACCCTGTGGCTCAGCACTTGTATGTTGTCAAGTTTGCCATTGGCTCTTTGAGCTTACAAATCAATTGGCTGCTTCAAGCTTTATACCACTAATGTCAGTTTTTAAACTCAACAAGCTAAAGACTTCAGAGACAGATCAAGAAAAATTGCCTTGCACTTCAACAAAAGACAAATAGAAAGTTAAATAGAAGGTTTATAGCTTTAGACCTTGACAGACAGACAGATAGATGGGGAAGACAGAGTGGTGGAAAGGGAGAGAGAAAGAGAGAGACTTCAACAGTTTCTGACAAGCTTCGCTTTTTCAAATTATTTGGAAATAAGTGCTGAATGTCTTCAGTTTGTATTCGAACCTGAAGGAATTTAAAAAATAAAGAAAGGGAGGAATCCACTAACATCTGGCCAATGAATAAAGAAACATGAAAATTATGAAGTATGGGGAGCCCTCTCAGCCCGGTCATAGATAACTTCTACATGGAACACTTTGAAAAACAAGCCCTGGAAACAGCAACAAAAAAAGCCCACGATATGGTTCAGATATGTGGATGACACCTTCACCATTTGGAGCCATGGAGAAGAAGAACTCAACAGGTTCCTGGACCATCTTAATAGCATACACCCAAACATCCAGTTCACCATGGAAAAAGAAAATGAAGGAAGACTGCCTTTTCTAGATGTCCTAGTCATCCGCAAACCAGATCAACAATTGGGTCACACCATCTACAGAAAACCCACAGACACAGATAGATATCTACATAAAAACTCCAACCATCACCCAAGTAAAAAAAGAAGCACCATTAAAGCCTTGGCAGACCGTGCAAAAAGAATCTGCAAACCCCACCTCCTCCAAGATGAACTGAACCACCTCAACTGGGCTCTCCAGGCCAATGGATACTCCACCTCAGACATCAGAAGAGCTGCAAGACCAAGAACAAGCCACGAGAGTAAAGATGAAGATCCACCCAGAGGAAAAGTGTTCCTGCCATACATCAAGGGAACTGATGAGGAAACACAACATACAAACAATCTACAAGCCCACCAAGAAAATCCAACAATGCTACGTTCAGCAAAGGACAAGAGGGATCCTCTCACCTCTGCAGGAGTCTACCGTATACCTGTGGACAAGTCTACATAGGGACCACCAAACGCAGCAACACCCAAACACGAATCAAGGAACATGAAAGGCACTGCAGACTACTTCAACCAGAGAAGTCAGCCATAGCAAAGCACCTGATGAACCAGCCTGGACACAGCATATTATTTGAGAACACAGAAATGCTGGACCACTCCAACAACCACCATGTCAGACTACACAGAGAAGCCATTGAAATCCACAAGCATGTGGACAATTTCAACAGAAAGGAAGAGACCATGAAAATGAACAAAATCTGGCTACCAGTATTAAAAAACGCTAAAATTACAACAGCAAAACAGCAGAGAGGAAACAACCAGGCACATCTTAACAACTCTCAACAAAAGGTTTTCCCAGGCTCAGGCAGGCCTTCAAATGCTAATGAAGGTGATCAGCTGAAACATTCACATCTAGCTCTAGCAGAGAAGAGCTCTTTGCCCACCCCAGCCATTCCACAGATATATAAACCCATTGTCCTATTTCCAACAGACCTCACTACCTCTGAGGATGCTTGCCATAGATGCAGGCGAAACGTCAGGAGAAATGCCTCTAGAACATGGCTCTATAGCCCGAAAAAACCCACAAGAACCTACGAGGGGTATTTTTTTAAATAAGGTCCATTTGAACGTAAGTACACAACGGAAGTTTATTTCAAAAAAGTCATTTTTTTCCAGAAAGTACATACTTCACTCTATTTTTTGACATAGTTGCCAAGTTTGTTCAAACACTTATCATATCTATGAACCAATTTTAAAATACCCTCTTCACGAATCCTCGCTTCAACTGAAGCCACCAAATCATCTGTAATCAAAGAAGGGCGACCGGAGCGGTCCTCATCATGGACGTTGTCACAGCCATCTTTGAATTGTCGTACCCACTTACGCACTTTGCTTTCACTCATAACAGTATCACCGTACACTTCACAAATCTGTCGATGAATTTCTGCAGCAGGCAGGTTCCTTGCTGACAAAAACCGTATCACTGAGCGAACCTCACATGTGAGGTGATAGTATTAAACATTTTTAAAGCACAGAACAGAACCGTACAGGTTAGCTACAGAGCGGAAACTGAGCACAGTTGTTCCCGAGGCATGCCGGTACACGACGCATGCGCTCGTTGTGGTATGCACGTGAACTACTAGTGTCTACAACAAAACGGACCTTACTTAAAAAATATCCCTCGTATTTTGGACATAGATCATAGTGTCAAAATTAGAAGCAAACAGAATGTGACAGATGATATGTAAAAGTAAGCATTCATGGTAATTCAAAGCAGTAAATTATTGTCTCTGCTTATTAGAAACCCCCAGTTTCTTGCAGACAGGTCAGATGTTGTTGGCATAGAACTCTTTGAGGTCCTAGTAGCTAGCATGACTAGAATATCTTGCCATTGTAGTCCAACATCTGCTGAATACACTGGCTGAAGTATTAAAGACCACTCTCTTCTAGCATACAAGTCCAGGTGATTTTTTAAATTATAAAATTTTGACAATGAACCAATTTTTTTACACGTATTAGTCTTATGTGTTCTTTTCAACTGCATATGTATATTTAATCATCCTACACACCCGAAGTTTAGGAACTGCTAGATTACTCCAAGTGAAAAGGTGAGAGGGTTCCTACACCCTAAAAGGAAAAGGACCCCAGTGTCACTCTTACTACAAGTCAGGTATTCGCTGATTCTGGTAGGTAAGATATTCATTTTTATTTTTAGGTCTGGGTTGTTGTAGGTTTTTTCGGGCTATATAGCCATGTTCTAGAGCAGGGGTCCTCAAACTTTTTAAACCAGGGGCCAGTTCACTGTCCCTCAAACCGTTGAAGGGCCGGACTATAGTTTTTTTAAAAAAAAAAATCCTATGCACATTGCCCATATCTTATTTTGCTGTGTGGAAGGGCCCTTAGAGGGGGTTCTTTCTAGCCCTCTTTAGGCCGTAATTCCAGGAGCAGAGAATGGGAAACCTTCCTGTTTCTAGTCAAAATCTGGCTACCAGTATTTAAAAAACTCTATAATTATAACTGTAAATAAAGAACAACACTCAAACACAGGGGAACTCCAGACAAGAAACAATCAGGGCCAGCTAATCACCTCTCCCTAAAAACTGTCAGGCTATGAAATGATAATCAAGGTGGCCAATTAAAACATTCATACCTACCTCCAACAGACAAGAGTTCTTTCTCCCACTCTGGATCTTTAAAAGTAAAAGGAAAATATGTGGGAGGTTTTTTTTTTTTACATGCAGGGTCACACAGACATAGGAAGATGCACATCTTTCAGCCAGAAATTGAATAAAATGGGAACTTTTTATTCCACAGTTTCCCTCAATTGGACTGAATCAGTGCACATTAAGTGCTGACGTAGGGGCTCAGTCTGTGATTGTCTCTTTGCCTCAGGCTCCAAAGGAGAATGATCATGAGCCTGAAGAGGTTCCAATGTCTGAGTTAAATGATCAGGTTTCTGCTGACTCTCAGGGGTTTGTGAATGGATATCATGGTCACAAGAATACAGTTAGCCAGAGTGAACCTGAGCATCCTGGGATAGTTGGTTCACAAGGCAGAGAAAGAGGCCATGGTTGAACAGTGAAGGCCAAATAGTGATAGCGAAAGGAGTGTACTAATGGGCAAATTGAGGGAGTCAATCAAAAAGGCCAAATTTATCAGGATCGCCACCTGGAATTAGGGAGGAGGCGCTCTGTGAGATTGAGAGAAAAGAGGGGTCAGGGAGAGGTTTCCCAAGGGAAACAGAATGCTTTTGCTATGGCTTTCTGAATAAATATAGGGCCTGTGAATCTATAGTCTTGTGAATCCAATGTTTGGTTTTCATGTACAACCATGTCTTTGCTTCATGCCTGATATCCATGCCTTCCTGTTCATGATGAGATTCCTGTATACTCTTGCCTTGAATGTTCCTGCTGAGATTTTTGTAAGCTGTTTGTCTTGGTTTCCAGCTTCTGCATTTGGATGTATTGGTTCAAGTTCGCTCCTGTTTCTTCAAGGGACTTTGGTCTTTACAACCTTCTGGAACTGCAAGACTTTACTCCTGTGGACTTTTCTGTTTCCTGACTTGGATTTTGACTGGATTATATTACATTGCTCAACTGACTATTTTGTGGAAATTTCCTTATTACTTGTTTGATTGCTTTTTACCCTTTTTGGCTATTGATATATTAATCTTCAGTAAACTGCTTTGTTTATAAAGAACATTGGTGTGTTTTTGGGTTCAAAGTTGCCAATCCCAGGCTTGGTGTACAACAGTTGTCTAGTCAACCCCTTTTTGAAACGGGAACTCCCATGTTAAACTCCCAGAGTGTGGTGGAGGCTCCTTCTTTGGAAGCTTTTAAA